>NC_140591.1:1374336833-1374936833 GCF_964204655.1 Triturus cristatus
GAGGGGAAGAGAGAGATTGACGGACAGAGAGGGGAGAGAGAGAGAGATAGATGGACAGAGAGGGAGAGAGAGAGAGATGGACAGAGAGGGGGCAAGAGACACAGAGAAAAGAAGAGAGGAACAGGGACAGAGAGTGCCGACACTTCACACCCAGGCCTCACTGCTCACCTGCTGATGCTGGTGTGTCTCCAACCATGTGCCAGTATGTAGTGCAGTTTACCAGGTCCCACATCTGTTACAGAGCCGCCATCTGAAACAGAGTCCAAATACATGGATGGCAGAGTACATACAATTGCACATGACATCATGGCCTTCCCGGCCCTACGCACCCAGCTAGCTGCACCCCAGCCCCTCCCGCTGCCAAGCGATGCATGTCCGCCCCTGCGCACACAGGCTTCATTGCTCACTTTCTGCTACCGGCGTGTCGCAAGGAGGGCCCACTACGTGCAAGCCCCAAGCCCAGGGCCCTCGAACATGGCACCCTCCACATCATGCAGCCCCGCTCCGCAGGCCACCAGGTCTCACATTTGATTCTGGGTCTTGATTTCGCCATGGCAGAGGACATACCAGTACACCCTGCATCATCGCAGACTGCACACCAACTCAGCCCTTCAGGTGCACTAACTCTGTGATGCAGGATGAGACGCCATGTGGTGGTAGGCCCACGCTGCCCGCTAGCTCTGGCCTACACTGTGGTCCAACAGGGCACACAAATCTTGAGCAGTCGGACCACCAGGATGGGGCATCATCACAGGCTGCACACCTGCTCAGCACTTAAGGTGCCCCTACCTCAGTGCAGCCAAAGTCACTGTCATGTGGCAGTGTGCCTGTGCCGGCCGCAATGTATCCGGTGCCACCAAGTCTGTGCCCCAAAGTCATGGACCCTGTATGATTGGGTATCGTGTTGCGGATGCCATCATGTCACCTCCGGTCCTGGGGAATGTGATGATACGGGGCCTGAGGCCCTCATGCCTACATTAACAAGACACGGATGCACCCAGATAGAGAGTGGAAATGGCGTCGAGCACGTGCATCTGACCCTTTTTATTGGCAGGGTCACATGTCCTGTTATGCGTGTGCTGGATGGGTGTGGTGTGGTTGTAAACCAGCCTTGAGGGAGTGGCTGTGGCATGCTGACAACTAGACCTGTGAATAGCAGATCACTACAGGGAAGACCTGGGACATGTAGCGTTGTCCCCTCCCCCCTGTAAGCTTAAGCGGAGTGGGCTGGCCTGGCGTATGCAAGTCCAGCCAAAGGGTTCGTAAATGACCCCGGAGTCCTGTGCGTGGTTCCGTACTGGGCTGGACAAGGAAGTAACTCATGCGCGTGTCCCTGTTGTTGTGTCAGCGGCACCCAGACATCATTCAGCAATGTGTCACCCTGTGACCCCTGTTCCACGACATGAGCCACATGGACGTAAGATGAGTCCAGTGAGCCTACATTCATCCATACTTTCAAACTTGAAAGATCCTAGACATGACACATCTGTGTGAATATGAATGTTTAATGCACATTCATTGGATTGATGCATCTGGAGCAGTACAGGGCCATGTAAACCCCACATGGCGATGTTGGCCTGTGGAGGGCCAGTCAGAGTCCTTCAGGGAATGACCAGTCCAAATGAAGAGGAAGAGTTCAGTCTGCAGTCTGATTGCTGTGTCATTGGCGATCAAACAGCATATGTTATGTTATGTTATTTTCATTTATACAGCGCACAGCTATTCGGAAGTGTCCCGGCGCTATAGACCGCTGGGGAACCCGTCCTGGCTATCCCTGTGAGATGGTCCCTTTCTGGGTATCTCCAAGGTGAAACCAGGCATCCCCGGCGTCTGTGGGGGGCCGTTGTAGAGATGAGGCAAGCTTAATGCCCAGAGTTGCCGAGTGTGTTCCTGGTTAGAGTAGGTACCGAGGCGAGAATTATCGAGTCCGTTTTGACCCTGGTCCACTACCCTGCCTCGTCGGGAATTGAACCCTGGTCCCTGGCCGATTCTCTGCTTACGGATCTGCCACCTCTAACCAGTGAGCCACACCTCTCCACATCTAGCATATAGCAGTCCATATCGAGGTCCAAGGTGAGTGTTGCAGAGTGCATCAGGGGACAGTGGAAGGTGATGATGCAGATGGCACAACCAAGCTGAAGCCGGCCTTATAGCAGAGATGCATGCTACTGCATCCTTCTTACCACAAGGGCAGAAACATCCGCATCTTCGTCCTCTGCTGTTTCATGTCCCTCATGTGTGGGTAATAGTGTTCTGTCTCCAGCACTGTGTGGCAGTGACACATCAGTGGCCGGAGGTGGAAGGTGGAAGGTCTGCCGCACTGTGTGGCACTGACACTTCTGTCGTACTTTGCAATTTGGGACAGCGTAGGAGGCAGGGCCCTACCCCTGTCTATCCCGGTATTAGCGAACCGCGAACGGTCAATGCGGTATGTACAAGTGCTTTGTATAACGTTTTAGCTATGAATGCACTGTGTATACGTTCTTATACATCACTACGTGGGTTCCATCTTGGAGCGGTGGCCATCTTATGGTTGCCCTCACATAGGCTACATATCATGAAGCAAATACGGGCCTTTTAGAGCACATGTGCCTTCCTTTGACTTTTCTGTGACCTGGGCAGCTTGGCTCCGCTGCCCCAGGTCAGTCCGGTCTCACGAGCTCCCCGTCCTCTGGCCACCTGTGATTAGCATCAGGGCTTGACACACCATAAAGCCTTTTCATCCTACACAAGCCTCCAGATAATCTCTTTCACACCTGACTGTTCCTGCTTTATGGCTTGTTTTCCAAACAGGAGATGCTCATGTTTATTGGGGCCTATCGATATCTGATGTGGGATCTGAGCCTTGCTGGGTAAATAATTGCGGGCTGGTTTAACTGGAATGTGGGATGGTCATCATGACTCTGCCTTTTCGTTTGAAATGTATACATATGAATGACCATGCCATAAAACAAGGAATGTGTGCCTGAAGCAGGATATTTTGTATTTAAGGAGAAGCCCGTTTCTGTGATTTTTAGCAGTCTCCTAAGAACATACACGCTGTTGTACTTCTTGGATACCTGTAATTGGTCTGCAGCCAATAAACTGATCTCTGACTTCACCCAGAAGACTCTGTGTTTCTGTAGGTCTGAAACAGGAAGAACCTGAAGTCATAGGGTGTGTTCCCCTGCACCGCTGGGCTTAAAATTCCCAGTACTTCACTTCAAGGGGCGGAGATGTGGATGGAGTGGTAGCAGCAGCATGCATCAGCACCAGGCCTTGTGGTAGCAATGCCATGTGGATTGTCCTGAGGTCATTGAGGAACCTAGCTACCACTCACTGGTGTGCAGCAGTGGCAGCTTCTCGTTCCGCATTCGCCCGCTCCATGGTCTCCATTAACCTTCGCATGTTTCCCAACTTCCGTGTGACATTGCAAGAGCACTCTAACTGGACAGTTGTTCTATTCTCTGAGTCAGGACTCCAGCAATGTCAGCCATGGTCCATTGGAGAGCATGGAGCGGACTGTGGGTGTCCGTTAGGGACCATGAGTGGTCCCTGATGGGACTTAGACGCTCACGTATGGCATCTAGTTTGTCTGCAATGCGGTCAAAACCCACCCGCACCTGTTCAGCCAGATTCTCCTGGTACCCCAGCACACGGCGTTGGAAGGACATGTGTTCTTCGTGGGGGTCCTGGGAGGCAGCCGTGGTGGCGAGTGCTGCCTGCTGTGTGGTCTGTGCAGGGGGTGGGGTCTCCTCATAGCAGCTGGGCTGCCCAGCTCCTGGAAGGTGGCTGTGTAGGCTGTCCACGAGCTGTTGGAGGGCGTCGGAGTCGAAGCTGTGGTGGTCCTCTTCATCATCAGAGAAGAGAGGGTCGGGCTGCTCTGCAGTAGGTGCTGATTCTCCCTCTGCAATGTGAAGGGGAGATGCAGTTTAACAATGTGTCCACATGTATGTTGTCGCATTGTACATGTTTTCATACAGAACTCACATTTCCCTGCAATTCCAAATGTGATTGGCCAGTGTCTGCACCCAAGCGGCACCAGTTGTGTCCTGTTGTAGGGGTTTTGCTGTTTGTTGTAAGCGTTGGTGTGCACTGCATGTTATGTGTGTGTGTGCTGCATTTTGAGGTATGCGCCCCTGCAGCTCTAATTTTGCTGACCCTTATCCCTTTCATGCGGTGTGCCTTTGACTTCTGTGCTTGTACAGTGCTGACATGTTGCATACTTGGGTACATTGGTTTCTTGGTGGGAGTTGGTGGTCTGGGGCATGGTTTGTCCGCAAATGTGCGATGCTTACTTGTGCATGATCTGCCATTGTGCCCATCTCCCCCGTCCTCCCAGGCCCTGGTGATTACTCACCCTGTTGCTGTTGTGTCCGGTCCTGTCGAGCAGTGTCCGGGCCCCCAACTCCTGCCACCGTCTCCCCACTGATGACCGTGGACACCATTTCCTCCATATCGTCCAGCTCCTCCTATGGTTCTGGGCTCCCACCTCCAGTCTGCATTGCTGCCTTCCGGTTGTTGGCGAGTTTCAGCTTGGTTTTGCGTTTGAACATCATTCCAGCACCTCTTGACCTCTTCCATTGTCCTCTTCAGCACTCTGACTGCATTCACCTTGTCCACGATGGACTGCCATTGTCCATTTTTTGTTGCCAATGACACAGTGGAGGTGACGAACAGTTGTTGATGGGGTTCTACCACCTCCGTCATCAGGATCCTGTTTTCCTGCGAACTGAACCTTTTCTTCCTACTCTTCTTCTCCTTGACCTTCACAGACCCCGTGGTCCCAGGCTGGTCCCCCGGAGGGCTTGTGGGGTTCTGGTTCTCCTCCGTACTTGCTCCGGCAACGTCCATTGTGCTTCGCTGTTGTTTGACATTTGTTTGGCTGTTTTTTTTCTACTTTTATGGTGATTGTTCCCGCCTGACGCGTGTGAATTGCAGGCCTGTAGCTGGTTTTCGCTGATTTTTGTATCACGATTGGCTTCATCGCAGCTTTATTTTGCATTCGTGTATCGCATTTTTGCGGTGTGGCGTTGATTTTAACGAGTTGATTTGACGCGTTATCTGGAGACTATCGCATGGTGCCGCCGTGTTGTGAATTCTTGTTTAACACAGCGATGTTGAAGGTTGCGTTAAGTTACTTTTGCGATGGTTATCACACGTTCCTGAGAATATCCCCCTAAATGCATATTCACTTATTTGTGTGGCTACTCTAACATATAATTTCTTACTGTTCTATTTACTTTCTGCCTCATTGTTATTTTATTATTTCATAATAGGACATGAGTGGAGGCTAGAAACCCTTCGTTCCTGTGGCTCGCAGGTGCAGTAGGCCCACCTACTGGTGTGGGCCTGCGTTATCATCCTGAACCCATTGCCTGCTGCTGGTTAAACCACAACACTGAGGTCTGGAAGCAGGAAGGCATCATGCATTTTTTTTATTCTGGCTCTACTGAAGAATAGAAATACATCTGGTACTTTCAATTCTCGGTGAATTGTGCTGTTTGAGCCAGTCATATGGCTCAGTGAGTTAAATTTTTGCGTGCATCTGTTGCAAACACCTGACAATTATAGCAATTGGAGAGTAATCTGTTGTACGAAGAGCCATATTTTATTATCATGTGCCTTAGAATATTCCAAATTTCTCCTTGATCATTATAACATTAGAATTGTCAGCCAGTCATTTATCTGTGATCATAACCTGATTTCAGGTTAATATATTTATGTCAAAATGCTCAGTGCTGATGTTTCTATTGCTATTCATGGGCATTGGCTGTTTTGACATCTCAACGGAAACCAACAGTGAAACGCCATGAGATATGCTACCTTTCCATTTTGTCCTGACATTGGATGATAAACTTTAAAACAGACAAATATAACCAAACCATTGTCTTGTGAACAGTTATTTTTATGGCTAGTCCAATGTTATCTCCTCCCAATTACAGAGACAATACCTCATGAGGTTGAGGGGATTCTCCCCTCATAAAAGGAAGCCTGAACATCAACAGTAGATCTGAAACATCTTTATTCTAGGGAGGGTGTGGTTTTCCCTGTGGAGATTTGAGGGCGTGTTGTAAGTCGGAACAGCACAAAAATTACATGCACACACACAGGCATATGCAGTGAAACGAGTGAGCACTAATGTCAAATAAAAAGAACAAGGTGGAAAAAGGCTTACAAAAACGCAAGATGCCAATTTAAAGCCAAAGCGTGCACAGGGCGAGAAAGCGGCTAGAGGCTACCGAAACCTGTGTCCTCATGCCAGGAAGCTCAAAGTCACCAGAAAGGGCAGCGGTGAACCCTGAGGTAGCACCAGCACAGCACATGACATTAGGGTGCCGATTCCAATCCTGGAAAAACCGGGTACGAACCGTCGGTCGGAGGGTTTTCTCCGTCCGACTCGTACCCGGTAAAATAACCCTACAAACTGGCAAGTACGATTCGTACGGAAACACCATTTCCGTACGAGTCGGAAAAAACACCGATCGACTGTAAAAACACATACCAATGTGATCCGGGAGAGCGCCGACATGACGTCGGGACGCATGCAGGCTGCATTTCACGAACCAGGAAGTACGAATCGAACCAGTCCGGACGGCAATATCTTTACGGCACCCAAAAAGTGCCGGAAAAGCGAAGTACGGCGCGATACGAGCGGAATTGGGGGCCCGGTACGCGCCGAACCCCCCTCAGACCCCGCGGATGTACGTGCCGTACCCCCACCCGTACACCCGCGTATGTACGAGTCGAACCCCCACCCGCGTATGTACGAGTCGAACCCCCACCCGTGTATGTACGAGTCGAACCCCCACCCGTGTATGTACGAGTCGAACCCCCACCCGTGTATCTACACCCGTGTATGTACGAGTCGAACCCCCACCCGTGTATGTACACCCGTGTATGTATGAGTCGAACCCCCACCTGTGTATGTACACCCGTGTATGTACGAGTCGTACCCCCACCCGTGTATGTACGAGTCGAACCCCCACCTGTGTATGTACGAGTCGAACCCCCAACCGTGTGTGTACGAGTCGATCCCCCACCCGTGTATGTACACCCGTGTATGTACGAGTCGAACCCCCACCCGTGTCTGTACGAGTCGAACCCCCACCCGTGTATGTACGAGTCGAACCCCCACCCGTGTATGTACACCCGTGTATGTACGAGTCGAACCCCCACCCGTGTATGTACGAGTTGAACCCCCAATGTATGTACACCCGTGTATGTACGAGTCGAACCCCCACCTGTGTATGTACACCCGTGTATGTACAAGTCGTACCCCCACCCGTGTATCTACGGTGCGTACCCCCAGCGCATAGCGCTGGGGGTACGCACCGTACATACACGGGTGGGGGTACGACTCGTACATACACGGGTGTACATACACAGGTGGGGGTTCGACTCGTACATACATGGGTGTACATACACGGGTGGGAGTACGACTCGTACATACACGGGTGTACATAAACGGGTGGGGGTTCGACTCGTACATACATGGGTGGGGGTTCGACTCGTACATACACGGGTGTACATACACGGGTGGGGGTTCGACTCGTACATACATGGGTGGGGGTTCGACTCGTACATACACGGGTGTACATACACAGTTGGTGGTACGACTCGTACATACACGGGTGTACATACACGGGTGGGGGTTCGACTCGTACATACATGG
Organism: Triturus cristatus; assembly: GCF_964204655.1. NCBI lineage: Eukaryota > Metazoa > Chordata > Amphibia > Caudata > Salamandridae > Triturus > Triturus cristatus. Next base: position 1,374,344,488 of record NC_140591.1, read on the forward strand.
GTGGGGGTATGGCACGTACATCCGCGGGGTCTGGGGGGGGTTCGGCGCGTATGCGGGCACATGTCTCCATGGTTGCTATTGCAGTTCGGTCCGTACGGTGTATTTTCCATACGGTTGTAAAATTGGAAGGACGGGACGGATCGTACTTGCGCGGTCAGACTTCATTTTTCTGATTCGTAGGGTAAACCGTCCGAGGATGTGTCGGACACATTTTCTGACCCGAGGACGTGTGGGGATATTTTCCCAATGCGATTCGTATGGACTTTTTCCCATACAAATCGTACTTGGCAGTTTGTACGTTACTTGTACGATTCGTACGGTAATAATCCCGGATACGATTCGTATGGGGAAATTTTTTCCAGGATCCGAATCGGCACCTAGGTGTGCTATTTGGTGACAGTGTGGAGCACTACCTCCGGTGCGTTTTTCCTCCACTGATGTCTTAACGAGGTGATTGACTGGAATGAAAATCAGAACAAAGCAAAGAAAGAAAATTGAGGAAAAATCCGCTCTGCCACCGGTTAACAGAGTTTTTGCTAAACTCTGTGGTCCAAGCAGAGTGCCAAAACCCTGCAAACTCATCCGGCGGAGCAGAGTTTACCACATAGCCCTAGTGCATAGTATACCAGTTGTCATGGTTAGTTATACCCATGACCTACTTACCTCTGTGACTATATTCTTGATTGAACATTAGGGGGTAGGGTATGCCACTATTGCCTATATTGTAAGCCCGGGCAGAGCTGGCATAGTGCCACTACGTGGAGTTTCATGGAGTTGGAAAAAAACTCTGTGGAACTCTTCCCCCCTCCACCCTTCCAAATTTAATTATAAAAAAAGGCACTTCCCTGCTGTGGTGTCTCTAGGCTGCCTCCTCCTCGCCATAGTCTCTCTTTCCGGCTCGACCTCGCCGTGCTCGTCCACAGAAACCCTTACCTTGTACGTCTTGGGGGCGCAGGTGGAGGGGTCGGCTAACTCCGCTCCACCATGGAGTCAGAGTTTTGCCTGAACTCTGCATTCTCGACGGAGCGCAGACAAACAAGAAAGGTCAAACTAGCACTATCTGCAGTAGAAGGTAGTTTCTTACTAACTAAACTAATTCCCATCACTCCACAGTCCACTCACCTGAATAGTTTTCCAAGGTGCCTTATTTATGGTGGTGGTAGAGGTAGCAGGTTAGTGGGCTAACAGGGAAGGATTAACAACAAGCGAGGTCTGACTGCCACCTAGGTGAGCTCCAACTGTATGTGTAATTAAAACGATTATCCATTACAGACAACTAAATTGAAAGAAAAACAGAGTTAGTGGGTTATAAATTAACATAGATTTACAAAGTGTGAGACAAAACTGCTACCACTATGGCACAATAAAGAAACCAATACCTCACATTAGAACCAAAACTTGCAATGAGAACTTCTTCTGAGCAATGGGGAGCTAGTATTTCATTTGAAACTAAATTTACGACCTCCTTAATTCAAGAGAAGAGGTGGACTCAGAGTCAGGAATGGATTTGACTAGGTTAAGCATTTAAGCAACACATGGTCTGAAAAATTATGTTGACAAATGATGTTCTCTACATCTAATCTAATCCCTTTTATGTGTGGGTGTAGGATATTGCTCAGGTAATAGAAAATCCTGCAGTGAGTTAGTGACACTTTTACCACATCTGCCTCAACAAGTGTGTGATCCATGTATGGTGTCAATTTAGTCACACGTCAATAAATCACACAGCCCGGGGGAAGAGGGTTTTAGGTTTGAAGAATGCAAGGGAAAGGGGATTTGGGGAAAGGTGTGACAAATTCAAACACTACACAACAACCCCCTTTTCATAAATCAACAATCTGTTGTGAAAGAAAATGAAACAAAATAGTAAGACAGTTCAGTAAAATGCTTTACTGACGTCCTTCAGCCCAAGAGACCCATTTATTAATATATCTAAATGTTCTGTCAACTATGTTTGAAAAATACAAATTATGGAATAGGGAAAACTTAAAAAGGGTAGTCTGAGTGTGCTATGGGGCTGCACAGAGTGGTAAGTTGATAGATAGTGTATACCTGAGCAATATGCATCCAACCGGCCACTTGAGACAGAAAAGTGACAAAACGATCTGGGTTACTGAGAGAATGCAAGTGGAGGAGAAATAGGAACGGTGTTGGTTTGGACACTCAAATACCTGAAAATGGGTTGGTGTACTAGCAAAGTTGGGGTCCTAGGAGGGAATATTTGCGGGGCAATGGGATTGGGGTAGTACTGAGATGTAAAAAAGGTGTCAGAGGCACAACCACGGGGGGTGGGGGGTCAAGGTCCCTACTAATGTTTACTGTACAGCCCTGACCAGATTTTGTGCAGGCTGACTCCCTCTGTAATTAGAGAGCCCACACAGTTTTACAAATTATGATTGTTAAAGAAAAAATATATTGTTTTGGCAAATTGGGGGGTACATCTGTATTCTTCTTGGAATGTCCACCTTGGGTGGCTGTCTGAACAGTCTAGATAGGTAAGCAGGAGCATTATGGAGCTTTCCCCTTTGTGCAGGAGAAGAGGCCCGCCGATTGTAAATCAAAAACGATATTGTAGAGTCAAGGACAAAAGGCAAGTGAGGAGTGTACCTGTACCAAATACCAAGACTCAGAGGCAGAACGAGAGAATAGACTGTTGCAATTATTCATTTTATCACTCATGGCAGATCGATTAACTGAGAAGTTTACAACCAATGACAGACAAGTTGGTGCATGTACCGAGCTAATCAATCTCACAATCTCACAACTGTCCTAATAACAATTAGCCCAGTGTGTTCATCATATGATGATGATGATGATGATGATGATGATGATGATGTGGCATCACAACACAGGTCTGTCTCAAAAGTTTCCCACAACCACATAATAGGAGTTTCACATTTGAGCCAGCACACACAGGCTCATCAGCATTTCCTAAATCAATACACCTTTTTTCAGTCCGCAGAGCGGAGTAGGATCAGAGCCATCAGCATGTCGGTTTCCCTTTGAATTCGATAGACTCAATCAATACCTTCTATCTTCTGGCTGTTAAGGTAATCTTGCCTTGAGTCTTTCCATCCTCTTCCTCCTGACTCCGAGTAAAAAATCAGTCCAACTCTGTGCCCTGATTCGAGCGAGATAGACCGGTAGTACTCTGCTGCTGGAAAACGAGAAGATAGACAGAATGTATGTTTTGTGTAGATTTCTGTTTCTTAACTAAAGTGAGTGGTCTGGAAGAAGCATAAAAATGAGTGTCCCCTGCAAGTATATCTTGCTAATTGTGAAAGGGCCAATCACCTTCAGGAAAAATGATCACCCCTCAGGCCCCAAACATTGCAAATCAATGAAAGCAAGTTTGCAAATTAGTAGAAGTCCCTCCCTCGATGTCTGCCACCACATGAATCATCAATCACGATTACTCAATATCATATCACTTATTGGTGCAATAGTTAGTTACCTGTTCCAATCCAAGCACATAGGTAGGTCAGGTAGGTACACATTTGTAACTCCTGTTTGATGCAAGCAGCACATTGGAATCTTGTTAATAAAATTATCTTTACTGTTGTAGCTCTGCTGGGGGATAAATAAAGAAGGCTAGGCATGGGAGGAAGGCAGTTATTCAGGGTCTTATTTATGAGGTCAATCAAACAAGGGAGCTACAGAGGGAACAAGTGCCAGGACGCCCTCCAATCAACAATAGTTCCAACAAAAAAGTACTGGCACAATGTAGCAAAAAACTTTCTTGTTTCTCTGGACTAGGTGGGAGGGAGTGTACGTAATCACAGACCTCCAATGCTCGTTCATAAAATCTAGAGACAACCCATCCAGAATGCTACAAACTTAACAATTAAAATAGACAGAAAAGTGAGAAAAGGAGAGTGTGTGGTCAGTCCAAAAACAATTACACTCTACAGATGTCCTCAAATGGTGACGAGGTGAGAAAATATGTAGAGAAAGAGAGAGAGTGCCTCACGTGCGCACCACCAGAGGAGCTACTGGTTGGTTCTCACCAGCTTGCCCACGTTTCTTTCATCATCGGTCACTCTCTCTCGAGAAAAAGGGGGGTTTACGGTGTCCAATAGAAAACACAAAACACAAGACAGTGTCATGTGAAAAACGCAACAAACAAATAGATTGTGCAGACAACGACAAATATACAAATAGTGAAAGTGTCTAGACTCACAAATGATTGATCAGGGCAAGAAGGGGTCAAAGAATCACCTTCTCAGGACACACACCCTAAAAAAGACTGGTTTTGGCTATGGGCCCACTGGTTCCAGTGCTGAGGTGACGCCTGGTTAGACAAGAGACAGGGTGCAGGCACCAACGCTGGTCGTGCTTTGCTGAGCAGGATGGCGATAGTTTAAAATTTAGTACGCCCCTGCAACTGGTTGGTGGCTGGTACGTGGGCCCATAGCCAAAACCAGTCTTTTTTAGGGTGTGTGTCCTGAGAAGGTGATTCTTTGACCCCTTCTTGCCCTGATGAATTTGCCACAAACTCTATTGGCAATGAAACATGTTGGCCGTCATTGTTAAGGTATGCAACATGCTGTGGTTTTTAACATAGTGTTAGACTCCTAACCAGAATAAAACAATCATTTGTGAGTCTAGACACTTTCACTATTTGTATATTTGTCGTTGTCTGCACAATCTATTTGTTTGTTGCGTTTTTCACATGACACTGTCTTGTGTTTTGTGTTTTCTATTGGACACCGTAAACCCCCCTTTTTCTCGAGAGAGAGTGACCGATGATGAAAGAAACGTGGGCAAGCTGGTGAGAACCAACCAGTAGCTCCTCTGGTGGTGCGCACGTGAGGCACTCTCTCTCTTTCTCTACATATTTTCTCACCTCGTCACCATTTGAGGACATCTGTAGAGTGTAATTGTTTTTGGACTGACCACACACTCTCCTTTTCTCACTTTTCTGTCTATTTTAATTGTTAAGTTTGTAGCATTCTGGATGGGTTGTCTCTAGATTTTATGAACGAGCATTGGAGGTCTGTGATTACGTACACTCCCTCCCACCTAGTCCAGAGAAACAAGAAAGTTTTTTGCTACATTGTGCCAGTACTTTTTTGTTGGAACTCTTATTTATGAGGCCCTTACACCGCTGTTGTGTCAATTTTTGTGACACCGCGTCATATTTACAAAGTGATGCATCTAGGCAGATGCATCACATTGTAAACCCCTGCGCCACATTATACCTGCAACAAGTATAATGTATGCAGGGTGGGAGTTCCGTTTCAGCAAAGCCACATAGAAGTTACACATCAAAACCTATGACATTTCACTGCGCTACTCCTAGGGCGTAACTACGTCAAACCCTTAAGCCTGCTTGAAGCAGGCATAAGGAGTGACACAGGGCTTTTCACGTGAGACTTGCCCCATGTGAAAAGACACATTGCTTGAGTTGAGTCTGTTTTCAGACACACTCCAGCAATGTGTCAATTTTGCGCCTACAGATACAACAGGATTACTGATGTATCTGTAAATCCTTGCAACATGGAGCACCGTACAGTAAATACGATGTATTCATGGTGTTGCAAGGATTGGGCCATGAAAAGTGTTGCTAATCTGTTTCCCAGCAGCAGTGTGACTCTTTTCATAAATTAGGCCCTCAATGTCCTTGAAGAAAATGGGGAGGCTTCTTCACTGCACACTTGTCCAACTCCAATCTGGCCGTGTATGTACCTCAAAGTAAAAATGGTGGACCTGCATAAGTCATACTAAAAACATAATGTTACAGTAACAATATCTTTTTTTTTTGGCAACGCAGTTCGATGAAAAATAATTACAAAGTTCTCTAAGGGCCTACTCAGTCAAAGAAGTAGAGTTCATCCTCAAACAAATTCAGGTGGTTCACCCAGAAGTTGATCAGCACACACACCTGAGTCTGACTCTGACCAATCACCCTCACCCTCCTCCTGTGGTATTTCAGGACCAGTGTAATTGTGTGGTATGAAGTGCCGTTTCATTTTGATCATGGCCAATCTCTACATGTTTTGAATCAAGAGGCAGGTCCATCTCACTGTGATGTCTCCACCATCTGCAATGAGCACATGCATACTCACCCCTTTCCTGTTCTGTGCTGCATATTTCACCATGGATCCCTTTCTCAAGGTCTCCCCTACACAGGAGCATATTCACCCCGAGGAATATGACATTGTCTGGGATGAAATGCAGGTAAGTGCATTGGTACCATATACCCATTACCGAGACTACCCGCATATGGGTCGGACTTCAGCAATGGGTTGGTGGTATTTTTCAACATGTATTTGTGTGCCTTTTGACACATATGCCGTCAGAATGTACATATAGAAATCAATATAAATTGGAATACATTGCACAGCGCAGCAGGACCATCTCAGCCACACTGCCGGCCCCTCAGCAAACTCATAATTAGGTGGTCGGACGGCCTACCACACAGCAGTCTCCTGGTCATCACAGATGCGGTCAGACTGCAAAACTCGTAATAAGGCTCTAGGTCTTTTTTCAGAAAGTCCTCCACAATGAAGTAGATGCACTGCACCAAACACAGGACCCTGAAATACTTTACATCTGCCATGGCCTTAAATATGTTACTTTCATTGTCCGTGACAACAAAATCAATTCAAAAGCGTCTTGGTCCCAGCCATTCAAACACCTTGTGTTAAAGTCTTCCAAGATGATTGCACCTGTATGAGATTTCTCCATGGCAAACATGGATACTGTTGCATGCTGCCGAATGCCCCTAAAGGTATCTTCAATGTTGAGTCCAATGTGCAGCGATACACACGTAATCAGTGGCTTGACAACTGGTCCACGTGTCTGTCATCAGGTGGAGAGTCTGAACAGTCACTCGTGATGGAACACTGAAACAGACACTCTGGCAAAGTAGGTCCTGCTGGAAATCTTCCATTTTGGGCAGATGGCCACCACAAACTTAAAATAAACCACCCCTTCCACAGATGAAAAAGGAGAAGGTCCAGCTCTAACATTTTAACCACCTTCCCGTTGTACCGACATGCCATTGGGCAATTGCGTTCATAGGGCCCCTCATGCGCCCTAAACATGCCCGTAATAGCAGCGCAGATTTTCTTTTCTGGTGCCACTGATGCAGGGGACTTCCGAAGAGAAGATGAATCAGCAGTTGGTAGACTCAATGTGCAGCTAGTTTGGACAGTTACTGTATGCTGATGTGGTGTCCCTATCTGACTCTTGTGTCATTACGAGTATGCTGAGGTGGGTGATACTCTTGCACTGATGAGGACTGGGGTGCTTTACGTAAATAAGTTACCGTCTTCTTCCTCATCACATTCACCTTCCACTGTGATTGGACCTGATTTCCCTTGCTCACCACCTTCACCACCACTACTAATTGCTTTAATGTGTGCCTCCCAGTGGTTTGTGTGATGTTTTTTCACATGGGTTGTTTGGCTTCCAGTACCAAAGTGTGAACCAGGAATACTTCAACGAACACTCGTGTGGCAAATGGAGCATATTGCAATGTTCTCCTCCTGCTTGCTAATCGTAATAAAGTCCCAAACATGCGAGGTGTACTTTGTGAATGGGCCACTTGTGCCACTGCCAATGCCCGGAAAACTGGAGTTAGGTGGGTGTGTTGATGATTGGCTCCCTGCAGTACCTACTAAGGTGGGTGATACTGCCTCCCTGCAGTGTGCACTACTGAGGTAGTGGTGGATGCAAGTCTCAGAGGGGGCCTTACAATTATGGAAGCTGTTGGTAGTGCCACATCCCTTGGAGCAGGTTCAATAGGAGGGGTAATGTGGGTCTCATCTGGGCCAACTTTGATGTCAATGACTGGCTCATCATCCTCCTCATTTCCCCCCAAAATTGCAAGACTTTCAGGAACTTATATTTTCCTGAGCCTCTCCTGGCGTGTCTTGGACTCAGCCGGGGTCCAATCTGTGTCTAGATCATCTGAAGATTGGAGAAGATGGTTTCTTGCTGGAGGCCTGGACGTCAATGGATGTAAATGAGGAGGTTTTCACTCAGCAGGAAGCTCAACCTCCTGTTCTGCTCCTACTTTAGGAAGCTCAATTGCTAGCTGCAGCTGTTTGTTCACTTTCCTGACTTTCTTACAGGGATTGGGTATTACTTTATGAAGGAGACAAATCCAATTCAATGTCACAGCTCATCGGCATAGATATGATTGCAGTGGCTGCCTCACTGAGAGATATGTCCTTGGGCTTAGGTTTGGGTGGTGCCGTTGATGTGGCAATGCGGCTCCCAGCTTGCTTCCTGGAGATTGGTGCAGCAGGCAAACGACCACCGAAAAAAGATTTGGCCAACACACCAGGACAGGGAATCTGCTTCTTTTTCTCCACTCCACTGCCCACTTTCTTGGCAGCATCTTATTTTGGGGATTTCTTGAAAATGTCAGTTGGCAGTGACACTTAGCTGCACAAGCGGAAGAGATTGGCGGACTTATGTGACTGCCCGGCAGTAGTGTGGGTAATGTTCCTTGTGCACCTAAAAGCATGAAAAACATGTAATGAAATGTGGCATTGTCACAGTTTGAATTAGTACAGACAAAGTTGATATAATTTAGTGTGGTTACTTAAGTTATCATTATTATCCTAAATAATTAACAACAATAGTGTATCCATTCCAAAGTCAAACCACACCACCAGAACATCATATTTTATTTGCAATCAGAATAACAACATACAGATGTAATAGTTTGCTTTGTGTGTATCTAAGGGAGACACCTGTGACCGTCAGAGAGGTACAGGGGAAAATTGAATGCTGGTGTGTGTGCACTTATGGCAGGCATGGTGTCCAGGGAAAATTGAATAATAAGTAATGCTTAAAAAATGAATGCCGCTGTGCGGCTGCAAAACCTGTGGCAGACAGGTGGTGGATGGATGGATGATGAGAAAATGTAAAAAAAAGAAAAAATGAAAACATTTTTTTTAAAATAACAAAAATAGAAAACATTTAAAAATGAAAATAAAGGGGGCGTGGCTTGAGCAAGATGGCCGATCGGACCTAATCCGAGTCGGCTCCCGCACCACCCCGGGCTTACCCCGGCTACAGAGCTGTTCCTGGGTCCCTGGGCGGGACAAACGCACTCGATATGCGTAGGCGAGCTGATGGGCACCGGTAGACCGGGCCAAATCCCGCTAAGAAGCTGACGGAGCGCCTGGGACACGCGACGGCGGCGGCGCCGCCGATGAGCAAGATGGCAGCTCCCATAGAGCGATCGGCGCTCCACGCCGGGCGCGGCTGACGGGCCCGCGCGCCCAGGCTGAGGACGAGTGCGGCTGCGGCTCCCTGGGTGCCTTCGTGGAGGCGCGGACCCGGAGGGGGAGAGGAGCGGACCCCCGAGGCTGCGATCTCAGCGGAGATCGGGACCCTCGATGCAGCGGCCACATTGAGCGGGGAGCGGAGCGTGAGCGACGGAGGCACGGTGAGGAGCGGGAGGAGAACTGCCCAGGCGGCCCCAAGAGAATGCACGAGCCTGGACTGAGCGAGCGGAGGGGTGGCGGGTGAGCCGCCCTCCGTGTCCCAGCTACCCGGAAGCACTAGTGGGGGGCCGTCCCCTCGTGGTTGTACCGGGGGCCCTCGACAGCACCGCGTCTGCGGCGCGCCTCCCCCTCGGGCGGCAGAGAGAGCCTTTGCAAGGGGACACGCGAGCACTGAACGGGGGGCCGGAAGAGGCTCCCCGTCGCACCAACACCGATTGGCGGGTTCCCGGAGGTACAACGGAGACCGTGGTGAGAGGGGCCGGGAGCGACTGAGGTGTGCTGTCGGAGCGGGCTGAGGCCCCGGGTACTAATCCGGGGGGCCCTGCACGTGCGAGCCACGGACGGAGCCGGTCAGGGGCGGCCATATGCCTGCTAAGAAGAATCAAGCAAGACGCAACGCCTCCGTCACAGCCTTCTTCAGTCCAGCGGATAGGGGGCCGCCGGGGACCCCGGCAGAAGCGCCGGGCAAGATGGCGCTCACTAAGGAGGACCTCCTGGCCTCACTACGGGACTTCAAAGCGGAGCTGTGGGAGGAGATAGGCTGGGATGTCCAGCGCTCGATTGACCAGCTGCGCTCGGACTTGCGCGACCAGCTATCCGGCCTCAGGCAAGACGTCGATGCGGTGGGCACGCAAGTGGTGGAGTTGGAGGCCAGCCATCAGGATTTGGACGGCAGGACCACAGATCACTCGCGCCGGATTCAAGCCCTCCAAGATCAACTGACGCTAACGCAGCTCAAGGCGGAAGACCTGGAGAATCGCGCTCGTCGCGATAACATCCGCGTGCGCCACCTGGAAGAGCGGGCGGAGGGTCCAGACCTGGAGGCATTCCTGGAGGGCCTCTTCGCGGAGGTGGTGAAGCCGCAGACCCTCAAGATCAAACTTGACCGGGCACACAGGGTGGGCTTCTTGGCACCGGGAGATAAGCGGAGGCCGAGAGACATACTGGCTAAATTTCACTCCTACAAAATCAAGGAGGCTGTCCTAGCGGCGGCCCGAGCGTCTGCGGAGGTGTCGTTCCAGGGATTTACGTGCGCGCTGTACCAAGACCTATCCCCGGCGACATTGGCGAGGCGCCAGTCCTTTCGGCCTCTGACTGCCAAATTGAGAGCGGAGCACATTAGGTACCGTTGGACTTTCCCCTTTGGCCTCTCATTTGAATACCAGAACAAGCAACGAACTGTGACGGACTTGGCGGCCGGCAGGGCCATTCTGGGACTTTCCCCATCAGAAGGAGAGCAGGCGGAGGGGGAGACTTCAACATCTGACGGAGACAGGGCGAGGGCCGGAGAGTGGGCCACGGTGGGTCGGGCACCGCCCAGGTGACTCCGCGGGTGCCGCCATCTGGAGAATGCTTTAACAAGCGGAGGGGGTCCCTGTGCACCTGTCATGAACTCCTGCGGCCTCGCCGGCCCACTGCCTCGTCGGGCCAGGTGGCCATTACGTAAGCTGGACTACCGGTATGGGCCTGTCGGGGGGCCTAGGAACAACAGTTGAGGATGCTTTCCTCATTTCTTTTCTATGCATAGTGATATATTTGCTGCCGGGGTGGGGGTGGGCGGGTTGCCATGACCCTCCGAGTGATTCCCACTTGGATGTTGTGTAGAGTTGGGGTATCTTGGTTATTTTTATTCCTTTTTTTTCTCTCCCTTTCTTCTTTTTCTTCCTTTCTTCTCTTGACATGGAGGACGGGGGGGGTCGTCCGGGGGGGGGGGGGTGGAGGAGCGGAGGGGCACACTATGGGCTTGACTGCTGACGGTTACTCTCATTCACCTACACGATGGCTGTATCCATAGGCTCCTGGAATGTTCAAGGGCTTAATTCCCCCCTAGAAGCGACAGAGGGTGATGAAGTACATATCGGACCACCACCTAGACATAGTTGCACTACAGGAAACACATCTGCGTAGAGGGGAGGACACCAGGCTGAGGCATAGGTCATACCCACTCATGTACAGTTCCTCCGCCACCACCAAACACAGGGGGGTAACATTGCTGTTTCACAGCGGAGTGAAGTTCCAACCATTGGAGGTATGCTCGGATAAGACGGGGAGATGGGTGATGGTGAAGGGGGTTCTGAGGGGACAGACCTGCACTTTCATTTCCCTCTACGCGCCCAATACGGGTCAGGCGGGATTCTTGTCCACTTTTTGTTCGAAATTGGAACAGTTTGCGGAGGGCTCGGTTGTCCTGATGGGGGACTTTAATCTGGTATGGCAAACAGCGTTGGATAGCTCGCATTGCCAGAGGGCGGAGTCGGGTACTTTCTCCACGGCTTCTAGACAACGCTTCTCCGATTTGGGCCTTTGCGATGCCTGGCGCACCCTTCATCCTTCCACGAAGGATTACACCCATGTAATCGCATGTTCATCAGTCATATTCGCGGTTGGACTATATTTTTATTAATCGCTCTTGGTCGGGGGCTTTACGAGATGCCCGGATTCTCCTGCTCTCCATCTCTGACCATAGTATGGTCACAATCACACTTCACTGGACGGGCCCCCGGGATCGGCCGCGGAAGTGGTACTTCCCTGCCTCCCTCACTAGGGACATAGTGCTGCACGCATCCCTGAGGGAGGCTATCGATGACTACTTTGCCCTCAACGGCGCGGACGAGACCTCGGAGCTGATCCGGTGGGACGCATTTAAGGCAGTTCTCCGGGGTAAGTGCATCGCACTCAACTCCGCGCTCAACCGGCAGAGAGCAGCGGAACGGGAACGCCTGGAGGTAGAGCTGGGAGCGGCGGAGCAGGCCCATAAGGCCAATCCTTCTCGCCTCACCTTGCGGCCTCTTACGGCTCTGAGGGGCAAACTGAAGTCTATCTACGCCAACAGGGCTGAGCTTACTCTCTTGCGTCTCCGTCACACCTCGTATACGCAGGGGAACAAGATCGGGAGACACCTGGCCCGCCAACTCCAAGTTAAAAGGGATAGGGAATATATTGAGGGGATACGTGATCCCACAGACGTGGTGATTCACTCCGACGCGGGGAAGGCGGACTGCTTCCGCTCCTTCTACGACAAGTTATACTCGTCGGATTCCTTGGACAGTCCAGCGCAAGCAGATTATTTACAGGGGTTACAGCTTCCCCAGGTTGCCGCTGACGCCAATGCGGATCTCTGCGCCCCCATTTCGTTGGAGGAGGTCACCAGGGCCATCATGGCACTCAAATTAAATAAAGCCCCTGGTCCCGATGGCCTTACAGCCCTCTTTTCCGCACCTTCGCGCCGGATCTGGCTCCACGCCTGCAAGCTCTTTTTAACGCCGTCATCACTCAGGGGGTGGTCTCTCCGTCCATGGCGGAGGCGGTTATTACGGTCCTCCCAAAGCCGGGGAAATCCAGGGACCACTGTTCCTCTTATCGCCCAAATGCGCTTCTTAACCTAGACGCTAAATTGTATTCCTCTATTCTGGCCGCGAGGCTCAATCTTCTTATGACAGCGCTGATACATCCCGACCAATCAGGTTTCATTCCAGGGAGGCAAACGCATGATAACACACGACGTATTGTACATCTCATAGAAAAAGCCTCTAGGAGGCACTTGCCGGCCATCCTGGTTGGTTTGGATGCTGAGAAGGCATTCGACCGGGTGGACTGGGGCTTTCTCTTCTCCACCATGCGCCAGATGGGCTTTGCGGACGCCTTTATCGCCATGATTCAGGCCAACTATCGGATCCCAACGTCGCGTGTTCAGGTCAATGGGACTTGTTCGGCTCCGTTCCCCCTCTCTAGGGGCACCAGGCAGGGTTGCCCTTTATCCCCCCTCCTGTTTGCCTTGAGCATTGAGCCCCTGGCGATGGCCATTCGACACAACACGCAGATAACAGGGATTCCATTCGTGGGAGAGGACCATAAGATCTCCCTATTTGCAGATGACGTACTCCTCTCCCTCATGCACCCCTCCGCGTCGCTCCCATCTCTCCACGCAGAACTGTGTCGTTATGAACAGGTGGCGGGGTTCAAGATTAACCAGGACAAGTCGTACATCCTTAATCTTACGCTTCAGGGTGATGAGCTCTCGCACATCCAGCAGATCACGCCTTTTCGTTGGGCGGCTACGTCGCTCCAGTATCTGGGAGTTCAGCTCACCCCTTCCGTAGACGACCTATATAAGGCCAACTTCCCCCCCCTGCTTACGCACATCAAGGCCGACCTAGCGCGCTGGAAGCCATTGTTTATCTCTTGGATGGGGCGTATCCATTCGCTTAAAATTACAATATTGCCGAAACTGCTCCATTTGTTTCAAGCCCTCCCAATTGATGTCCCCCTCTCTTTTTTCTCGACTATGCGCTCCCTCTGCTCTCGCTACATCTGGCAGGGGGGAAGAGCCCACCTGTCATTTTCCTTGCTGCGGAGGCCTCGCTCTGCGGGCGGGGCGGGCCTCCCCGACTTCCACCTTTACTATACGGCGGCACAACTGCGCGTATTGATAGAATGGTCGAAAAGAGAATCGGATAAACATTGGCTACATATGGACAGGTCGGTGGCGGGTCGGACTATATGGGATATAGCGTGGCGCACGAAACGCGAGAGACCGGTCAACGCCCACCAAAACGACGTTGCGGGTTTGGGACACCTTAGCGGCGGACGAGCGGTGGACCACTTTCCCTTCCCCCCACACCCCTATTCATGGGTTGGCTGCCTTTCCGCCGGCGTTCGCTGGGGGGCCCTTCGCGGCTTGGGAGGAGGGGGGGGTGTTTAATGATAGGACATCTCTTTAGGGGGTCACGGTTGATGACTTTTTCCGAATGCAGGACCGACTTTAGCCTTCCGCAAACTGAACACTTTAGATACCTCCAGCTCAAGCACTGGATCCAATCACAGGCGGTCCAGGCGGCAATCCACAGGCCCCAGACACCATTTGAAAGATTTGTACGCACTACCACCACCATGAGGGGGGCCATCTCATTTCTCTATGGGCACCTTTTGGCCACTGTGGTCTCCCCATCCCCGCGATTCAAGGATAAATGGGAAGAGGTGCTACTTAGACCAATTGAGGAACGGGAGTGGGAGGCTCTGTGGTCGGACATATCTAAACACAACCATTCGATTGAATTGCGTGAGGCCCACATGAAGGTAATGGTGGATTGGTACCTATATCCAGCTAAATTGCGGCGTATTTTCCCTGGTACCTCTGACCGCTGCTGGAGGGGTTGTGGGTTGCTGGGGGACTTTCAGCACATCTGGTGGACCTGCCCTACGATCCGCCCCTTCTGGGAGGAGATCCTGGCGCAAATCAAATCTATGTTGGGCTACCCGATCCCCACCTCCATGGCGACGGCACTGTTGGGCCTCCGAGATCCCTCCCTGCGCTACCAAACCAGAGCAGATAAGGCCGTGATGTGGTTGTGCCTGGGGGCGGCGAAGGTGGCTATCGCGGCCAATTGGAAGAAGCAGGCGGCTCCCACGGCCTCGATGTGGCATGCCCGCTTCTGGAGGCTCCTGAGCCTGGAAAGAATGGCGGCATCTTCAGGGATGACTATGCCACCTTTGAACTTAAGTGGGGCCCCCTGGTGAATTTCCTTTCTAGTGGTCTGCCGGCGGCGGTATGTCCGCCCCAGCTTAGGGGCTTGCAGCTGTTTCAACTATAGGCAGACGCAGCGGCTGTGGGTGGCACCCCCTAATGGTGTGGTTCGCTGTCGCAGGGTCCCTGGGGGAGCCTTTTGGCCTGTGCCCGCTCTGGAGGGACCTCGCCCCTCCCTTGCCCCAGCACCGGACCTTTGGACCCTCTACCGGAGCCCCTCCCATCTCTTTCTCTATTCCCTATCTTTCTCTTCCTTCTTTTCTCTTATATTTTGTGGGGTGGGGCGGGTGGGGCGGGAGGGATTGTGGGGAGTTGGGGGGGGGGGTTATAAATTGGTTTTGCAGCTTCATGACACAGTGTCAGCGGGTGGTTTGGCCTGAGCTTTTTTGAGTACTTGCCGGCGTAGGACGGTTAGAACCCGATTAATGCCCAATGGGGGTCTCCGGGGTATAATTCCCGGGCTTGCATCCTCTCCCTACTTCAGCTACTCTGTACCCCTCCATTAACGTGAGTTTTTATGGGGGAGGCTCGCCTCTTCTGGGTCTGTTTAGGGTCGGTACTCTGATGTTGTATCCACTTTTGCTTGCCGGTCCACTCGGCTACGAGACACATGTCCTGGTCTGTATTGTTTGTTATGCCTTTTTTGAAGCTAATAAAAACAATTTTGACAAAAAAAAAAAACGAAAATAAAGAAAATATAAGAAAAAATAATAAATGACAAAATAATGAATTGCTGGTGTACTGGGGATAATAAGGTACTATGAGAAACCCATTCGGAGGCAAGGAGGTGTAGGTGAAGAATGCAAAAAATGAATATAATATGACAATACCGTTAATATACAAATACTATAATGATCCTCAAGTATAATTTTAAAATGATATCAGGGAAAAGTAAAAAAAAGAAAAAATACCAAAAGGAACAGCCCTCTCCCATAAATCTCACATTGAAAACTGGAAATAAAAGGATGGGTGCACAAAATGGCTGCCCGTCACATAGTCAAAGAGCAACAGCAAGCAAGGAGGCATGGCCACAACAAAGAACACATTCAGGCCTATGGCAAAAGCACGCTGGCTGGCCACACAAAAATGCCACCAACCACATGGTTGAATACCAACAGCAAACAAGAGGCATGGCCACAACAAAGAACACATGCAGGCCTATGGCAAAAGCAGACTGGCTGGCTACGCAAAATGGCCATCGACCACATGGGCAAACAACACCAAGCAAGGAGGCATTGCCACAGCAAAGAACACATGCAGGCCAATGGCAAAAGCACACTGGCTGGCAATACAAAATGGTTGCCAGCCACATGGCCAAACAACAACAAGCAAGGAGCCATGGAATACGAAGAACACATGTAGGCCTATAGACACTGACTACACAAAATGGCCCCTGGCCACATGGCATGAAGAACAAAGACAATTTTTGGCTCATGGCAAAAACAAACACTGGCCAGACAAAGAAGGCATTGCCATTAATGAAAATTAAAGCACATCTTCCTAAGAAAAATATTACCCCACCTATACACGTTTTGCACAGAAAACATGAAAAACAATTTTTAAAAAACACCACATGTTTAATTTAATCCAATGCCATCCCAGTCCTAAATTATGTTTAAAACAACATATACTACAAACAGTTGTAGTACTGGCCTGGGTGAACTGACTGGATGGCCTGTTTGCTGACTAGGCCACATAGTCAATCAATCATTCAATCGATGAATATTTGTAGACTGCAGCACCACCACCCCTGGGGTATCTGGGCACTGGGGGTGAAGTCTTTGAGGTATTTGTCAAAAAGTCAGTTCTTGAGGAAACATTCCAGAAGAGGGAAGAAATGAGCAGAAAATGACAAAAAGGAGGGCAGAAAATCGAGCCAGCAGAAAAGGCAAAACAGAAAGCAGAAAGCCAAGCAAAAAAGGCAAAACAGAGGGTAGGAAAAGGCGCAACAGAGCAGAAGAGTGGCAAAACAGAGAGCAGACAAATGAGCAGACAAGGCAAAACAAAGTGCAGAAAATCAAGCAGAAAAGGCAAAACGAAGGACGAAGCAAGTAGAGGAGGCTGACACAGAGGACAGCAGGTGGACAGGCAGTGGAGGGTAGTGGACTGTGGGCAAGCTGGACAGGCAAACCCCGCAGGGGGAGCTGACACGAGTACCTGCTCATTGGGGTCACACTGCAGCCTCCATTCATTAGGTCCTGGGGGGAGGGTAGGGCGCTGGGTGTGGGAGAAGGGAATCAGCAGAAGGAGGGAAATTAAGGAAGAAACAAGCAGAAAAAGACAAAACAGAGGGCAGAAATATGAGCAAAAAGGCAAAAAGAGGGAAGAAAAATGAGTAGAAAAGGCAAAACAGAGGGCAAAAGAACAAGCAGAAAAAGCAAGACAGAGAGTAGAAAAACTAGCAGAAAAGGCAAAACAGAGCAGAACAAGGTAAAGCAGAGGGTGGAGAAACGAGGAGAAAGGCAAAGCAGAGGGCTGAAAAACAAGCAGAAAAGGCAAAACAGAGCAAAAGAGGGAAAAACAGAGGGCAGAAAAATGAGCTGAAAAGGCAAAACAGAGGGCAGAAAATGAGCAAAAAGGCAAAACAGAGGGCAGAGAATGAGCAAAAAGGCAAAACAGAGCAGAACAGGGCAAAACACAGGGCAGAAAAATGACCTGGAAGGCAAAACAGAGGGCAGAAAAACAAGCAGAAAAATGGGAAAACAGGGGGCAGAAAAACAAGCAGAAAGCCAAAACAGAGCAGAAGAGAGCTAAACAGAGGGCAGAAAAATGAGGCGTAAAGGCCAAACAGAGGACAGTAAAAGATCAGGAAAAGGCAAAACAGAGGCCCTCCTCCACATGCAGGCTCACCTGCCCTCATCCCTGGTGGTCCAGTGGACCTCTGTCTCCTCTCTCTCACTCCGCTTTCCCCTCCGTTTTTCACTCGGTTTTTTCCCCTCTTTTTTCTCCCTCTTTTTTCTCTGTTTCTGCACTTTCTTTGCACTTTTCTGACTTTTTGCCTCATTCCTCTCTTATTACCTTTAGCCCTCCTTTAATTATCCTTTCCTTTTACCGTCTCAGCTTTTCACTCGTTTTCTCCCTCTTTCTTCTCTGTTCTGCGCTCTCTTTGCACTTTTCTGCCTTTTTGGCTTATTCCTCTCTTAATTCCCTTAGCCCTCCTTCAATTTCCTTTCCCTTTTCCTGCCCCCGCAGCCCTTCCCCCCAGTACGGCCAGCACGACTGGCCCAATCCAGCTCCCCCCTTCTCCCACCTCCCAGCTGTCCAGCCCTTCCCGACCCTTACTTAATGGTAGCCGCTCGGGGACAGGCGAGCAAGACCACTTACTAATTGTCAGTGAAATTGCTCTCCCACTCTCGCAGCTCCACCATTAAATGAGGCCTGCCCCTGCACTCTCGAGTGTTGTTGGTGTTCGAGGCCCTCCTCCACCCGCAGGCTCACCTGCACCTCATCCCTGGTGGTCCAGTGGACCTCTGTCTCCTCACTCTCGCTCTGCTTTCACTCGCTTTTATCCCTCTTTTTTCTCTATTTCTGCACTTTCTATGCACTTTTCTGCCTTTTTGCCTCATTCCTCTCTTATTTCCTTTAGCCCTCCATTAATTTTCCTTTTCCTTTTCCCTCTCCGTTTTTCACTCATTTTCTTTTGTTCCCACTTGTTTTCTCCCTCTTTCTTCTCTGTTCTGCACTCTCTTTGCAGTTTTCTGCCTTTTTGCCTATTCCTCTCTTATTTCATTTGGCCCTCCTTCAATTTCCTTTCCCTTTTCCCACCTGTTTTTCCCCGCCGCTGCTGCCCCCGTGGCCCCTCCACCCCAGCACGAACACAGCAGGCATGCCGCTGGCGTGCCAAAGGCAAGCCTGTCTGTGCCCGTCCGCGACCAGCGCCAGGAACCCTGGCCCTCCGCACCGCCAACGCTACAACCCAGCGGCACTCCACAAACTCAAACCGGGCCACAACAACAACTGCAAGCTAGCTTCACCAGCCCACACCCACGGACCCTTCAGCTGTCACCACTGCCGACAAACCTACAGCACCGTCAGGAACACGGACCCAGCACAACCTGACCGCAAGAAGACACCCGAACCAAAGATCGTGCAATGCATCTTCCTCAACAGCCGATCCATCCACAAACACGCCACAGAAATCTGGGACCTCCTTGACAGCACTACCCCGGAGGGGTTGTGGGTTGCTGGGGGACTTTCAGCACATCTGGTGGACCTGCCCTACGATCCGACCCTTCTGGGAGGAGATCCTGGCGCAAATCAAATCTATGTTGGGCTACCCGATCCCCACCTCCATGGCGACGGCACTGTTGGGCCTCCGAGATCCCTCCCTGCGCTACCAAACCAGAGCAGATAAGGCCGTGATGTGGTTGTGCCTGGGGGCGGCGAAGGTGGCTATCGCGGCCAATTGGAAGAAGCAGGCGGCTCCCACGGCCTCGATGTGGCATGCCCGCCTCTGGAGGCTCCTGAGCCTGGAAAGAATGGCGGCATCTTCAGGGATGACTATGCCACCTTTGAACTTAAGTGGGGCCCCCTGGTGAATTTCCTTTCTAGTGGTCTGCCGGCGGCGGTATGTCCGCCCCAGCTTAGGGGCTTGCAGCTGTTTCAACTATAGGCAGACGCAGCGGCTGTGGGTGGCACCCCCTAATGGTGTGGTTCGCTGTCGCAGGGTCCCTGGGGGAGCCTTTTGGCCTGTGCCCGCTCTGGAGGGACCTCGCCCCTCCCTTGCCCCAGCACCGGACCTTTGGACCCTCTACCGGAGCCCCTCCCATCTCTTTCTCTATTCCCTATCTTTCTCTTCCTTCTTTTCTCTTATATTTTGTGGGGTGGGGCGGGTGGGGCGGGAGGGATTGTGGGGAGTTGGGGGGGGGGTTATAAATTGGTTTTGCAGCTTCATGACACAGTGTCAGTGGGTGGTTTGGCCTGAGCTTTTTTGAGTACTTGCCGGCGTAGGACGGTTAGAACCCGATTAATGCCCAATGGGGGTCTCCGGGGTATAATTCCCGGGCTTGCATCCTCTCCCTACTTCAGCTACTCTGTACCCCTCCATTAACGTGAGTTTTTATGGGGGAGGCTCGCCTCTTCTGGGTCTGTTTAGGGTCGGTACTCTGATGTTGTATCCACTTTTGCTTGCCGGTCCACTCGGCTACGAGACACATGTCCTGGTCTGTATTGTTTGTTATGCCTTTTTTGAAGCTAATAAAAACAATTTTGACAACAAAAAAAAACGAAAATAAAGAAAATATAAGAAAAAATAATAAATGACAAAATAATGAATTGCTGGTGTACTGGGGATAATAAGGTACTATGAGAAACCCATTCGGAGGCAAGGAGGTGTAGGTGAAGAATGCAAAAAATGAATATAATATGACATTGCGTTCCTCACCGAAACCTGGACCAACACAACCTCGGGACCGGACATCGCCATCGCCATTCCACAAGGATACAAGATCTCCAGGAAGGACCGCCACACCTGCTCGGGAGGAGGTATCGCCATCGTCCACAAATCCACCCTCCGCCTGAGCACACTCCCCTACGAGCCCACATATATGATGGAACACCTACACTTCAAGATACTGACCAGCCCTACCACCACCCTCCAAGGAACCCTCTTCTACCAACTTTCTGGACCCCACGGACCACTCACTAACTCCATCACGGACATCATCTCCCCACATGCAATCGCATCCACCAACCACACGCTGCTGGGAGACCTCGACTTCCACCTCGACAACCAACTGGACCCCAACACCACATCCCTCCTGGACAACCTCCACAACATCGGACTCGCGCCAAATCATGACCAAACCGATGCACTCAGCAGGACACACCCTCATCCCCCCTCTTCACAACAGGAAACTCCATCACCTTCAGCCACACCAACGAACTCCCATGGACAGACCACCGATACGTCCACTTCACGTTCAGAACACATACCATCCAGAGACAACAGCACCTGCTCCCACGAAGAAATGGGACCAGAATCACCGACGACCAGATCACCTAGTCACTCAGCAACTCCACCCCAACAAGTGCGGAAAACGACGACCCCCAATACCACAGCCCGAACCCTGCACAGGTGGATCTCCGACAGCGCCAATACCATAGCTCCCCTCAAGAAAAACAACAACGCCCATGCCAAGAAAGCCAGATGGTTTACCACCAAACTTCGAGAGTCCAGACACACTTGCCGCTGCCTCGAAAAGGCCTGGAGGAACACAAAATCCATAGAAGCACACAACAACTTCAGAGCCGCTACCAACGCCCACCATCAACTCATCAGAAAAACCAGGAAAAAACCAATTGAAGACAGAATCTCCACACACGCACACAACAGCAAAGAACTCTTCAACATCATCAAAAAGTTCGCCCAACCCACCAGCGAGTCGAGTGACATCCCTCCCTCACAAGACCTCTGCGACAAACTCAGCACCTTCTTTAACCACAAAATCAAGAGCATCTACGACAACTTCGACGAAGACAACCAACACACAGAGCCCCTACCAACCACCGCAGACACCCTGAAGCCAGCGATTGACAACTGGACAGCCCTCAACACCGAAGACACACTGAAGAAAATAAAGTCAATCCACTCCGGGACCCCACCGGACCCCTGCTCCCACCACATCTTCAACAGAGCCGCCAACACCATCACACCCATGCTCCGCCACACCATCAACCGCTCCCTGGCGACCGCCTCGTTCCCCGAAGACTGGAAACACGCCAAGGTCAACCCCCTCCTGAAGAAACCCTCGGCGGACCCCACTGACCTAAAAAAACTCTAGGCCCATCTCCCTGCTCCCGTTCCCTGCGAAAGTCATCGAGAAAGCCATCAACAGCCAACTCAGCACATTCATCGAAGAGCACAACAGCCTTCGACTCCTCCCAATTCGGCTTCAGAAAAAACCACAGCACGGAAACCGCCCTCATCGCCGCAAAAGACGGCATCCGCAGCCTACTGAACAAAGAAGTGACAGTAGCCATCTTCCTCCTCGACCTCTCAGCAGTGTTCGACACAGTCTCCCACCGCACCCTTATTTGCAGACTCCCCGACGCAGGGATCCAAGACAAGGCCCTTGACTGGATCCGCTTCTTCCTCTCTGGCAGAATGCAGCGGGTCAGACTCCCCCCTTTCCTCTCGGACCCTACACCAACCACCTGCAGAGTCCCTCAGGGGTCCTCCCTCAGCCCTACGCTCTTCAACGTCTACATGGCTCCGCTCGCCCCCATCGTCAGAACCTACGGACTCAACATTGTGTCATACGCAGAAGACACCCAACTCATCCTCTCCTTATCCAACAAACCCAAAACCGCCAGACACAACTTTCAAGAAGGCATGGAAGCCGTCGCCAAATGGATGAAAAACAGCTGCCTACAACTAAACCCCAACAAGACGGAAGTACTCATCATGGGCCCAAACCCCGACACCTGGAACGACACCTGGTGGCCCCCCGCCCTCGGAAACCCGCCCACCCCCACGGACAACGCAGGCAACCTTGGAATCATCCTGGACTCCAAGCTCAAAATGTACTGCCAGATCAACTCTGTCTCGTCCTCCTGCTTCCACACCCTCTTCCTCCTACGTAAGACCTTCAAATGGATCCCCCTCAAACTCAGAACGACTGTCACTCACGCCCTGGTCACCAGCAGACTCGACTTCGGCAATGCACTCTATGCCGAAACAAAGAAAAACCTCACACGGAAGCAACAGAACATCCAGAACACCACCGCAAGACTGGTCCTCAACCTGCCAAGACACTGCCACATCTCCCAGCACCTGCGCACACTCCACTGGCTCCCCATCGAGGCAAGAGTCACCTTCAAGATGCTCACCAACGCACACAAGGCCCTCCACGACACCGGACCAGCATACCTGAAAAGCCGACTCAAATTCCATTCACCCCAAAGGACCCTACGATCAGCCCAGCTCTCCTACACCGTGGTCCCTCGCACCAGAAGAACCAGATTGGGCGGCCAAGCCCTCTCCTTCCTCGCGGCCAAAGCCTGGAACTCCTTTCTGCTCCACCTCACACAGACATCGCTTCCCATCTTTGCAAGAAACCTCAAAACCTGGCTCTTTGATGGACCCCCTCCTTGATGGGATGGAACCTGCACACCCCCCCCCCCAGTGCCTTGGGACCCTTACGAGTGAGTAGTCGCGCTTAACAAACGCTTGATTGATTGATTGATTGATTGATTGATTGATTGATTGATTTAAAAGGCAAAACAGAGTGCAGAAAAATGAGCAGCGAAAGGCAAAACTGAAGGTGGAAAAATTAGCAGAAAAGGCAAAACAGAGCAAGACAGTAGAGGAGGCACACACAGAGGGCAGAAAAATGAGCAAGCAAAAAGGGCAAAACATCGGGCAGACAAAAAGAAGCAGAAAAGGCAAAACAATGGGCAGAAAAGCAAGCAGAAAAAGGCAAAAACAAGCAGAAGAGGACAAAACACAGGGCAGAAAAATTAGCAGAAAAGCCAAACAGAAGGCAGTACATTTTGCTGAAAAAAGAAAAACAGAGGGCAGAAAAACAAGCAGAAAAGGCAAAAGAAAGGGCAGAACAATGAGCAGAAAAACAAAACAGAGGGTAGAGAAATGAGCAGAAAATACAAAACATAGGGCAGGTAAGGCAAAACAGAGCAAGAAACGAGGAGAGGAGGCAGCAGGTAGAAAGGCAGCAGAGGTAGTGAACTGCGGGCAAGCTGGAGAACTACTGAACTGATTTATACCAAATCACCCAATAATAAAAAGCAGTCAACACTGGGTAGTTATAGTTACAATTTTAGAGGACCTTACAGTTAGGGGCTGAAATGAGATAAAAGCTAATGTTTAAAAACAGAAAAACATTAAAATTTACCAGTCATAGTGTACTGAAAAAACTGTAACTTCCGTCCCTTTCATACACTGCTTACCACCTCAAATGTTACATCACTCACGACAAGTTAATTACATTATTTATGACATTAATGTTGACATTTCAAATGACATAATTGAAGACATCACTCATGATATCATGCAAGTAATTTTAACAGTGTCCTATAGGGTTTTTGGACTTGAAGTAAATTTTCTACTCACCTTAATGGGACTACTGTCTTAAAGACTCTCTTAAAGACTTCACATGACCCAGAAATTCAAGAATTTAAATAGTAGTCATTTGCCACTTAAAAGCCACTTGAAAGATACTTTCTACTATACCCTATGAGCAATCCTCAATAGCTTGGTAAAATACACTACACACATTCCTGAGATGGGCTCAATGGTATACAACCTTAAAGCCACGCTTACAATGCCAGTATCAGCTAAAACGAAATATAATTCCAGAATTTTCCAAACCATTTGAAGACATTATACATTCTTGAAGAATGTATTATGTATGGTTGACCAACTTATAGACAGTTTAACTTAGCATGGTTGTATGTCATTCTGCTCAATTAGAAATGTATGTAGCATATTTTAGAGACTGTAGATGGTTCCCCAGAGTGCTTCATCCATGGCTAATACATGTATATGAAGCACTTGACTTACAATTGTGGGTCAGATGAGGTGCTTAACAGGCAGATCCCATTTAGGAAAATAAAGAACATACGCTTTTTAGGGGCTATGTCTATAGAGTAATTTGCTTCTTAGGCATCAGATACCATTTATACAGATGATAACATCTACTAAATGTCGGTGAGTTGACAGACATGGTTAGTGTCCTGCATGTCCATTAGCAGTTCAGTGGTGGAAAAATTGCTGTTGGTGTAGCTTGTTGAATTACAATCAGTCCAAAAAGCCAATAGCACACTGTCACACTCATTGGATGATGGCACGGTGATCAATGTTGTAATTTAACAGGTCATGAGTGATGTAATATATTAGGTCATATGCAGGATATCATGAGGGTGCAAGTTATAGTTTTGTGTTGTTTCCCTCGTATTACTGTGCTATTTTTTCTCAGCAGCTGGCTCGCCTTGCCACTCACTCCTTTCCCGATGCTCCTGCTTCCCGCCACCCAGTGGTGTGGGGTAGACTGGAGTAGTATAGAGTGGAGTGGCAAAGAGTGGAGTGACGAAGAGTGTAGTTGCGTATAGTGGGCCAGCATACAGTTAGGTGGCATGGTGTGGAATGGTGTAGACTGTAGTATGATACAATGTAGTGAATAGCGTACAGGGAAGTGGTGTAGAGTGGAGCCGTGTTGAGCTTAGTGTGGTTGGTAAATTTAAGATTCACACATGAAGAATCTCACGGACTAAGCTATTCCCCTGGTCACTAAATTATCCTGTGTCAAACCATGGGTAGCTTAACATAACAAGCATTTACAATGCAATGGTCTCGGCATTGGTAAAGTTAGAGCTATTGGCATTGCTCATGACATTATTTTTGTTTTTAAAACATTTAAACAAACGGCATTGTCATGAGCAATGCCAATAGCTCTAACTTTAACAATGCCGAGACCGTTGCATTGTAAATGCTTGTTTTCTCCTTAGTTAAGGGCTTTGTTCTCGAAATCCCGTCTTGGTGGAAATGGCTTTATTGACCCGTATGTAGTCCGTGTCCAATAGAAATGCTTTCAACCTAATTGAAAACCCATTATTCATAACTTAAAGTAATACGCTTTGCTCTTGTCACTTTGTTCCTATAATGAGGCGGCAAAGAGAGAGTGGAGGGGATTTTTTGTTAACATAAAGCCGTGTTTATTACTTTCCTTGAAGCCTAGCTTATCGCAGCTTGCACATCTTCGCATCCTGGCCCTCGTCCCTGAGTCCACCCGGGCCTTGGGGTCTGGGACTGGGGGAGGAGGTTTGGCTGCGGGAGGGGTGTGGGGGGGGGTTGTCTTAATTTGCATGTAGGACGAGGATAACTAAGTCTAGTTTCCGGGCAGAAGAGGGGCGGGTTCAAGCCCCTCTTCTCCCAAGTCCCAGAAGCGTCCCAACTCCAAGGAAAGCCTCGAGCACGGCGTGCCCCGCACAGCCGCTTCTGTCAGCCGAGTTCATCCCTGGGGGGTGGAGGGGTTCACCTCCACCCCGTGATGCTGGCCTGGGCAAGGCTGCACTGCTCACTCAGGAAGCGGGGGCGGGGGGAGAGAGCATCCTCAGCTTCTTCAGGGGGCAAAGCCGGGGAGTGCTGCAGCTCAGTGAGATATAATTTGTCAACTTTCTACTCTCAGCCAACACTCCCTATTCTGGAGGGCGCCGACCGTTTTTAGCCAAAATGTTTAGCTTTAAAAATCTATTCCTACTTAAAAAAAAAAACACACACACAAAGAACACATTTTACCATGGCAGAGCAATTAGTGAACCACATCTCGACTAGTGTCAGGCACACTCCCGTCCAGACACTGATGCACAGAGTGCAGAACGGGACCACCGTGCCTCGGGCTCCGTCAGCTGCACAAGGCAGTGTCAGCAGGCGTCAGCCTGCTCTGACTCGTGAAAGGGAGAGCAGCGGAGGTGCCAGACATATCAAGGTCCCGGGGGTCTGAGGGAGAGGACCGGAGCGAGGGAAGCCGAGAGTCAGCGGGTACTGTGTCTGCCCTGACATGGCCTCCCGGCTCCTGGAAGGAAGGGCAGCCTTCTCGATACAGAAAGGTCACAGCAGGTCTGAGGGGGAGACAGCCCGAGGGAAACCAGGGGCCGACGAGGCTCGGTGTTTGTCCAAATAATGCACTAGATGGCAGACAACTGTATCAAGGAGGAAAGCATACCAATGACATGACAACTCCAGGGCCATGCGTCACCGCAGACACAGTACGCGGGCTCCTGGGAGGGGTGCTGCGCAGCGGGGATTGTGAAGGGGGGGGCGGCGGAGGAGGAAGGGTTACGTCACTATTGTACTAAACTGTTAACCGACTTTCCTAGCTGCCTCGATGCTTTTCGACTGAAAGCACGTCCATCGTCTATTGTATGAAACGTTCGGGCATTGTACAGTGAGGCAATGAGGTGGGGGCGGGGGTTCAGTCACAGCAAGTAGTAAGAACAGCGAAGGCCAGCCCGCGCAGGGGGCACAAGGGGCCGGGAAATTAACCTACCGAGGCCCCTGGTGCCAGAAGACTCACGGATGTGCCGCAGTGGGGAAAACGTGCCACGAAGGTCAAGGGAGGCCAGTACAAGCACACCGCTGCCTTTCTCCGAGGCAGAACAGAATAAATGCCTCGGAGAAAGGCAGCCTCCTTTTCGGATTCGGGGGCGTGTTTTGCTGTTGTCTCCTCCCTGAGACTTTTCGCAAAAAACACGCCCCCCGATCCGAAAAGGACGGGGCATGATTGGAGTGACGGGACCTCTTCTCCAATGGCTGGCCAGCATTTACGAGGCCAGCCAATGGAGAACAGGGCAGAAGAGGGGCGGGTTCAAGCCCCTCTTCTCCCAAGTCATTAAATCTCCGGACTTCCGGTCTGCCGACCGGATGGTCCCGAGACCTAAAAAGCAGCCAGGATTAACTTAGAGGCAATGTGTAAAGTATTTATGCAGCACACAAACAGTAATAAAGTTTAAAAACAAAAACACAAAAATCCCACTCTATTTTAGAAAAATAGAGAACATTTTAATAAATGATTTGACACTAAAATGACAAAAATCAAATCAGTAGAACTGGAGATATGAATTTTTTTATATGTAAAGTAAAAAGGAGTGCTTAAAACATCAAAGCGGGCATATAGTTGCTCGAGACTGGGTCAAAGTCCCAAAAAGTTTAGATACAGGAAGTGGATTGGGCCCGGTCAGAGCTTACCTTGGTACTTGGAAGAAGTTTCAAGAAAAATATTCAAGGCGGGAGGCTGTGGCCAAAGACAATTTTGGCAGGTCGGAAACCCCTTAGGAGAAGGACCGCTGAGAAGAATTTTAAGCTGCTTAAGCTGAAGAGAACAAGGTACTAAGAACAGCTGTGAAATCAGGCAAACTGGTGATGCACCCTGAGCAGATCAATGAGCAGCTTGGTCCGGGCCGTCCCAAATTTTTTGATTTTGGCTTTCTGGGCACAGTTAGCACCACAACCATTAGTCCAGGACTAGTGGAACAACACTTGAAAGTTCAGGACTCACTCAGACTGGGTTCAGCTGTGGGTTCAAGATGGTGGGAGCCATTTATGTCCCTATACCTCTGCACGGAAAAGGCCAGTAAATTATTCTTCATAGTCTTTCTGGTAGTCTTGGGTTCAGGCACAATTTGCAAGGCTCAACCAGAAGGGCTGGCCTCTGAGGGTTCAAAGTAGGCTCCAAGTACAGTAAAGCGGTCTTACAGAGTGAACAACAGGTGAAAGTAGCAGGCAGTCCTCTGAGAGCCCTTCTGCAGGTCCAGGATGAACTGAAGAGTGGGACTGAGGGCCCTTCTATTATATCTGGTGGGAGAAGTTGCTAGAGGTTTCTCTTTAATGATCTTGGAATTTTCTGACTCCCCTTCCTGGGCTCCGAACTGGCTGCAGTGACAATGTAGTGGTGACAAGCCCTTTGTGTGAAGGCAGAGCACGGCTTATTCTAATTGCACAGAGTGTGTTTATACTTGAATAAACACAGTCTGTGCAAATTTCAGGCGCATTGTGTTTTCTTCATTTCAGCGGTCTTATGTGACCGAATATGAAGGTGAATCACAGTGGTTGGATCATCCAGTGAGTGAAAGTGTTTTCTATGAATATAGGAGTGTTAAACATATCTACTAAGCTACTACAAAAGCTGAAGTAGTATCCTATGTGCACTACTAATGAGTGATACTACTTTTAACATATAATATGTGAGTGGCTATGTGTATCTGTGTGTATGTGGCTGTCTGAGTGGCTATATGTGTGTGTGAGTGGGTCTCTGAGTGGCTGTAAGGGTGTATAAGAGGGTGTGTGAGTAGATGTGTGGGTGAGTGAGTGGCTGTATTGGTGAGTGAGTGGGTGTGTCAGTGGTTGTATGGGTGGGTGAGTGGGTGTCTGAAAGGCTATATTAGGGAGTGACTGGGTGTGTAAGTGTGCTGTATGGGTGAGTGAGTGGCTCTTTCAGTGGGAGTTTGGTTAGGTGAGTTGGTGTGTAAGAGGCTGCATTGGACTGTATGGGTGAGTGGGCGGATATATGAGTACTTGTATGGGTAAGTAAGTGGTTGTGTAGGCGTGTGAGTGGATATGTGATTGGTTGTATGGGTGAGTGAGTGGTTGTGTAGAGAGGCTGTATGGGTGAGTGAGTGGGTGTGTGTGAGGTTGTATAGGTGAATAAGTGGGTAAGTGTAAGTAGTAGCTGTATCGGTGAGTGGGTGGCTATTTGAGTGGATGTATAGGTGAGTGACTAGTTGTATGAGTAGCTGTGTGAGTGAGTGGTGTGGGAGTGTCTGTATAAGTGAGTGGGTGTGTGAGTGCCTCTATGGATGAGTAAGTAGATGCATGAGTACTTGTATTGGTCAGTGAATAGTTGCGTGGGTGTGTGAGTGGCCGTATGAGAGGTTGTAAGAGGGTGTGAGTGTGTGAGTGCTTTTGTGGATGATGTAATCAGTGATGTCATTTGAGATGTCATAGTGATGTCATAAGTGATGTTACTGATCATGTCATGAGTGATGTAATATGTCAGATCATAAGCAGTGCAATGCAGGGGCGTGAGTTATAGTTAGCTCTGGTAACTATAACTGTTGAATTTCTATGGTTTCGTACGAGTGAAATCTGAACTATAACATCCCTCTAACCTTTGTTTTTTCATCGAATTTAAAAGTCTAAAAAAGATTATATTTCTTAACTATATGGTTTTTAACTACTAGGTGTGTTTGCAGAGTGGTGGAGAAAGGAGGCGGGCCTCTGATCACCTCACAGCAAACCCGCTGTGTAGGACTTACTGGAGGTAACAGGAGGGGTTCTTGACTCCCAATGACCCTCACCAGCCAAGGGGTTTCATTAACTAACTTGTTGTGCACCAGGAGTTCCCTTTGCAGAGAGGTTGAAAAGGGGGCGGGGCCTCTGGCAACTTCTCCTGGGACAAGCCTTTTTTTTTTTTTTTATTAGGGTAGGTGGCTACGTGGCACCCATCCCTGGGCTGATTTCAGTATCGGAGACACAATCACCCAGGGCATGGCCATTTCTCTTGGGTGCCCCCAGGGCACCCAGTCTTTATGGGGATCGGGGGGGGGTTCCTGTGAGCTCCCCACCTCCTGCGAGAGACGGCATTGCTTTCAGATACAGGGAGCTGCTGAACACAGAGCTCCCTTCGTTTGAAAGCAATTTGTCTGTTTCCCTGCTCACTTGACAGTGGTCAGAGAAACAGACGGATGCTCCACTTCCAGCAAACGACAGCATTTTCACTGCTGTCGCTTCATGGAAGAGGAATGTTTGATTGGTGGGAGCATTAAAGCTCCCATCAAGCCACAGCAAACAGCTATGCCCCAGGGGTGGCCACCCCGTGGCATAGCCGAAGCTGTTCCTAAAGCCCCCCATTACAAATGAAATAGCACTGAGAGGTGGCGGTCCCTGGGGTATGGGGGTCTGTAAGGCCAGCCTGATTTCTTTTTTAATGTGGCCCTGGGGAGGTGGTGGTCACCGCAGCCAAGGGGGTCCAAGAGGCCCCTGTTTAACAATGCATAAGCCCCAGGGAGGTGGTGGTCTCCAAGGCATTTATAAGCCCAAGGAGGTGGGGCTCATGCACCTCCCTCTTTTATTTTCCACATGCACCCAGGACCTGACCTACCCGGGGGCCTCTTAGTAAAGAAGTGCTTCTTTTCTTAAAAACATTTCATCGGGATCCATGATTCTAACGCGGCTACTGCTGAAAATTAAACAAAACATTATTTGTTGAGCCTGCGGTTCCATGTGGGACCAACCCACGAGAGGCCAAGGGGTTTCTTTGTGGAACTCGGCTTAAGCCAATTCCCAAGATGGGTGGCAACACTTCCTGGTTTGAAGTGTTGGCAGCCAATCAGATCTCATCAAGGTTAATTATGATTAATGCAGGGAGGATATGTGACCCCCACGCAGCACAGTGGGACTGCCACCTCCCAGGGCACAAATTAATTATCAATGAGTTGGGGGCTCTGGCTCCCTCCGTGCAGCCCCGTGGACCACCACCTGCCCAGGGCAACTCTCTAAAATTACATATTGGGGTTGTGCGGGCCCTGTAGCCCCTGGGACCACCAACTCCCCGGTGCTTAATTTACAAAGATGGGGGGCTGCATGGCCCCTTTCATGGAGCCCTAGATGTCCCCTTTCCTTTTTATAGAAAAAAAGATAGGCTTGGCTCTGGAGAGTGGGGACTCGGGGCCAAAATCGGCCAAGGATTTGGGCCACGTAGCCCACATACCCATTCTAAACATGCTGGGCCCTGGGGGATGAGGTCCCGGGGGCCAAAATCTGCCCAGGGAAGGGGATCTAAGAAACTCCCTTCCCTTTATAAAAAATAAATAAATAAAAAATAGCCTGGCAATTCGCCGGAGCCCCTGCCAACTTTTTCCACTACTCCACTATTTTGCGAATGCGAGTTCTAGCACAGGTTGGGGGATGAAGTCCCCTTGGCCGCTGAGGTTTCTTGGGGCCAACAAGACCTCCTGTTACCCACAGTATGCCCCACACAGTGGGATTGCTGAGGTGGTGGGAGGTCAATTTCACAAGGATTCGTCAACCAACAACAAAGTTATTGGCAAAAAAATTGCTTACTAGTCTTAACTATAACCACCTACTGGTAACAGCGTGTGTGTGTGTGTGTATATATATTCACTGAAAAAACCATAGGTTTCACACACGTTATAGTTAGGATTTAGCATTTAAAAAACCTTGCAAATTCAGTGAAAAAACCATAGGTTTCACACACGTTATAGTTAGCTGGACATTTCACTCGTAAAAAAACAATGAAATTTCCCCGTTATAGTTAGTTAAGCTAACTATAACTCGCGCGCCCGCAATGCACTGCTGATGACGTCACATATTACATCACTCATGACATGGTCAGTGACATCACTCATGACATCACTGATGACATCTCAAATGACATCACTGATGACATCATCCAGTGAATGTGTGTTTTTCTGAAAATTAAATATGTTTTATATATCTCAAGGTCGATGGAAGAATAAATGAGTATATAAGTGTCTAAATGGATGATTTGTTTTTGAAAAATTGATTGTATAACTGACTGATTAAGTGTATCTTATTGAATACATGGCTAAGGGCCTCATGTAGGTAGCCAAATACCGGTCGGTAACGGCCGATTTTCGGTAAATATGCCGTTACCGACCGGTATTCAGACAAGTGCGATGTAGGAGTCCAAAAACCACTTTTCGGTAAATATGAGGCGGTAAATACCGATTCATATTTACCGAATCCCAAAATACCGAATCAGAGTTACCGAATACATAATTAACGATTCGGTAAATATGAAGTGGTAAATATGAAGTGGTAAAATTTAAAATGACATGTAGGAGCACTCGGTAATTAAGAAATCCAGGAAAATCGGTAAATAAGAGTCGGTAATTAACACGGATTGAAAGCAGGTGGTAACCATCAACAATGCATATAGGCAAACCCAAAATGCAACAGCGTGGACAACATGGCCGCCATGTACGTCATTGCAAGGCGCCTACGTCTACAGGCAGCAGGACTGAGGGTGTGGCGACGGGAGGAACAAATCTACAGACAGCGCATCACACTATTCCAGCTGACTGATGCAGAGATACATGAGAGGTACAGGCTACACCCCGAAACCATCATGGACTTAATCAGGGACCTTCACCCACTCCTGGACCAGCCAATAAGAAGGGCGCACGACATACCCCCACATGTGCAGGTGCTCTGCAGCCTACATCTGTTGGCATCCGGCAGTTATCAGGTGGTGATAGCTGCGGTGGGTGGGGTATCCCAGAGTTGCCTGTCACGTTTCTTCAGGAAGTTCCTGGATGCCATGATGCAGAGAATGCACCACTACATAAGCTTCCCAAACACACAGGCTGCACTGCAGAAAACAAAAACAGACTTTTATCACATGGCACAGTTCCCCCATGTCATCGGCTGTATTGATGGTACACACATCCCAATCTGTCCACCAGCTGATACAGAGCACATCTACAGGAACAGGAAGTCCACCCACTCCATCAATGTGCAGGTGATCTGTGATGCAGGGAACATCATCACAGATATTGTTGCAAAGTTTCCTGGGAGCACCCACGACTCTTACATCTTCCAGAATAGTGGGATCTACACACGACTGAGTGCCGGAGAATTCGGAGAGGGATACCTGCTAGGTAAGTAACAGTGACGCCCCTTGAAACCTGCAAATCATAGTGTATAGAGGCATGTTACTGATGGTTCCCTTTTACTCATCCAGGCGACAGTGCATATGCATGCCGGTCATTCATCCTCACTCCCTACCTACACCCAGCAACCCAGAGTGAGAGACGATACAACGTGGCACATAAAACAACACGGAATGTGGTGGAGCGCACGTTTGGACTACTGAAGAGCAGGTTCCGCTGCCTGCACAAGAGCGGAGGCGCACGCCAGTACAAACCCATCACCTGCTGCAAGATTATTGCCACTTGTGCAATGCTGCACAACCTTGCCACGAAAAAAGGTACAGATGTGGAACTAACATATTTTGAGGACAACGAGGATGAGTCAGGCCAGCCAGAGGGCAACGCAGCTAGAGTGCCAACTGCAATCGATGGGAGAGAGAGACGGGCAGAGATCACATGCAACTATTTCTGAGTAAGTGAGGGGACACAGCGAGTTGTGAGAAGTACTGACGTAGTTTTAATGTGGCACCACGCCATGAACACATGAACAGGCCAATCAGGCAATATACCATCTATACAAGGAGTATGTCCAGGGTTACGTCACCCAATGGGAAGTGGCTTAGCAGGGCCACATCAATGTTTGCGCATACGCGCTGCAGTGGTGGATTGCACGGCCTGTGCATCCTCACTAGAGCCAACCCCAAGCCGCCTGCTGCTCCTGCGTGCTTCTGGGACGGGGGTGTGATGCTGCTGCTGGTGTCGATGCTCTCCGCAGCATCCCCTGCAGCAGTTGTCGACGCCTGACTAGTCAATAGCACCCCTAGTGCACTTGTCACCTGCACCATCCCCCGAGACAGGTCGCTGCAGCACTGTGTTAGGCCCTCCTGCATCGTCACAGAGCGCCGGCACAGTAGAGAAGTCGCAGTTGCCAGACGGTTGAGTGCCCTGCTGGTAGTGTCCCTTCTCTGGCGTTCCCGGCGCCGTGCTTCGATGTCAGCATCTAATTTGCTGCACAACTGCTGGATTGACTGGGACATGTCCCGAATGCCCGCAGCCATGCCGCTAATGTTACTGTCCATGTTGACTAATGTTGTCCTCATCACCCGCATGTGCCTCTGGACTGACATGACTGCCTTTGATTGCAGGCGCTGTTGCTTCAACATTTGGCCCTCGAGACCCAAGAAGACACCATGGCCGTCAGTGGGTGCTGGTGGACTCTGGACACGCGACCTGCGGCGCCCTTTTGCTCCCGTCTGTGCTGCCTGTGAGGTGTGGGGCACAGTGGCATGGCTCCCTTCCTGGGGCCCGGTGCGGTCTTCTGGGCCCATGCTGTCGTCTGACGAGGTGTCTAAGGCTCGTAGCCTGGCTGCTGGACGCCACCTCATTCTCACACCTGCAAGCGGAGATGTGGCCGGTGAATCGAACATGAGTGGCGATGCTGGCTCTGGTTGTGGTGATGCTGGCTCTGGTTGTGGTGATGCTGGCTCTCGGTGAGGTGATGCTGGCTCTGGGTGCGGCGAGGCTGGCTGTGTTGGTGGTGCGGCTGCCAGTGGGCCTGCTCCCTGGTCTGTACTTGTGCTGGCTAGAGGTGATACTTGTGGCCGGTGTGCCGTCTCTCCTGCAGCATGCCCTGTCCTGCATGATGTCACATCTGTGGACAGAAATACAACATTGGCTCAGTGTCCCCGAAGGGCTGCATTGCAAGCGTCACAATAAAACATTTCACATTCCAATATGTCCTCTGTCTACTTGTGCCTCGAGTGCGTGACATGCCTTGTTGCCCTGTAACATTTACGTCATGGTTAGTGTTGCCCTGACTACATCTCCCGGAATGCATTGCCTGTCTGCACTGACACGTGTGGACTGCAGTGTGATTCTCGTTTCACAATGGGGGATGTGGGATAGGGGTAGGGGGGGCTACATTGCTGTGCTTTCGTCTTACCTTGGTGTGTTGCGGCTCTGGCAGAGCTGTCGGCGTCCCCAAGACCCACGACGCTCTCCTGCTGGATTGTGGCCGCCACCAGCTCCTCCAGTTCGGTGAGGGCAGGTGCCCTGTTGGTTCCACCTCCGGTCTGGCTGGCCTCCTTCTGGATGTCGCCCATCTTCCTCTTGGTTACAATCCTCAGGTCATACCAGCGCTTTTTGAGGACCTCAATGTCCCTGTGGGTCACTCCCACAGCATTGACCTGCGCCTGGATGGCCAGCCATATGTTGCGCTTTTCCGCCTCAGGCACTTGCAGGGATTGCCTTCCAAACAGCTTCTGGTGCTGCTTCACCACCTCCTCCACCAGCACCTGGAGTTCCTTGGGGCTAAATTTCAGCTTCCTCCTCCTTTCCCCTCCGTCTTTCTGTGTTCTCTGGCTGGACATGCTGTTCGTTTACCCGCTCGCACATGCAACTGCTCCCTGCCTCTCCTCTGCACTCCAAGCCTCTCCAGGGTCGGCTGATTATGTACACCTGCCTGGGTGTGGCCACTTCGGCTAATTCTGTACACCTGCCTGGGTGTGGGCACTTCCTGGTTGGGTGGGCTGTCGTTGCACAGGATTAGCTGTTTCGTCAAGTCATGTGATTTTATTTACCGAATCCGTACATACCGATTCGGTATTTTCCGAATCGGTAAATACCACCTCGGTATTTACCGATTCGGTGAATTCCGATTCGTGATTACCGAATGTTACCGAATCGGTAACTGTTACCGAATTTTTACCTACATATGACTTACCGATTCTAATTTACCGATTCGGTACGGCTCGGTATTTAAGAACCGGTAAAATTTATTTACCTACATGAGGCCCTAAGTGAGTAATGTTTAAATGTGTAAATACCTGTATCAGTCTCTCACTTTGTGTATAAGTGGCTGCATGGGTTGGTGAGCAGCAACATGAGTGTCTATATAGGTTATTAGTTGGTTTTTTGAGTATCAGTATGAGTGTCTGAGTGTCTGTATGGTTCAGTGGGGGGTATTACGTAGTGCATAAGTGCATGAATGAGTGACTCACTGTTTGTATGTGTTGAAGACAGCATATGTGCAGGACTGTATGGGTGGAAGAGTGTGTGTATGGGTGTGTTAGTGAGTGAATGGCTGTCTCAATAGTGTCTTTATGAGTAACTGCATATGTTTTAAACTAGTATATGTGACTATTGGTGTATATAAGTGAGTGTATGTGAGAGTGAGAGATTGAAAGAGTTCCTGTATGAATAAGTATGTGTTTCTATAAGTGATTGTTTAAAAGACTAGGTATGTGTACGTTTCCGTAGAAGTAAGTGTGGTGGTGTGTGTATAACTGTATATGCAAGTAAATGTGTTTGATTCTTTATTAGCATGATTGACTATGTGTGTGAGTAACTCTATGGATGAGAGGCATTGTGTTACAGGATGTATAGGTGTATGAGTACATATGATGTGTGAGTACACGAATGAGTGACTGTACAGGACTGTTGGTGAATAAGTGGATGTTTATGAGTATCTTAGAATTATTGAAGAGGTTGTTGTAATTGGTATTGGTATGTCAATTATTTTGAAAATTTCAGTCTCTATTTTTGAATGTGTGTATCAAAGGTTATATTAGGGTGAGAGGAGGTCTGCCACTCTATCACATGGATGATGTCATCAGTGATGTCATCAGTGATGTCATTTGAGATGTCATCAGTGATGTCATGAGTGATGTCACTGACCATGTCATGAGTGATGTAATATGTGACGTCATCAGCAGTGCATTGCGGGCGCGCGATTTATAGTTAGCTTAACTAACTATAACGGGGAAATTTCATTGGTTTTTTACGAGTGAAATGTCCAGCTAACTATAACGTGTGTGAAACCTATGGTTTTTTCACTGAATTTGCAAGGTTTTTTAAATGCTAAATCCTAACTATAACGTGTGTGAAACCTATGGTTTTTTCAGTGAATTTGCAAGGTTTTTTAAATGCTAATTTCTAACTATAACGTGTGTGAAACCCATGGTTTTTTCAGTGAATTTGTATGGTTTTTTAAATGCTAATTCTTAGCTATAACATATGTGATTCCCATATTTTTTTTATTGATTTTTTATGATTTTTTTATTATAAATTCTTATATTAAATGTGTTTTTTTTTTTTAAAAAAACAAGGTTTTTTTAAACTTTTTATTCTCTTAAAACACCATGTTTTTTTTATAAAATATCTGCAATATATCAAGTTTTCTCTTTTTTTTTTACCAAACAGGTAAGATATATTAGTATAACTTTGAAAATATTTTTTTTTTTTTTTTTTTTGTTTAGTGCGCGTACGGTAAGCGTACGGTAATCGTACGGTTTACGCAATGTCCGTAATTTATCTACTCTGTTTGCGTATAGTTACGCAATTTGCGTAGCCGCGCGTACTGCGCGTGGGGCGCGTAGGCGTGTACGCTACACGCGCACGTTACGCGGAAGTGTTGGGGAGTGTCTGTTTTGCGCATGCTCGCGAGCGCGTGTCTTTTTTACGCGCATGCGTACTTTTACCGTAAGCGCACCGTAAGCGTACGGTGGGTCATGTGATCATGAAACACAACTTTTGATTGGTTGAAACTACTTTCAGTTCTAGAACTCTCCTACACCACACCCCTTCCCCTCATTTCTGCTTGTGATCCCTTAGGAGAAGGAGCTGGGTTGTCTTTGTGATACGATGGCAGAACAGCAGAGCTCTTCTGAGAGTGAGGCTAGCAGCACTACCTTGAGGCAGAGAAGTAGGAAACAAAAGACCTCTTTCATATGGGAGTATTTTTCTTTTCCAGAGGGCCAGCAAAAGGTAAATGCACCCTTAGTGACTTGTAAGCTGTGTAAACGTGTACTTTCAAGAGGGAATCCCAACAAGAAGTATTCCTTCGGGAATCACACCATGTTGAGACACCTTAAGGATGTACACAAAAGGACACATGCTCGACATACTGAAGGTAACCCTTCAGTAAGTCAACCAAGCACATCCACAGCAGCTCAGCCTGGACCATCATCTGCAGTGCCGAGTCCATCTTCGGCAGGTCAGGTGAGCCCTTCATCTGTGGAGGGAGCATCTCCTTTTTCTCGTCCTCAGGAAATTAACCCTCGGTTTCTGAGGGTTGAAATACGGTGCGCCACTTGTCATGATCTAATTTGTTATAGGGAGACCAGTATTTCCCTAGTGAACAATAAAATAGATCAGCACATTTGTCGTACCATCTAATATTCCCATTCTTTCTTTCCTCTGTCCCTGCATGAACACAACGGCTCTTTTAAGAGCCAACCTTACCTTTCAACTTTTTTTTATATATTTTTTAAAACTTTTTTTTGATTTTTTTTTACCGTACGCGTACGGTACGCGTAATTTTTTTTTTTTTTTTTAAAAACACTAAAAATCAATTATCACATTACAAGGTCCTTGAGAGACTACACTGAAAAACTGAAAATGTGATTGTGGAGAAGTGGAAAAAAGGGACCATGAAATTTTTGACTTACCATACCCACTCAAAAAAATATTTATTAATTTAAAAATTTTTTTAATTGCTTAAAAAATGGTTCTAGTTTTCGAAAATTTTCTATCTCAATCTGAAAAAAAAGAAAAAAGTATTAATATTTAATAAAACATTTTATAATACAGTACACATATTTACATATTTTTCTAAAAAAAAAATTGCCTTTTTTTTTGCTGTTTTCAGAATATATTGCATTTCACTATAAATTGTGAAAGCAATTGCATTCATCATTTAACAGCGGGCAAAAAAAAAATTAACAATCTCAAAGATTGTTTTCAAAAAGCCCACAAACTCTTTTTGCCTAAACATAACTTTATACAAATGCATAATATTCTTAAAAAATATCATCTAATATCAATACTTATTTCTTTAAAATACCGTCTGATATTTTTGTTTCAGAAGCATAATCACAAAAATATATCTCAAATAACTCCACAATACATCTGGTTCCATTTCCTTTAGGCCAAATAGTAATTTTAAAATTCTTTTTTGATTAAATTTCCAATGGTAATCCAATAAAAATCTAAAGTTTAAATTGTACAGATCTCACCGATTCTCTGTAACATTTTGGTTTCCGAAAGATTAATTAATAATTAAATAAGTCCACAATAGAATTGTTTACCTTTCCGCATGGCCAAATAGTAATTTTAAAAATCTTTTTTGAATAAATTTCCAATGGCAATCCAATAACATTCCAAAATTTAAATTGTGCAGATGTTACCAATTTTTTCTAAATTTTTGGTTTTCCAAAGTTTCATTAAAAATTGAAAAAGTCCACATTACAATTGGTTACCTTTCCATTAGGCCAAATAATAATTTGTAAAATCATTTTTTTTGAAAATTCCAATGGTAATCCAATAAAATGGTAAAATTGTTTTGTCCAGATGTTGCCAAATCTCTCTAAAATTTAGGTTTCAGGAAGATTAGATAGGAATTTGCTAAATCAAAAGGCAAACGTTGCTTAAAAATCAATTGGGAATCATTACACAGTGTCCAGCCTTTTTCACATTTAAGATAAACTGTGTAATGACCAGAAGTTACAGTAGGTCCATCATGGAAAATTATTGCAACTGTTACAAAAGTTTTTCCTGAAATTGATAATTGCTGTCCTGTAAACTTCTTTATTAAAGTATCTAATTTTGAACCATCAGCTTTACAGCGTTGCATCATTAAAATTACATAATGTCCGTATTCCTTTAAAATTAACGTTGAAAACATGTCAGATTGACACTCACTGCATTCCATGCTATGATTAGCATCTTTAACTAATTTAGCAAAAGTGACTGTTTTACTTTCTGGCAATGTTAAATAAATAAACCTTTCAGAATCAACATTAGAGCCACATATATTATAACAGTTTTCACAACTATGTTCCCATTTATAAGAGAGACCAAATACATTTTCAATGGGAACCCCTTCTTCTTCCAGTACCTGAAGAAAAAACATCAAGAATTCCTGTGCGTCTTGCTGTACATTTTGAGAAAACTGTGTTCGTCCTGAACATACATCTAAAAGTTTTCTAATTTCAGTAGCACTTTCTATTTGAGTTTTATCATTACTCAGCTTTTGAAAAAGGAGACTCAACTCAGAACAGAATCTTTTTCCCTGATTTACTATTATCTGCTCTTGCACACTATCCAGATAAAATGCAACATTCAGCACTACATTAGCGTAGCAGTTGACACCAGAGCTATTTTCAAAATGACATCCTACAACCTGTTCTTCATTTTCCTTTTTCTTTTTGCTTGCAATTACATCACTCCTCTTTTTTTTCCTCCTCTCTACATCTTCATTACAGATATTCTCATTTCTCCTTTTACGAGAAACTACACGTTTCTCCAACACAGGATACTGACCTAAATGAGGAGCATAGCTTCTTCTTAATCTATTATACTCCTTTACACAATTTGCATCAGCACTAACTTTTGAGCCATCAAAGTCTATCATGAATAAACCTGATAATGTTTTCACTCGTGACAAAGCAACATATGCCATACCTTCTTTGAACACAGTTGAACCAATGTTCACAAATGCACAATCTACAGTCAATCCTTGAGACTTGTGAATAGTTACAGCATATGCTAGAGAAAACGGAAACTGCTTCCTACGTACATATAAGTCTTTCACAAGCATGAAACGAACTGAACAACGACAAATGTCTTTAACTTCTTCTATCTGATCAAATTTTATTTTTAAACATTCAATTCCATCTTTTTTCTGATAATTAATAAAACCCACAACTCTTCCCATAGCTCCATTAACTAAACCTTTTTCAACATCCAAATTTCTCCTTAAAAATACTCTACAGTTCATGCAAACATATAGATTTTTTTCTAATCCAGCTGTTTTGGAAATGTTCTTCTCTAGTGAATCCAATTTATTTTTCAGTGTGCCTGTTAATATGACAGTAATTCTTCCATCCTCAATTTTGTCCACTGCTTCCAATTTCCTGATATCTTCCTTTTTCAATTTCAAAAGCTCCTCATTGAATATTGAGCATTCACGTAGAGTTGGCATTAAGCAGATGACACTTTTCTTTTCTGCAATGTTCTTGTATATGTTCTCTGCAACTATTTCTTCCTTTGGAAATAAATTATGTAGCAGCCGACTCTGTAATGCTTTCGTGCCAGCTTCAGTGAGTAGTCCAATTCTGATATCTTTCAGAATACTTCCATATTCTTCATCGTTTGCTTGCCTCATATTAGTAGTAAGTTCCTTGTACTCAAAGAAGGACCAAATATTTGTATTACCGATGCTTCCCAATGACTTCTTCGTGTCTTCATGTGTCACAGTATTAAATACTGGTTGTCCTTTAACTGGAGTAAGTTGCAAAAGATCTCCAAAAACTATGACGTGTTTTCCTCCAAATAACACGTCATAGTCTGTCTTCAGAATTTGCTGCATTCTTAAATGCACAAAGGCAAGCATTAAGTTTGATACCATGCTCACCTCATCAATAATGAGAACTTGCATCTTCTTCAATACTCTTGAAACTTCCAAGCATGCTTCTCCAGTTAGCTTGTTGTATTGTATTTTGTTCTCATGCTCCACTGGTAACATTAGCAAACGATGTAAAGTGATTCCTTTTATGTTATATGCTGCTAACCCAGTTGGAGCAGTAACCACACAAGACAAAGTTGAATCCGTTTTTTGCTGTAGGTAGCTTCTGATGACTTTTATAAGGAAACTTTTTCCAGTTCCAGCTTGTCCGCTTACATACATCCTGATTGGATGAAATGATGTGCATGAGCACTCTTTTTTTTCATGTAGAAATCCATGATCAATTTTGCTTCTGATCTCTTCATAAATTTGTTGCTGCTCTTCGTTCAGTTGTCTTTCCAAATTTTGTAAGTCTATAAATTCTTCTTGAGCTTGATTCATAGCCGTTTCCAGTCCATTCATGCCTATTGATGCTTCATTTTCA
This sequence comes from Triturus cristatus, assembly GCF_964204655.1. NCBI lineage: Eukaryota > Metazoa > Chordata > Amphibia > Caudata > Salamandridae > Triturus > Triturus cristatus. Next base: position 1,374,386,514 of record NC_140591.1, read on the forward strand.
ACGATTGGTTGTCCTAGGGGATCTTGACTGAGTGTTCCTGAACTTTGGCTGTCCTGAGAACTGTCTCTAGCTATTTCTGCTGCAATTGTAGTTTCCTGTTCAATTTCTTCATTTAACATTTGCAGATAAGTTGAGAATGTACTGCATTGTATGCTGTCTTTGCAAGCATTAAAAGAATCTTCATAGCTTTGAAATTCTCCCAGTAGTTCATCCTCTGTACGCCATGGTTTAAACAGCTGTAAAAGAGCCAAGTAGTAAAATTCCTTTTTGTCAGTAGTGTCACAACTCAGCTTCCGGTGATTTATCAAACTTCCTTTTGTTTGCTTCACCAAACATCCTTCCTCACCAATGACTTTATATTTTCCATTGTTGTTGTCTTCTGCGGCTTTCCGTGAATAAATGTAGTTCTGCAGCACTTCATAGAGACACATGTTCTCCAGATGATGACTTCTCTTGGGATAATATGTGTCCAACATGTTTGATTTCAAAATATCTGTACTTTCTGGGTCATTCTCGGCCAAATATTCAATTTCTCCAACAGATTTCAGTACCCGATTTCTCATTGCTGCAAGGCCTAAACTTGCCCAAATTATTCTTCTTGATTTCGAGTAGAGACTTGCAGAAGATAACCTATCTGAACATTCGTAGGATCCAATTTCTCGATGCGATAACATCTTCAAACTGAAACTGTACAGCTTCTTACTGACAGTTTTCTCGTGAGAAATCTCTTCCCACATTTCCTTCAATTCAGTTTTTTCTGATTTCGTAATGTAAGACGTTACATATCGAGCAACAGCAATGGAATTGTCAGCTACATACTGTATATCCATGTTAGCATTCCACATGGATAAAATGACTGGGTTGTAGTCATTTATATTTTTTGATTCTTCTTTTCTTTTAAGGTTGTAGGTATTCTTAGGTGATTTTCTTGTGATTGTATGTCTCACAGATGACATAAAACTGTTTACTCTTCCATTTGAAAGAACAGGTCTAGGAAATCCAAATCGACATTTAGTGTAGTATTTATCTTTGCTCTTGTATTTCCGTCGACAGTATTTTCCACACCGATGACTTTGGAAATGTAAAACTTGCTCCTTTAACTTTTTCTCTTCTGTGCTTTTTGGTATAGCACATGTTGCATATTCTTCAATGTAAGATAACACTGCTTCATCAGCATCTGTTCCAAACTTTGGGGCATCCTTGATCCACAACAGCATATGAATATGAGGAGCACCTATTGCCTGGTACTCTTTTCTCCAAAAGAAATCCACTACTTCTCCTAGAGGTGGATTTTTTTTATTGCAGATGAACGACATCATAGCCTCAAATCTATGATTGAAATATCTGCAAACATTAACCGGATCCAATGAGCACAGTTCTCCTGCTGTCTTGTATTCGATGTTTTTAATGTTTGAATTTGCCTCTCGTAGAAAATCCAGTAAATCATCCCAAGCGTACTCAGCACAGCTTAGGGTAACGAACCATGTTGGTGTTCCTAAATTCCGTAACATGCATTTTAATTCACCATGGCGTCTGTACCAATATTCATTTGTCCCACGCTGACAAGCCATCAGATTGATCAGTTGTGTTTCCAAATGATCATCTCGGTGCTGCACTTTCTCCATAAAATCCTTAGCAGACATATTTTGTAAATGTACTCCACTTTTTAAAATGTGATTTACTGCATAAGACAGTGCAGACAAGTCGCTTTCAAATAAAAGATGGAACAAATAAGGAATACTTTGTCGAAATCTTGGATCTTCTGCATATAGTCTTGTAGTCCGATACTCAGAAGCTGGAATCTGTTCCGGACGTTCATCGTATCGTCCTCCTTTTCCTTTAGGAAACAGCTGGGGAAAACATTGAGCTTCCAAGCTCTCCTCCCATACACTCACGGGAGTTCCTTTTGCTTTCTTCATCTGAAACAGATCAATATTGTCTCCCATAACTTCTTTTGAATGAAGAGGATGTATGCTAAAATGTTCATAAATTTCTTCTTCCTTTGACTTGTCCACTTTTTCAATTTGTCCAGTTGGTGTTTCTGTGTCTTCTTGTAAATCTTCTTCTTCTTCTTCTTCTATATAAATTGATTCATACCATTTGTTATTCCTTTTCAAATACAAATTTGCTCTTTGTACTTTCCGTACATCTACCAGCTCCTGCCAAATCTTCTTATTCTTTGTAGGTACACCATTAACCAGAATAATTAATGGTTCAGTTTCCAAAGTATCAGCATCAATAGTTTCCATATTTTTTTTCAAATCCAAGGGCAAATACACCACTCTACCTTTTAAACCTCTCAGTAAATCTGAAGGAGGTAATTTACCAGTTTTGGGCTCCATACGTACTATGGTCTGGAACGGATGAACACATTGAATGAGTATAGACTCATATGTATTTAATTCAGAAAGTTCAGCAGGAATAGCATCCAATTCTAAATTATTATGTACAGCTCTGGTCGGCATTCTATTTTCCTCTAACTTGTTGTAACAGTATTTACAAATACGCTGATCTTCACCCAATTCAAAACAATTTTCAAGAAATATATATGTGGCAAAATCCTTCCACTTATAATTATCTTCATTTTCACTCTTTCTGTAGAGATCAACATTCCTAGTTTGTTTTCTATAATGAGTTCTGCGGCAATAAATACAAGTAATATTTGGTCTTTCATTAGAGATTATTGCAAATTTTGTTATGTGATCATTAAATGTCTTACTTACAGAGGGTTCTACATTCTCTTCCACTTCTTCCTCATTTACTGTGTCCTTTTCTGCACTGTTTTGTTCAGGACCAAAGTAACAAAACTGAATTTCATCAACAACCTTCTCTACATCTGATACCGATCCACGGAATAGAGCCCTATTCAATTCATCTAACTTTATTGCTGGACTTTTAGCAAAATACAACCGTCTCACAAACTTTCTCATTTCAGTATGATGAACAGCCAGCATCCTAAAATGATGGAAATACCATTACACACTTTTCTAGATAGACAAGCCAGAGAATGACCCTGCAAACCAGTATTCTCTCTCACTCTGCATGGATCTAGACTTTGAAGCACCTTAATCTTCTGTTTTACACTTTTTATACTATATTCTCTTAGAAACGCACGAAATTTATCAATAGATTCCTGACGCACAGTGCAAATACTACTACAATTCCAAGTGTACACTGGGGCTTTAGGACGTCTCCCCATAGCCTCATCCGCCATCACTTGTACCTCATCTCTTGGAACCATTATCTCCTTCTCCATTATGCAACCATTTTTCACTTCGTAAGCACGACCTCTGGTGTCAACTGCATGCAGCAAACTATTACTTTGAAAATAGCTCTCTTCATTAAAAAAAGGTTCACTACTTGAACTATGCATCCATTTTCCTAAAAACACTTTACAAAAGTTTGTTCTGTTCACTACTCTTTTCCTTTTGCTTTGTGATTTCAGTACATTAACCATTTTATCTAATGTACGCATCCTATTCAACATTAAAATGAATAGTTTCCTTTTTAATTCTAATGCCTTTGCTGCAATGGCTTCAATTTCTTTTTTTCTCTTATAAAACTTAGCCTTTTGCTTATATTTCTTCACATCCTTTATCAAATTGGACATAACTCTTCTCTGAAACATTTTTCTACGTATCTCTTTAAACGCTGTTTTTCTGTTTAAGTTAATCTTTTTAGTTGCAGAAGGTATATTTGCATTAACTAAATTCTCAATTTTTTCCTGTCCTTTTCTATTGAAAACATTCTTTCCAGTACAGACATTTTGTACATTTTTCCTTTTTTTGAATATGTTCTTTAAAAAAAATTTTGTCTGCTTACCAGAAGATTTTTTCTTTTTCCCAACATGAGCATCTCCAACTAACTTAGGTCCTCCAGTTGTCTTCAAATATAGGTTTTTTTTGTGGTCTTTCTTTACTCTGGATTTTGTAGGCATCTTAAATTTTGTTCACTGCTCTTCAGCAATACCTGAAAAAAACTAAAAAAAAATTCCTTTATTTTATTTAAATATATTACTACATTTTTTATGTTCTTTAGAAATCTTAAAATACTATAAACCCCTTTCCTATAAATGAAAATCACAATAACACCTTCACCAATTAAATATCTAAAAACAATTCCTGTGTGCACACAGAGTCATGCTTTGAAATTAGGCAGAAAACGAAATTTCTTTGCCAATTGCAAAGCATACTTTCTACTACTTTTTAGGCAAGTGAAAAGTACTTTTACAGTCTGTCACATTTTGAATCCACTTTTCAGATTCTTTAAAAAGCACATGTCCAAACTGCTTTTTCAGACCAGCACCATGTGTAACCTGGGTGACTGACTACACTCCAGCAAGGGCAACCAGCCTTAGTGATGCTGAATGTATTTGCATTACTGACTGAAACCTCAAACCCCACTCGCTTGTGAATACTGTGCATGATTCCACAGGGTAAGCAGCTGGGTGTGTGCTAAGAGTCTGCTTCTGCACCAAAAAATGGCTCCCCGTTTCCATCTAATGCAACTGTGAAATCACCAGAGCAATACGCAATAAATCTCTGCCTGTAATTCCTATATGCACACAGAGTCATGTTTTCACATTAGTCACAAAACGAAATTTCTTTGCCATTTTGAAAGCACACTTACTACTCCTTTTTTGGCAAGTGATAAACACTTTTACAGTCTGTCACATTTTGAATCCACTTTTCAGATTCTTAAAAAAGCACATGTCCAAACTGCTTTTTCAGACCAGCACCATGTGTAACCTGGGTAACTGACTACACTCCAGCAAGGGCAACCAGCCTTAGTGATGCTGAATGTATTTACATTACTGACTGAAACCTCAAACCCCACTCGCTTGTGAATACTGTGCATGATTCCACAGGCTAAGCAGCTGGGTGTGTGCTAAGAGTCTGCTTCTGCACCAAAAAATGGCACCCCCTTTCCATCTAATGCAACTGTGAAATCACCAAAGCAATACGCAATAAATCTCTGCCTGTAATTCCTATATGCACACAGAGTCATGTTTTCACATTAGTCACAAAACGAAATTTCTTTGCCATTTTGAAAGCACACTTACTACTCTTTTTTTTGGCAAGTGATAAACACTTTTACAGTTTGTCACATTTTGAATCCACTTTTCAGATTCTTAAAAAAGCACATGTCCAAACTGCTTTTTCAGACCAGCACCATGTGTAACCTGGGTGACTGCCTACACTCCAGCAAGGGCAACCAGCCTTAGTGATGCTGAATGTATTTGCATTACTGACTGAAACCTCAAACCCCACTCGCTTGTGAATACTGTACATGATTCCACAGGGTAAGCAGCTGGGTGTGTGCTAAGAGTCTGCTTCTGCACCAAAAAATGGCTCCCCCTTTCCATCTAATGCAACTGTGAAATCACCAGAGCAATACGCAATAAATCTCTGCCTGTAATTCCTATATGCACACAGAGTCATGTTTTCACATTAGTCACAAAACGAAATTTCTTTGCCATTTTGAAAGCACACTTACTGCTCTTTTTTTTGGCAAGTGATAAACACTTTTACAGTCTGTCACATTTTGAATCCACTTTTCAGATTCTTAAAAAAGCACATGTCCAAACTGCTTTTTCAGACCAGCACCATGTGTAACCTGGGTAACTGACTACACTCCAGCAAGGGCAACCAGCCTTAGTGATGCTGAATGTATTTGCATTACTGACTGAAACCTCAAACCCCACTCGCTTGTGAATACTGTGCATGATTCCACAGGGTAAGCAGCTGGGTGTGTGCTAAGAGTCTGCTTCTGCACCAAAAAATGGCTCCCCCTTTCCATCTAATGCAACTGTGAAATCACCAGAGCAATACGCAATAAATCTCTGCCTGTAATTCCTATATGCACACAGAGTCATGTTTTCACATTAGTCACAAAACGAAATTTCTTTGCCATTTTGAAAGCACACTTACTACTCTTTTTTTGGCAAGTGATAAACACTTTTACAGACTGACACATTATGAATCCACTTTTCAGATTCTTAAAAAAGCACATGTCCAAACTGCTTTTTCAGACCAGCACCATGTGTAACCTGGGTGACTGCCTACACTCCAGCAAGGGCAACCAGCCTTAGTGATGCTGAATGTATTTGCATTACTGACTGAAACCTCAAGCCCCACTCGCTTGTGAGAACTGTGCATGATTCCACAGGGTAAGCAGCTGGGTGTGTGCTAAGAGTCTGCTTCTGCACCAAAAAAATGGCTCCCCCTTTCCATCTAATGCAACTGTGAAATCACCAGAGCAATACGCAATACATCTCTGCCTGTAATTCCTATATGCACACAGAGTCATGTTTTCACATTAGTCACAAAACGAAATTTCTTTGCCATTTTGAAAGCACACTTACTACTCTTTTTTTTGGCAAGTGATAAACACTTTTACAGTCTGTCACATTTTGAATCCACTTTTCAGATTCTTAAAAAAGCACATGTCCAAACTGCTTTTTCAGACCAGCACCATGTGTAACCTGGGTAACTGACTACACTCCAGCAAGGGCAACCAGCCTTACTGATGCTGTATGTATTTGCATTACTGAGTCCAACCTCAAACCCTTAAAGTATTCTTTATTTTTACCAGTACACCTTAATTTATCGTGAAAACATAGTCCATATTATTTTACATGTTCCTCACATTTAAATTTCTCTCAAAACAGAAAATAATAAACACAACTTCAACAAAAGGAATTCCATTTCTATTATTCATTTCTTAATTTACCATATACATCCCCTCTCAAACTCTAAACTCACCTTTAAAATTAGTTAGCTGTGAAAGAAATGTGGCACTCAAACAGCAGATTATCAGAGCCAGGATCTCTGTTCTTTACACCTCTCTCCTCTCAGCAGAACCAGATAATGGCAAACTGTCCCTCTCTTTTTCCACACATATACATGTTAATTTCAAATCTCAGTGCTTCCCCCTTTTTTTCAAATGTAATCACACATTTCTATTGGTTGAAAACCAACCCTTTTCCAAAAGTACCCTTCCCCCAACTTGACTTCTGCCTAGTACCCTTCCCCCAACTTGACTTCTGCCTGCTACCATAGCAACAGCTCATGGAACACTGCTGTGTGGAGTTAGGTCAGAAGTTCACCAAACAATGTTTCAATTCCACAGAGCAAGAGTGCTTGACTTTTCAAACCTAACAGCAAATCCATAGTACTGTTCTTTGGTAACACATTTTTCTGTACCAATACAAAACATGCTTCTATTAATTTACACATACAGCCTAGTTTTTATACTAGAATGGTATGAAACAGCCAATCAGTTCTTTTTTTTATGAAAAAAATATGTATGCCTCCATTTCCAAACTGTCTTTCATTTCTTTTTACCATTCTACTGAATTACACCTCCTGAGTGCATCCAGTTCTCCTTGGAAGATGTTCACAGTGTGGATTGTAGGGCACAGCTATGTCTTCTGGAGTGAAAAGTATGCAGAGAAAACAGATATGGTGAGAGACCTTGCTTTGCCAAATGTAGACATTAAATGGATTGGTCAGAGAGGGTTAAAGTGGCACCAATTGATGCCATTGGTGAAATCCTTCATGCAAATCCAACACCCTGACCTCATAATAGTGCACTGTGGTGGCAATGACCTAGGCACTTTGACTGGGGTAGGTCTGGAAATGCTTATGAAGGACACCTTTGCACAACTGTTTTCACTTTTCCCTAAAACTGCCTTTGTGTTTTCTAACATATGCCAAAGGCAAAAATGGAACTGGTCCAATCATTTCTGTCCGCAGATTGACAAAGCAAGAAAGCACGTCAACAAATCTGTTTCTGCTTTCCTCCGTGACTATGGTATGGGTTCCATTTACCACAACAACTTGCGTTACGACATGCAAGACATTTATAGAGGAGATGGTGTGCACTTCAATGATGAAGGGAACAGAGTCTTCCTCTTGAACCTTAGACTCTGCATCGGTACTTACTTGTAGGTACCACTAAAAAATCACTTCATAAACACAACGGCTCTTTTTAGAGCCCCCTAATATCTAAACTCTTAAATCTGCATTTTTCATTTCTTTTTTTTTTCTTTTTTTTCTACCGTACGCGTACGTTGAGCTTACCGTACGCGTACCCCGCGATTTTTTTTAAAATCAATAAATGTTTTTTTTGTACTTTTCTGTCCTTCTTTGACCCCCTTACAAATGTTAGGGGGGCTGTAACTCTCCTCCTTGCCCCCTTTTCAAGATATCACTCTTTTTTTTCTGAGTGAAACACACGAAATGGCGGCCGCCGCTTCCTGGTTTCGACCGATTCGAATGTTTACTAAGATCTAAGAGCCAATCAGAATCGCGCTCGCGCACGTCACCGTACGCGTACGGTAAGCGCACCGTAAGCGCACCGTAAGCTGGCTCAGATATATATATTGATTTAAAGGCTATTTTCTCAGAATCTACTGAACAGATTTACACCAGACCTACAAAAGGCACTTCCTTGACCTGAGGACTACCTCTCTGCCAAATTTCTAGTAATTCTGTTCAGCCGTTCGGGCTGTAGCTGTGTCTAAAGGTCCTATGGAAAAATGCATGGGAAAAACGCGTTTTGGGACCCCCCTTTTATCTCAGCCCCCGCTTGACGAATCCCCCCGAGACTTTCAGGGTAGGAGCGGAGCGTAGCGCCCCACCTATTTTGAAAAATTCGCGAGGATTCGTCGACCGGCGCAAAAGTTATTCAAAATAGAATGTTGCGGATTTCCTATGGAAACGTGGTCCTAACTATAACTACCTACTGGCGACCGCCAGTAGGTAATATATGTATATATATATATATATATATATCAAATTTAACAGTAATTTTTTATATGGAAATATTTCAATAATTATTTAAACTGTAATAAACTATCATTTCATACTGTTCCTTAGACTTTCCCACAGCGAGTTCTCCCATGTGGCGGCGAAGGTCCCCACCCACATAAGAAAAATATGTGAAGCAACTTTACTCTCATAAATCTTGGTGTAGGAGTCTTTTTACAACTCAGAAATTATAAATTGCACAAAAGTGTATAGTTATGACTAGGTGTAGTAGTAGGTGTACGGGAAAGTAGGTTTAAATGTGTAAATTTACCTTTGTGAATGGGTACCCATGTAAGTACCTATGTGCATATGCTGTATAGTGCATACCTCTCTGTGAACTTTGTGTACTCATGAGCAGGACGCAACATAGTTGGGTAGTCACATATGTGTCCTTTTGACTTTTATCAATGCATAGGCAGACCTTGCACATGCATAGTTTGTGTGCTACATATATGAGGACATGAACAGTTCTTCACACAGATGTAGATGTGTACATTACAACGTCTTTTTCCTGTAAATGGGGAGAACACTCTAATGTGATGGGAGAACTATTTTCCCCAGAGGACTGCTAATGCCATTAGATCACATTAACTGCAAAATCAGATGTGTACCCTACTGTACCAATCTCTTTTGCAGTCATCGCCTCCCCATGTCTTTTGTTTAAACAGATCGTAGTTCAAGCAGCTGAAAGACTACAGAAAATTAAAGAAATCTCGGTTCATCTGTGTGATGTTGTTCCCTGGCTGGGCTTTCACTTTCTCACAGTTGTATCTCTATGCACTAAATTAGATGTCTATAGTACAATATGGCTGGAAGATTATGTGCTTGCACTTTGTACCTGGATACGAATCTCTGGAGGAATCTGCATATTTCACTGGCACAGCATACATCTACAACAGACTGGCCCTTGCAAAGAGCTCGGCCACCCTGGGGGGGGGGGGGCTGCTAGGCTAGAGGAAAGCGTTGTTGCTGAGGGCCAATATTGCTTCAAAACCAGCCCTCGGTAACAAAAACGCCCCCCCAGGCGTCTAAAAATCAAGGTGTCTGCTACGGCCAGTCCGGCCCTGCAGAGAACACATAAAGGCGAACTGCAGACAGTAATTCCACAGCAGTACACAAACAGCAGTAAAATGACCTGTTTATGGCACTTGCAGTTTGCAGCAGTTCGATAATTGTTTGATTGTTTGTGCTAGAAATGAGCCTGTGTTAGCTAAATTTGGCCAGGCGGTAAATAAAAAAAAGGGACGCTTCTCCCTTTTCTTGAGTTCTTTTTAGGTCGAGCCTAGCCCAGCGCACATCCGCTGCGCTGCACAACTTTATGCAAGGGCCTTCAGAAAGCTCATCACATGCTCGCACACGCTTGTGCGTGTGCTTTTGGTTTTGTCCCAGGGTATTGGCCTTTGCGTGCGTCTTTTTAACAAAGACAGCACGCAATTGGCCAAAGGCTCTTTTTGTCCCACCCATGTTCACGCCCACAGCCTAATGCTTGTGGTTACGCGCAGCAGCAGCATATGTTTCCAGTTATTGTGCCCAGACGTGGGCGCGATAATTGGAAACATATGCTGCTGCTGCTCGCAACCACGCGCGCACACCAGCAGCTCCTACATCTCGTTTCTAGTTATCTTGGGCAAGTGCAGTTCAAGGAGCATGTCTGTACACGACTCCGTGCTCTACCTTCTCCCTCTACAAAACCGAGTCGCCAACATCACCCTAGCCCAGTCTCAGTCTTGTATCACGCCGCATGCGCACATCTCGTCACCATGACTGAGCAAAGAACTGAGGAGGCTTGTCTGCAATGATTTCCTCTTCACGGAGGACTGTCGGGAGGAGCGCTGTCTGGAGTGTTACTTATTGAAGGGAGAGGTTGTCCTGCGTCAGAGCACACGGGCCACCTGCATGTCAACGCCGCACCCTCTCAGAACGCTTTCCACAAAGACCGTTACCCACCGAGAGTCTTGCCCGCGCTGACTCCCGCCATTATTCACCCTCCTCTGGCGCAAGGACACATTTCCCTTCAGTGGCGTGGGATTTGTTTTACAGCGTCTGACAAACAAGGTACAGTCTGAAAAAGCTCGACCACCAGCTTCTTGACTTCAGAGGCTTCCCTGGGAACGTGCGCTTCGAAAGCATTTCAGCATGTCTGAACTCGTTACTGAGAGCAGCCCCAAACTAGCTCAAGGTTTGGCCTCAGGCCCCCCAGGGAGATGTTCTCAGGTGTTTTTACCTTCCGGCTTGGGTTCAAGACCCGCCTGATTATTGACATTAAAAATCACGGCGCGCGCTCCCATTATTACATACCCCACCACAGTGTGCAACTTGTGCATTGTTTGATGGTAGTCCTTCATCAGTTGTTTAGATCCTAATCATCCACTCACGTTGTGGTCCTACCTCCCCTGACACCCCCATGCCAAGCAGCAGAACATAATTGCCCCGTTGCCATAACAACTTGTGCATTATTTGCGGGGAGGGGGCCAGACCGGCCCACTTGCTATTTCTGATTTCCTTGCGGCCTGCAAAGTGGGCACTTGATCCGAGGTTCGCTAACCACAATGAAAAAGGCATTTGGCCTTGCGGCATGAGTTTTGCTTCTTCCAGCGCGTTTTGTGATCCTCGACAAGTCTCTGGTGACTTGGGCCTGTTGAAAGTCACTGGTCAGTGATTGGAGAACGGATGACACTCTGTAATCTGGGCGCTCGTGAGCGGGACTCAACGTAGAGGAAAAATGCGTCTAACAAAAGATGCAAACCTTGGAAGCAAGCGGGCACCTTTTAACCCTTGGCGCTCACTGCTTTACTAACAAATAAAACCATTGCCAGACCTTACTAACAAATAAAACCATTGCCAGACCTTAGCACTAGTGCTTCATTTGTAAAACAAAAAGTGAAAGGGCCAGACTTTCTGTTAGGATCCCTAAGCCAGAGCTGATGTATGAGAGGTTTGTCGAGCACCCAGGCTGCCCGGCCTTGATGCCTTCCCGTGCCTCTTCCTTCCAACACCCACTCGTCCTGTGTTTTTACCTCACTCTTGCAGGTGCTTTCTCACTCCTATTTCCTCCCTTTCTAGTTATGTTCCATTCTTTCTTTGCCTCTTTATGTTCTGCCATTCTCTCTTGTACTCTGAACAGGGTTTTAAGTGGTATGAAAAAAGGAAGGGGGTCCCTAAAAGGGGTGTGGCCTACGTAATTAGGGCACGGCTTAAACACATAAACTATCCCCTGAATTGAATACACTTCTTCCCATCTCCTTTATGTCACCCCCCCCACAAACCCACCACACACCCACTAACCTGTAAGCACTGCATTGTCTTTTTCTATCGCTTGTCAATATTTTCATAGCAGTGTACCTCTTTCACACACGTTTTCTCAGACTCACAATTGCAACCGAAATACATGACCGTTGCTCTGAGCACTCTACAGAGAGGCAAAGGATTGGCTGAACATGTACTCTGGGCAAGTTTTTGACCCACTGACAATCACTCGCACTGCCTTCAGCCTCAAATCCAGAGCTCTCAATCGTGGCCCATTATAACACCTTACGGCAACTCAGTTCAAAGTATGCACTACCCCAGGGTAGTATGCTGCACTAAAAAAACATTTAGAAACCCAACATCCTGGAAATAGTTAACACTCTTCAAGAATGCAAAATTAAGTAAACATGTAGAATATAAACCGAAACTAAATCGCTGGTGTGGATTTCCAAAATGTTTCTTACATTGTTTGTCAAAAATTAATTAGTGATTTGATGGCAAAAAAGTTAAGGACATAAACCTAGAGCCAGACAGGACCCGTTTCAATGTCTGTTTTTAATAACTACCGGGTCTCAGGCCCGGAGGGGCCTAGCCCACTTAAAGCCCTGACTCTGGGTTAATTATGATGTTGAAAAATAATTCCTGGTCTCCAGAACTAAGCTTTGGTGCCCACTACCTTCAAACACTGGCGCAAATTAAGCCATGCTTACAAGTTGTTCTACCATTAAATCATGGATAACAAAGTTTGTCATGAAACTCAACAGAAACAAAACTTGCTGCACTTGTCATCCCCACTAAGTGCACCTTTTACTTCTCACCTGCCCCAGCCTGACTCTCATCCTGGTCAGTCCATCACTACCTGCCCCAGGTTCAGCCCGGTCTATCTCACCTCGGAAGGTTCAGCATGTTGTCACCACTTTATATACCACGACTATACATGTAGGTTCATGCTACGGTAATCATGTATCGAAGTTGCAGCGCTCATGTGGCTATTGGCTATGTTGAGTGTGTGGGCATGCTAATAGGGGATAATCTGCTGCATGGCTAAATTTATAAGGTTCCAAAGGCGAGACCTATTGGCTATGCCAATGCTTGTTTCCCAGTTGCACTGTTCACGATCAGATTATAGTGTTTTTTAATAGCTTTATATGGGAGTGTTGCTCTATTTGATTAGGCATTGTAAAACCAGAGCCAAATTTATCAAACCTTTGCGCTGGTTTTCTGTCACAAAAGTGACATTAGTAGTGAAAAGTGTTTATTATGGAATTTAATTCCTAGCACAAAATATATCTGGGAAGTACCATGGGTAGTAAAATGGCTTTCCAAATGTATTTTGAAGCAAATCCCTAACTACTAAAATTGGCAGATTGGTATGCATCAAATGTTTACGCCTCCACAAGGCCAGTGTAAGGCTAGTGACAATATTTATTTTCAAAAAACTTTCCTAACTTTGCAAGTGTGCTGTACATACATAGATTTGAAACTGTTTAACTGCACCATCAATAGTATTTTGTACTGGAATGGTTCCTTTGTATTACAAAACCTATGCTGGACATCACTCTCAGAGACTTGCACTATGGTGCAAGGGTGTGTTTTGGTGCAAGGTAGCATAAACTGCAAAGCTAAGGGAGAAAGAAAAACAATGCCATATCTTAGTAAATAGTGTGCTGACTTGCTCTCTCCCTTAAACGCAACGCAGTGTAGCAACCTTGGCTGCTGGGCTGCATTGTGTGAATTCTTTGCATATTTTTGCCTTATTGATCGAGTGCAACACAACCCCTATCTACTCTTTAAGCACTTGTGAGAAAGCACAGAGTGAGGCTGTGCTTCCACCTTGACACAGCCTTTTTAAACCAGAAATGTCATTCTCATGTGCTTCTGGCTATATACACGGCTCATCAAAGGCATTTATTTTCTTGTAGATTGATCTAATCTGCCCACATTTTAAGAAAACTGAATTAGTAGCACCTAAATTCACACTCTTATATGATCATTACTAAATCACCAGGGGCCATATGTATGAAACTTTGGTTTTGCGATTCTCAAATAGTGATTTTTAGAGAATCGCTATTTGAGAATCGCAAAATGCTATGTATGTAGGATTTGCAAATAATTTTGCGAATCCTACATAATCCTTAATTGCGAATTGCAAATTGCAATTCGCATTTAAGGAATACCTCCCCATTCATTCCTATGGGCCTAGGGGCCCATAGGAATGAATGGGAAGACATTCTCAATTTGCGATTCTCAATTAGAGAATCGCAAATTGACAATGCAATTTCAAGTGTGCCAGGGTGTCCAAAGGACCCCTGAAATGAGCATGGGTGCACATGTGGCGCACACACATGCCTTAAGGGCATGTGTGTGCGCCACATGCCACTTTGAAAAATGCAAAAATATGCATTTTTGAAAGAAATCGTAAATTACCACCAACCTGTAGTTGGTGGTAATTTGCGATTCCTTAAGGCCAAATTGCACTTTTTTGGTGCTTCTTACATTTCATTTAAGGAATCGCAAAATGTGCGATTCCTTAAATGCAATTGCAGAATAAGAAATCGCAAATTTTGCGATTCCTTATTTTGCAGGCAGATTTGCCTTCATACATACCAATTAGCAATTTTGCTTGATACATATGGCCCCAGCTGTCCAACAAAGGGACAAAGCACCAGTAGGGCTGATTATTTTGTGAAATTAGTACCTATATATTATCCCGGTTAACAATTTCCCCAGTTGCAAACTCACAGCATATTGTGTGTAAGTTACATTTCATAACACAATATTTTCTTCACACTGCCAAACTTGAAACATGTAATTAAGTATTTCACTTGCGTAATTTTCAATTACCTATGTACCAGGTACACCATATCTTTCACTTTGTTGAGAATGCCAGTGGAGCAGCGTAAATTTGGCTCCATTCTTACACGTCATAAATACGCAAGATAAACATGCAATTAGCACAGCATAAATTGTGTGTTCTAACACTATTAATGTCAAGTGTTGCACTTGACATCACTATTGAAGTGCATTCACAGTTGGATTAGAGACTCATATAAATATCGTGTGCCTTAACTGTAGTAAACTACATTTATTGTTTAGGTCAAAGAAGAAAGACATTTTACACTATTAGAAAGTATTTACTTTAGGAACGAGAAGACTTATGTAATGTGCGCACTAATGTTTCATATTTGCAATTAAATTGAGTTCTTAGTCACATTTAGAGACATATACTCAAAGTTATTTTATCTTTATGATACATTAACCTGAATCTAATGTACTGACAGTTTTCATTCATTTGTGGTTGAATGTGCACACGTATATTAAATTTGCACCATTGATTTATTACATTAGCTTGTCAGAACTAGGCCCGTAGTCATTTCTGCATGAACATGCTGTTTTCTGTTTTCTGCTTGTGTGTCTTTTCCTTGCGGGTACATTCACATGGTTGGTTATTTTGAGAACAGATTTAACACTGTACTATCCATAGAGGGATCCTGATAAGAAGACATGGACAAGGAACATGGAGAGCCAGATCATTAACTGAAGGCTTCCATTAACCACTGTTGCAAAGACACATAGGTGACTGAGTACAATACCGTTCCCATGTCTGGCCTGGAAGAAATCGTTAATCTTTCAACTCACAACATGAGAACAGAAAGGACAATGGAGCACCTGATGATGCGAACAGAGGGGGGTTATTTTGGAGGTTCTAGTGGAAATAACTGGAGTTCACACTGAGGTTACGCTTCTGCCATTTGGACTTTTAGAGGTTTAGACCTATATGCTTTCCCCTTTGACTTTTGCTGAGTGCGGCTTAGACCAACACTCATTTCCCTGTCCCAAGAAGGCTCTTGACCGATTTTCTGAAATGCTGACTCTGCGGCACTTTCCCTGCATTTTCCTATTTTTTTGCATTTCCCTTGTTTATGAGACCCTTTTAGGGTTTTAAACCATCCTTTTTAATTTATACTTACTCCAACTGATTTAGACTTCACTCATGTATATACCAGACAGAACCAGAAATTTTTCTCTGAGAATCAAATTATGTTATTGATCTTTTGTATAGCTGTGACTGAAATGTTGTCAACCTCATCCTAGTACGCCTGAACATTTTTAGGAGGTTGGGTTACCCAGTTATATTTCTGTATCTTTACAGCATGGTTTTGAAATGTGTTTACATTAACCTGGCTGCTAACTTGTAATAAACCTTTTTAACAATAGTCACTGATTTCTGCTCGTTATTGTGTAGCCAAATGGGATGAACTGTAAATTAAATTGATTCATGAAGGGCTAACTCCTTTTACCTATCAGTCGGCAAAAAAGGCCCATTGAATAATAATGGTAAGAGGGTTGGCCCAGAGTGGTATAATATCCATTAATAATCAAACTATTTTGCACACTTACCCTCTCATTATATTTTCATTATCACATTTGAGAACTACAACTGAACAAGGGATGTTAACTTTGTTTCACATCTTGCTTCATGGGACTAGACAAGTTATCCCATCATTAGAAATCTACAGCTTTACCAAGAAACCTGGATGGAATTTTGAGTGCCCCCCCCCCACCCACACACAAACAAACATGAACAGCATCTGCATCAGAATGGTAGGTTTCCTCAGATATGCCAAATAGCTGCCGTGCAGGCAGATGCAGAGTATACCTCTTCATCCACAAGCACCAGGTGTGACTTGTGTAGTAGCCTTGCGAGCTTCCCACATATTATCTATGCATACGTGTGCTAGGATGTGATGAGTATTTCTAGTGGTGTGTGGAGTGTGACAGTAAGTTACATAGTTCATATTATCGTGTGCTTGAGTTATGGTAAGTGTGGGGTTGTGCGTATTTGTTGGCATGCCTGTTTAAGTGCATGTGTGTGTCTGTGTGTGATACTGACTGTGTAATGCTGCAACCATGAGTAATGATGTGGTGGGCTAGTGCGATGTGTGTTTATGATGCTCTCAAATTGTAATGCTGCATGCACTGGTGCAAATGTATGTGTTTTTCTGTGTGAGTGTGTGCATGGTCTTCTGTGCGTGCTTTGTGTGTTTGATGGTGTGTGTGGATTGTATGTGCTAATGTGTGAAACATTGTCAATGTTTTGATGGAGTGAGCTATAGAGGGTGTGGTGAGGGACAGAAATTAAAAAACAATAACGTCCACACGCTTGGAAAAATCAAGCTGAGTACGGAGATCATTAGTCTTTTTTGTTTTTCAAAAACAAACTCCTACTTTGGGAGGCTGTTTTTGAAAAACAAATGTTTGTATAATGTTGGTGGGTTTCAATCAAAAACATTGGTGCTTGTCCACCAAACATTTTTGTATCATGACAGGACAGACGGTTCCTGTCAAGGCACAGAGATCATCAATAGTAGTCTGGCAGAGTCTAGATCTGACCCTAAGTGTATTCAAGAGAGCAAGGCATATCCAAGCACTAGAAAATGAATACTGTCTCCCAAAATACCAACTCTATCATGGCCTTCCCAGGATCTGAGTGGGTAGTGGGGGTGTGCGTAGCTCGTGAAATTGTCTGCAGCATAATTGAGAGCGATTGTGTTTAATTCCCACAAAACTAAGAGTAAATACCTGTAATCAGTACAAGATGTGTAATCAAGCATTTAGCTCAATTTCTTAAGTGTAAAATTCACCCTTATGTCCGGAATTTGGACAACAATGCATTTTGTGCTAAATACAATAGAACATGAACAACTTCAGCCACTCGTGCTGTCTACATTTGCTGTTCCTGTGCTCCTTAGGTAGGATTGTTGCCCCAATTTACTCTGCGTTACTCCATCGGCCATTACTGAATAATTTTGGTAATTTGGCGATTTGTATCACAAGAGTAAGTAATGTGAAATTACTCTGATTACTGCGGCGTAAATAAAATTAATCCCAGGCCTAGCTCAGAGACCCATACTTCATCTGGATGCCAGATATCTCAGACAGTTCCTCTGACTGACAGCTCTCCGAAGCACTTTCTTGCTGATGATCAGAATCTCAAGTCATTTCCTCTGGAAGATAGATAGCCCTTTCAGATCTCTTCCTCTGTACAACAGACTCCATAAGGTGCTTTCCCTGGGTCACTGCCACTTATTCCATCAACTGGAATGATGGGCATCTCAGGGCACTCATTCAGCTTATCAGAACCTCTCCCTCTGGAAATCAAGTCATTGCGGGCATTTTTTCACTGGAAGCAAATTCCCTCCTGCTATTCCTTGGTTGCCAGGACTCCCAGAACACTTTATTTCTGACTAGCAGGCCTCTCATGCACCTCCTTTGAATAACAAGTCTTACAAAACTTTCCTGTGTGGTCTGGGCGTCCAGAGGGACTTCTTCCGGGTTATAAGCCTCCCTCAGGGCCCCTTTTTTTGGGGTCGCTGATCTCCGAGGGTACTTCCTCTAGAGCAGGGGTCTTCAAACTGTGGGGCGCGACCCCCAGGGGGGGGGTGGAGCGATGCAGAGGGGGGCACGCATTCCCAAGCACACTTCTGCCGAGGCCCAAGGGATTCAGCCCCCCTCTTCCTCCATCCTGTGTCTCAGCCCGGGCTACTGCAGTGCAACTCGAGCTGCTGGAGGCACAGCTTGGCAGTGTCTGGAGTCTTATCTCCAGCACGCCTGTCCGAGTTTTTCACAGGTCTTTAAAGAACATTTGCATATTTGCATGCCTTTGTGAACGGGTTACAAAGGCTTAGTGTCCCCACCCTTCCAGTACCCCCTGGGTCCTCCCTCTGCCTATTCCTTACATTTGTATTTTAGATTTACTACAGTAGTGTGAGAATGCATTTAATAAAAAGGAATATAAAGTAGGGTTGCCAAAAGAAAAATGCGAGCCATGTGTTATTTAAAGAGCCTACAAAGACCTTCTCTTGACACCAAATAGACTTATAAATAACAAAGTATGTATTCATTCGTTATGTGACTTTTCTGTCTTTGTTCTCTTTAATTATCAGTCATGGATCATTGCGGCAGCCCTAGGACACAATTAAAAGTGCTTTCTATTTATATTTGCTGTTCAATGTATGCACAGATATGTGCTTAAAATACTGTTTTAGGTGATTTCTTATTTTTGTACCAACTGGGCCATCAAAATAATCTGATGGCTACCCTAACCATAGGACTGGAAGTTTGCTGCAGGATCAGCACATTATTTATTTCCTCCACCCTTGATCCCAGATTGATGCCATAATAGCAATAGTTTACCTTAGATCTTAAACCCAACGCTGCCTCCAATAACAGGCTGAGTTACTTCAAGTGCCTGGGAATAAACCCTGCATTCAGACAACTCACTCATCATTCTCACCCTTCTCTTTCATGCTTACCCTGCACTCACAGCATTCACAATGCACTCACACTGATTACCATGCACTCACACCATTCACCTGCTCACCCTGCACTCACAGTGATTACTTTGCACTCACAATGCACTTGCGCTGTTCACCCTATACCTCACCCTGCAGTCACACAAGCACACTACTCACTCTGCACTCATGTGACACTTCACTCACCTGTCCCCCTCACTGCTCAATATGCAACTCACACAAACAAGCCCATCAGTAATCATACATTCATTCGTCCCATTCTGAACTTGCATCCACACTCAAATTCGTACGGCCACCTCACTCACCCTGCAGTCACTCCTCTCACCCTACTCTCACACTGTTGCATCTCTCACCGTGCACTCACATGGGCACTCTTGTCACGCACACAGTGCAGAGGGTTAATGTGCCTGCTACAAATAATATGTACCATGCCGATCACAGAAATGAGTGTGACTAAAGTATGAGTAGCGCTATAAAAAATGAAATGTTTGTCAGAAAGCTGCTATAGAGAGATGAAGTGCATTGTTGGTGAGTGGTAGTGAGGGAATTCATGGAGAAGAAGGAAACGGGGGTGGGGCACCAAAAAAGACTGTTGCACAGTGTGTAACCAGTGTTAGGGCCAGCCGTGGCTAGGAGTGTTAGCCCCCACCCCCCGAAGTTCTGGTCTAGTGGCTCCCCTGCTTCTCCCTATTATTATTATTTACATTTGTAGTGCGCTACTGTTACCAAAAGATGTCCTGCGGCTAATAACCATCTGCTGCCGGAAGGACAATGAGAAACACACAGAAGGAGAAGGAGAACCAGCCAAATGGGGTGACCTACAGAGCATAGAGCCAGGTTTTTATATCTTCCTAAAGGATAATAGATTCTTGGTGGAGCGAAGCAAAGGAGGGTGCAAGTTCCATAACTGCGCGGCCTGCACCAAAACAGAGCGACAGACAACTCATGCCTTCTTGAATTAGGGAACAAAAAGCAGATTGGCACAGGCCGAGAGGAGCATACGGGCCCGACCCGTATGCTTGGTGAGGAGCGATGAGAGAGGACAGCAAGGGAGTGAGAGAGTTAGATTGAAGAGGTCAGGGATGAGGAGAAATGTGAAGTGCCGAAGAGAAGTGTGGACACGCAAAAAGTGAGTGTGAGCCAAAGGTGAGTGCTTCTGTTAGAACAAAGGGTAGGTGTGAAAGATGAATGGGGCGACTGGAGAGGAGTAAGATACAAATAGACAAAAATTTGAATGGAGAGACGAGGTGAATGAGAAGTGCTGAGGGGCACGGGAGGTGACAGGGCCAGAGAGGCCATGAGATAAATGTGAGAGACTGTTCGAGATGAGGGCAGTGAAAACACAGAATGGCAAGAGGCGATTAAAGGTGAAGTGAGAGGTTGAATGGGGAGAGTTCAGAAGTTGTAAAAAGGGGTGAAAGAAAATGGCCTGCAAAGTGAGAGAGGGATCCGGGTTTGGGAGAGGAGAGAGGGATGGAAGGGAGGGAGTGAGTGAGTGAGAGGACAGCTGCATGGATAAACTGCCTAACTCTGCACACAACCGCCAGGGTTTTAAGGGACCCCTGCTTCTCCCGGCCCGGGCCAGGGGAGCTTCTAATGTGGCAGCACGTATTCCTGCGGAGTGGAAGCTCCTTCACAAAGGTTGACTAGAAATCTTTCTGATGTTAATTGCTGTATTTTGGTTATAAACAGGTACTGATGGGGTGGAATCTTTCCTCTGTGTTACTGTGTGCAAAAAATTAATTTCATAATAATGAAGCAATGCTATCCCAAATTACGCTGCATCACATAACATCATTTACATTTTCTTCCCACACAATTTAGTCAAGCCTGTCGCGTAATTTGGTCCTCACCTGCCTCATAATTCCAGTAGCCCTGCCTACAGGTTTAGACATTTTTGTCAGGAGGGGGTCCTTACACCTCAAAATGTTGACAATGGGGTCTCGGCATCCAAAAGTTTGAAGACCTCTGCTCTAGAGGTCATGCCTCTCATGGCATTTTCTGTGTCCGATAGGTTTCTCATGACTCTACCTCCAGGTGCCTGGAGTTTACTTTCCTGAGCATGTATAGAATGTAATAAAATGTCCACAATCTCATCCTTTTTTTGCCCGTAGCTTATTCTTTTACAATGTCTTCGTTTATCTTTCAATAACTAACTGAACATTTAAAGCAATAAAGTGTAATATGTTAGCACCCCTGAAGCCCCTGTCCAATTGCCCTCTGCGCTCATTCTGACGCTGGTCGAATATAATCCGTGGTGGCGTAAAGGACAGCGGCACAAACCATACTAGCGGCTTAGACCTGGAAATGAAAGGACTTTTTCATTCGTCATCGACAAGGGGCTTTTACCTCCCGAAATGGGCTCTCTCTCCCTTTCTTCTTAGCCTTATTTGAATGTACCTTTCCAGTAAGCGTCTAAAAGTCCTGCGCGTTACTGGTAGTGATGTCATTGTGCAGCACTCGGCCAAGACGACATGGCACCAAGATGTAACATTTTTGTCTGTACAGCTTATTATTGTTTACACAGAAGAGACGCACAGACTTTTCCACAGACCACGTCCATACAAACGTGAGGTGAACGCAGCCGTACGTACACACAGACTCACTCTCTAGCTGAGGGCCGGTTCTTTACCTTCCGCGCCTCCTTGAACGCGTCATCGTTATGAGCGACGTGCCAAATGTTTTACAGACCCGTTCCTTCGCAACATTTTTAAAATATTTCCTCTGCAATAGAATCTGCCTTGCAGCTTTCGCACTGTAACCAGGGGCAACCAAACACTTCTAAGCACGTGTCATAACAAACAGACTCTTCTGTTGTTCTGTTCATGGAGATTTATGACCCCGTAAAGTAAACAGAGACCAAGGCAACGCTGAGGTCAGCATTTCCCCGAGGGAGGATTCATATTAATGGCTCCCAAAGCAGATGCCAGTTCATGATACTGAACTTTGTCTGGCTACTGTACAACACTTACATTATTGTCAACTAGATATGCACAGAAAATATCGCACAGTTTTAAGACATGCATTCTGAACAGATATTGGGGCTGAATCACAAGGGCATTTATGAGTAAGTAAAGTAGTACCACAGGAGTATTTTTGTGGATCAAACCGAAATGCCCAGCTCTCTATTAGTATAAATTTAAAGAGGGCACAGTCGATACTAGTTGTACCATTTACATACACGGGAGGAGGTGTGGCGCCGCGGCCAGGGTGACTGACTCGGGGATCACGGTTCGATCCCCGGCGCCGAAGGCAGATTAGCCCAGCACCATGTGACTCTGGGCAATAGCTTGCTTAATCTTCCTGACGGCCCCCAGCGCCTAGAGACCCTTACGGGTGGTTGTTTGCGCTTTACAAATGTGGATTATTATTATTATTATTTATGATCCCTGAATATTCCTGTTAGAGGTGTCGACCTTAGGATGGTCTTCCACCAAATATTTTGCCTTACTCCTCCATATTCTTTCTGATCTTGCTTTTGTTGGCCTTAGGACTGTGCACTTTACCACTGCTAACCAGTTCTAAAGTGCGTCTGCTCACTCCTTAAAACATGGTAACATTGGTTTCTCCCCAATAGCCATATTTAATTTACTTATAAGTCTCCAGTAAAGTGGTAGTACCCATAACCAGGGCCTGTAGGTGAAATGCTACTAGTGGGCCTGCAGCATTGATTGTGCCACCCACTTACATAGCCTTGCAAACCTGTCTCAGGCCTTCCTTTGCAACTTGTGTGTGCAGTTTTAAACTGCCATTTCAACCTGGCAAAGTCAACCCTTTGCCAGGCCTAATCCTTTTTAATACTTACAACTTAAAATTTACCACTACGGTAGGCTCTAAACAGCCAACAGTGCAGGGTGCAATGTAATTAAAAAGTAGGATGTGTACTTTTAAGTTGTACATGTCCTGATAGTGAAAAATTCTTACATTTATTTTTCACTATTGCAAGGCCCAACTCTCACCTAGGATAGCATTGGGTTGCCCTATTACATTATATGGACTCTGCAACTGTGAGTCCTACTCTACCAAGTGGTGCCAGTCCAGTCCTGGGCCCTTGGAAGTGGGCCTAAAGGTGCTTTGCCAGCCCATCCGTGGACCGGGAAGATCCTGTGCATCCCTCGTGCTGCGTGGTGCAACTCTGAGCAGAACCAATGCACCCCCTCTGCTGCATGGCTTTTCCGGGCACCAGGAGTTTGCATCACCCTTACAACCCTAGCCTCATCAGAACTGCCACTGCGCGATGCATCCTTGACACAGGACATGGCATCGCAGGCCTCCTCATCAATGGGCTCCTCGACAACATCGCAGGACTCCACATTACAAGCACCACAGCTTCTTCAGAAAAAGCTGGTGTGTGACGCATCCTCGATTCAGGACTTTGCATTACAAGCCTCCTTGTCCATGGCCTCCTTGATGACGATATAGGACCTCCCATCACAGCCCCTTGCAACTAATGCTGTGCGAGGCATCTCCGACCAGGACCTCGCATTGCCTTGGCTACACAATGTATTTTTGATGCGGGACCTCGCAATGCTCTGCAACAACGATTTAAGGTACTCTTGTTCTTTGGGCTAACTGGGTCACTGTAGTCAGCCCACACTCCATTGTGGTTGGCCTGAGCACGTGACTTTGTCCCGGTCCGAAGCGACCTAATAATCACAGTTGGCACTTCGTGCTTTTTTGACCTATAGTGATTGAAACATTTAAACTTGCATATCTCTGGTTCTATTGATTGCATTTCTGTTGTCTTAGTCTGGATTTATTTATGGAAATTGACTCTATTTTTCTAATTTGGTGTGGGATTTTTCCTGTGATGTGTTTTTGCATTATGACTGTTTGAAGAGTTGCACAAATACTTTACACATTGACTCTAAGTTAAGCCTGACTGCACTGTGCCAAGATAAAGGCTTGAGCACAGGTTAATTTGGGGTTTGCTGGTACCTTCGCCCTGGCAAAGATTGTGGTTGTTGCTTGAGTAGGGGTTTACCCCCATCAAATCAACCAGTGAACCAATTTCTTACAATTCCCTATTGAATCCCAATTAGCACGTATTTAGACCATTACACAAACTCATTATATTGTAATGAACAATTGTAATATTGTAATGTGTACAATACAATGCATGTAAAGTTATGCTAAATTACTTACAGGAGTAATACTTTATGTTCTCCAAAATACTTTTGTGAAGGTTGCACTACTGAATATCCAGGATACAAATATCATGATACACGGCGTCACTTCAGTTTGCACCCACCCCCCCACTCTTACCTGCCGTCAAACTGACGGGACCGTCCGGGTGGCAAAAGCGATAGCTATGCCACTGTTGATACAAGAATACTGTGGATAAAAAATTTAAGACCAAAATATCAAAAGATAAGTCCATACAGAGTAAGTATAGAATTACGATTCCTAACTCTAAATCTGCCTACCTTGAAAACGTATTTATTGTCGAGAGACATATATGTTAAGTTCAGTTTAGAATATCTACACTTACCTTTTGATATTTTGTTTTCAGTATTTTGTCCTATATATTCCTATACCATGATATTCCATCTTTAATATTCAGGGGCACCATTTTGTGAATAAGCCACCGTATGGTCATATTATTAGGAGGTTGTATTCGGGTGATTGGGGGCCAGATGTACAAAGCATTTTGCCAGTTGCAAACCACCCCCAGGTTGTTTGTGACCGGTAAAATGCATTTTGCCATGTACAAAAGGCAAATGTAACTCGGTAACTGGTTACCAAATCGCATTTTACGATTTGGTATTAGGAAGGGGTGTGTTTAGGGCAGAATACGGTTGTAAAACATTCATAATTTACCGACGCCGTAGAGGAGGCGGTAACACATTTGCAAACAGGATTTTGTGAATGTGGGTGAAAACATTTTTTAAGAGCAAGCAGTGGTCACGCAGACCACTGCCTACTCTTAAAAATTGAAAAGAAAACTTTTCAGTTTTATTTTTGTAATGCAGATTGTTTTTCTTGAAGGAAAACAGGCTGCATAACAAAAAAATATCTTTATTTAAAAATCAATCACAGACCTGGAGGTCTGCTGACTCCAGCAGGCAACCATCCCTGTGATTGTAGCCATTCTCAATGGGTCGCACATTGTAACCTGCCTTATGAATATTGGTGAGGTCGGTCCATTTGCAACCCATTTTGGAATTGCTAAATGTGTCCCAGACACATTAGTACATTTGATTTTGCTAGTCTCTAATTACGAATCGCAAAAAATCGCAATTAGAGACTCGCAAAATAAAATGCTCATACATCTGGCCCTAGGTTTCTTGGGTAGTAGAAACATTTCTGATGGTGAGAAAACAATCTCTGTATGTTGTATTTCTGGATCTAAAGTTTACTTCTAATAACATCCCACAGCACCTACTATGCAAGACTCCTTGAAATCCACTTTTTGTCCGTCTGGTGTCTAATTCACCTCCACAAGTGTAACTTTCCTGTACTATGGTGGGGTTCGAAGCAGCCAGCGACAGAAAGCCATTAAATATTTTCCTGTACGCCAGTGTATTTTTCACAAGAGATTTCAGATGGTTTAAAAAGAAGAAAAAATATAATTTTCACAATTTCAATTCAAGTGTAGTCTGTTGCAACATGTTCAGGCAGAAATTAAATTCATAGCTTCCTTCCCCCCCATGAAGTAGATAGGGCATAATGAAACAATTAAGGGGCAGATGTACCAAAGGCTTTTGCCCATGCTGTGTCTATGGGGCATTGTGTTGACACATATGGCCCTAATCCTCTTGTGCAATTTATTTGACCGTTTGACTGGCTTGCATCAATGTTGCAGACTAGAGTCTGATCCTGTATGTTCATCGCATAGGATTTTCAGTCTCTTTTTCACTGCACAGGACCATTGTTTGGGTGATAGCAGACTCCTAGTGGTGTTGATTTTTAGGTCTCGCCTAGCGACGCAGCGCATGCACAGCTCGCCTTGGCGAGATCTAATGTTGTCGGTTTCTTGGCCTAAGGGGGACAGGACATGTGCGCGCCTGGACAGCAAATGTGCACGCGCACAGTGTCTCTCTGAGCTTTGGCCTGGTCAGCCGATGTGCACGTGCATGGCGTCTCTCTGAGCTTCAGCCCGGACAGCTGATGTGCACGCTCACGGTGTCTCTCTGAGCTTCGACCCGGACAGGCCATGTGTCAAGCTCCATCACTCTGCTGGTGCGAGGTCAAGGAGCCGTGGGGTGAATGTGGTGGAACAGTAAGCTCGGGCTACGGTGAGGGAATTAGGGAGTCTGGGAGGCACCCCCTCTCCCCCGTAGCTGCTGAGTTCAGAAATGCTACTGGTAAGGAGAAGGTGGGAGGCCGCGCCACATGGCCCATCGGGATGACTCTGGGTGTGGCCAGTGTACAGGTCACTGGTGGGGTGGCTCCCGGACTCCCTAATTCTGTGCATTCCTGGGGAGGGAGCGGGCGGCCTAAGGAGTGCAGGTCGCGGCACTTGCTTCATTCCGGTGCCACTGCTCCTTCTCCTATCTGCACGTCACTGCTCCCGGGCTGCACCACTGCCTGAATCCGGGCCGCATGACACATGGGGAGAGATCCGGGAGATCCCCGGGGTGCCCCGGTCAGCTCCGGCAGGGGCCTAGATTCCTCGTTTATATGGGCCATCGAGCCCACCGCCACACAGTCACTCATCCGCTCCAGAAGACGACGCAGCCCGTGTTGGGGGTTGGCCTCGTGCCAGTATGCCTCCTCTCTATGCCTCCGGGTGCTCTGCTCAGCACTCTGGGATGATCACCTCTGGCTTCAGAGCCTGGTGCTCCTCCCCAATGGATTGGATGCTTTCGGTGGTGCTGTAGGCCAGTCGGGGATGGTGCTCTGGCGAGGCACGTCCACTCACGCCGCCATCATGGCCATGCCCCCTGAGGTTTCAAAATCCCAAAATGTTCTACTCCCCACAAGTCATGTTGCAGTTCTCCCTGTTCCAGTTCTCCATGTTCCAGTGCTTCCATGTACATGCCTTACAATGGTGTGGTGAGGCATGAAGCACACCTCTTAAAGAATTCCAGTGGATAGCTTTTGGGGCCAGGTGTTTTTGCTCTGCGGAGTGATTGGATGGCTGCTGATCATTTGGCCACTGTGAGCGGTTCTTCAAGACTTTGTCTTTGTCACTGAGATTTGGTAAGATCAAGTCTTCTACGATCGGGTGTGATCATTTGTATGCTTCTCCACATATAGGTGCTGATAGTAGGCTTCAAATTCCTGTGCTATCTATTAGTGATCAGTGATAGTGTGTTGCATGAATTGTGTGATGCTGGGGAGTCGGTGCAGTGCTTGTTCCCTGTTGGCTAACCAGTGCAGCAGTTATCTTGCTTTATCTCCAACTTCATAAGTTATATGGTAGTTTGCAGCGGCTTCCATCAACTGGTGGCGATGCGTCATCCTCATCTTTTCTATTTTGTGTCTAGTTTGGTCGTCTGTCGTTACCTCTAACTTCCCTTTAGCCTCCACAATGTCACGTTATAGCTCTACTATTTCGCTAAGTATTTTGTGCTCAGCTACTGTCTGTTAGGATATTGCCTGCCCTCTCAGGACTGTTTTCAGCTCGTCCCAGAGGGTGACTGAACTTTTAACTGAGTCCTTGTTAATGTCTAGCTATTCCCCGATGTGGTGTTGTCAGTGAAGGAAGCGTCTCGCAGCCACCAGGTGTTTATCCTCCAGAGTCCGAATTGCCCTTGGCCTGGTTGTTTTTTGAGTGTTATTGTAGCCTGGTCAGAAAGGGTCCTCTAAAGTATGCACGCCGAGGCCAGCGTAAGGGTGCCGCGGAGGGCAAGAATATATGTACTTCTTGTTCATGGCGAAATCCAATAAGCGGAGATAATATTTTATCTCTAATTTGACAGAAAAACAGTATTGGGTTGCTTGTTTTTATTGAAAACTGTCAGAGCAGTAAAGGTTACATCCACAAGAAAAGCACAAAAAGGCTCAAAATATTAGCTTTTTTCACAGAGCATGGGGGGTGCTCAGAAAGCACAATTGTTGCATTAAGCTTCAAAAATCTCTTCACTTTTCCTGTGTCTTTATACGTGAAAATGCAGAGGTTCTAACCTTAGATGCTTAGGCAAAATATTGTCTGAAATCTGTGGGTAAAAAATGCACATCTTTTAAGGTGAGAATTTATTTTTTATTCCCATTGAGCTGTAACTAATCAGTGCAATCAGTCAGACTTCTTACAAAAGCGACTTTTTAGGTCTCGGCTCGAAGGCTGCGCTTGCGCAGTCTCGCTCCGAGATTTAATGTTAGGAGTGGGGCTTTAACCCGCCCCTTTTTTTACCTCTTCTTCATTGTCTGGCCTCTGAAATACTGGTCAGCCATTGGAGAAGAGCATTGTCTCTCCAAACAAGCCCCATCTTTTTCGGATTCGGGGGCGTGTTTTTTACTTTCTTTCTCTCCTCTGGAATGTAAATATTCCAGCCAATGGCAAGAGGAGAGAAAGAAAAACATGCCCCCGAATCCGAAAACGCCACTGCGTTTCTCCGAGGCATTTCTGCTTGACCTCGGAAAAAGGCGGTGGTGTTAATGGCGTCCTCTCCCCCTGCTGTCGGCTCCCGTGTTCGGCTGCTGCTCTGGTCTCTGGTTGCTGCTCCGCGCGCAGCGTGTTTTCTAGCTCTGTTTCCTGCTCCCTACCATTTGAGCCCAGCCCAGGATGTTATGTCCAGCCTCGGTCTCGAGCTGCCTGACTCGGCCCCGCCCTCCTCATTTCCTCCTGTGGCAGGGAGGAAGCAGCTCTGCCAGGACCAGGGCGAGGCATCCAGCATAGAAGAGGAGCCAGCGGTGATCAAGGGGCAGGCAAAGCATGGACAGCCAGGGAAGGAAAGTGATTGTCTGCGACAATGGCACTGGGGTAAGTGTCCGGAGAGGGCTGTCGGGTCACAATGCCTAGCCTGGTGGAGCTTTGCAACTTTACTTGAAAAAAGCAGAAGCTCTCCAGAAGCAGGAAGTGCAGAGGCTGTGGTGCCTGTTTGTGCATTTATAATTTGAGCTCCACCCCCGGTTTCTCCCCTTCTACATTTCTCAAATATTTTGAACCGGTTCTCTTCAAAGTAAATAACAGGTACTTTTTAAAAAGCATTGCAATGCACAACTACCGGAAATAAATGTTTTCATCTCATTTCATCCGATTTCGTTCCTCCTTTCTCGCCTTCTCTTTCACACCTTTCTTCCTTTCGCCTCCTGCTTTAACCACCATGTATCTTCTTGGTTTGATTACGCAGATAACGTTATAGAACCACGGCTGAGCATAAAATTAGTATGCCAAGATCATACTTTGCGGCTGGGTTATGTGCACTTTATTTACAAACAATAGTATATTTTTCCAGTACTTTCTGCCACATGTAAGCTTTTTTAGCTTCGTAAATATAAGGTGTAGGTATGTTCCCAGCTCATAAGAAATGTGCATAACAGGCATTTCTAGGTTTCTTAAGGTCTGTATTCAACACCAGGAGCTGCTTTCACTTGCGAGATCACAGCGAACTGCTCCGTTTTTCGAGGCTGCAGGACACAACATAAAGACCGAGCCTACAGGAGTAAGGTATTGTCATACTGAATTAGCATATTTTGGAGTGATGTTGCATACGTTTATATATGGCCCAGCAAATACAGCGGAAATGTTAGCTATAACTGGTAACTCGGTTTTATAGACTTGGAAGTAATTTGATTTTCTCTTTCAGTTAGCCGAGGTTATACCCAGTTTATTCATCTAATCATCCATCATCAATAGAAATCCATTTATTAGATTGGGCATTTTTGACTTATTTTGTAATAGTTTAATGAGCTGCATGGTACTAGAGCGTTACCATAAAAAAAATAAACATATTATGTCTGATAAAACTATCACCCTAAGAAAAGCAAGATGCATGTATAGATTTGAAAAGTATTGTCTGGATTACCTATATTACAGAGTTTTATTTTATATAACGCGAACTTGACCCAAATCCAATCAGGTATCAGAACGCTGTTCAGTGTCATTACCGAGACTCAAACCCAGTTCCCTGGGCTCCTTGATGGGGGAAGGTTTCTCTTAATCTTGATAGAGCCTGTTGAGGGGTTTGTCAGTTGATCCTGCAAAAAGTAAATATGTGTCAAATTTTGAGGTTACTGTGTGGCTCTGTGTGTGTGGCTTTGTGTGTGTGTGGGGGTGGCTCTGTGTGGGGGTGGCTCTGTGTGGGGGTGGCTCTGTGTGGGGGTGGGGGTGGCTCTGTGTGGGGGTGGGGGTGGCTCTGTGTGTGTGTGGGGTGGCTCTGTGTGTGTGTGTGGGTGGCTCTGTGTGTGTGTGGGGGAGGGTCTGTGTGTGTGT
The DNA here is from genome assembly GCF_964204655.1 of Triturus cristatus. Lineage (NCBI taxonomy): Eukaryota > Metazoa > Chordata > Amphibia > Caudata > Salamandridae > Triturus > Triturus cristatus. The sequence goes on from NC_140591.1 coordinate 1,374,417,209, forward strand.
GGGGTGCTCTGTGTGTGTGGCTCTGTGTGTGTGTTCTCTTTTGTAGGTGGCTCTATGCGTGGTGGGTCTGTCTGTGTGTGGGTAACTCTGTGTGTGTGTAGGTGGCTCTGTGGGTGGCTCTAAGGGTGGCTCTATTTGTGTGTGGGTTGCTCTATGTGAATGGCTCTGTGTGGGTGGCTCTGTGTGTGTGGGTGGCTTTGGGTGTGTGGCTCTGTGTGTGGGTACAAATGCAATAGGTCTCGCATTTAAGAGTGATTAAGCTATTGACATTGTAAATAACAATGCAGTTTCTTTAAATGTTTTAAAAACAAAAACATAAACAAAAATAATGTCATGAGCAATGCCAATAGCTTTAACTTTAACAATGCCGAGACCATTGCATTGTAAATGCTTGTTGCTGTTCTTACTAATTTCACCGACTGACTCTTCCCTCTGACATTCCTACAAATAGTTTGCCCCTGTGTCGGAATTTTACAGGACATCCGCAGTCCAGCAGTCGTTAATGTGCTCTGAAGACACTGGCACTCATTTATTGAATGGTGGCAGGCAGACTTTCTGACTGGCTCGCTCCCTCACTCCCACGCATTTGTTTTCCTGGACTTGTCTCCTCTGACCTGATTTTCTGAGAGCAGCGAACACTCTTGCTCAGTTTTATCATTCCCCACCGGGGCGTGTGCCCATCCCAGAGGAGTGTAAATTGATGTATTCATTAGGACGCTATATTCCTGAATCAGCAGCCTGCTGGTTGGCAAGTCATAAGTGGCTTAACAGGCTCTTACAGTAAATCAAACACCTACAATTGCAAAGCAGAACATTACTGGCAAAAGTCTTGCGAACAAAGCAAAAAAACAAACAAACAAAAAAAGCATTTTGAATGCAATCGATCTCGCATTTACGCAAGTTTGAGCTATTGTCAATGTAAATGACAATGCCTTTTATTTACGTTTTGGTTTTTAAAACATAAATAAAAGGCATTGCCATTTACAATTCTAATAGCTCAAACTCTCGAAAATGCGAGACCTATTGCATTGTAAATGCTTGTTCAGATAAGACACTGAAGTTGCTGAGCATCTTTTATTACATTGTCCAAGAATGCATCATCAATGAATATGAGATACCTCTCCTCTAATGAAGACCAAAAATAAGACATTTCCCCTCATTATGAGTGGGTCAATGTTTTTTGACACCTCCGCTTTCCCTGTTTGAGCAGAGTTAAGAAGTTATGCCAATGTTAACATACCTGGCCAGTCAGTCAAAAGTACTTTATTCGGCATATACATAGCCATGATAGACACATAAAAACATAAACAACTATAAGAAAAAAGACTGATAAAAAATACAAAAGATTTGATTTATCAAATAGCATCAACCCCCACGCTGAAAGAAACCCATGCCATTCTGCAAATAAAACATATAATCTGGCAGCCAATACCTACTCTAAGAAGGGACAGTACATACCCTTACTCCTCCATAGAGCTCCTCGCTCTTACTCCAGCTTTTAGAAGGGCACATACCCCTTGACACACTTTGTAAGCATTTAACAAAAGAAGGTGAAACAGTTCATCTTTACACTTTCTAAACCCTAAGTATTTTAAAAGCAGTTTTAAAAAAGCTTAAAAATAGAATCTCAAAAAAGGTACAAAAAAACATAAAATGCATTAAGAATTGCTCTGAATGATCATCAGAGGGACAGACTTTTCCTGAGGGCGACACCTGTGTGCCTAACCCCGAGAAGCTCGAAATCCACACCACGGTGTCAGCCTTAAAATGGAAAAGAAGAGACCTTTCCCACGTGACACAGGTAAGGTGAGATGCAGGACATCATTTTCAAATTCATGGTAATCAATATACAGTTTAACTGTCTTTTTATTTATTTCACTTACAAGTCTTTAAGAGTGACAGTGGTCAAAAGTCAGCAATTTGGTCTTTTACATTCTCCAATTTTCTAATTTTGTCTGGTGAATCAAACAGAATTGATAGTTTCAAGATGTCACGTGTTAGAAATGGGGGTCTCTAGTTGGCAGAGGTAGGTACCTTTGTCCAAATAGGGAACCTTGCTTCTAGTCAGGGTAAGGGGGAAACACACTCTAGATAACCCCTACTCACGCCCTTGGTAGCTTGGCACGAGCAGACAGGCTTATCCTCAAGGCAGTATGTAAGTATTTGTACCAACACTCACATTAACACAGTGTTAACACCACAAATGGACACCACACAGGTTTATAAAAATAAAGTATTTTTATCTAAGCTTCACAAGACCAAAACAACAAAAATCCGACATACATAGAAAAAGGTTTTTAGTATAAAGTGTCTTTTAAAGGTGTTGCCAAAAATAAACTTGTAGATTCTGTATTTCTTTCACAGGTGTTCAAAAATAAACTTGTAGACTGTTTTTCTTTGTGCGCAAGAGTCCTAAATTGTAGAAAGTTATGTGCCCAAACGTGGTATTACAAACACGCGTCACTTGAGCACCGATGGACGATGCCCCTACTGTTTTGAGCCCTTCAATACTCTTCCACAGCTGACTCTGCGGCCAGCGATCAGGCAGGTATGCCCCCAAATTTGTGGTAACTAAAAGGGAGGCATAACACAGGCCCCCGGTATGGTCGATCCCTCTCTGCTCAAGTGTGGGCCGTCGGGACCACCAGGACAGGAGGCCCCGTTGTTTAAATGGCCGCCCCGCAACCTACTCCAGGCAGCAACACACGCAGCAGCTCAGAACTTCTGTCCAAGCGTTACCTGGGGTTGCGGTTCCTTCTCTCGAGGCTTGGCAGGCAGTCCCGGCAGCAGATGCTGATCGGCGCAGGGTAATCCCGGTTGCTAGGCAACCCCTTGTCTCTTACAGCGTTGCTCCTTTCTTCGTAGCTGCGGTCTCGGGCAGTCGACTCGGGTCGGCGGTGGTGAAAGCACGCAGCACTGTGTAATTCACAGCTCGGGCCGGCGGCGGTGACAAGCCCTCAGTAATTTTAACCCACAGCAGACTTCACGGGATCACAGTGCAGGCAGGGCTGGGTGCTGACACACACACACAGCGGCGCTGCGACTCAGGCCGGCGATGTTTATCAAATGCACAGGACTCAAAATAATTACTGCAGGCTTCACAAAGGTTACACGCTGTGCCCAGACACATGCACACAGCGTCGTGAAGATCTTGGAAACTTTGGTGTTCCTGAGTTTCCACAACAGGAGGCCAGGTCTCCTCAGGCCCTTGGAGATCTCCTTTTAAGCAGTGGTTACAGCACACAGCAAAATCCTCTTCCTTCCTTTGGCAGAATAGAAACTGCAGGTCAGCCCCAGAACACACAGCAAGAGCAGTCTCTTCTGCTCTTCTCCTCAGCAAAGGTTCCTCTTGATTCCAGGATGATCTAAAGTTCAGGGGTTTCAGCTCTAATATTTATACCCCAAAATGTATTTTTTTTCTTTGTGTAAGGGGTCCTGAACCCAGTCCCAACCAGTCCCGGGTGCACTCTGCCAGTGCACAACTTCTTCCTTTGTCAGTGTGGGCCTTGGTCTTCAGACACACCACAGGAGGTGGAGCCAGTCTTTTGTGGAAGGCAGGTACAGCCCTAGTCAGGTACCGGTGCTACTCCTCCCACCACTCCAAATGCAGATCGGGCTATTCAGCCTAGGGCTGACTCACCCAGACTCCTGGAGCCACCCAAGCCCCTGTCACTCCAAAGCCAGACAGTCAATCCACAAACAGGCAGAGGCACACAGGAAGGTTGGACAAGAAAACAGCCACTTTCTAAAAGTGCTATTTTCAAACACAGTATTTAAAAACCACCCTTACTAAAAGATGTGTTATTAAATTCTGAGTTCAGGTATACCAGACTCCAATTTTCTATCTTACTCCTATGGGGAGATATGCTTGTAAAAATGTTACAGAGCATTCCCTATTCTGTCCTATGGGCAAGATAGCCCTTCAATGGTGAAAAACGAAATTGGCAGTATTTCACTATCAGGACATTGTACACACACCAGTACATGTCCTACCTTTTCCATACACTGCACCCTGACCAGGGAGTATCTTGGGCCTACCATAGGGGTGTCCTATGTGTAAGAAAAGGGAAGTGTAAGGCCTGGCAAGTGGGTACACCGGCCAGGTCAAAATGGCAGTTACCAAACTGCATGCAGGTACTGCGGTAGCAGGCATGACACATCTTTTTAGAGCTACTCATGTGGGTGCCACAATCAGTGCTGCAGGCCCACTAGTAGTATTTGACTTACCAGCCCTGGCACAGGTAGTGCACTTTACTAGGGTCCTACAAGTAAATCAAATATACCCATCATGGATAACCAATCACCATAACAATTTACACAGAGAACATATGCACTGTAGCACAGATCAGCAGTAGTAAAGTGCCTAGAGTACTAAAGCCAACAACCACAGGTCAGAAAAAAGTAGGAGGAAGAAGCAAAACGTTGGGGGATAACTCTGCAAAAAGGGTCATTTCCAACATCACGCATTTTACGTAAATAGACTAACCACGGGATGGCAAGTCCATTATCTAAATTCAAGCAATCCATAATAATTTTCCAGTTTACTTTTGCCTCATGGTTAGACCAAATGCTAAACCATAATAAAAGTTCAACCAGCTTGGCCAGGTCACTATTATACAAAAGTTTGAGTTCCGTATGCCGGTTGAAATGTGAGCTCGAGGATGGCAAGTGCATTATCCATCTGTAAATGCATTTTTCTTTGGACTGTAAGGCGTCAGTATTGCCAAAGACCCAGATCCCAGCCCCATAGGGAACAGCAGAGACACATTGGACATTATAAATGGTAAGGACTGGGGAGACGGTGCCCCTTCTATCCAACAAATGTAAATTTAGAATTGCTCGAACTGCTTTACTAAGCTTTAGTTGTGCATTTCTGATTTGTGTGTGCCAAGTCCCTGCGCTACTTAAAGTAACCCCTAAAACGTTTAAAATCATTTATACCACCCAGGGGATTTCCCGTAACCATTATCTTAGCCGCGACTTCTTTACTGGTCCACAAGCCACTATGCGTGACTTTCTGGACTTAGTGACCAGATTCAGTTAGCTCATAAAGGAAACAAAGGCTTCTACGAGTAAACAGAGGGTCCCCATGGTTTGTGCCATTAGAATTGCATTGTCTGTAAAGAGAAGTGCTGGCACAAAAGCGTTCCTGATTTTTTGTATGTCGCTGGTGACTGTAACCAAAGTGGAACACAAGTTATTAATGTAGACCGCAAAGAGCAGATGGGTCAGAATACAGTCCTGGCGCATCCCCCAAGCAGGCAGGAGTTAGTCTGATAACTCCCCAGCTTTGCCAAACCAAACCCAGACAGCCAGATTCTCATGAAGGGAATATAAAAAGTTAACTAGCTCCACCTGCAACCCCAGATCCTGCAACATCAGTCAGAGTTTTGTCCTGTTTACACAGTCAAAAGCAGTTGACAGACCCATAAAGTCCAGGTACTGTGGACAGCACTTGGCGATAGTGTATTTGTCAATTCAATTATCAGATTCAAATGTAGGCACTGTTCAAGTGTACCTAGGCCCTTATGGAAACTAAATTGGTAGGGTCATAAAATGTTTTTGCCATTCGCCCTGGACTTAAGCCGATTGAAAATCACCCTCCCAATGATTTTCCCTGAGCTATCAATTAAGGAGATGTGGCGGTAGCACTTGGGTGCATTACAATCCCTTTCTTAAAAATCGGCACAATATTAGAAAAACACCAGGATTCGGTAAGCTACCTAACCAGCATGTTATTAAAGATGTTCATTAAGAGGGGCCCCCGAGTTCATAGGGACTTCATCTGGACCTGGGGCTTCATCGTCAGTGATAATGATAATGATGAAGACAGATTTTTTAAAGCACGCCAATGCTCCTGGGAGTGTCCCGCTGCTAGTCCAACAGTAAGTAGAAGATTCCACACTGAATAGCCAAGTTTTTAACCCTTTCCTAAAAGTAAGTTCAGAACTTTCCTGCTTCAGGTGCAGCAAAAGAGAATTCCATGCAGATGGACATAAAGAAAAAGAGTGTGTGCCAACCCTTATCATCCTCACTCTCGGCACTCAAGCAAAAGCCAAACGTGAGGCCTGGAGGCTTCTGGCAGGATTGTAAAAATGAATCCGGGAAGCCAGGTAACATGGGCCAATATTGTGAAAAGCATGAAAAATCAACACCAGTGTTTTAAACGAAAGATTCTCTTCCTTACTGGTACCCAGTGCAAGGAAGAAAGATACTTAGAAATCCTAGTTCTCCTATGCAAATTCAGTAGAAGTCGTGCTGCTGCGTTTTGGACATTTTAAAGTCTACTGATGGAGCACTTTGGAAGAACGAGATATAAGGCATTAGAATACTCCAGGCGAGATATTATCAGAGACTAGACAACTGTTTTCCTGGCCAGAAAGGACAGAAAGAACAAAAGCTTTTTCAGAGCCCGCAGGATGGCAAAACGCATACCAGTCACAGCACTGATCTGGGGGTTTGAAAGATTAGCAATTGTCAAACTTAACTCCCAGATTCCTGGCTGTGTCCATACAAGATGCAGGCAGAACAGAGCCATCTGGCCAACATGCTGACCAGTTGGTTGGTGCCTTAGTTCCTAAAAGGGAGAATTTCAGTTTTGTTGGTATTACAGTGATTCAGTTAGTCTGGCTTTTAGCTGCCCCTTAAGGCTCCCATCATCATCAAGATGAAAAATACTCTCAAAATGAGAGATTCATTGGGGTCCAGAGACATCACAACAAAGGAGGGGGTTAGATGGAGCATCTCTGGATTTAATCCTATTCATCAGCTCCCAAAAGTTTTAGGGGCCGATTATGATCTCATTAGGAAACTCTTCTGACTGAATCGGTTTCGGATTTGTTTCTGAACAAATCGCGTTCTGCGAGTCTGACTGACCATTTATGATGCCTCTCAACATCGTTCAGTCGGATTCCGATTGACTTCAATGGGAGCATGCGTTCCGAACAAGAACAAGAACATATGTTGCCATTGACAAAAGGTGATGTTGGGGAAAACCTTGCATACTGTGGCGGTCACCCCATGGTGTCTGCTACACTGTGCATGCATGGGAAGGGGGGACCCATGGTTACCCCCATGGGCCCGATTCAGAGGGTCCCGGGTGAAGGGGGGCCTGCTACGGGCCCCCGAAGTCAGATTCCGACAGGTGATCAGTCTCAGAACAACTGATTCGGAAAGGCTGTCCACATCTGACTTCCTAATCAATCAGCTGGAAACGCGGTCCATAGACAACTACGGTTCGACTCCAGACCGACCCGGTTACTCCTAATGCCTTACGGAACTGAGTCGGACAGTCCGAACGTTTTCCAGCCATCGTAATCGCTCATTGGGAAAAGTGTATGAGGCAGGTTTCGAATCAGTTTCGGACAAATCGAATGCTGTTCGTAGTGTTTCTGGATGACATTGTAATCAACCCCTTAGTGTTTTTGGAATGGGAAGTTAGCTCTAAGTGAATCAACTCCTTTTTCCTGCTCCTAATGGCACATATATATGCCTTGCGAGCCTCACATACCATAAAGGGGTCCTTGGTGTTTTCAGATCGAGCCTTCCGAAGCCTGCAGTTTGCTACAGAACAACGATTATCAAACTACTGGATCCTTTACTGCCTATTCTTAACAGGCTTCAACAAGAAATGCCTGATGTACTGATTTAAAGAATTAAAATGACTAGCCATTACATTTCCTTTGCACATCAGACAAACATGACAGAAAAGTTGTCAAATTAAATTTCAGAAGCATCCTTAGTGAGCCCCCTAGATCTTTCAGGTTTTACACCAACCTTAGGCCATCCCTTGTGTGCTGATAAATGGGGATTGAAAGCTCAGGGGATACCACCTTATGCACTGGGAAAAGGCACTAGAGGTATAGGACATTGTGGTTACTCCTTTCCATGGCAGGAGTACTTCCTTGAGCTAACCGTGGTAACAAATCGTGAGTTGAAATCTGTAATCAATAATTAAGGCATGCCCCCTAAATGAGGGCAATAACCTCTCACAAAACCACTCCATGACATTCATGAGATCATTGGCGGTGTATGACCAGAAATTTTGGCAGGTTTATCCCCAGATGTCTTGCTTTTTCGCCCACTGTTTTTAACCTATTTTTCATTGTTTTTGGGACTCTGGACACTTTACCACTCAGTGCTAAAGTGCATATGCTCTTAATGTAAATTGTGTTATGGCTTGGTGTTTCCATGATTGGCTTATTTGATTTACTACTAAGCCCCTAGTAATGTAGTAGTTTTAATAGGACCAATTGCACAGAAGAAAAAAGATTCAATTTAAACAGTCACAGGTAGAAAAACAGCAGTTTTAAAGTTTCAAAACACACAGGACATATCTGTGTTCTTACCACCTTCTCTGTCATTTGTTCACTTGGCTGTTTAGGGCACAGAGAGGTTGGGGCTACAAGGTGGAGGTGGTTGTCTTAGGGTTCCCTGCCAAGACCTTAAGGGCTTCTGCAGGTGGGGAGGAGGTGGGCTCACGGTTGCTTGGGAGCCAGAAAGCCAAACAGAAAGGGTCAGTCTGATGGCCAGGGGAAAGTGAACTGCTCCCGAAGATCAGAATCTCATTGGATACAGACAGGCTCATTCCACACTTTGCTGGTCCAGGTTTACCCTGCAGGTAGGCCCACATCTAAGCCACTTAACTTGCTGCTTTTCCGCACTTAAAGAAACCCCTTTTTCTAGCCAAAAACAAGAGTTACATACACTTTCCAAATACAGTTTAAACCTTAAAGCAGATTCAGAAGTCTCTTAAACACTCTCTGCTTAGCCTTTGAGGGTCTAGTTTGCCTTTTTGACTTTTAAAAGACCCAAAGCAGTTGAGAAGGCTAGAAGCTTGCCCCTGCATGCCTAAGCGCAGTACAGGGGAAACTAGGACAGAAATTCAAATAGTCATGGATGGAAAAACAGCAGTTTTACCAGTACCAATTGCACCACGTAATCAAGTGGGAGGAGCACTGTAAAACAATTGCTAAACGTGGTTGTGATGGTGAAGGTGAGGCGTGCCGGAGAGCATCAGTAATAAGTGTAATCATGGTGGAAGGTGATGATGATAAGAATGGAGAGGGTGTCATCCTCACGCAAAGCAGCCATGTTCTCAGCAGTGTGCCAGCAGGATTACCCACCACAGTGACATCACAATGGCACAAGACTCGAAATCAGCTGGAGACACCACGGCATACAGTGACTACCCCACTATAATTCACGCTGAGTCTACCACCATCTACTTCTCAGAAGTCTCCTGCATCAGCGGCTCTAGAAAAGAAGAAAAAAATAAAGGCTGCTATTACAGGAATGTTCAGGCAGGAGGGGCCATATTACTGCAACCATCCAATGGCACGTTTTTGCAATGAGAAGCTGGAATTTTTTTTAGAGCTGGACCAACTCCCTTTTTCTTTTGTGGAAGGAGTGTGATTCATCGAAATTGTGGCAGCCATGGATCCGGACAAATGGGGCCTAGTCAAATGAATGTCATAGATGCTACTTCCTTTTGAGGTTTTCACGTGGGAAGTTAGTAAGGAAAACAGTATCATGGGCCAAGCTGTCCCGTTGTTATATCTGCTACAGAAGCAGGTGAAGAAGGTGTCTGAAAGGTTTGCCCTTGCAGGTGTGAACAAAAACACAGGAGCTCATGCCTTGGTTGAGAGCTTTATCCTTCACTTGGCTTCTAATACTAGGCTGCAAAATGTCATCATCTCTATCTAAACAGTAGATCTGTGCCACACTACTTGATCAATGGTAAAAAACATTTCTGTCCACTTTCATTCCTTTTTTTGAAGGGGATGTTTCAAAATACAAGAGGTAGATTGGTTGAGCAAGCCAGAGACCTGGAAGAAGCACAGCTTGAACTTAGAGTCCCAACCTGCAGTTTGGGGTGCCGCCTTTAACCTCCAGAGAGGGCAGTCTTGCCTGACAGCAGCCAACAACACCATCAACCTCAACACAGGCAACAACAGCAAAAGAAGGATCCAACCTCTGAATTGTTTTGATTACAATCAGCTGGGCTTACGTTCAGTGCAGAGGTGATGGCGATGGTAAAAGAGGTTGAGCAACTGGCAGCACCAATGGCCATCCACAGGATTTTTCAGAGTATATGGCTGATCCAAAAGAGGTCTATATGGATCAAAACCTATTAATATATTGTATGGGAAGATGCGCCAATGGCCGATGCTCAGCATGCTGGCAATAAAGTATGTGGCTTGTCCTGCAGCCAGGGTGTCTGCTGAGCATGTGTTCAGTGCAGTGCAGTTCAGTACGGTTGTTACAGTGAGAAGGATCAGTCTCCAGCCTCTAAATGTGGGGAGACTGACTATGATCAAAATGAAACAACATTTCATACCACGCAATTACACTATTTATGAAGAAGCAGAGGAGGAGGAAGTTTGGCCAGATTCAAATGTGCTAGCACCTGAGTTTGGAGACGATCTCTACGTCCCAGACTGAGTATGTTAGTACCCCCATAGAACTTTTTAATTATCTCTCGTTGAAGTTCTATCTTTGCCCCAAAAAATAAATAAACACAACTAGTATAACATTATTATTTTTGTGCCAGATTTATGCTGTCCCCCATGCTGGATTGCAGTTGGACCAGGGTGCACTGACAAAGCCTCTACAATTCCTTCATGACATTGGAGACAATGCTTGCCTCCCTCACGTGCCTAGCCCTTTTTGCATCACTTAGCAGGGCTGCCACAGAAGATTGTTGATTTACAAGAGTACCAATACCAAATCCCAATGTGTTGCCTGCGTCAAAGATGAATTGTGTACCTACTACCTACACTACCTATGCTTGCATAGGAAGAGGTAACTACAACTATTGCAAGAGTGAGTGAGTGATTGTGAGTGATGATTGATGATTTATGTGGTGGGAGACAGCGAGGGAGGGCGTTGAACTGTAATTTGCGAACTTGCTTGAGATGATTTGCAATGTTTGTGGCCCAAATGATGGGCGATCACTGTTTCCTGTAGGTGATTGGCCTTTACAAACTTACTTAGCAAAAATGTACCTGTACATTCCACTCCTATGATTCTTCTGTTTTATTCATCTCCTAGGTGGGCTGCCCCAGACAATCATTTGATTTACAAGACTGCCAAATTCCAATCTGTTGCTTGCATCAAAGGGGGGATAGTGTACCTACCACTGTGCTTGGATTGGAATAGGTAACCATTGCAGTAAGTAACGATTGAACGATTATGAGTAATGATTGATGATTCATGTGGTGTGACAGTGAGGGAGGGTTTTGAACTGTAATATGGGAACTTGCTCGAGATGATTTGTAAAGATTGGGGACCGAATGATGGGCGATAATATTGTTTTCCTTTAGGTGATTAACACTTTCACACTTAGCCAGATTTACTTGCCGGGTCGTCTCTTTTTTGCTAGTTCTTTAGAGACCAGAACAGTCACTTTAGTTAACAAGCAAAACCCTATACAAAATTCAGCAATTCTGTTTCTCTACTTGTTCTTCAACAGCAGTGCACTACACGTCTACCTTGCTTGGGTCATGACTGGGACAGAGGTACTCAGATTCAGGAAGAAGACTACCTTGTCAACAGCTAGAAGCATGAGGTATTCAAAACCATGACTCTTAGATCTAGTACTTAGCTAAGTGGTATGAAGAGAGGTGCGTTGATTTGTCAAATGCTACTGTGTGTGTGTGTATGTTGCTCTGGTGGCAAAAGTGAAACTCCGAGTCCCCCTCTTGTTTTGTTTTTTTGCTTTGGCTATGAGACTTTTTGGTACACTCCTCAAGAAGCTTACCTTCCTTCTGTCCTTCTCCTTGACTTTAAAATATGGTTTCTGTTTTACAATATGCAGGCCTTCTAGTCTCCTGTGCAAATGAAAGGCAAAAGCCGAGCTGGATACTCCTACTTACATACTGGACCATTCCAGACAGGTACCCAAGAGTGATATTTAGAGAACTGGGTGGGTGGGTTCACTCCTCCATACTTTCATTTTTTCAACCTAGAAGACAGAATATTTAGATTTCTGATTACTTGGGTCTTGGGGGCAGAAGGACTGTTTGCAATGCATTTAACTGTACTGTGTCATACTCATTCCTCAGTTTCCTTCCACAATAGATTGATGCTGATGATGTGCTTCTCAATGCCCAGATGAATGTTGTCCTTGTGTTTGTCTTTGTCGATCCTTTCCCCAAATCGCCTTTCCCATCCATTCATCAAACCCCTAACACTCTACCCCTGGACTGTGTGATTTATTAAGGTGTAACTTAATTTTCACCATCAATGGATCACACACTTGGTGAGATGGATGTGGTGAAAACATCACCAACTTACTGCAGGATCTTTTAAGCAATTGTCATGGGTGTCACTGTTTATGGTCAGTTACAATATTGCCATGTGTGGTTATCTGCGTCAGTACAGTGAAGCAGCTGTGCAGTTACAGGCATAGGCATGTATGTTTCCCATTAGTTTCTTATTCATTGAGAATATGGTGATTAACTATACATTATTAGTTATATTACATAAGCAAATATAGAGTTAATGTGTTATATACAAAACACTATTGGCCATTGGGATGAACCTTGGACACAGTTGGCACGTGTTTGAAACATTTGGCAACATCATGGGCACATAAAATATGTAAATTCCCTTCATGTACAGATATGTAAATGAGGGAGCGCTTCAATCATGTGCAGTGCTCCCACGAGAGCAGTGTCTTCACTGACATTTTTGGACATGTGTACGATTTACTATTTAAAGCATTGACGCAATACAGACCTCTGCTTAGCCTCGTCCCTGTTGGAACGCTTACCTAACTCTTTTGGCTTCGGTCCCGCAGCTTCATTCCTGCAGCTGATTCCCTCGAGACAGACATCGTACTTCAGAGCTTCTGCAACGGCGCATTCAACTCCATTTACTGGTAACCTGGAAGAGAAGGACAGTTAGGAAACAATTACTCTAAAAACAACCTTTTTTGTGTTTACAAAAGTGAAACCAAGGAAACCAATTGTGCAGGAAAGACGCATTACTTGTCTACGTGAAGAAACAGCAAGCAGGGTGTTTCTAGAATCTAGAGGACAATAAGGCTCAATATTTCCATAGTATTTTCTTGCCAATTCATGTTTGGATCTTGAACTACAGAGACTATTTTAAGCACACTTATGTAGAAAAACCAGCTATGTGTTAAAGACTCATTTGGCACATTATCAACAGTATTGGATGTTACTTGTCAAAGACGAATTTAGCACTTTGAAAGAGAACGTTTATGCTATTATGTGATGTCACTTTAAAAATTATAATTTGTCTGATGCAAAGACTAAAACAAAGGTTTCATTCTGGTACTGTACTACATGAATAGTTACTGTAATCATATACACGGACAATAGACAAAGGTTACTAATCAATGTTCTTTACTTTGATCACAGATCTTTTCTAATAACGCACATATTGTACCACATAGTAATGGTGAATTCCTGATCTTTAGTGCTGGCTTCTTCACATTAACATGGTATGCAATGACCATTGTAGGAGTTTCAGAAATTCCAGTATTAGTTTTATAAAACCATAACCAAAGACTAATTCATGTTTTCTTTTAACATTTATTGTATTTTGAGGAAGCAGTGTGCCACTTCAATGCTCTTCATCCTGGACCAGGTACTGATTCCATAACCATGTTCCAGACATGCCAAATCAACAGATCAAGCAGAGGCGGTTTAGTGTTTTCCTTCTCTTATCCCATTCCCCCCTTCCGCTTGAGAGATCACAGGAGACCCGTGGTCTAGTCATGATCAACTAGTGCTCTCTCATAGGGATTCGGGAACTATCTTCGCCCAAGTGGAACCAACTGGAGCTCAGGTGAGTGACTTATGCCGACAGCAATAGCCCGTACTGGGTCCATTTACTCATCCGCATATAAAAGTGATCCATATTTTAGATATAGAACAAAGAACATCAGTCGTCAACTTCATCCTTCAGGTCATTCATCTCAGAACCATAAACTCCTAGCCTAAGCTTATCCACTCCAGACTTTGAGTTCATTTTTATGACACGAGGATTTCATATCTTTAGTATCTCCCCATTGCTCAAATTAATACTATTGCTATATTTTTATTATTTTATTACTACCAAGAATTCTTTTTTGTGTCATCATGTAGTAGGCTGGTCTCAATTCTTTGTAAAGCTTTGATATAACCCGCTAGCTCAGTGTTTTTATTTCCATTTAGTTGCCTGCAATGGATAATCCATTTGATTAGTCCTACAGTTGGAGCTCACCTGGGTGGTAGTAGCAACTTGCCTGTGAAGTTGTGATGCCTTCCTTGTTATTGCTTCATCGTCATTTAGGTAAGACAACTATGGAGTGAAGTGAACTATTTAAGTTAGTAAGTAAGTTACTAACAGCTACTGCAAGTATTCGTTTATCTAGGTTGTTGTAGACAAGATAGGTCATGGCTGTAACCCCGTGGTTCCCAAAGTGTGCGCCGCGGCACCCCGGTGCGCCGTAATGAGGAGCCAGGGGCGCCGCGACCACAATGCGGAGGGAATGGCTCTTTGCGTGCAGCACTGGCTGAGCTATTCAAGCACTTGCCTGGGATGTCTTTTGTTTGAGGTTGGCGGGGATTAACGCGAGGTAGGCTTTCACAGGCGAGGCTGTTGTAGTTTAGTAAATGTTTTAAATCGTTCTTATTCGAGCTAGGTGATGGGGGGGGGGGTTCAAAATGGTTATCTCCGTAAGTTGCCCAAAACCTAAAAAAAATCGCGGATGCTAATTGCAGTGTATTCTTCACCCCCCCCCCTCCCGCCCCCTGTTAATGTGATGGGCGATCTTTTTGCGGAGAAGGAGTCGCTGTTTATGGAAGTCTTGTAGCGTCGTTGTGCCGCCTGCTGTTCCATGTAAATGATCGGGGTGCAAACGGTTAAGTTGTATTTCTCGAAGCAGCCCCAAAACTGATAAAGCAAGTTTACAAGCCCAGAGGAACTTCCCGCAGGGGAAGCAGCTGGTATGGAGAGGCCGAGTCTCCAATGAGAACACCTGAAACTGCAGGTTCATCATGTTCGGTGATCACAGGCAATCAAAATACAAGGGGTAGCAAACGATACATTACAAAAGGAAAGGTGACGAGTGCATGTTACAAAAGAGTACAAAGTACAAGTATAATACTGCACTAAATGGCACACTCAAAACCAAAAACACCCTGGCAAGGGAGGGATTCCTGTGGGGTCCTGTGGGGTCCGTTCAGTGACTGTGTTGCACAGCACAGTCTCACTGACATTGCAGCTGAGGTTGTCTGCAACCAGGGGGAGAGGGGATTCACCGGTTTATCTTCAGCTCCCCCTTGCAGTGAGCTTGGCCCTCATAGTGCAGACCCGGTGTGTCTAATATACACAGAGTGCATATGGTTCACTTGTGTACAAATCTGTTCTTGTCATTAAAGAGAGCCCCAATCTGTTGTGTTACATTTGAAATTCTGAGTTTGTGCTTCTCCAGACCAAGTACTCTTCAACTGTACTGCCTACCAATATGGATGACATGTGAATTCACTCCTTGTTATCCCTTGTCTTATGTAACATGTCCTATTCACTGATTTGCACATCTATGTTTGATAGTCTCTGTGTAATGTGTGTGTTATGTACAGTGCTCTGACACCCTTCACTCAGAACCGGCTCTAGGGCAGTGCGACCGGTGCCACAGCACCGGGTGCTGACTTCGCACAGGGGCGTAAATGCAACAAAGGCGCTGCCTGGCCCTGCCTAGTCCTGCTGGCCCTGCCTGCCTCAGCTGTGCCTGGCTCTCTGGCCCGGCCTCGCCCTTTTGACCCCAGCTTTTGAACTATTGTTGTGTGGTTAAAAAAAGTTGCATGGAAACATATTTGGCTATTAATCTTGTATCGCTTCACACTTAACAAATTTTTATTAAACAGTTGTTATCTTCATATTTTGTTACAAATATGATTATAATACCTTCATTGCATCCCAATTAATTTAAGGAAGACTACAGGAAGTACTCCCGAGGTCGGGCTTACATCCCCCCTCCCCCCCACCCGCCCACCCGGAAAAAAATGGCGGGGAGCCACGGCCAACTGCCAATTAGGTCAAGGGAGCCACGGGTCAAAAAAGTTTGGGAACCACTGCTGTAACCCCTAATAGTAAAGATAGCTAGTGAGTTATAACTCTATAATTAAATGGCATAATACTCGCTTAAAAGCAGATAAACAGGCCGCGTAAATACTAAAGGCAGCAGTGCAAAGTAAAAGTAAAACACAAAAAACTACTTCAGGCATAAATGTTGATGAAATATAATAATAATTTCTGCATTCCGTCCATCAATTGTGTGTCTTTTGCTTAAGTGCGCCAGGTATGCCCAGACATGGGCCCTGGGCTCACTGTGCCACTGGAATCAAGCTATCCTTGCTGAAGAGGGGTGAAATCCTGAAACTGGTCCTAGGATGCTTGTTTCTGGTCCAGGGAGGACCTGGCTTGGCAGTTCAGGCTGGACTGTTCCCATGAGGTACAGGGCCAAGACTGATTTGCATATGGCCAGGTCTAAACTGGGGTGGCATTGTGAGCAAAATAATGATGGATTTAACCCAGATCTCTTGACTGGGGGTGAATGTTTTGATTTGTTCTGCATTCCGTCCATCAATTTTGTGTCTTTTACCTTTCAAAAAGTGGCATTTTCAGAATTGTGAATTAAAATTTGACTTTACTTAAAGAGCATTTTAAATTCCAATTCCTCAGACACCAAACATGATATTTTCACCTGCTCCCAATCATAAGATATCACATATTAAATGTAATAAGGTACCCCAATGTTATCCTATGGGCAAGGTAGGCCTCACAGAAGTAAAAAACAAATTTGTGAATTTTTCACTACGAGGAAATGTAAAACTTAAAAGTACTTGTTCAAATCTTTAAATACAATGCTTCCTGCCTTAAGGACTGCTTTGGGCCTAATACAGGTGATTTATATGTATCAAAAAGTCAGCTTTAGGTTTGGCAAAAGGTTGATTTTCCCAAGTCGAATTGGCAGCATAAAACTGCATGCAGGCTGCGATGGCAGACATGAGACAGGTTTAGAAAGGCTACTTAAGTGGGTGGCCCAATATGTGCTGCAGTCCCACTAGCAGCGTTTACTTCACTTTACAAGCTCTGGATACATGTAGTACTACTTTACTAGGGCCTTATAAGTGAATTAAATATGCCAATTGAGTGTAAGCCAATTTTACCATGTTTAGAGGAGAGAGCTCAGGTACTTTAGCACTAATTAGCAGTGGGAAAGTGCACAGAGTCCTAAAAGCCAACAAAAATGGGTTTAGAAAATAGGAGAGATGAAGGTACAACGTTTAGGGGTGACCCTGCAGAGAGGGTCAGGTCCAACAACTAGCCAAACCCATGTTGCATTAATATTTGATTTTGTGGACCATTGGAGATGTTGAACCCTCTTTAACACATGTTTCAGTCAACTGGGAAAAATTTTAGTTATCTAGATTTCGAGTGGGCTCAATCTGCAATCTTTTTTCATTTCATTCGGGACAATATATAGTGCAACCATTTCTGTATGCCCTCTGATGAGGTCTCTGACCTGTTCTTGTTTCACTTTGTTTTCTTCTGCACATTTTTTGTATTAATGCTAAAAGATATGTAAACCCTCTCCTGAAAGAATATAAGTTTAGAAATTGTAGACCAGCACTGGGGTATCTGTAGATATTATTGAGGCAGGATATCTGTTAATTGGTTGCTTCTTTTTTTAAATGGGCTGGGAGTCACAGTAATTCCATCATTTGTTAACTGTTGCATAACTGTCACATGTGTGATGTTACTTTTATGATTATTTTATTATGAAATATAATTGTCTATTGTTCTGTTTGATTGATTAATTCATTCACCGGTTTTAATTAATTGTGCAACAATGTGGGTATGTTTATATGTATTTGTTGGTATTCGTATTTCATAGTCTTAACAATCAGTCAATCAATAATTGTTTATTCTGAATGTAACAACTCATAAAACGTACATTCTAAATAATAATCACAGGCAACACAACCTAAAGTGCCAGTGTGACTACATGGATCAATAAAATTAACATTAAGAATCCCAAAATCTTTCTTTAACATATCCGCAGAAAACCTGCTTTCAAATGAGTTATGGAACCATTAAGTTTTACTATGAATATTAAAGTGAGATTTCTCCTAGTCCTCCTATGAGGCATTCATGTTCTCGAATATCGGATTCTCAGTGGGACAATGTCGTCGGCCGAAGCTTGACAGCTAAACTTTTCAAACTGGAGAAGGACCAAGGCTGAATTACACAAGGCTGTTTTCTGTCTAGAATTGCTCAATGGACAAAAAAAGACAGACTGGATTGTGGCCCACAGCAAATGCACGGCTTAATAATAAACAATAATTATCTCAATAGGTAAAAACATTGAAAAGCACGATATAAGGAGGTAACAACATTTGTAATTACATCTCTAATTGCATCTAAGGTCAGGAGCATTTCATTTGGTGTGTAAGTTATGGTATGCATATCTGTTGTGCAAGTTACGGACTCCGGTCCTAGCCATAACTTTAGAATGTCAGTGGATTTTATGGGATTTAAAACACAAAACATAACTCCACTGTAAAAAATGTCAGAGTACAGAGCTGCGCCAAACTCAATAGCACCACGCTCCGACATTTTTATTATGCAGGGATGCACTGCATTCACAAGAATATGGCGCACCTCTGTGTTTACCCTAGCACTGGTGCAAAAAAAGCTGCCTAGCACCAGTGCAGGCACCCTGCCACCATGTGGCAAGGGTGCCTACACTGTAGGAGCGATTGTTTACATGCAGGAAGGGACACCTTCCTGGAAATAAAGAATCATTCATGGTGATTTGCTCGTTCTATGTGTTCTGCAGAATGCACCACACATGGAAAGAGCAAAAAGCAAGGAGATGTTAATGACTTCTCCTTGTATCACTATTCTAACGCTTGGTAATCCATGGCGATAGAATGGCGCTGTTTTTGGTGCTGCCTCGGCCTTGTTAATCTGGGACCACATCAAAAAGCAATGAGTGTTTAGGTAGAACACCTATAGCAATACTCACTGCACACCTCTTTGCCGCAGAGGACTGCAGCGGAAAGGGGCATATTTGCAAGCACCACCTTGCAAATATGGGAAATGGTGCTACTCCACCAGAGCATTAGCAAAGTGACGCTTTGGTAGCAATTGGGGCTTGTAAATATGCCCATCTGTTTTTTTGAGAATTACTAAGGTCTAAGGAAACTTACTATTTGTTTGTGTAGTGCTGGTAAACCTATCTAACCCAAGAGTTTTGGTACAATCAATCTCATCTCATTTTGTAGGGTATGACCCCAAACATCTTTTTCTGCAGTGGAGGGTAGACCTCCTTACCCTATCTGCACATTGTTCTAGCATACACATAGTCATGCGTGGCACCATCTGCCAAGTTTCATACTATTGGCTTCAGGGGCCCTTGCTCTGCAGAAGAAGAGAAGCAAAGCAGGCTGGATGATGACGTTTACGTACATATGATATGCTACATCACAAGCCTCTGCTAAGCAAGTCATCATCTCCTGGATGCAACATAAAACTCTTCCTGTTCACACCCATAGTGGACTCGGGAGTGAACCGGGGGCACACCATCATGAACAATTAATAATTTCATGCTCTTCATTCCAAAAAATAAAGTGTATGTAGTTCAAACACATCTCACCTGAAATAAGTAACCTTATCCAGGTGCAATTTCATTGATGGCCCTATCACATTAAAATGATGGTCACTAAGGTAGAAAGGCTTATGTGCTCATTTGTGGACTCAATATGGTAGTGATGTTGTCCAATTATGCTACCTAAAACCACTTGTATCAAACAACACCTGTCCTTAAGTCTGTATCCTGCCTCTGTTTGTCTGAAAGAAGCAATGTAATGCAGGATCCAACAGATATGGTTTCTGCCATGAGAGGGAACAAGGTGCTCAGTAAAGGATGTGGTACTCTGATACTCTTCATCTTCAAACTCCTTGCAGGCACCTCATTTGTATAACCATGTCTTCTGTGCCAGGTAGGAATCAAAATTTGAAGTGCAAATTAGGGCCGGACTGGGAACCCAAAGCAGCCCTGGCAATTTATTTTGGACCAGCCCCCCCCCCCGGGGGAGGAGGGGTGCATGTATGAAGGACTACCATTTTTGTTACTGGGGGCCAATATAGCAGCACAGCTGCAAAGACGGCCCCCACCACTGCAAAACTGGCCCCCATTCTTCCAGCCTTCCAGGTAAACAGCCAATGCCCTCTGCGGCCAGTCTGGCCCTGGTGCAAATCTTTATGCTTGGAGTAAGAAGCACCAGTT
The DNA here is from genome assembly GCF_964204655.1 of Triturus cristatus. NCBI lineage: Eukaryota > Metazoa > Chordata > Amphibia > Caudata > Salamandridae > Triturus > Triturus cristatus. Next base: position 1,374,437,520 of record NC_140591.1, read on the forward strand.
TTACCACAGGTGAAGGGGCCGCCTCCATACCACCTGCCAAATGTCCTCACTGTTTTCTAACTTTTATTGAAATTGCATTTATTTCACTGTGGTACCTTTATTGGTTTATTATTATATTCAGTAATGTGCCAGTAAGAAAGCTAACAAATAAGTAATCACATTTTTATGCCCACTTGGACAAGGCTTGCACGGCAAATTTATAAATTGTATAGTGTGCATTCAAATTGATGTACCAATGACTCACATACTCTTTTTTGGAGTATGAAAATCTAGGTCTGGGCACCAGATAGAGTAATGGAAAGTAAACCTAATAACAAGACAAGCACTTATGTTATTTTTGGTTGTACACAGTGTTTCCAAATGTAGACAGACTGTTGGCACTGCTTGAAGAGTGATATCTCAGGAGATGAAATGCCAGTGTGGGATGCACTGTGGGAGAGGAGGAATGAGACAACATTATAGATCATTGAACAGGGCCGAGCTCACCAAGAGAAGACCATTTAAGTCTCAACGGTTGAACCTTTACTATGGCTCGTATTTGAGCGACACACTTCCTTCGTTAGTTTAACACCGTTCCCTTTATGAACACATCTTCTCCTATAAAGTGTTGCAAATCCCTGCTGCTTGCAAAGGTGGGAATTCTTTGTAATCAGTGCAAGCCCCTGCCCCTTAACACAAATTCTTAAAGGTGTATCTATGGTTGCCCAGCCTTGTTGATCCCATAATGCATAAAACTTGAATAGCAAAATACATCGACCCACAAGTGGATGGACACGTCTTGCTTTATTTTTCTGACCATCAGACACACTTGCTCTCATTCTCTGGTTACTTTGTAAGATTGTTGTATTTTGAGTCAGCTCTGGCTTGCAAAGTGTACTGCCGTATGACGCAGGGATAGAATTGTTGAACTGATAATCTGGATGCAATGGGAAAAACAGCCCTAGAAAGTCTTTCAGCAGTCCAGAGACATTGAATCAGCATCTCCCTGGAGCACTAAACTTGTTCTGGGGTTCGGTGTGATTGCTCTCTGGCACCTCCGAGCTCTGCTTAAGAGCATTTTCTGCAATTATTCTTAACCTCTCGAGCTGTGCTTTGGTTGGCTCTCCAGCTCTGAGATAATGCATGCCTTGCCAAGTTGTTGTGGTTTAGTTGTCAATCTTCAAATTGGTCTGAGTCATAGTTATGGCTTTTCGCAATAGACAGCGTTTTGTTACTTGACGAGGGTTTGGGAGGTGAGAGAGTCTGTTGTCTGCTCCCTGGCTCAGTGCTTCCATCATTGGAACGTCTGGTTAGAGACTGACAAATCCAGCTTCACCCTTTTCTTGCTATGTGTTTTTATTTTGACTCCCAATATTATGCATAACATATTATCTAATATAACAGGATTAGGGGAATCACAAGGCACAAAGACTAGCTTTATCTGCAATGCTCACTCCGAAAGGCGATGTTACCTTACGTTTCCTGTCACTGACAATGTTGATGTGTCTGTTACCCTGCTAACATCCTTGGATACTCTGCAGCAGACAGTGAAATAGCACTGTTGCAGGGGACAGGCCTGAAGGAACAAGATGCCCGCAGGCTTAAATGAGGTTACATTGTTTCACGCCTATCAAAACAAATGATGGGGAGAGGATGGATTCGCATCTTATTCACTGAGCATCTTTATACTGTGGGTAATTGACTGAGATAAGGAAAATGAAGTATAGGTTACATTAAACAGTGATAAAAAAAATAAGGGGTCCTGATAAACCTATAGCATATGCATCTGGTCATAGAACCGGCCTTCATAGCTTGTGTGAAAAGATGTATTAAAGTAATTCAAACATTGGTCTTGGAAATGTTTTCTTCTTTGGGTTGACTTTATCAATTACCCATTAACTCCTTTTCAGGGAGACGGACTAACAGCTATCCTCATCTACCAAAAGCAGGAGGCGCCTTGTTTAAGAACCCATAATGACAGACTGATACCCACACTGGTTTCTATGAGTCAAGAAGCTTTCCTTCTTTTTAAAATTTCACCATTGCATTTTTACAGGTCTTACATGCACTCCGCTCGTATACATCACAAGCATAGATTCATCTGATCTGCATCTCAGACAATTTTTCAGCACTTTTAGGAATCTCCCCCCTGAGAACCCCCAACAGATGGACAGTTAATGTAAATTCAGTTAATGCACCCGAGACCAGACATGAGATTTATTTCACTGTGAATGAGTTATTTGAACATATTTATCACCGCTATGGACCCTCTGGTTAGGCAACTGCATGAGTGACATCTACATCGGGGCTTAGGCTTTGGCCCAGATCCTGTGGTGGTGTCTGTGTATGCTGACAATATTTTGCTCTTTTTCAGAAATCTTGCAGACAATCTGCCCCTTCTTATCCACAAAGCCATCCAATTTGGCGGCCTCTCTGGCCTCTCAGTCAACTGGGCCAAATCAGAACTTTTCCCTCTCACTAACGCTATGACACGGTGTGTGCTGGAGTACCCCCTCTCCTGGTGTGAGGACTCTAATAAATACCCTGGCATTATATTGTATAGGCAAATGAAGATGGTAGTTTGCTTGAATTATGGGCTGGCCGTAGATAAATTGATCACGCAAATTGAACGTTGGATCAAATTACCACTATCAATGGCAGGATGCATCGCAATAATTAAAATGCTTATCCTTCCCCATCTTTTATAATTGTCACGAACATACTGATATCTCCGACTAACGGTTTCTTTGCCACTATCAAGAACCTTATGCTCCGGCTGATCTGGGCAGGCCGTAAACGTAGACTTCGATGGGATATCTTGACACTCCCATACAAGTGGGGGGAATTTGGCGTGCCGGATCTGCATTTTTTTAGTGGCGCAATGCCAATTCTTATACCAGTGGTATCATGCAGATGCCCTTTTACCATACGTGAAACCAGAGAGGGACCAGGCTGGGCAAGTTCATCTCCCTCAATTCTTCCCCTGGGCATACCAAGAGACCCTTCTGATATGCAGACATTATCCACTACAACCTGGGCACAGGCAAAACTCCTTTGCCATCTGGGGTGGTTGCTCTATTCTCCTGCTATCCCACTGGTGCATGGCCCTTGGCTGCCTCTCACACAAGAAAAACTGGTACAGCGTGCACTACTCGCCCATAACTTGCAGACAGTTGGGGACCTCTTCCCGGATGGTCATGTGAACACACTCCAACACTGTTCACTTTGGCGGTGTCACACGTATGAACTACTGTATACTCCAGTGAAAACGCAAAGTTTTATAAGATGGGTTACCCTCGTATCCCCTGGAGCAAGAGAAATTGCCACCACTTACCTTAGTAATTACTGCTACCAAGAGTACGCAACTGATCTCTAGAGTCTATGAAGCCTGTGTTGCCTTAAATCTGGAATGCGATAGAAAGGTCAGAAAGGCATGGAAGTGTCACCTAGGGCCCCCTTTGCCAGGTAAGACAAGGTACTATTGGTGTACACAAACAAAACTTGTCTACCCTAACCATCTGCATGAGCTGCTGCTCTGCAAGTTCCTCCACCATGTGTACACTACCCCGCATGGACTGGCCGAAATTGAGCCCACATGTTCGCGCCACCGTCCAAAGTGGTGGGCTTAACATGCATATTTCATACACCTTCTCTAGATCTGTCCTGTCATTCAATGATACTGGATGAAACTTCTCACCATAATATCCACAATGACAGGTATTGCTCACACACCTGATGCTCTACTAGCCTTCTTGGGCTATGTCAAAACCATCATACCCGGCCCACGCAGATTCACTACTATGGCATTGCTACTTGCTAAACGGAGCTTGGCTGTGTGCTGCGGTAATATGCACTGTCCTACAGATGGCAAAAGGTTGAAATACATAATTTATTGTGACACCACCAGCAAAGTGTACACCACGTTGCAGTCCCCCACATCTCGGTCCAAGTACATCTGTTAGCCACTAAGGGATTACTTACTGACATTAGACACAGAGGTATCTGATAGAGATGACTGATCCTTGTCGTTGGAATGTTGCGTCTTTCTGATTTGGTATTAAAAATATGGACGGAAACAAACAGCATTGGTGTTACAGGAAGCTAGGTCTGAATTTATGCTCAAAATGCTAAATTATTACAATATATGAAGCAGTAATGGTCAATATGCATATGTGTCAGTGGCCAAGTGGCCAAGTGGCAATTGTGACAATGGATAATAATTCATAGTCCTCGCCTACAAACCATTTTGGCAGTCTGTTGGCAAAGAGACCTGTTATTTCCAAAATTACCTTGGAGTGGACTTTGTGTCTGCCCTTGCTCATTTTTCATGGATTTCTTCTCTACCTTAGTTCCCTGCTTCTGATTCAATTGCTTTCCTCATTGTTTTTGTGTCTGTCCCCCACACCTCAGGTGCACTTCAGTCTCACTATACATTGGTTACATGAATTAAATCCTTTTAGTGCTGATGTTGGGATACGGCATTGCTGTTCGTAAGGGACTATTTTCGTCCTCTATGTCTGTCTCACCCTGCTCCTCTTCCTTTGCAATCCTTTCTCTCTTTTTGTTTTGAACAAAATGTTATTGATTTTCAGCAGTAGAAAGGCATTTACAATCAGTATATTCTTCCCCGCAGTCTCACCCACACCCATGCAATTCAGTACATTATACAATCTCAGAGTACCTATAATGAGGGTGGGCTAGGAAACTCACCATCTGGAGGAACTCATAGATGAGTGGGGGTTTCAGTTCAATCATGACAGTGTGAAGGGAGCATAATTGGTGGGGATTCCACCCATTATAGAGAATCAAAAGTAACATAAAATAGAACAGTAACATAAAACATAACCAAAACCACCTGCTGGAGTGGGTGTAAGAGTGAGAAATATAGTCAAGGGTAGGATGGCAGGGTCCTTGTCATGCATTCTAGTTGGTCGAAGACAGCTTAGGGGTGCATGTGGAGACATAAAGATGGTCACATACTGTGGCTAGGGATGTACATTCAGTCTGTCGTCTTCCTCACTTTCTGCAGGCATACTGAGTCTTCCAGAGCCATCCATTTGAGTGCAGTCCTGCAATGTGGCATCCCATGCCTGCGTGTACTCTGGGGGTCGGAGTCCATGCAGCACCTCTCCTTGAAGTGCAGGGCTCTCACATTCCACCCACTTGACCAATCTTGCTCGTCACTGTGTGAGTCTGGGTGTCTGTGGGGTTTTCCACGAGATCACCAACTGTCAGCGGGACAGGACAACTGCTAGGTCCATGAATCTGGAGGTGGTCGCTTTCACGCAGGGTCTCAGGAAGTGTCCCATCAGACAATAAGTTGGGGTACTCAGGAGGTGCTGCTCAAATGGCCAGTGTTGTGTATCTTGTAACGGTGTCCCAGTAATGCAGATCCATGCCATGTGGAAGAAATTTGCTCCATCTACGCCACACTCCAGACATGCTGCATGTGCCGAGGAAAACATAGCATTGATCCGTTTAGGAGTAATGTATACCCAATTGTTGGACTTGATCCTCTCTGCAGGGTCATCCCCAAACCTTTTGCTTTCTCCCCTCCTATTTTAGATGAATTATTTTTTGTTGGCCTTGGGACTCTCTCCACTTTACCTCTAACCTCTGCTGAAGTGCTTGTGCTCACTCCCTTAAACATGGTAAAATTGGCTTACATCTGATTGGCCTATTTAATTTACTTAAAAGTCCCTTGTAGCATGGTATACCATATATCTAGGACCTCTAACTGAAATAACAGGCCTTCCAACTGAATAGGTTGTGCTCTACCTTCATACAAAGGACTTGTCACTACGGCATGGTTCATGCAGCCACCTTGGAGCAAGGGTGGAGGAGTCAGGAAACTTGAAGCACTTAAAAGGGAATTCTCCAAAAATGTCTTATACTTTGAAGGAGGCACCATGTACAAAAATTAGACCTCATACCCACTCTTATGTTCACTTTCTGGACCAGCAGAAGAATCTCAGAGGGTTTCCTGCTGCAGTGGCCTGCTGTATACTCCACAAGACTGCTTTACTGTACCTGGAAGGACTGCTTTGCTGCCTGGAGACTTACTTGAACCCTCAGAGGCCTGCCCTCCTGCTTGAGCCCTGTTTCATCACTTAAACCCTGGACTCCAAGAGTTACTCCAATGGGTAGTTGGTTGGCCTCCTGATCAGACTCTCGTGGAGACAAAAGGCTCCAAACATTTTGAACCCACACCTGGACCCAACCTAAGTGAGTACCAACCCCCAAGTGGTGCACTTCAAGTCTTAGGCCTAGATAGCCCAAATCAAATACATGGGAAAATTGTCTGCTAAAAAGTGCTACGAGAACCTAGAGAACCGGGACCTACCTACTGGTCGATCTGCCGAAGGTGCATTGTCGGTCAGCCTGACTTCGCAGCAACACCTTCTACATTCTTCTCCTCAGCAGCAAATCCTGTTCATTTGTCTGTTGGTAAAGGGGTATCTGGCCTCATGGAATTTTCATTGGCCACAGCCTCCTGCCTTGTCCAGTTGAAGACTTTTCACTGCCAAAAAAGAGGCTAAGAGCCTGATTTCGATCTTGGTGGATTGGATACTCTGTCACAAATGTGTTGGTTATCCCGTCCACCAAATTACAAGTTCCATAGGATATAATAGAATTGTAATTTGGTGGCGGGACATCTCTGTCCACCAAGATCATAATCAGGCCATAAGTCTGAACGTAGAAATCTTAACGGCTACTTCATCCACTGCCTCCTCGATGGCGAAGCTCCCTCCTCGAACATCGCCTGCAGTCTTGCCCTGCTGAACTTTACCTTCTCAGAACAGTTTTCTCTAAATTTCTTCTAAGTCCAAAAGTAAGGGCCGACTGGTCCCAATTCACTTTTTGTATCCAACTCACGCTCCATCATGGCCGGAAATATTTTTTTACTTTTACCCGGTCTCGCATGTCTAGATGTCCGCGGTTGAGGCTTTGATCATTTAGGCACTAGTTTTTACCTTAAACTTAAAAAAATAATAACTCTGGTTCTACTGAGTGGATTTTTGGCATTTTGGTGTCAAATAACATTGACATTTATGCTATTTTTCTAAACTGTTGTGGGATTTTATTGTGTTGTCTTTTCACTTTATAACAGTTTGTGAGCTGCATAAATATTTTACACTTTGCCTCTAAAATAAGCCTGACTGCTTTAATGCAAAGTTAGCAGAGTGTTAAACACAGGCTAATTTAGTGACATGTGTGGTTCACCCAGGCAAGGATTGTGGCTTTTGCTTGAACAGGGGTCATCCCCCCTTCAATCATTAACCCAATCTCTCACACCGATGCAGGAAGTAGTATCTTATAAGCTTAAACCTATGTTCGAGGAGCGGCCTCCAGAATGGCAACCCAATCTTTACCTGTGATCGTGGTGTTAATGTCATCCGCCCAGCTATCATGTAGCCCTTGCAGTTCACTCTTAGTTTGTTGTAGTAATGCGTTATATAATAAGGTGATCACCTGTGTTTTCCCAGTCATTGTGCAGAGTGCAGACAATCCGGAGGGCCTTGTGAATCGAAGGCTCAGCTGTGTCAGCCCCCAGCCTATTCACACTGCGGTCCTAACATCTACATAAAGCAAGAAGTGGTAAGGGAGGAGCCTAAACTCGTCCACCGGGGCCTGAAAGTCTCTAAATGAATTGTGTTCAAAAAGTCCCCCTAGGCAGTATAGACCCATCCTCTCCCACTCTCATGAGCCGCTCGAATTACCTCAAGGGTGCAGGGCAGACCGGGCGATAATCAGGAGCTCAGGGGTATGCGGAATGGTAATGTGAATACGCTGTAATGCTCTAGCCCAAGTATTCCTGAGCATGGCAATCAATATACCACCTGTGCAATTGCGTAGTTTTAGCAAAGGGTGGTGTATCAGCTGGATCCATTTGCTTACACAAAAGGGTTCCCATATCTTGCAGCGTGGTGCGATTCCTCATTGCTCCACTATCCATTGTGTAGCTGTGTGGCCAGGAAGGACAACTCAAAGTCTGAAACTACCAATCTGCCCTTGGCAGCCGGAGCTTGGCCAGTAAGATCCTACAACACTTCATGCATCCAAAGTAAAGTCAGGAGTAGTCCATCTATTTCTCGGAAGATGACCCGGGGTACCTGGATGGGGAAGGTGGCAGAGAAGTTCAGGAGCCACACAGTAAGACCGTCATCATTGCTGGGGCTATGTGGCCCATGACAGACAAGGGCAATGTGTGCCAGGGGGAGATAGACTGTCACAGAGATGCAGGGGTCACCCTCATATTAGATTTCAAGAGCTGTGTTCCAGAACAATATATTTGCACTCCCAAATAGCGGAAGGTGGGTGGCTCCCAACAGATCTTCTCTCCCAGGTCTAGGGGCCTGTTGTCCGTCCATGAGACAGATAAGGCATAGGCACTGGGTTTACCCCATATTACCTGTAGTCCTAATACCATTCTGAAGTGTGCAAGGGCCATGCACCGTCTGACCGCTTTCCACGCAGATAGAGCAGTACATCATCTGCATACAATGACACATGAAGACTGGTATTCCTGATCCCCAGACCATGAAAACAAGTGCCCTATTGAGGGTTTATTCCAGGGGTTCCACTGCAATTGCAAACAATACCTGGGATGGTGGGCACCCTTGCATCATGTGTCTTTGGATTATACATAAGCTCTAGATAAACCCGACTGCCTTAACTCTCACCATTGGGGACATGTACAACAGTTTGGTCCATGCAACAAACCTGATTCTCATTCCCATGCTTGTCATAGTTGGGTACAAAAATCCCAGTACTGGGTATTAAAAGCCTTCTTGATGGTGACTGCCAGTACCAAGGCCTTTTGGGACTGCAGCAGGGGAGAATTCAAAACAGGGATCAATCATCTGATATTAGATGCCATCCTGTGGGTGGTTGGGATGAATCCATATTGTTCTGGGTGTATTAAATCTTGGATCCAGGGTAGTAATTGGTTGCCCAAATGTATACTCAATATTTTAGAACCCACGTTTAAAATTGAAAGTGGTCTGAATGAGGAGACAACTTTCTCCACCTTCCTCCACTTTAAGAGAGGGATGCTCATGGCCTCACACACAGTGGAAAGGAGAGAGCGCATATCTTTTGCTGAGTTGTATCTTTGGGGCATACATTTTTAACAGGGCAAAGCCTTACCCTCCAGTTTACCCTCCAGTTCAAAGAATTTGCCCTCAGTGTCATGTTCCACTGTGACTCCTCCGGCCTTGAACGATGCACAAAGGGTTCCACCCCCAGACGTCCCCGACTCTGGATTCAAACTACCACAGAGCACTAGGGCAATCAGGTGAGGGAAAGGGATTAGGAAGGGAACAGCTGGGAGAAGGATACCTGCAACAAAAGATTAACATAGATAACAACACTCAAACAATAGCATATAAGCAGCGCTACTCTCGTTAGGTCTCACTAAATGTGTCTTCTACATACATCACACATAACACACGTTCGCCAGTAAGGACCTTCAGAGGTAAGCACCCTCCGTCAGACATCAAACATCCACCCTCTTCCTCTCCCTTTTTCTGCCCCAAAACAATAATAATGAATGACTGCTGTGCCTTCCAGCAGTATCCAGCGGATATACTTCAAGAAAAGAGTCGATAGTCTAAAGGAGCCTCTCTAGGCTCTACACGCTGCCCTCCCTAGTATCATTAAGAGTCATGAAACTGGAAATGCTGAGTGCAGTTATTTGTAGCCCAAGACTTCCGGAATGACGGCTGTGACAGTCTTGCCTGTGATTGATTCCACTACCGTGGTCCGTGCTTGTCAGGCGTTGGAGCAGTACTCCCAGAGAATAATTGACAAGAAAACACCGAGCAATCGGTGGCTAGACACTTCCCCTTAGTCCGGACAGCCGAGTGCTAACAATCCACATACCGATGCGGCGGCGCTTACCTCAGCGCTTCGCAGTGGTCTCCCTCCTGGCAGGAACCATGAACAGGAGTTCACGAAAAGCCTCTCGCACTGCTGTCGGCTTCCAGGAAGGACGGACTCAGAGTTCCGGGGTTGGCACGAGGGTGCTGACTTCAGCGCATGGTTGCGGTCTCCCGACTCGGAAACCGCCAAAGACTTCTAGTTCCGGGGTTGGCGTTGAAGGCGCATACGTCAGCACTTCGCTGCGGTCTCCCGACTCGGGAACCGCTAATGACTTCCCCGTCTTCCTAAATCTGCAGCCACAGGAGAACTCTCCTTGAGTTCCAACGGTAATTGGCAGTATAACGCACGCCTCTCCGCTCGCGTCCCCGAGCTTTAAGGCAATAACCACGCCCTCCTACCACCGGGCATTCTGGGCCTCGTAGTCCCGGGTCTGACCACAAGTCAGGTAGGTGCCCGTGCTCAGCGCCTGACAGTACGCCCCCCTCCCGTGCGCCTCCTAGAACCAGGCTTATCCGGGAAGCGTGCGTGAAACAGGCGCACTGCAGTAGGGGCATGCACGTCCGATGACGGAATCCAGGAGTCTTCCTCCGCAGCATACCCCTTCCACGCTATGAGATACCAGAGGCGGCCCCGACGATATCGCGAATCCAACACCTTCCTCACCTCGTATTCCCACTGGCCGTCACGGCACACCGGCGGAACAGCCCTACAGTGGGCACCAGTCACGGGCTTCAACAAACTGCAGTGGAAGACCGGGTGAATTCGCATAGAGACGGGCAGCTTCAGGCGATAGGCCACTAATCCCACACGACGCAGCACCGTATAGGGACCGATGAATCGGGGATGGAATATGCTGCGCAACTTGAAGCGGATCTACTTCGTGGACAGTCAGACCCGATCGCCTGGCTGATATGAGGGCCCGTCCTGGCGATGCTGATCCGCCCAAAACTTGTAACGTAGCTTAGCCCGGTCCAGGTTCCTCCGTATTTTTCCTCGGATCGCCCACAGGGCTTTCAGGCGGAAGGCGATAGCCGGCTGATTCCGCACTGCGTCAGGGAACAAAAGAGGAAGAACTTTGGCGTGGAACCCGTGATTGGCCCGAAAGGGAGATTCCTTAATGGAACTGTGCCAAGCATTATTGTAAGACAGTTCGGCCAGCCAAAGCAGTGACACCCACGAATTACCAGCGTCTTTCGAGTAGCAATGGAGATATTTCTTTAGCGTTTGATTCAGACATTCAGTCTGGCCATCCGTCTGTGGGTGAAAGCTGGTTGAGGTGGACCCCTTGATTTGCACCACCGTGCACCATGCTTTCCAAAACCGAGCAACGAACTGCGGGCCCCTGTCCGACACAATCACCCTCGGAAATCCATGCAACCGCACCACATGGGATAGCAATAGTTGAGCAGTTTGGCTGGCCGTGGGAAGGTTTTTGCACGGGACAAAATGCCCCATCTTCGTGAGGCTGTCCACCACTACCATGATGACGTCACATCCCTGATCAAGCGGCAGTCCCAACACGAAATCGATGCTTATGGTTCGCCAGGGCCCTGCGGGTGTAGGCAAAGGAACCAGTTTACCCTTGGATTTCGAGTGGTCTCCTTTGGCCCGGGCACATGTCTCACACTGTTAAATCCAGAGGCGAACGGTCTGGGCCATGCCATCCCACCAAAATTGGAGCTGCAAGAGTTGCATGGTCTTCGTGCCTCCGGGATGACCGGCTACCATTGAGTTATGACACCAAGCGAAAGCCTGGCGATGAAGCTCCAACGTGGGTAAAAACAACTTGTTTTGAAAGAACGGCAACCCCTCTTTGATGTTCCGCTGCACGTCCTGCTCCACCCAACGCAACCATTGTGCCAGAGTGTGGTGTGTCTTTATTGCTTCCAAAAACGTATTTGCAGTGACCACACAAACCACCTTCTCTGGTGGAATGATGGACGCGGTGGCTTCTTGTCTAGGTACATACCCGCTTTCTTGCCGGGATAGCGAATCCGCCTTTTTGTTTTCAGACCCTGGACGGAATGTGATAGTAAAATCAAAGTCAGCAAAAAACAACATCCAACGCATCTGGCGTTGTGTGAGCTGTCTGGCTGTTTTCAGATATTGCAGATTCCTGTGATCTGTGTACACCGTGACCTGGTGTTGAGCCCCCCACAGATAGTGCCTCCACTCCTGGAAGGCCTTTTTTACGGCCAACAGTTCCTTTTCTGCAATTGTGTAATTTAACTCGGCTGGGGTTAATTTCCTGGACAGGAAAACGATGGGATGCAATTGTCCCGAGTGTTTCTCCCATTGCGACAACACTGCTCCCACGGCTATGTCGGAAGCATCCGCCTCGACTATGAACGGCACAGCCGATTGTGGGTGTCGCAGTATCGGAGCGGTGGTGAACGCCTTCTTTAGGCAGCAAAAGGCCTCCATGGCCTCCGGGGTCCAACAAAAATGATGTCCCTTGCGCAGCAACCGCGTAAGAGGAGATACAAGTTGAGAGAAATGAGAAATGAATCTTCGGGAATTATTGGAAAAACCCAAGAAACACTGAACATCCCTCACAGTCTTCGGGATCGGCCATTCCTGCACTGCCCCTACCTTTCTCTCCGCCATGCACAACCCAGAGGGACTTAATATCACCCCCAGAAATTCCACTCTGTCCACGTGAAACTCGCACTTACTCAACTTGCAAACCAAACTGTGTTCCCTCAATTTGCATAATATTTGAGACACGTGCTGGATGTGCGTTCCCAGATCATTGGAATAAATCAGGATGTCGTCTATGTACACGACGGTGGTCTTGTCTATGTACTCCTTTAGGACATCATTAAGAAAGTATTGTAAAGCCGCCGGGGCATTACAAAGCCCGAACGGCATTACCAAATACTCTAATAAACCATAGCGCGTCTTAAACGCCGTCTTCCACTCATCTCCCTCTCTTATCCGGACCAGGTGATAGGCCCCCCTTAAATCAAGCCTGGTATATACGGCTGCCTCCTTCACCTGGTCCAACATGACAGGGATGAGTGGAAGAGGGTATCGATTTCGCACGGTGTTTTTTTTCAACACGCGATAATCGATGCATGTCCGTAACTCACCGTTGGCTTTTTTAAAAAAAAAGAGGCGACGCTGCCGGGGACCGCGAGGATCTAATAAACCCTATGTCCACATAATGTTCGAGATAACGGCGTAAATGAGCGGTTTCAGGTTCGGATAATGCATACACACGACAGGATGGCAGGAGTGCCCGAGGTATCAAGTCGATCTGGCAGTCATAGAGTCTGTGTGGCGGTAGATGCTCCGCTTTGACCTCGCAATACTCTCCGTACACCGCGGGAAGAACAGTCTCTTTCTCAGCGGCTGTAGCTATCTGATATCCCTGGGTGAGGGCCAAGAGATGGGTGTTGTGAGCGTTCAAGCAACTCGCTCTAAACTGTTCGGTTTCGAATTCTACTGTCTTCCGCTTCCAATCTATTGTGGGATTGTGTCTCCCCAACCAAGGCATCCCGAGTATGATCTCATACTGCGGTGCCTCGATAATATTCAATACCAGCTCCTCTACGTGATCCCCATCCTTTCCGTGTTTGGTCAGAGTGAGTGTCTCAGTGACTTCCGTGATGGGCCCCGATTTAAGCGGTTTCCCGTCTACCGCTAAGACGTTTTCATGAGTGGTTCTCGGGACCCGCCGCAGCCCCAAGCGCTGCACCAACCCACTATCGATAAAATTCCCGGTGGCTCCAGAGTCTATCATTACCCCTACCTCATGGGCCTGTGTACCCTCCGCCAGAAGCATGAGCAACATGATGTGGGACTCCGAGGCAACCGAATCTATTACCGCCAATGAGGGTAGTTGTAAGTCATGTAATGGAGGAACTTCGGTTCGCTCTCCTTGGGTATCTTTGTCAGAACCCGGGGGACCGATCCTGGTGACCGCCACCTTTTTACCCGAGACATACCCGCTTGGTTTCTTGGGTTTTGCGGGACACTCACGCACATAATGACCCTTTTTCCCGCAATACATACATAAGCCCGAACTTCTACGGGTCTCCCGCTCTGCTCTGGACAACGGAGCCCTGATCGCACCCACCTCCATGCGTTCTGGATGGACCTCGGAGGAGGAGCCCATCATTCTGGTTCCTCTCTCGGTTTTCTCAACCTGAGCGTAAACCTTCTCTCCCTTCCGTTCGGCCAACCGATGGTCTAGTCTCAGGGTGAGATTCATGAGATCGGTATAAGTGACGGGTTGAGGATCAATCTGTGCTAGCACATCCTTCATGTCGTCACGCAGTCCCTGATAATATAGAGACATTCGTTTTTCCTCTGGCCAGGCCGTTTCTGCTATAAGGCGATTAAACTGAGTGAGATACGATACTATATCCTGTTTTCCCTGCCTGAGTTCCAGCAGTTCTCGGTCTGCTGAGAACGTGGCGGCCCTGCGGTCAAACACCCGCTCAAACTCCCTACGGAAGGAGTTCCAATCTGTGAGCAGAGGGTCATCGTATTTAACCAAAGGTACCGCCCAATTGTCGGCATCCCACGTCATATACGAGATGGCAAAGGCTACCCGTGAATGGTTGGTCGGAAATGACGCCGGTTTACACGAAAAGTGTAACATAATCTGTGTGAGGAACATCTGTATCTTGAGGGAATCTACTGAAAATCTTTCAGGGCTAGCTAAGGGAATGGGTGGCGATACAGTCACTTGAATGGGGGATGACGCCTGAGTGACGTCAAAGGGATTCCTACCCTGTCGATCCACCCTGTCCCTGAGGGCTGCGGTTTCTGCCTTAGAGGCAGCTAACTCCTGTTGCACCACCAGTAGGGCCTGTAACACATCATCCAGGGAGGCCATGTTTGTGCCTCGCTCAAGCCACCAGGAGTAGTAATCGTGGGCGCGTTATTCTGTCATGTTCCACTGTGACTCCTCCGGCCTTGAACGATGCACAAAGGGTTCCACCCCCAGACGTCCCCGACTCTGGATTCAAACTACCACAGAGCACTAGGGCAATCAGGTGAGGGAAAGGGATTAGGAAGGGAACAGCTGGGAGAAGGATACCTGCAACAAAAGATTAACATAGATAACAACACTCAAACAATAGCATATAAGCAGCGCTCATCTCGTTAGGTCTCACTAAATGTGTCTTCTACATACATCACACATAACACACGTTCGCCAGTAAGAACCTTCAGAGGTAAGCACCCTCCGTCAGACATCAAACATCCACCCTCTTCCTCTCCCTTTTTCTGCCCCAAAACAATAATAATGAATGACTGCTGTGCCTTCCTGCAGTATCCAGCGGATATACTTCAAGAAAAGAGTCGATAGTCTAAAGGAGCCTCTCTAGGCTCTACACGCTGCCCTCCCTAGTATCATTAAGAGTCATGAAACTGGAAATGCTGAGTGCAGTTATTTGTAGCCCAAGACTTCCGGAATGACGGCTGTGACAGTCTTGCTCGTGATTGATTCCACTACCGTGGCCCGTGCTTGTCAGGCGTTGGAGCAGTACTCCCAGAGAATAATTGACAAGAAAACACCGAGCAATCGGTTGCTAGACACTTCCCCTTAGTCCGGACAGCCGAGTGCTAACAATCCACATACCGATGCGGCGGCGCTTACCTCAGCGCTTCGCAGTGGTCTCCCTCCTGGCAGGAACCACGAACAGGAGTTCACGAAAAGCCTCTCGCACTGCTGTCGGCTTCCAGGAAGGACGGACTCAGAGTTCCGGGGTTGGCGCGAGGGCGCTGACTTCAGCGCGTGGTTGCGGTCTCCCGACTCGGAAACCGCCAAAGACTTCTAGTTCCCGGGTTGGCGTTGAAGGAGCTTACGTCAGCGCTTCGCTGCGGTCTCCCGACTCGGGAACCGCTAATGACTTCCCCGTCTTCCTAAATCTGCAGCCACAGGAGAACTCTCCTTGAGTTCCAACGGTAATTGGCAGGATAACGCGCGGCTCTCCGCTCGCGTCCCCGAGCTTTAAGGCAATAGCCACGCCCTCCTACCACCGGCCATTCTGGGCCTCGTAGTCCCGGGTCTGACCACAAGTCAGGTAGGCGCCCATGCTCAGCGCCTGACACTCAGACTAATAGTCTTGAACAATGAGAGGAAGGGTACACCCAGCAATATCCAGATAAGAACCTCCGAGAGAAGGCAGAGGGAAGTTTATCCATCCCTGCCATCTCTTCTGCAGGGCAAGTTTCTCTGCCCAGGTGAGGGAGTCACTGGGGGGTCCGTCACCGTCCCAGTGATCCTCTGGTGGCAGGGGACACATGCATCACAACTAGTGCCCACTCCGGGTGATTGCTCAGCACGCCACAGAGGGTCCCTCTCTCTGTACTAGCCCCGGAGGCAGTTCAAGGGGCCAGTGGGTGCTCTCCTATCATGATGTCTCAGGTGAGGCCTACTCCACTGGCTTAGTGCTTCAGGATATGGTCGCCAACTTAGGCTACCAGCACAGGGGTAGATCACACTCCTGGTGCCCCACCGAACAGAGCTCTGCTTCCATCGCATCTGCTGTCTGTGGGTAGGCAGTCAAATCCACTACAACAGTGAGGACACGGGCCTCAACCGTAGGTCACTCAGGCAGTCAAGCTCTCTAATGGGTGGATACCATCTTTGCTCAGCGGGCTGGATTTGGCAGCTATGGTGATGCCCATATGTGCTGCCACCCCAAGACAGGCTCCTGGGGATAGAAGTATTTGCCCCTGATTGTGATTGGGGAACCCAGGCAGCAGGATTTTGATGGAGGAGTCAAGTGGAGAGCCCAGTTATGCTGACTTGTTCAGCATGGTGGCAAGCTATACCTTCCCATTGCCCACTCTCTCTTTATTAAATATTGAGTCTGTCACACTCTCACTGCTGCCTGCCACTGTATCAACAGATGGATTTACAACCATTCCACGAAAGCAGCCCTTGGTTGCTTGAGTGGTCTTTTGGGGAACCTATGTGAGTTTTCAAATTAAATGGAACTGCTGAGAAAAAAAGATAACTACCTTTACTTATAGAATAATATAGCACTACCTAATCTGAAAATGCTTAAATCAGGGTAAGCATAGAAGATAATCTGAAATAAGATTCAATGCAAATAATATTGCAGTTCTAGAAGGTACATTTCTGGTGAGTGAAAAAGGGCTGTTTCTCAAAGCAAGTTCTTGTAATAAGTCTCTACAGGACAGAGGTATTTTACAGCAGTTATTTGAAGTCTATAGTTGGTTTGACGTCCCACAGAATTTGGCAACTGTGAAAGCAAAATTTGCTTAAAACGATTTTTTGAAATACGACGTACGTCTCACTTTCATTTTACACTACATGTCAAGGACATTAATCTATTTAGGGGCATATTATGAAGGACTGCATTAAAAATTATCGCCGATTTAGCGGCAGAAAACTGCCGCTAAAGCGGCAACCATGGGCTTGATAATATGCCCTGGAGAATTCCAATAGAAGTCCATGTTCTGCTGTGAACATGGGCTTCTATTGGAATTCTCTGCGGCATATTATCAAGCCCATTATCGACGCTTTAGCGGCCGTTTTTTGCTGCTAAACCGGCGATAATTGTAACACCATGCTTGATAATATGCCCCTTAGTTACTTATCTTGAGAAAAAGGTGCGCTCACTGCATACATTCTGTGAGAGATTGAATCTGCTGGTATATACGTGATATGATCCTATTTTCGCAAAGGCGCTCAAAACATATTTCAAGTGGGGCAAGCTAGTTCCTGGTTTATCGAATGCAGTGCCAGACTGAAAACACAACGCAGCCTTGACAAAAATGTCCAAACCAGCCAACACTTCCGGAAGTAGGGACTATAATAAAACCAGGAAGCTATGATTGTGTCATAACAGCCCATCCTGCTCTAACAGCAGCCCCCTGGCCTAGACCACTGTGGAAGAATGATCAGTCTGGCCCTCACCAGATGGCATGCACCTAACTGTGAAGCCTTCCATCTACATACAACAGCCAGTATCAACAACCATATCACACATATGACCAAAGATTGACTCAAAAGCAGCAAAGATGATTGGTTCATACTATTGATTTTGCATCATACACAACCAGAAACCAGACTTTGACTATGTGCTCGAGATCAAGGTGTGAAGTTATTCATACTCTGATAACTCTACAAGGCCATGCTAAGAACAAACGCTATACAAATCTCAATAACATTAAGGGCAAGATGTATTGAATAAACGGTTGCAAAAAGTGGTTGCAAATCGCCCACAGATATTTTGTGACCAGTACATTTTTTGCCTAAAACAAGCAATCAGAGTGGGTCACCGAACAAAGGGGCAGATTTACAAGGCGGCGATAATAAATTATCGCCGCTTTTGCGGCCATTTTCGGCAAAAAAGCGACGATAATTTTATCACCTAATTAGCAAGGTCACGCTAGCGCGTGAAGCCTTGCTTTAGCGCTGAGATTCTTAACGCCCAGCTTTGCATCTCTAATGAGATGCAAAGTGGGCGTTCCTGACCTGACATTTCTCCTATCATCAAGCCTCACTCTATGAAGCATAGTGGCAAGAAAAGTAGCGATAACCCCCGTTATCGCTACTTTCCTTACGCCTGCTTCAGGACTGACTTAGTCATGATATCCTATGGAGGGTGGATATCATGGCTAAGTTTGTGAGGCCCTATCAACTAGTTAACGCCACACTTCGTGAGATTATCGCTGGGTTTCCAGCGATAATCTCACGTTAGGCAGTAAGCGTTAGGATTTTTATCGCTTTTGAGATAAGCGTTGCTAATAGCACGCTATCGCATCGATAAAATCCTACGTTAGCCGGCGATAATTATCCTAGCGCTAAGTGCGCTTAGCGATATTCATCGCCGGTTGTTGCTGATATGCCCCAAACTTCCTAATGAATTTTAATTCACAAATTGTGACTCACTTTGTTCTGCTACAAAAAAAGAAATGGTGGTCTACAAGGGTCAGCAGACCACCATGCTCATCTTAATATTTGTAAATTAAAAACTTTTCTTTTTTAAAGCCGCCTGAAAAACAGTGGCTACTTTTTAAAAAACAAACAAAGTTTTAAATTTTGAATAAACATCACAGAGTTGTCCCATGGACCACTACCAACTCCAATTGAACCTACCAGCTTCATTCCCGATGGGTCCAAGGGGTTTTTCTTCATCCTTGAAAATCAGTTACAGCCCCAACTTGGGACTTGGTAACTTTTCACTACATTGCGACTGGAATTACGGTCGCAAACCATTGACACATCACAGTGCAAATCATAATTTGGACGGGATGCCCAGAACACGCCCTTACGAGTGTGATTTATTAGCCGTTTCTAAATCCATTTACCAATTCCAAAAGACTTTACCTAATTAATAAGTGGATTTAGTAAATCCCAAAATGCTTTTTAGCAATCACAGACACTCTGATTTAGAGAATTAGAACTGCATCTGGCCTAAAATACCTAGATTTACAAGCCCCTTGTGCCACTTTTGCGTCATTTTTAACATGGGAAAAATGACACAAAAGTGGCGCAGGGGTCTTGTAAATCTGCCCCCTATATTCATACAATATAGAGAAAGAATAATGTGTTTTAAGTACATTTTCTTTAGTGTGCTAGAGCACGCAGTAATTACATTTGTTACGCTCTGTAAAATATACATATTGCAGGTTTGCAGAGATTTCTAATATAGAGAGAAGGAAATTAGATGTTTATTGGCTAAGGTCTCACTTTGAGGTACTATTTACATATAACTGTCCCGCAGAGGCATAAATACCTGCCCAATAGCAAAAAACATTTGCCCACACATCATATTTGTTTTGAAACTTGGCAGACGGTCAGACTCCAAATAGTTGAAGGAATATTGGATCAAGAAATGAGTTAAAGAAAATCCACGTATGTTTAGTAGCTCGAGATTTACCCTTACCCTCTGAGCATTTAAATTTTCACATATCTAATTACAGGTCCAATGTGCATTAGTGCACTTTCTAAAAACCATATTGAACTGCCACAAACATTTTTGAGCGGTATACCAATACATGGAGCGTAAATTATGAGTGTACATGCAGAAATCTACAGTGCATTTGTCTAAATTTGAAACACAAAGTTTCCTCTAGCAAGCAGTCAATATTCAAATTTAAATATTACATTTTTTCAGAACAGTTGAACTATATATGACCTTCAGGCAATAGCCAGTAGGTAGGTATAGTTAGAGCCAAAGTTTCCATAAGAAAATCTTTTTTGTATTGCCAATAACTTTGGCGCCACTTTCACAGAACTTTCCCATTTTGGTTCAACTGCAGTGTTGAAAGTTTCAGGATGATCTGTCAAGCAGGGGCCAAGAAAAAAGTTTTCTCTATGCTATGTCTATAAGGTTTTTCATTTGTTTTAACACGACTACAGCCCGAACTACTGAACGGAATACCACCAAATTTGGTAGAAAGCTAGATGGTAGTCCAGAAAGCATACTTTTTGTAATTTGGTGTAAATCTATTCAGTAGTTTTTGGGATATTTAAGTTTAAAAAAATAGATATTTGGGGACGCGAGTCCTTGCAGTAAACTCATCGATCCTAGTGAAATTTGATTGGCTGCCAACACTTCAATCAAGAGGTGTTGGCAGCCATCTTGGGACTCAGCTTGACGCCGAATCCCACACAAAAGTATAAAATAAAGAAAACGGGGCAGGTAGGAATACTGTGACCTTCTAGATATGGTGTGAGGATCCCATAGTGACCCAGACGGGATTAAAAAAAAAATTTGTATTGAATTTTGCTGCCAATTCCTGGGTGGGCTCGTGAATCCACAGCAAAAAATGTTTTTAAAAGATGCAGGGGCTCCTGTGCTTCTTTTCATGAGGCCCCCGGGTGAGCCAAATCCGGGGGGCAGTTTTTATAATTTTGTGAGGGGATCCCATGCAGCACCCCTGTGCCCTGGGACTATTTGTTAAATTAGTGTGAGGGAGATACATATGGCCTCCCCCACAGCCCCAGGAACTGCCACCTCCTCGGGGCTTTATGTATAATCAAAGCGGGGGGCCATGTCACTTCCCTGAAGCTTTAACTTTCATCAATGGGGGGCATGGCCCACCACAGCCCCGGGGCTAAATGAAACAAAGGAGGGGGGTCATGCAGCCCCCTCCTGGTGCCAAAAATGGACAGCTCCTGCTATGCCCCTGGGTTCCTACTCCCAGGACATAAATAAATAAATATATCCAGTATTTGTAAAGTGCAAACTACTCACCCCTAAGGGTATGAAGGTGCTGGGGGCCGTCAGGAAGATGAAGTGAACTATTGCTCAGTGTCACATGGTGCTGAGCGGAGCTATCCCCGGCACAGGGGACGGAACCATAAACCCTGTGCTCCCAAGTCAGTTGCCCTGACTGCTGTGCCACACCTCGCCCTGTTTGCGATGGCTTTGCGGATCCTTTACATACCTGCCAAGCCATAGCAAGCGGGAGCTGCATGTTAGCAGCTCCCTCTGTGTCAAAGCTATGCCGGCTCCCGCTGAATGCAGGGAGCCAAGAGGGATCGTGGGGGTCTTGAGTCTCCCCCACTCCCCAACATTGTCAGTGGGAGGACTTGGTTGAGACCAGGGCACTCACAATTGAGGCCAGGTCATGGAGGATGGGGTACCCGGTGCCTAAATCGGCCTGGGAATGAGGCCACTCGGCCCCCTCCCTATCATATAATATTACTTTTTATTTAAATGTCAGGCCCTGGGGGATGGGGTCCCTGGGGCCAAAATTGGCTCTGAGAAGGGGGCCATACAGCCCAACTCCCTGAAAAAAATAAACAAATATTTTTTTAAAGACCGGGAAGTGGCCAGAGGCTCCACCCCCTTTCTTCACCACTCTGCAAACGTTCCTCCAGGTGCACTGGTGGTTGGGGAGTGAAGTACCTATAGCTCCAGAGGGTCCTTGGTGGCCAACTACTCCTTCTGTTCCCTCCAGTATGTTCCACAGAGTGCAATTGGTGTGAGGACAACACTCTGAAAACGTGCATCCTGACGCAATACTGGTTGGGGGAGTAAGACTTCTTGGATGCTGAGGGGCCTTGGGGGCAAATAAGTCTTCCTGTTACCTTCATAAGTTCCTTACAGCTGGATTCCTGAGAGCTGGTCGGAGGCCTCTCCTCCTTTCTCCAACACTCTGCAAACGTGACTACCAGATACAAAACCATAGAAAAACAAAGGTTACAGGGATGTTATAGTTAGGAAATAGATTTTGAAAAACCTTAGAAATTCACTGAAAAAAACAAAAGTTTCAGAGAAGTTATAGTTAGGAAATAGAATTTAAAAAACCTTAGAAATTCAATGAAAAAACCAATGGTTACAGGGACATTATATTTAGGCTGAAATTGCCCTCCTATAAAACCAGTGAAATTCAGCCGTTATAGTTCCCTGCGCTAACTATAACTTATGCCCCTGCTTATTACCTCACATATTACACCACTCATGACATGGTCAGTGACATCACTGATGACATCTCAAATTACATCACTGATGACATCACTGATGACATCATCCACAGAACCACGCACACACCCATGAAACCTCTTGTATGCCCACTCTCCACACCATACAACCACTCACATACTCATTCACAAACCCATACCAGTATTCATATATCCACTCAATCCATTGTGTTCAAGCCTGCAGATAAAGGGGGTGGAATAGTTGTAATGGACAGCCTTCAACACGACCTAGATGTTCTGAGACAATTAAATAACCTAGCACCTTACCACCCCATTCAAGAAAATCCTACTTGAGAACTCACCTCCAAAATCAATGTGCTCACAACCTAGGAGTTTGAGCTCCTCAACAGAAAAGAATGTAGGACACCTACCCGATATGTCCTAACCGAAAGCCACAAGAATCCTGTGATCCCTCTGGGGCGATCTATCATTTCTGCTCGTGGTTCGGTATTAGAGCCTTTGGCTCAATTTATAAATATTTTTCTGAAGCCATTTGTGGTGAACACTCAGGCATACGTATGCAACATAATAGACATCATCAATAAAGTTGAAGGATCCTTTTGATGATAATAAACAACAGTCAGTGACTTTTGACATTGAGGCTCTTTACTCTAATATCCCGCAAGATGAGGCCCTTGAAGTGATCAGGGTTATTTGAGACACAAGACCTACACCTCATGATATTCCGACTGAATTTTTCGTATCACTTGCCTCTCTTTGCCTCAAGAATAACCTTTTGCATTCAAGGAGAATCAGTACTTACAGATCGAAGAAGTGTCACTGGGCTGTAGCTTTGCCCCAGAAATGGTTATGTCGTACTTTGAGAAAAAATGGGTATACACCAACAAGAAACCATACACTACACATATCATACAGTGGTACCGCTACATCGATGTTGTATTGATCCTTTGGTAAGGGGATAAACCCACTCTAGAAATATTTCATGAATGGCTCAGTTGTATAACGCCTGACTTCCTATTCACCATGTCTAGCGAAAACAAGAACATCAATTTCCTTGATCTTTGGATACATAACAACACACAGAACATTGAAGTGAGTCTATACACAAAACCAACTGAAAACAAAACACCGTATTACACTTCTCCAGTGGCCATTGACCCACACTCTAAGAAAATGTACCTTACGCCCAATTTCTCCATATCTGTACAAATTGTTCTAATAAAGATGACTATTTTTGAAATGCCAGCCTGTTGATTGACAAATTGAGAAACCGAGGTTCCTCCAAAATATAGGTCAAAGCTGAATCCAAGAGAGAATAGTTCACACCTAGGGAGACACTCCTCACTTTGAAAACACGTCAGGACATCAACCCTCTTACACGTGTCATCACACACAATCCAAAAGCATACAAGGTTAAAAATACCATCCAGAGAAACTGGAAACTCTGCCCTGACCCATCTAGGAATACCAAAACCTATGTTTTTCTTCAAAAAGCTAACCACATATCTCATCACCTACTTAAGACAGCATGACATAATGATCCAAGAAAAGGTCTATGTGAAATGGTAGGAATGCCTCCAATTAGTAGTCACTATAAGTGAAATATTTGCACTGCATGTCTGTTCACTAATGGCATCAAAATGATTACACTGAAGGACAAAATACACAATCAAGTTACATTCTCAAATTGTAGCCTCAAAAATGTAATGTATTGCATTTTAATGTCCATGTGACTTGGAATACATTGGACAATTCACTGACACTGTGATAGTTCTTCATCACAGGTTCAGAATAAGATGTTCAGTATCAGGTGACCCTCTAGTGGAACATTAAGGGGAATTGAACCATACTGAAAATTATATTGTTGGTCAGTACTGTATGTGATTCAAAAACAACAAGGAGGGTATTTTATTGAATCTATGTTTAAAAAAGACCGAAGTTAAAATGATTGAGAGATATGGGACAACCAGACAAGGTCTCAATGAACTTAAACAAATGTCGGCACTTATCTAACATGCTGTACCCTTTCTGACACAATTTGATTTGTTTTTCTAAGACAGGTAGTTGGTATCTACAGTTGACAATTGGCTTCAATTTCCCCATGAGCCTTCGGGTACATAGACAAGCCATATGTTATTATGCTCTCTCTATGGTTACAAGCCTCATGCATATGCACTACCGCATTTCTCTAGTTATGATTGTGCAGGTACTGTACACCTGCACAATGTATACTTTTCAACCCGAGCATACCAGTGGATTGAACTATAAAGGCAGCTTGTCGCTAATGAGTACCACGTTCTTTACTTATTTTATTCTCGCATTTTATACTGCAGAATGTATCCCTGTTCCACCTGAGAGTATGGGTTGATATAGTCCATGTGCATTGTAATAATGTATTATGCAGCTATGTTTAGTCCGCCCAGTCCCTCAAAAAAGATGTTTTCTCCCTTCTCTCTCTCCATCCCCCAATCCACTTCCGTCAGGAATTTGCTTCCAGTTCAGATAAGCTGACCAGTGACCTGCTCCACTTCTCCACACCGACGTGACCGGCCAAGAGCCTTCTGATCCTCAAGACACAGAAGTACGTAACACCATCCCACCCCCAAGGGTACGATTCCCCACCCCGCTACATTTCCCTCTAACTGGTGCTGACCAGCTTTAACACTTGTTGTTCTTCTAGACTCATTCTCGGGCACCCAAAGCCATATGCCCAATGGCCCATCTGCCGGCAGAAGCTGATATAATCCACATGTAAGTGAAATGTGACTATTGGACCAGCCTCCGTCCCCCACAGGCACACATTTTTCATCTCCTATTGTTCTATTTCCCCCTGCACATCGGAGCAGCACCTTATTAGGCTGGTGCATCGTTCACTTTGGCTAACCGATCTTATTTGGTCCCAGACACTGGTTAGGCATTGCGCAGCCCGGCCGAGCCCTGCCTCCCCGAGAGTTGGGCCATTGTCCCCCATAACCCTCAGTGATAACAGGCCTTTGCAGCTACCCACCGTAGCCAATGCTTCATGGCATCAGTGATTCCTCCCAGTACCACACCTCCCAATTGCTGACACAGGCCGACTGGGAGGCCCATTTCCCCAGACCCCCAGGTGGTCAGGGCCTGTGAGATCTTCATCCCGGGCCCCAAAGTCCTTCACTGTCATCAGAGACTGACATACATGTCTCTCTCTTCCATAGGGCACAGCAACTCTTGTTCAGGTACCTAACCACAGTTGATCATGGGAATCATTTTCCCCTATTATCTGGATCCTATCATTCATGGTCTGACTGCCTGGGATCCTCAAAGCCTGTATCTCTAGTCCGTGTCTCCCTAGACCTTCTCAGGGGACCCTGGAGCTTCCCCCACCTTCAACAAGGGACTGACAGTAAGTCCCCCTCCTGCTAATTAGCTATAAGGCTGAAAAGCATCGACATTTTCAGTAGGAGAAGTCTATCCAAACCTCGATCTTGTTTGAAAGACATTGTTTGATACACACCAACAATACATAGGACAAAACGGGCCCTCATGTGTGTACATTCCACAGATTATCCTCTATATGGACTGTGTAAGAAGCAAACAACACAGCCATATCTGTTCAAATCAACTGGAAGACAGAAGAAAGAAATATTCTAGTTGGCACATTTATTATTTGGCATTTGATATATGTTTGTTGTATGTGCAACTCGGTGCAATTATTGTCCATGGGCGAGATGTACGACGTAAAATTGCTTGCACAAACGGGTTTGCAACCCGTTTTGAGCATGCTATTTTAGTCTGGGTCATGTACTTACACAATTTTGCAAGTCGCAAATAATTTGTGACTCGCAAAATAGTGTATTGCGACTCGCCATTAGGAAGGGACGTTCCCTTCCTAACAGCGACCGTAGAGCCATGTATGAATGTTTTGCGACTGCAATTGCGGTTGCGGTTACCGCCCTCTTCAAGAGGGTGGTAATGAAGTCACAAATTTGAAGGGTCCCCAGGGAACTCCTTACCCTTTGTGACTGGCTCCCAAAATATTTTTTAAGGACAGGCAGTGGTCCCAGGGCCCTTAAAAAATGAAACAAAACGTTTCATTTTTTTTTTTTAAATGCATCCTATTATCTTTTAAGGAAAACGGGATGCATTTCAAAAAAATGCTGCTTTATTTAAAAGCAATCCCTGGGAGGGCCTGTCATTCCCAATGGGCTCGCAAATTGCAAGAAGCTCATTAATATTCACGAGCCTCGCAATTTCCGACCCCATTGGGAATCGCAAGCAGTGTTAAACACACTGTTGTGCATGCAAAATAGCACCTCCCAAATTGCAAGTCGCAAAAGACTCGCAATTTGCGAGGCGCTATTTTGCGTGTTGTACATCTGGCCCCATGTTTCTTATTTGTTTTATTGATGTACGTGTAATGTGTTTTACATCCTTTATACACCCCAGTTACCTACTCCAGGAGTGACTTATTGTAGGCTGAGACAGAAGGCTAAAATAAATTTGTATGAATTTTGAATATATCTCTACTAACTAATTTATGCAATCACTGAAAAAAAACTATGATGCAATAATTTGTTACTGCATTATACAATTTTTTGTTTACAACTGGTCTGGTAGATAAGCAGAAGAGGAGAAGGCCTGTGGATTGTAAGTCAGAAACTGTATTGTAGAGTCAAGGAAAAGGACATAAGGAAGGTAAGCTTCATGAGGAGTGTACCAAGAAGGATCAGAGGCAGAGCAAAAAAAAATAGTACTCAGAGTTTACGTTTCCCACCAGTGCAACACACACACTCAGCAGCATTTCCCAAATCAATGTACCTCTCTCCATTCCACATACCTAAGTTCTAGGCCACAGCGTCATGGTTTCCCTTTGAAGTCAATAACTTCTTTCTTCTAGCTGTTGATGAGATAGTCCCACCCTGACTCCTTCCATCCTCCTACTGACTCTGAGTAACTTCGTCCCAGTCCCGCCCCTAGCAAGATAGACATGGAGTGCATTGCTGTTTAGAACATGTAGAGAGACAGAATTGCAGTATTTTGAATAGATTTGTGTTTGTTAACAAAAGTGACTGGTCTGGTCTCTGAAGAATCCCTAAAAAAAGAGTGGACCATACAGGTACATTTTTGCTAAATAGGTTTGTAAAGGCCAATCACCTTTTTGAAAAATGATCACTCATTAGGCATCAAATGTTGCAATTCATCAAAATCAAGTTTACTATTAATTGAACACCCTCCCTCACTGTCTACCATCACATAAATCATCAATCGTCACTCACAATCACTCACTGATTGTTGCAATAGTTGTAGTTATGTTATGTCAACATGTTTTGAATAGCGCACAGCTGCCTCGGCAAAGTGGCGTCCCAGCGCTGACGCAGAACATAGATATGCACTGTGGGGAAGAGATGAGTTTTAATAGCTCTGCGGAAGACCTTGTAGTTCTCCATAGCATGAATGGAGAATGGCAGAGCATTCCAGAGCTTGGCAGCCAAGAAACGGAAAGAGCGCCCACCAGACCGTGCCCTCCTCATGCGAGGTACAGTCATCAGATGTTGTCCAGTTGAGCGAAATTGGCGCGTTGGGGAGTAAAGTGACAGCAGATTGGACAAAATGGCCGGAGAGGAAAATCTCAGGATTTTGAATGCAGTGCAGAGGACCTTAAATTCCACTCGGCTGACAATAGGAAGCCAATGCAGCTGACGGATTGCCCTAGAGGTGGGGCAGGTTCTGGGGAGACCCAGCAGGGTTCTAGCCGCCGTATTTTTAACTCGCTGTAATCTCAGGGTTTCGGTCTTGTTAACCCCTAAGTACAGTGCATTGGCATAATCCAATCTAGATAAAATGGAGGCCTGGGTGGTCATTTGCCTAACGGATGGGTCAAAAAACCCAAGCAACGGTTTGAGCGCCCGAAGTATGCCAAAGCATGTCCCTGAAACTTTTTTGGTTTGAATCTGAAAGCTGAGGTCTGAGTCAACCCAGACTCCAAGATCTTTCACCACCTGCTTAAGAGTAGGTGCACAGCCCAATATGGTCAGCCACCACCAGTCCCCCCACAGCTCTTGATTTATTCCCACCAGCAAGACCTCTGGCTTGCTGGAGTTCAGTTGGAGGCAGTTGTCAGTCATCCACTCGGCGACAGCCGTGAGATCTTCTTGAAACTTCGATGCTGCACTCCCTGTGTTGCCCGAGAGAGCCACCACCAGCTGTGTATCATCAGCATATGAAACAATGGTGAGCCCTCTGCTCCTCGCCAGGACCGCCAGAGGTTGGACATAAAGATTGAAAAGCGGGGGGCTCAACAGAGCCCTTGTTTGTTGACACGGAATGTGGAGGCAAACGGAGGGGCTACGGCCTGGAAGGTCCTTTTAGAGAGAAAGGAAAATGGGCCCACAACACCTGCCTCCTTCAGCCTGCGTAGCAGGATACCATGAGAGACCGTATAAAATGCGGTGTTGAGGTCTAAACGAATCAGAGCCGATATACATCCCTCTTCTAGGGCGAGCCTAAAATGCTCGATGACAGCCAGGAGATCAGACTCCATACTGTGACCTGAGCGGAAGCCGTTCTCAGAGATGTCCAGGCAGTTGTTTTTTTCCAAAAATCTGGTAAGAATGGAATTGACGTGAGTCTCAGTGATCTTAGCGATCCACGGGAGAAGAGAGATTGGGCGATAGTTTTTCAATTTGGCAGCGTCCAAGGAAGGTTTCTTGAGCAGAGGAACCACCCTTGCTTGCTTCCAAGTGTTAAGGAACAGTCGCACTAGACAAAGATTTATTAATCACCTGCCTCACAGGTGACAAAAGTGAAGGTAACAATCTCATGAACTGGTCAGGTTTGAGAGGATCGGAAAGGGGTGCCGGATTTGATCTTGGAGCAAACTAGCCGTAGCTCCTCCAAGGAGACCTGCGGGAATGCATCCAGTGTATGTGTGGGGGACAGACCCGGCGCAGGGTCAGAACTTATGACGGTGTGATTAAAAAACAGGTAAATGCTCTCCACTTTTTTAACAAAAATATGGCAAGAGCCTCACACTGCTCATTGGAGGAAATAGGAGTCACTACCGGGACCCCAGACTTTTCAGCATGGAAAAGATAGTTTTGGACGGATTACCACTGCTCATAATTTCCCCAGTGAAATAGGCTGCACGCGCAGTGTGAATGGCACTGTGGTAGCTTTTCATTGCTGCTTGATAACACTTCTTCTGCTAAGGGTCATACTCGCGTCTCCATAACCGTTCCAACCTTTAGCAGGTTTTATGTAGAATGGCAAGATCATCGTTATAACATGGGTTGGATTTGGAGGTGCGGCTAATTGACCACTTTGCCGGCATAAGTGAATCAAGGGGGCTGCAAATCCAATTTGAGAGTGCTTTATCAGCAGCATCAGGGTCGTCTGGCATGCTGAAAGCATTTCTAGAGAGAAGGTCATGGAATTGGATGAGATCACGTTTATGCCAGGGGCGTTTAAAAACAACCTTCTGACATTGCTTCCGTGGACGGAAGACCCTCTGAGAGAGACACAGAAATCAAATAATGATCTGACCAGCAGACCGGAATAGGAGTGTGGACAGATAAAGAAGGGAGGTTTGAGAACACCGGGTCCAGCAGATGTCCTGCAGAGTGAGTGGGACCTTGAACCAGTTGCGTCAGCTGACAGGCACCCAAATCAGCCAAGAAGTTGCCCAACTCCGTTTCATGGGGATTTTCTAAGTGCATGTTCAAATCCCCAATGACACTAAAATTGGCTGTCCTTGTGGCCAAGATATTAACAGTTTCCACAAGCGACGATCTAAACTCTTTGGAGGGTCCGAGCGGACGGTATATAAGTAACCCAGACATTGTATAGCAGGCATTCAGAGAGACCATAAGGCGAGCGCACTCACTGCCAGCTAGAGTCTCTTTAGTGAAGGAACAGGTGTAGCGAGATTTAAAAATCAAGGCAATGCCCCCACCTCTTGACTCTCTATTAAGGGTCACTATGTTAAAACCCTGTGGGAGGGCCAGTCCTAGCACTGACTCTGAATCGGCAGATAGTCAGGCCTCGGTTAAAAAAAGGGCGTCTGAGGATTCCTCAGATAGCAAGTCATAGATGTTAGAATGATGTTTAACTAACGGGCGTTAATTGAGGCTAAGTAGTTTAATGACTTTATCGGGACGTGAGGTAAGAGAAGGTAATGGGAGGGTCGATGACCAGGAGTTGAATCCACAGTACAGACAGCAGAATGGGCCCTCTGGGAGGAGGCAAGAGGAGTGGTTACAACTACCCACAACTTTCCTGATATCCATGAGATTGTAGCTCTTCCAATCCAAGCATGGGTTGGTTAGGTAGTAGGTACACAATTGTATCTTGGACGCAGGAAGCACATTGGAATTTTATATTTGTACTCTTGCAAATTGATGATCTCCTGGGGCAGCCCTCCTTAGTGATACAAATAAAGTATAGGCATGCGAGAGTGTAAGGCATTGTCTCCAATCATATGAAGGAATTGTGGAGGCGTCTTCACTGCACACTGGTCCAACACCAATCCGGCCATACATGTGCCTAAAAGTAAAAATGGTGGGGCTGCATAAGTCAGATACAAAACATAAAATTCCATATAGCAATATCCTTTTCTTTTTTTTTTGGCAAAGCAGTTCAAAGAAAAATAATTTAAAGGTTCTATGGTGGCCTACTCAGTCAAAGAAGTAGAGTTTGTCCTCAAACTCAAGTGGTGTGCCCAGAAGTTGGTCAGTTAACACCCTTGAGTCTGACTCTGACCAATCACCCTTCTCCTCCTGTGATTTTTCAGGAATGGTGTCATTTTGTGGTATGAAGTGTTGTTTCATTTTGATCATGGTCAATCTCTCCACATTTTGAGACGAGAGACTGGCCATTTTCACTCTGACGACTGTGCCAGCTGCACTTAACACACACTCAGCAGACACATTGGCTACCGGAGAGGCAAGATACTTTATTGCCAACCTACTGAGCTGTGGCCATTGGTGCATATTTGCATCCCTATAAACCAATAGGTTTTGATTCACATAGACCTCTCTTGTGGCATCCAGATAATAATGGAACATCCTCTCAATGGTAATTGATGCTGCAAATTGCTGGACCTCTTTTGCCTTTGCCTCTGCACTGGACCGAATCCCCGCCCTCTAATTGGTAAATGCAGAGGTTGTGGCCAATTCTTGTGTTCCTGTTGCCGCCGGTGTTCTTGTTGCTGGTATTGACTGCTGTGAGACAACAGGAGTGGGACTCTAAGTTCCAGCCATTCTTCCAGGTCTCTGGCTTGCTCACCAAGTCATCTCTTGTATTTTGAAACATCCCCTTCAGAAAAAGAAATGAAAGTGGGCAGAATTTTTTGTACCGTGGATCAAGTAGTGTGGCACAGATTCTTTGGATGAGCCAATGTCATTTTTCAGCCTTTTATTATAAGGCAAGCGCAGGATTAAGCTTGCAACCAAGGAATGTGCTTCTGTGTTTTCATTCACAACTGCAGTACTGAACCTTTAAGATCCCTTCTTTACTGTAGCAGATTCAACAATAGGATAGCTTAGCCCATGGTACTGTCCGCCTTGCTAACTTCCAGTGTGAAAACCTCATATGGGAGTAGCATCTGTGTCAAGCATTTGACTAGGCCCCTTTTGTCCGCATCCATGGTCAAAGCTTTCCCAATTGCATCATCTCCTCTTTGAATGACATAGTCTTTGATCAGCCTGTACTGCTCATACAGATATTGCAACATGTAATAGGTCGAGTTCCAACATGTTGGCACCTCCTGTAACAATGCTTTAACTGGTGCTCTATGGTTAAGCAGAATAATCCGTAACTGCTTCTGAGCTTTAAATGAATGGCTGAAATGAGTGCAAATTCTTCTGCAGGTGGTCAGTATGTTGCTGACTATGTCTTCTTTTTTTAGAACGTCTTGCACAACCAGGTTGATGCAACCCACCAAACCCAGGGCCCAGATATAGCTACCATTTGGCATGGCATTAACTATGTTTCTGCCATTGTCCTTGGCAACAAATCTGATTATGAGCCCTCTGGGTCACAGCCAACATGTTGGCACCTCCTGTATCAATGCTTTAACTGGTGCTCTATTATTAAGCAGAATAATCCGTAACTGCTTCTGAGCTTTAAATGAATGGCTGAAATGAGTGCAGATTCTTCTGTAGGTGGTAAGTAAGTTGCTGACTATGTCTTCTTTTTTGAGAACGTCTTACACAACCAGGTTGATGCAATCCACCTACCATTTGGCATGGCATTGACTATGTTTCTGTCATTGTCCATGGCAACAAATCCGATTATGAGCCCTCTGGATCACAGCCATTCAAACACCTTGCTGCTAAATTCGTCCAGCTGTATGTGACTTTTCCATGGTGTACATGGCTACTGTTGGATGTGGCCGAATGTTCTTAAAACTTCCTTCAGGTCCAAGAGTAGATAGATTTTGCTTTACCCCTGCAAAAGAGATCCAGTGTGCAGTGATGCACATGTAATCAGACACCTAATAATTGGTCCACATGCCTGTTGTCAGGTGGATAGTGTGACGAACGCTTTGCTACAAAGATTGTCCAACCAAGTACAAGACATCATGATGCAGTGCAGGAACAGTAACTCTGGCTAAATAGATCTGACTTTTCAGGCCACAAATTCTAAGAATCCTACTCCTTCCACAACACAAAAAGGGAGGAAGTTCAGCGCTAGCATTTTTGCCAGCTTCCCATTGTACAAACTTGCCATTGGGTGGCTGCGGTCATAGGCCCCTCCTGACTAAACATGCCCACAATAGCAGCCTGGACTTTCTCCTTTTCTGGGGCCACTGAAACAGGTGGCTTTTGATAAGTAGGTGGTGGTATACTCAGTATGCGTTATGGTGGGGCAGTCATTGTATGCCATGGAGTCTTCATCTGACACTGAGTCATCCTGTGCCATTGTGAAGTTGCTGAAATGGGTGATTCTGCAGGTGCACTCCTGGGGACAGGGCTGCTTTGCATGAGGATATCACCCTCTTCTCCTCATCACCTCCTACTGTGTTTGGACTTGTAGATGATGGTTCTCAGCTCCTCTCTCCTTCACTGCCACAACCAAGTTCAACAATTTTTTTAAGGTGCTCCTCCCACCGAATTGTGTTATGTTTTTTCATATGGGTCGTTTGGCCTCCAGTACCATAATCTGTACCAGACTTACTTCGACGAAAACTGGTGTGACAAAGGGTGCACATCACAATGTTTTCCACCTGCTAATCATAAAAAATTCCCAAACTGGGAGAAGTACTTTCTTACTGTGCCACTGCCAATGCCTGAAGAAGATCTTGAGGTAGGTGGGTGCGTCATTGATTGCCTTACTGCAGTACATACTTCTACTGAGTTAGTGGTTGATGTAGGTCTCAGCTGGGGCCTTGCAAATATGGGAGCTGGTGATGCTACCTGCACCACATATCTTGGAGCAGGTTGAATAGTGATGTTGGATTCCTCTGTGCCAGCTTCCACAATAACTGGCTCATCCTCCTCATCATCCTCTTCCATAATTCTGAGGCTTTGAGGACTTTTCTTTTCCCCTGCCTCTCATGACATCTCCCTTATTCTGTCGGAGTCCACTCCATGTCCCTACCATCATCATCATCATCATCATCATCATCAGTAGTGGTGCTTGAATAAGATGATGGAGTAGTACCCTTCCTTTTCGTTGCTGGTGATCTGGGAGCCAAGGATTCTAATAGAGGAGGTTCTTGCTTGGCACTTCTGTTCTTCACCAACTTCAGGAAGATCTTCTATTGCAGCCTCTGTGCATTTTGCTCTATTTCCTGAAAAGACTGGGTACTACTATGCAAATGGGACAAATCAAATTCAGCATCACTGCTTGCTGGCTCTGCCATGATTGCAGTGGCTGCCTCACTGACAGACATGGGCTTGAGCTTAGGGTGGGGGGTGCTGTTGCTGAAGGACTGCTGTTGCCAGGTTCCTCCCCTGAGGCCAGTCTGGCAGGCACTTGACTGCCGAAAAAGGTTGTGGGCAGCACATCACTGGGTGAAAGCTGCTTCTTCTCACTGACCACTTCTTGGGAGCAACCTTCTTTGGGGCCATCTTAAAGCTTTCAGTTGCAGTTATATTATATGTTATGTTATGGTATACTGTATTTGTAAAGCACAGCTTTCATTCCAAGGAGCATCATGGCGCTAAGCGGGTCACTGACAGACAGGTGGCTGAGACTGGAAAGGGGATTAAATGAGTGCTCTGCATAGAGCGTCAGGGGCCGTAAAAATCCATGTTTTCAGATTCTTCCTGAGAAGGTTTTCTGACTGGATGAAACATAGGTGATCGGGCAGTTGGTTCCAAGCCTTAGTCCCTATCACTGTGATTGATTTCCCCCCTTTAGAGACATATCTGAAAACAGGGGGTTTTACTAGCTTGGCATTGGACTATCTGAGGGTACGGAGTGGAACATAGCGTGCAAACCTAGGCCGAAGGTAGTGAGGGCCTGAGGAATGAAAGATTCTGAAGACAATTATCGAGATCCTAAACAAGAATCTTATATGGATGGGTAGCCAGTGCAGAGTTTCCAGTGCGGCAGTGACACTAAGCTGCACAAGCGGAAGAGATTGGAGGACTGACGTCACTGTACAGGCCTTCTGTTTGGCAGTACTGCGGGTGATGTCTCTTCTTCTATTGTGAATCTAAAAGCAAACAAGCTAGAAAAATATTTTGTGAACTGTGGCATTGTTGCAGTTTGAATTAGTACAGACATAGACAATATTAGTGTGGTTGGTTACTTAGGTAATAATAAATCAATCACTTTAAAGCCAAACCACACTACTATACCATAACATTTATTTTCCAATCAGGGTAACACAACATATAGATATAGCTCTTTGCTTTATTCCATCTATTCTAAAGGAGACACCTGTGGCACCCAAGGAAGTGCATAGGTAAATGGAATAATACTATTTTTTTTTAATGAAGGTTATGGTGCGCCTATGGAAGGCAATGTGGTCCAGCGGGGAATGGAATAATCATTAAGAAAACAAATAGTGCTCATGCGTCTGTTGTGCAGTGCAGCCAGGGTGTCCAGGAGGAAATAGAATTATACCTAAAAAGCTGAATGCTGTGTACCTATGGTGGATTGATGGATGCAGGCAAAATGCAAATAAATAAATAAACAAAATTAATACAATGTTTTTAAAAAACTAAAATTAAAATTAACAAAAATAAAAATAAAAAATAAGAAATAAAAATAAAAACATAATAGAGATTATGATGTCCCTCCCTGCCAGCCGTTTCATGGCGTGTTATCCGCTATGAAAAGGCTGGCAGAAAGGGACATTGGGGGCCCGTAGTGGGCCCCCCTTCCCCCAGGGCCCTCAGTGTTGGGTTTTGGGGGGCATCTATGGTGGCCCATACATATCCCTGCACCATGTGGCAGGCACCGCATGGTGGCTGCCACATAGTGCAAGTATATGCACAACGTGTGTTTTTTGGACTGCACCGTGTGCTGCAGGCAGCAGCACACGCCTCAATACAAAAAATATGCTTTGTGACTGCCTTGAAGGCGGTTGCATTGTGATTCGGGGTGCAGGACTGCCGACAGCTTGTTGGGCGGTCCCATCCCTGATACGATGGCAGTCGGATGTAAGTCCGACCACCATCGTAATCAGCCCCAAAGTCCTTAAATCCAATAGTATATATGCAACAGACAAAGAGAGTGATCCTTCCAACTCCAAATCCAAATGAAAACTAACCACAAGATGAATAAAGCTCTGAGAGGAGTTTGCTGTTTAGGAACAGGGAGCTGGAGTCTCTGGGGCACTTCCTTCCTGTTGGAATAAAAAAAAAGGCTTCTTGCACTAAAAATCAACTTGAATTGTACATTGGAGAAGAAAATCCACTTGAAAATCTCTTTTTGTGCACATTTAGCCACTTCTTGAGCACAAAAGCTACTCGAGGGGGGCATTCTCGATTGCGAGCAGCACTATATCAGCACCGTCGCAGGCCAGTCCAACCCTTTCAGCACTGTCTCACTAAACATAGCTACCATGTGGATTAGTATGTTTAGTAACACTCCATAATTACATGCATGTCCCTGGGTGGTTATGCTCCATTCTCATGACCCTGCACTTGATCACATTGTATCTTGAAAGGCATTATACCTTAATGGTAACTATGTACCAAATGGTAACTTTATCTTGTTTCCTATACCACAAGTTTTCTTTACCTTGCTGGTTTGTAATTGACACGGCTATTGCTAAGTTTGCCAGTACATTACACACCATTACCTCATTTAGGGCCTCATGTAGGTAGCATACAAGTTACCACTTCTTAAATACCGAACGTTACCGAATCGGTATTTAAGAAGTGGTAACTTGTATGTAGGTAATCCGTCGGTAAATATTACCGAATCGGTAATATTCGGTAATTACCGAATCGGTATTTACCGATTCGGTAATGAGGCATACCTTCCCATTGATGGGAAGGTATGCCTCATTACCGAATCGGTAAATACCGATTCGGTAATGGGGGGAAAACATGCAAGGGTGGCAGGGTGTCACATTGACACACTGTTGCACCCCTGATTCGGCCATGTGTGCACATGTGGCACACATACATGCCCTAAGGGCATGTATGTCTACCACATTGCACACGTCTAAGCGCTTTAAAATGCGTAAACACATACATTCATTATTTACCACCAACTATTAGTTGGTGGTAAATACCGACTCCTAAAAACACACACACACTCCCCCTACATATCATTTTTGTACTCGGAATTTACCGAATCGGTAAAATTACCGATTCGGTAATTTTACCGATTCGGTAAATTACCGAATACAAAAATGATCCCCCTACATACCAAAAGCCAAAATACCGGTCGGTAACGGTATAATTACCGAAAATCGGCCGTTACCGACCGGTATTTGGCTACCTACATGAGGCCCTTAAGGTTTAGGCGGCACAGTAAGGCCCATGGGAAAGGTAAGGGCATGAGGATGTGAAAGGGAAATATGGAGACTAAGGTTAGGGTTAGGGTTGGGGAAGTTGTAGGCTAAAGGTTAGGGTATGGGCGAGGATAAAGGTTATGAACTAGTGACAGGGAAAGGTGTGCAACGAAAAGAAAGTGACAGGGTAGGGGGAATTCACATCTTAAAAGTATAGTGACCAGGTATGTGGAATCGATGAAAGTGTGGCAGGGAAATCATTGTTGTGTTAGTTTGGTAGAAACTATTGTGAATTGGGGGTTAGTCATCTGCTAAAACCAGAGACAGCTTGACCACCACATACTGTTTTGACATTTCTATTCATACATTTTTTTACAACAAATATAGCCCAAGTGATAAAATATTTTTGGATGTATATGTTTTGTATCCCGCACAATTGACTCATGGGCCATGAACATTTTCATCCACAATTTACAGCACAAACTATCATGTGAATGCATCTAACTATGGCATGAATATAATTCATCTTTGTATTTATTTTACAAAAATGACTTTTCATTCCCCTTATTTCGTTCCACTACGTTCCACGAATTGATTCGTCGTGTGCTGGTTCAATAACAAACGGGGCTTAAGATATACATGTTGCCGAGCAACCACTTCCACCGCTCTGTGGTATGACCTTCGGAATTCTGAAGCTAATCTCCTGCGGAGATTGACTGCACGTATGGAAAAGGCTCGAAGGATCAAACTGTTCTTAACTTTTTTTTCAGGCGCACAAAATGTAAACAATAGAAAATACTTACTTAAGTCACATAGTAAATGCACACGTACGCCGTCTGACCGACAACTTTCCATTCATTCGCAGTGTCCATATTTCCTTTTGTACTTATGTACAACTTATGTTTTTGGGAGTTTACAGAACTGTGAATGTTGTGTTCTTTTTCTACATATTATTCTTGCCAGCCGTAGCAAGTGAACCAAGACTTCCGGTTCAATCACCTGAGAGAGACCTCCTTCCAAACAATTTACACAAATAGGTGGCAGAGGGAGATGCATTTAGGTTTACATTAGCAACCAGCGAATATAACGCTCTCAGAGTTTTACAGATTTACACAAATACACGCTGTTAACTATCTCTGCGCTTCGGTGCTTCACTCTAATCTAAGAAATAGTGCGTGGGCGACAATGTACTTGTACAAACCGCGTCAAAATTCTTGTTTTTTGTAATTGTGCACCATATTCCATCACTCTTAAGGTTGAATGAAAGTGCAAACAGAACATTTTACAACCACGCAAAGAACATTTCCTGAATGCAATTTACCGGAGATGCACTTTTTGGACTAAGACAAATGCCCCAAAGAGGGTTATTATGGTGTTAAAGTGAGCAGCATGTCCTTAGGAGCGAAATATGTTTCTTAAATACAAACCCACCTAGGTGCATTGAATATATTTTCGAGTTTTGTGGTAGTCGGTCGGGATAAGGTGCATTTTAACAACGCTTCTACGGCCATGAGAGTTCAGAGACAATGTCTGCCCCTGTCTCGGCTTTCACAAGGTTTTGAATCCACGTCTGATTGTCCTGGGTGGTCCCTGCGAGGATCTCCTAAGAAGATGTCTTCATACCTTTCCATGGAGCCAGTCAAGCTGCATACCGTAATAAAACGCACAATGGCCTGTGAACTAAACCCAGCTTAATGATGTGACTGGGCGCTAAAGGTTACTTTTCTTTGTGGCTAGTAATTGCTTGTTAGCTTTTTTTATTTTCAGCTGCCAGTGGAAAAAAAGTTGGATCTGTGGGAACCAAACATTTTACATTTCAGTGTTGAAAACCTAATATAATATTTTTAAAGGTAGTACGCTAATCATTGGCGTGATTTTGTTTTGCGTACTAAAATGTTGTGTTTATTCTTTTTAACAAACAAGGATATGTATACAATTGTTTTTTCAAGCGTGCCTGTTATTCACCAGTACTTGCACTACTGATAGGAAGTCTAGAGTTTATCGTGTGCTTTGTTAAATTCTGTGCTGATAATCAAGAACAGCTAAAATAGTGACAATAAAGGTAAAGATAGTCTTATGTTACAATATATTTTGTTTCCTAATTATGTAAAAATACACCTTTTAAATATTTTGGAAATCCTATGCTTGTGGAAATTTGGAGATACAGTCCTTTTAATTATAAGTAAACACCGTGAGAACATATATGCACGCGAATGTATCACAGGGCTTCCACCAGTAGCGGTCCGTGGAGGGAGTGATGGTGAGGCAGTGAGGCGGGGAAATGTAAACACCGGAATATGGATGAACGGAGGTAAGTACACATTTAAATAAGTTGTGCGCGCTGCATCGCATTTTGCCGCCCCGCCTCACTGCCCCACCGTCACTCCCTCCACGGACCGCAACTGGCTTCCACTAAATGACACAAACTCGCTAAAATAGATCTAATGGTGCATTGCAGATGGCAAGATATTAGTGGTACATTCCAAGACAAGAGTGTCCCTTCTGAGTTCCAAACTGTCGGTGCTATGACCCACATTTGTTCATATTGCAGGTGATGTGGATAACGTTTCCACATTGCATTAACACCGTACTGCTTTAGCAATGATGTTCAATGAGTGAGTAACGTGCATCAGACTTAATGCCAAATCCCTGATCCAAGACACATATGAAAATAAGCACTGAAAAAGCCAATAGATGTGAGTCGATTTCTGAGTGTGCAATACCCATGTGAGCACACGCAGTATCTAGACACACAAGCAGACACACACAGACACAACCAAATACAGACAGACACACACAGACACACACAAATACACACAGAAAAACACACACATATCCACGTGCACACACACACATACACATATACATACACACAAACTCCTATCCCTCCACACACACACACACTTAGGGGCCGATTATGATGTCAGTTTGAGTTGCCTACTTGACATCATCGAGGAATCGGGACCGGCGACCTGAGATCGGCGGTCTCAACCACATAATTACAATGCGACCGTACATGGTGCGGTCGCATTCTCCCATTTCTCTATGGGAGCTAGTGCTGGAACCGTAAACCGTCCATAACACAAGCTCCCATAGTGAAATGGGAGTTTCTGTTAATCCCTGCACTGGCAGGCATTTCACTGTGCCTGCCACATGGTGCAGGTTTTAACAGGACTCCCTCAGCCTCCAACCGGGGGCCGCAAGGAGAAAGGTTACCTGCTGGGGGCCCCCACAAGCGCTTTCTGACAGGCTTTTTATGTCGTCACTCCCGGCATGGAAAGCCTGTTGGAAACCAAACATCGTAATCCCAACAGCGGAAACGCAGTCATATTGGGATTACGTGCCAGTTCCGACTGGCCGATGAGCTCCTTGAGCCCGTCGGAAGCCAGCCGGAATAACAGGCCGGTTTCAATTCCGACCACCTACATTGAAATTAGGCGGTCTGAATTGAAACTGTTGATATCGGTTGGAGGCTTTCCAACTGACATCGAAATAGGCTCCTTAGAATACACATGAACAGATGCAGACACCTATAGATAATCTTTAGATTCATGGATGGACTGATTGATGTGGAGTTGTATACAAGGAAGAAAAGGTCATTAGATGGCTGTGGTGCTAGCAAAGTTGGGTTGATTGGTGGAAGGATGGGTGGGGTTGTGTAGGTGGATGGATGCAAGTGTGGGTAAATGGATCAATGCTTGGGTAGAAGGATACATGCTTGGCTGAGGGCCGATGATAAATGTAAATGTCAAGGTACTTATAGAGCGCACTGTCACCAGACGGCCACCTTGCGGTGTCGCCTTTGCGGTTTCCTGGCGCTGATACTCATACCGCTGTGGAACCCCTCCTGGCTTTCCCTGTGAAGTGTCCACTCCTGGGCACCCCCAGGGTGAAGCCAGGCATCCTTAGCGCTGTTGGGGCCGGTGTGGAGGCTAAGCAAGCTATTGCCCAGAGTTGCAGCGTGGGACCCATGATTAGAATAGGCACCGAGGCGAGAATAGACAGGTCCGAGGAAATTGAGCCTGAGCCCCGCCGAGGCGGGAATCGAACCCTGGTCCCTGGCCAGAACTCTGCTTCAGGGTCTGCCACTCTAACCATTGAGCCACACTCCTCCACATGAGGAGACACATGAGGACAAGTGCGGGAAAGGGGGATCAAATTTTATCCATCAGCAATTCAGGGGATCAGCACATCTACAGTTACCACTTAACTCCCAGATATAACACAACATTGCTTTTGAAAATAAATTTTTGGGTGTGCTATTTACATTTAACTATAACCAAAACTGGGTGTTGCTCTAATCAGCAAGGCTGAGCCGAATAATAAAGTAAACAAGAAAGTGCCAATACTGATAAATCCTACAATCCATTGAATGAGACGTGGAAGAAACCTCAAGCAGCCACGCTAGTACTACGGAATAGTATTTATTTAAATTTTTTACATGTAGTTATAGATGCAGATACATCTTGTATGAAATTATTTGTGTGTACAAGAATCTGAAGCCGTCTACTAATTGAATACCTGTTACAGTGAACACAAAATGGAAAACGAATTTTGAAAAATCGAAATGAACTACACTACACTCATCTACCAAGAAGGTAGACCAAAGACTTTAGAACAACATTCAAACACCACTCCTCATACAACAACAAAACAATCACACACAATTTCCTTTGGAAACCTTTTTATTGCTTGAAATTAACCAAAGGGATAATTAACCTGGTGAAACTTGAAAGAGATTATACAAGGGTGCATAACAACAAATGTTGCTTTGAATCTTAGCACTTCAAGTTGAATTCTTACAGATGCACCAACTTGTTGTATTCACACCAGTGTTAGAAAATACAAAACATGTAACAAAACAAAAGCGAAGGTCGACGCGTTTCGAACCCCTGGTCTTTTAATGGGGGGATCTCCTCAGGACCAAAACGCTAAAAGAAAAATGAGAAATAAAAGAAGAGGGTGTAACTACTCCTTTATACAAATAACAAAGCCTCAGCATTCAGAAAGCTAAAAGCGGAGCCAATTCTTACCAGGGTGTCTGCATGAATCAAACTCTGAAGACAATGAGCCCACTAAAAAAAGCGAAATATTGGACTGTGTTACCACATGAAATGAAAGACATAAAATAATCCACAAAATGTCCAAATCATCACAGCCATTGCGTCAAAGGAAAATACTCACATCCAATTATTGGGGTTGTCTCTTAACAAAGGAAACACAGAATTTTTTCATGGTTTAGAGTGCAAACAAAAGCAGCACCTCGAGCCTTGCTATGCATTGGCTAGAAGCCAAACACACAATTTCCCAACTTCGTTTCCAAATCATTGAGACTATTGATGTTAAACCAGGCGTAGATACCACCAATTTACTTCTGCGTAGAGAGCTCTTTTGGATTCAGAAATTGCAGACCCTGGCCCCATGTGGGCTTAATGATCGTTTAGATTTTTCATGCTTTTTGTAAATACAGTACCTATATGTCTATTCTTTGTTTCCATGTATCTAGTGACTCACTACTGGTCGTCTTGCTTTACACCTCCATTAAGTACTCTCATTCTTGTTGTTATCTAGCATTCTTCCTTTACTATCCTTTCCTCTTATTGGTTAGCACGTTTATATAAACACTGTCAATACTTTTCTATATCTTCGCTATCATTCGATATCATACTCTCTCTACAAGTAAAACACTTCTTACACCATCCTGCATCCAGATTTCCACTAGTTTGTCTTTTTCATATTATATTATGCATACTTTTATGTTCCCGTGCTCGGGCACATTTCTATACGCTAATCCAATTGATTTTTTCTTCATTACACGTCTTACGGGTCATGTACCTACATGTTATCTCTCTGTTTCATTTTCATTAATTTATCAAGCCAATAATATCCCTTTTACAATGGCGACTGTGTATTCCTGTTGATACTTTGTTTCAACATCGCGGAAGCCACTTTTTTAGACTAAGCGAACACTTGGATGTTTCTCCTGTTGCTGGGTTTACATAGCGCATTTATCTTTGCCTTGGCTTGCTTTACCATGTTTGTTCATATTATCTATTTTTTGTATACACCTCTTTAGCACTTGATTTTTATGGTTTCACATTCCCAGTTTTCCTTTTTAGATTGGTAATACACACTCTCAAACATGGCGCTACCTGCCAGTCCTCTTTCACTTGTTATTAGTTCCCCTTCCGTTTTGTCATCCTTATCTCATAAAATGGCGCGCGATTCACATTTGAAACATCCCGTTGCACCAACAGGACGCTAGTGTGTTGACCGGACTACGTATTATCGTCGGGACTCCCGTGTAAGTATTTTGAACTTGCGAAGCAGTTCTACAGTTATTGGCTCTCAACCCGTTAAGTTAACATGTTAGGATGAGTTTTTATTCGTCACTTTTTGTTCTATTTTAGCGCTTCCTTCAGAGTCGGAACTAGCACAATTGTACTTACACGTCCCATTTGAGTGACTGATTTACTACACATCGTGCATCATTCATTACCCGAACAACGCTTTGGAACACCACTTCCGTCTTTTTTTATATTTCTTGTGAGTATAGTCATCGCTTTTTCGGGTTTTTCATCAGAGTTAGAATGCGCTTCTCATTTCCCCTTTTCTCAACATATTGTTTTCTCGCATCTTTTTCAGCCATTTTTCACATCATTTGTTAAACACCATACAGTTGGTAAGTTGAACCTCCTTCTTCTTTCCTCACGTATTACTTTTCACACGTGTACTTGCATTTATTCTATTATTCTTTCATTTTTCAGTTCTTTTAGTCGCAGTTAGCTGTACACATTCATTCCTGTTTCTTTTTTGGATTCGCAAACATAATATTCGAGGTGAGGTTATATTTAACCTTCTTTACATTTTCACTACATCACATTATACACTCATCCT
Organism: Triturus cristatus; assembly: GCF_964204655.1. NCBI lineage: Eukaryota > Metazoa > Chordata > Amphibia > Caudata > Salamandridae > Triturus > Triturus cristatus. The sequence continues at coordinate 1,374,481,562 of NC_140591.1, forward strand.
AGACTTTTCTTACATTTCATGCACTGTATCGTATTTCATTACTGGCTCTTGAGTCACTTTCATCTGCTATATATTCACGCTATTGGGTGTCTACACTAATATTTTCTTTCAGCTAACGTAGGGTCTATCTATCATACGTTTGGGTCAGGAAAAGAAAAATAAGAAGTTGAAAAGAGAACCTCAAGAAATTGAACTAGAAGAATTGAGGGAGAGTGTTTACTTAGAGACAAAGAGAGATGATGAAAGAGTGACTGGTGTTTAATGTTGTGTAAGGGGAAAAGACATTTCTGATTTCTCCTAAAATGGGACTAAATTTTCACTAATTTTTTTTTGGGTTTATTTGGTGATAAAATCACCAAAGGGGGGATTGCTGGAGCAGAGTTTCCTTTTAGAAAATTCATGGGCTTTTGAAGCTCTGGCATGTCTATGCGTTTTATTAATTTATTAATGATTAACAATTAATTATTTGTCTTGTGCAAGTGTGATTTTATTAATCAATTCGTTTGTTCTAACATAAGAGAAAGTTATACGAGGGTTAGCTTATTTGTGCTGTTTCTGTTTAATAATAACGTGCAAGTTTTCATGTTTAAACGTTGCTGTGTGCTATTTATTTTAAGCACAAAACGCTGTCTGAATTAATGCTTTTTATGTCGCAAAGCTAGATAAATACATACACATAAGGGTATTAGTGGGGTTAACACTGTTTAATTATTATGCTGTAGTAACGTTCATTTTGTCTCTTTAATTAAGATGGTCTATTGTGGCCTATGAAGGCCTTAACCGAGCTGACAGTATTTCGAAGCCTGGCTGTGGCATATTCTGTGATGTGGCAAGGGAGACCCCTGCTGGAAAAAGGTCGAAGACAACTGACCATGGTCCTTATTGTAAATTTCCATGAGGACATCAGCAGTTTGGAGGATCTCCAAAGAAATGGAACGTCCTTGGCAAACAAAGGAGCTTCAGAAACGGATAAAGAACTGTGGCTCGGCTGCCGAGGGAAGTTGAACAAGTTGGATACTTTGATAGTTTCTTGGTTCCTGTTCCGTAGTTCACGTCTTGTGACTTTTCCTGAGCGAAGATTTTCAGATGTAGCAATGTTACATCCCTTCCTTCTCGTTCTGCTCAGTGATACAGTTTATTCTGTCAATTTTATGTGTGTTTCCATTGTAATTTTCACTATAAGAATTGTTAGCTTAGGGAGGGCTTTGCCACTTGCCATTTTACCTTTGCTGCGTGAACTTGCGTTGCTGAGGATCGATGCTGAAGGACTTTGTCTTGAGAGACTTTACCGAGAGACTTGTCCTGACCCGTTCTGACACTTAGTTAAAATAGGTAACTATGAGAAATGATTTATTCTGATTTTACTTTGACTAATTTTAGATAAAGCAATATAACTTTTAAACCTGGTGTTGAATTTCCTTTCTTGTCAATTATTGTGTACAATTTGATCATTATTGTATAGATTGTATAGAGTATGTTTAAGGACAACCACTATAATCAGGTCCTATCGTCCTAGATATAGATGCAGGGTGGTTTGGAGTTTTCTTCCCACAGGTCTATTGCTGGTAGAGTATTTGAGTGTATGTTAGTGAAATGGGCCCTAGCGTATGATGAATGTATGTGCGTGTAACTGTGTGATTACTCTATCTGTGGTAGTGGGCATATTTTAGATACCCTGATCTCTATCAATTTCTCTGGTAGCAGAGGATGGTTATAGATGGTTGTCTTGATCTGATAAGATAAGATTGCTTGTATATTAGCTTATTGATTATTGATTTATTTTTGATGATATTGGTATATGTACTAATACTATATGTTGGAGTCGTCATGTTGAGTTATATGTAGTGCTTCTGGAATTTGGAATCTGGTAGCAGTTCCGTAGTAGGGCAGAGGAAGGTGTATATGCTGCTCTCGGGAAAGACGGGATTGTAAGGAATAACGTGTGACAATTGAAGTTGCGCGTTCACATTGTCTGGGTTCGTAATCAGTGACATCGTCGTATGTTACTATTAGACATTTCTGGTATATAAGGAGTGTGTATCGTAGTGAAGGTTATCTGTGAAACTCTGGTCTTAAGTCCCAGGGATCCGTAAGGATTGCCATTAAAGCTTATTGCGGGAGGAGTAATAGGTATTCTCTGAGCTTGTTTGAGGAACTGGGCGAAGTTGCTTAGTTAATGTGTGTTATAATTCTGTAGTGGGACAGATTGTGCGCTGCTTCCCAAGAGCAGGATTCTGTGTGCATGTACTATATTTTTCTTGTATGAATGTGCGTGAATGTATATACATTAATTGATTGTAAGACTCTTTGGATAAGTCCTAGAGGAAACAGTTATGAGATGTATGAAAGTTTGTTGACTCTTGAGAAATAGTCTCTTTTTACTATCCTGTGGTTAGCGAAGCAGACAATGGAGATGTTTTTATGTTGTAACTAATAGATTTTGTAGAAATTTTGACACGAAGTCTACTGAGAGTTTTTGTAAAGGAGGGGTAGACGAGTGACAGAGACAGGAGACAGAGACTGCAGCGACTGTTGACGTCAGAAGGTCCGCGCTCTGATTGGATAGTGGATCAGAATAGGGTTCGCGCTAGGATTGGTGCGTTAGTGTGAGTCGCGCAGGATTGGAAGAGCTGTTTAGTGACGTAGACGCTCCAGGATTGGTGCGTTAGTGTGAGTCGCGCTGCTATTGGTTGAAAATTCGTATTGTATAATTATAATACGGAAAGAGTAGAGAGTTTTAGTAAGCGCTAAAATGTATTATCAAGAGGAGAAAAAGAAAAAAACGTTCTTTGGGAAAGTTAAAAGGTGGTTTACCAAGGATAAAGAGGTTAAAACGAGAGAGGGTGAGTTGCTACCTCCAGCGAAAACACCGGCATCCTTCATGGTTGCGAAATATGGATTACATACCTGTATATGGTTGCAGAATTGGGTTAGGTATACTAAAGAAGATGGTGTTCTAGCATTTCCAGAACATGGTTCATTTAATTTGGCCGTGTTGAGAAATTTACGGGAAAAGATGGTACGTCTGGACCCGAAGCCGAGACCTACACAGTTCGAGGCTTTAGTGGAGTGGGAAGAGGAAGTTCATGAGCGAGAAAAGCAAAGATCTGGAGGGTATTACAGGAATATGTTTGGGAGGAGACATGATCGTGAATCACATCATGATCGGATGAAAAGATGGCGAGATGTTAATATGTCAGAGGGATTATATCCTATGAGAACAATTGAAGAGGGAGCAGTTGGAGTTAATGAGTATGATGATGAGGTCTTAAATGACATGATTTACAAGAGACCACCTCCATATAGACCAGAACCAGATGAGAGTACACCAGTTGTTTCTCCGATAAGAGATACAGTCTGTATTATTGAGAAAGAAAAAGTGACACCTGAATCACGAAGTAGTAGTAGTTCTTTCAGGGAGAGAGAGAATCGAAGTAGTGAGGAAAATGCCAGAAAATTAGCAAAAACGACAACAGAACTGACTGAGAAAATTAGGGAATTAACGAAGAATCTGGAAGCTGTTACGGTGCCTGTAACAATAGGTCCGGTTATGCCTGTGTTTGACAAACAGAGAACAGGTGAGAATGGACTAGTGATTCCATATGTTGGGAATAATCTGACAAATTCAGTTGGTCCTTCAGGAGATTCAGATAAAAGAGCAGAAAGAAGTGACCTGAGACAAACAAGACATGACACATGTAGTGAACTATTGGATGTTAGTGAACCCAGTTGTTCAGGGATGCCAATTTTAGAACCGCAGAAAAAAGTGGTTCCAGTGAGAAAAACTGCTGAAATAACAGTTGATGATTTGAATGATTGGATGAAGGTTCTTCAGAAAAAGGATAAGGATTCACAAGTTATTGACGTGGTTAAGTTACGTATAGAATTGGAAGAGCTTGTGACAGGAACAGTTCCAACAGAAATTCTGAAGAGTCATCATGATGGTGAAATAATGTTTATGTGTAAAAGCATAACATGGAGAGCAAGAAATACTCATGATAGACTAAGAGCGATAGCAAATGAGCAAGGAGTTGACATTGATAAAGTAAAGGTTTTACAGAAAACTTACAGGATGGATTTCACAGAGAAAGACATAGAAAATTTGAATACTTCTGGTAGAACAGGACAGATTAAAGAAATGGTGGCATTATTGCGAAGATGGGGTGATGTAGAAAAATGGAAGGATAGGTGGTATAAGAAAAGAGAGGAATCTGAAGACAGAACAACTTATTCAGCATTTCCAGTAAGAGAAAAGGAGAAACCAGTGGAGCATTATCCCATGAGAGAAATACCTGGAGGAGGATATGTACATGTTCCATGGACTAGACAGGATATTTTATCATTTACGAATGATTTCCCTCGATTGAGAGAAAAGCCCGTCGAGTGGTATAGGCAGGTAGACAGGTTTGTGAAATTGTCAAAAGTGCTGTGGGTTGACCTGAATAGTCTGTTTGATATAATTGTTCCAGCGGACTTGTGGACTGAGTGTAAAATAGTTGTGAGTTGGCCTACTGAGGAGTATCCAAGAGATCCGAGAACAGGGGCACCAGATCCAGAAGTGATGAGGAAGTATGATCAGGTGATGGTATACCTGAAGAGTAAAGTTCCTCCAAAAGAGACAGACTGGGTTAAGATAGATCGAACACAACAGGAAGCAAAAGAATCAGTTCATGCTTTTTACGAAAGGCTGATACTGGCTTTTAAACAATTCAGTGGAGATGAACACCTGGGTGACAAGGATTTGAGTCATTTTGTATACAGATTTGTATATGGTTTAAGACCTGAAATTGGTGAGAGAATTCGTGAGCACACGGTGGATTGGCAGAGTAAGAAAGTAGATGAGATTCTGAGACATGCAAAATACTTCAGTGATTAAATTGAAGCAAAACAAAGAAAGCTGAAAGAGAAAGCAATGTGGGCACAAGTGAAAGTTGCAGAAAGACAGGAAGCACAGTTAGTGGAACAGGCAAATAATCCAGGAAATAATGCAGGGAATAGACCGAGATATGCAGGAAAAGGAAAGGGAAGTCTGGAGGAAGCGAAAAAAAAGTTCCCGTGTCACAACTGTGGCCAACTGGGACATTGGAGATCGGAATGTCCTAATCCACCATTAGTGAATAATGAGGGTAAATCCTTAAATCAACAGGTGCAGAATGAAGGGAATAACCAGCAGCAACAGCAACAGAAAGTTGTGAGACAGCAGAGTCAGGAGCCAAAACCGCCCTTGCCGCAGAATAGAGGGGTACAAAAGTACAATCAGGACTCGGGATTCTTCAATGATGAGCAGGTAAACAAACCAAGACGTTCTAACAAAGTACAGCAGTACTTGTTAAAGAGTGAAGGGAGTGAGTCTGAGGGTGATTATTGACGGTGCCGAAGAGAGGAGGAAGAGTGCATACTTGGTGCAACTCTAGAAATAGACCAGGCAGGACCATTTGTTGATGGGAAAATAAATGAGGAGAGTGTTACTTTTTTGGTAGACACAGGTGCGACAAGATCAACTGTCAGGTCAACAGATGTTAGAAATCTTCCTCTCTCGGATGAAGCAATCCAAGTAGTTGGTGTAGCCAATACACAAATCAGAACACGTCTTACTGAACCAGTAAGAGTACAGATAGGGAAATTTTCAGACATGCACAGATTTATTGTCTGTGACACGAGTCCAGTGAATCTGTTAGGTAGGGACCTATTGTGTAAAATGAATTGCACAATTTTTTGTACACCAGATGGAATAGCTTTTGAGACACCAGATGATGATGTTTTCTACCGAATGACTCTAGAAAATAGGGAAAGTGAGTTAATTGGTGCATTTGCTGTGTTCAATCCAGAGGATTTGCCTCAAGAGCTGAGAGACACAGTGAAAAGAGCAGTTTGGGATTTTACAGGAGAGGATGTGGGATTGATGAATAATGTAGATCCAGTGAAAATTGCAGTGAAAGAGGGAATTACATATCCTAACATTCCTCAGTACAAAATGACACCAGAAATAATTGAAGGGATAACTCCTATAATTGAGAAAATGATTCAGCAAGGAGTTCTGAGAGAACTACTGAGTAGTCCGTGTAATTCACCGATAATGGGACTGAAAAAGCCCAATGGCAAATTTAGGATCGTGCAAGATCTGAGAAAAGTTAATCAAATTGTGGTGGCATGTTGTCCTATTGTGCCAAATCCATCAGTGATTCTGTATCAAATTCCACATGATGCTGAGTGGTATACAGTGATTGATTTGTGTCATGCGTTCTTTTCAATTCCATTGCATCATGACAGCCAGCCGATTTTTGCATTTAGGTTTGGCCAGCGTATCTTAGCATGGTGTCGAATCCCACAGGGGTATTGGAGAGTCCTTCGATATTCAATCAGTTATTGAAAAGATCGTTGGAAAGTCTGATCATGCCTGAAAATTCAGTGTTAGTGCAGTATATTGATGACCTACTTGTGGCATCAAAGACACGTGAGGCTTGTGAAGTAGATACCATAGCTTTACTGAATCATCTGGCAGATGGAGGGTTAAAGGTATCTCCAGCCAAATTGCAATTTTGCAAGAAAGAGGTTCATTATCTTGGACACAATATTGAAAAAGGTCTGAGAAAAGTGACTACTGACAGGATTAGAATAATCAGAGAAATGAAAGCTCCAAAAACCCAGAGAGAAGTGAGAATGTTCCTGGGTATGGTGGGATATTGTCGTCAGTGGATAATTAATTTTTCCCTGATAGCAAAGCCATTGATTAAATTGACAAAAAGTGAAATGACAGATCCATTGGATCTGGATGCAGAACAATTGGCAGCATTTGAAGAGCTCAAAAGTAAAATGTGTGAGGCTCCAGCTTTGGGTATGCCTGACTATGAGAAAGAGTTTGAATTGTACTGCAGTGAGAGAAATGGATGTGCACTTTCAGTGTTAATCCAGAAACATGGACAATTGAGAAGGCCTATTGCATACTTCTCATCGACACTTGATCCTGTAGCTGTGGGTTTACCAGGTTGTCTAAAATCTGTGGCTGCAACATGCAAAAGCCTGGAACAGAGTGAGGGGATCATAATGGGATATCCTGTAAGGGTATTCGTACCTCACAATGTGGCAATTCTTTTGACAAGAAGCAGAACTCAGTACATGTCACATAGTCGGTTGACTAAGTACGAAAAAGTGATACTGGGTGCATCAAATGTGACTCTTGAAAGATGTGTGAATGTGAATCCAGCGACACTCTTGCCGGATATTGAAAATGTGGGTATAAAGATGGAAGATGATCATGATTGTTTGGATGTGCTTGAGTATTGTACAAAACCGAGACCATACATAAGGGATATTCCCTTACCTGAGAATGACCATGTGTTGTTTGTGGATGGATCATGTTTGAGGAATGATGATGGTGTGCTATGTGCAGCATATGCGGTGTGCAAAGTTTCAGAGGTCATGGAAGCATCACCATTGAAAGGAGTGAAATCTGCGCAAGTTGCTGAATTAGTGGCATTGACAAAAGCTTGTGAGATTGGGAAAGATTTGAGAACAACCGTGTTGACTGATAGTCAGTATGGATTTGGAGTGGTGCATGACTTTGGCCAGTTGTGGCTGCAAAGAGGTTTCTTGACATCGGGTGGAACTCCGATAAAGAATGCTGAATTGATTGGAAAATTGCTTGAGGCAATACAGCTGCCTAAGGAGTTAGCCGTTGTAAAATGTGCTGCACATGGTCCAGGGGATGATTTTATCATGGTTGGAAACCGTTACGCCAACGATGTGGCGCAGTATTGTGCTAAGACAAATCAGTCAATTAATCGGGACAGAATGGAGGAAATGTCTTTTCTTTCTGTGATGTTTACTAATATCCTAGAAACGTGGGATGAAGTGAAGCAGTTACAAGATGAGGCAGGAGAAGAAGAGAAACAAGATTGGGTTAAGGCAGGATGTGCTCCAAGAGAAACAGACCATGTTTGGGTCTACAGAGATGGCAGACCAGTGATGCCTAACTCTATCTTGTCGTCAATGGCAAGGATGTATCATGGCCAGGGACATCTGGGGAGGGATGCAATGGTAAGGTCTTTTAAACAGACCTGGTACAATGCAAAGTTCAGGACAATTACAGAGAGCATCTGTCAAAGGTGTTTAATTTGTCAGCAATTTAACACTGGGAAAAAGACAGTGGTGAGTCTAGGGACAATTGGCAGAGAAGGAGGTCCTTTTACAAGAATGCAAATTGACTTCATTGAGATGCCCCAAGTAAACAGACTGAGGTATGTTTTGGTGGTAGTCTGTTTGTTTTCAAGGTGGGTGGAAGCTTACCCGACTAGAAGAAATGATGGATTAACAGTGGCAAAATTACTGTTGAGGGAGTTGATTCCTAGGTACGGGTTTCCAGTTACAGTTGAGTCTGATAGAGGTAGACACTTTCAGAATGAACTCATAGGTTTGATTTGTGAAGCATTGAAAATACAGCAGAAGCTACATTGTGCATATCGACCAGAGGCTTCTGGTGTGGTTGAGCAGATCAATGGCACAATCAAGAATAGAATTGGAAAGATGTGTTTAGCCACTGGCATGAAATGGCCAGATGTGTTACCTCTAGTTCTGATGACTATGAGATCTACTCCAGATAGAACTACTGGTTTGAGCCCGCATGAAATAATCATGGGACGTGCTATGCGCCATGCATTCGTGCCTGTCAATAAGTTGATGTCAATAACTGATGACATGATTTTGGATTACTGTAAAGGCCTGGCTGACGCAGTTCATTCTGTGTTTCACCAGGTTGGAGAAGAAGCTACCACACTTGAGAAGAAGCAAGCCCATGATCTAAGTCCAGGAGACTGGGTGAGGATTAAGGTGCACAGAAGAAGAAATTGCTTGATTCCAAGGTGGGGAAGGCCGAGACAAGTTATTCTGACTACAACGACTGCAGTAAAGTGTGTTGGAGTGAAGCACTGGGTACATGCAAGTCATACTCTAAGAGTTCCAAACCCAAAAGAAGGAACTGGTAAAGAGTATTTTGAAGAGTCAGATTCCAGTGATGGTGAAGATCCTGAAGATACGGAATCAGTGAGAAAAGAAGCAGAGAGAGCTTCAAGAGAATCACTGCGAGTATCAGAGAGAAGATCAGATTCTGTTAAAGAGCCTGAAGTTTCAAGTAGCAGTGGAGGGAAAAGAAAAGAAAAAAGAAATCACACAGAGACTACTCCTGAATCAGAAGAGGAGGAGATTGAAGAACCACTTGAGATTATTCTTGAAGAAACAGGGTCAGAAGAAGATAGAGAGGGACAGATTGCGGAAGACCCCCGAGGAGGTGTAGGGAACATTGATGAGGAGCTAGGTGAAGGGACAAGTAGACAGCAAGAAGATTGCGTGTCGGAGACCCGAGGAGGGACAGCAGTAGGGAAGTCTCAAATAGTGGTGAAAGAATCTGTGGAAGAAAAGAAAACTGCTAAGAAACGAAAGCAGAAGGCAATTGAAACAGAATCGGATGATGAAAATGAACAAACAGAGGGTCGAGTTCTGAGAAAGAGAACTTCGATTGGAGAAAAGAGTGTTAAAGAATTAAAGCCGAAAAAGGTTGTGAAAGGAGATCGTTGGCCTAACAACCGAGTTAAAAGGGTGAGATACAGAGTAATAAGAGCAAATTCATCGAAAGCTGAACAAGTGAATGAAGTTTCAAGTCAAAGTTCAAAAGCTGAAGGAGAAAAATCAAAGGAGTCAAAAGAACCAGTAGAAATAAAAAGAGTTAAAAGACTCAACCAAAAGTACAGATCACCGGAATGGTCTTATGTGACACTGTCTGAAGAAGGAAAAGAAGAAACAGTGACTCGAGATAATCTGGAAGTGGTCTTGAGAGAAGTGGTTGAGGAAGATACTGGTGAAATTCTGAAAGTACTCTTGACTGACATTGGAGAAGAGTCGAGTACTGAGGATTCTGACGTTGGAGATCTGATACAATTTGATGTTGAAGAAATTGAAGTGAAGAATGACAAATATCCAAACTGAGTGAAAGAAGGATTCACTTGGATCAAGTGAACGAAGAGATCAACTGGATAAACTGAAAGCTGAAGAATTGCTGAAGAATTGAAGAAGTTCAAACAGTAGTGGAGTAGTAGAGGCTAAACTAAAATGGCTAACATAGAAGATAATAGAAATAGATGTGCCTTCTTTAAGAGGTGGTGTAGAATGTGCTGCTGTTGTACTGGATTATTAATGCTTCTATGGGGTGTTTTAGTTTTATTAGTTACTTTTAGAGTAGAGTTTGGAATGAATATAGAAAATGTGACAAATGTAGAGAAGAATTCACAAAAAGTAGTTCCAATTAGAAGTAGTAGTTACATACACAAAGATAGGTCGATTAATAATTTTTCTAGTAATGTTTTTTCTAAACTGTTATATGAATATGTGAAGACAATGGAAGTAAGGGATTGGTATGTCTGCATGCAGTTACCTGCATCCGTCTCAGAGGGTGTTACTTATCACCATTTACCAGCTACATATGGTATTTCCTGTAGTATTTTAAGTAGTGTTTTTTATTTGTTAGGGAAAGTAGATTATAAGATGTCTAACAGAGATAGTATTTTTGGGCACTTGCCAATGAATGAAGAGCTGAATCCAGCTAAAGAAGCTAACACTTTTGGTGAGATTTTTATTGAAGAAAAAGGATTAACATTAGATTATATTTTTAAGAATAATTTAACTTGCAGTTTGAAAGAGGAGGAGAGAGCTTTCCTGGATATGGTAGAAGAAAGGAGAATGAACATGCATGAGAAAGGGGGAAAATATGAAGTGAGCGAAACCATTTGGGACATTGAGATGGGAAAAGAGTTGAAGAATGGGGCTAGTCCAACTTTAGCTCTAGATGTGCCACAGAAGGGTAAACTTTGCATTACCAGAAGGAAATCCCAATATGATACATATTTTGTGGGAACTAGTGAATGCCATGATACATACTTCATTGCGACAGGTTGGGGTTTCAGAGGTGGAGAGGATACGATTTTTCCAGGAGTGTACTATGTTTGTGGGAACAAGGCTTATTACAAGTTGCCTGACCATTGGTATGGCACATGTTATGTGGGCCTGGTTTTTCCTAAGATTTTTCATACAGATAAAATAAGAGATGTAGAAGATATTAACTTATTAACACGTTTTAAGAGAGAAACTTGGTCTGAAATTGTGGGTGATATTTTTGGGGTTTTGATTCCAGCAGTGGGAATTTCTTTAAATGCTTATGGAATTCGGAAACTGTCCACAGTGGTTGATCGTTTATCGACAAATACCGCAGGAGGGTTTCTTTTGGTGAATACGGAATTAAGTGCCGTACGTGCCATGTCAATGCAAAATCGACTTGCCCTTGATATTTTATTGGCCAAAGAGGGTGGAGTCTGTGGAATTTTGAAAGTTCAACATTGTTGCACTTACATTCCTGATGAAAGTAAAGACCTGAAGGTCTATATCAAAAATATTACTGATTTGCATGAAGAATTAGTACCACTTGAAGCTGGGAGTTTGTGGACTAAAATAGCTAATAAAATGATAGCTGTTAAGGATTTTATTGCAAAGATAGGTAGTACTATTATAGGTAGAATATTGTTTCCCTTGTCTTGTATAATTGTTGCTTTACTGATAATAAGATTGGTGTGTGTGTGTTGTAAAAACAGGGGAGGGGGAAAGAAATTGAATAAGGAAAAGAAAAAATAAGAAGTTGAAAAGAGAACCTCAAGAAATTGAACTAGAAGAATTGAGGGAGAGTGTTTACTTAGAGACAAAGAGAGATGATGAAAGAGTGACTGGTGTTTAATGTTGTGTAAGGGGAAAAGACATTTCTGATTTCTCCTAAAATGGGACTAAATTTTCACAAATTTTTTTTTGGGTTTATTTGGTGATAAAATCACCAAAGGGGGGATTGCTGGAGCAGAGTTTTCTTTTAGAAAATTCATGGGCTTTTGAAGCTCTGGCATGTCTATGCGTTTTATTAATTTATTAATGATTAACAATTAATTATTTGTCTTGTGCAAGTGTGATTTTATTAATCAATTCGTTTGTTCTAACATAAGAGAAAGTTATACGAGGGTTAGCTTATTTGTGCTGTTTCTGTTTAATAATAACGTGCAAGTTTTCATGTTTAAACGTTGCTGTGTGCTATTTATTTTAAGCACAAAACACTGTCTGAATTAATGCTTTTTATGTCGCAAAGCTAGATAAATACATACACATAAGGGTATTAGTGGGGTTAACACTGTTTAATTATTATGCTGTAGTAACGTTCATTTTGTCTCTTTAATTAAGATGGTCTATTGTGGCCCATGAAGGCCTTAACCGAGCTGACAGTATTTCGAAGCCTGGCTGTGGCATATTCTGTGATGTGGCAAGGGAGACCCCTGCTGGAAAAAGGTCGAAGACAACTGACCATGGTCCTTATTGTAAATTTCCATGAGGACATCAGCAGTTTGGAGGATCTCCAAAGAAATGGAACGTCCTTGGCAAACAAAGGAGCTTCAGAAACGGATAAAGAACTGTGGCTCGGCTGCCGAGGGAAGTTGAACAAGTTGGATACTTTGATAGTTTCTTGGTTCCTGTTCCGTAGTTCACGTCTTGTGACTTTTCCTGAGCGAAGATTTTCAGATGTAGCAATGTTACATCCCTTCCTTCTCGTTCTGCTCAGTGATACAGTTTATTCTGTCAATTTTATGTGTGTTTCCATTGTAATTTTCACTATAAGAATTGTTAGCTTAGGGAGGGCTTTGCCACTTGCCATTTTACCTTTGCTGCGTGAACTTGCGTTGCTGAGGATCGATGCTGAAGGACTTTGTCTTGAGAGACTTTACCGAGAGACTTGTCCTGACCCGTTCTGACACTTAGTTAGAATAGGTAACTATGAGAAAAGATTTATTCTGATTTTACTTTGACTAATTTTAGATAAAGCAATATAACTTTTAAACATGGTGTTGAATTTCCTTTCTTGTCAATTATTGTGTACATTTTGATCATTATTGTATAGATTGTATAGAGTATGTTTAAGGACAACCACTATAATCAGGTCCTATCGTCCTAGATATAGATGCAGGGTGGTTTGGAGTTTTCTTCCCACAGGTCTATTGCTGGTAGAGTATTTGAGTGTATGTTAGTGAAATGGGCCCTAGCGTATGATGAATGTATGTGCGTGTAACTGTGTGATTACTCTATCTGTGGTAGTGGGCATATTTTAGATACCCTGATCTCTATCAGAACGTATTATCTAACATGTTAATTGCACGGTTCTCCACCATGGACCCTTCTTGTATAAATATACCTAGCTCTTTGTTATTGATCATGCAATATATGTACTTTTTCCACAGATTTCCCCTGACGAAGGGACAGTTAAGTCCCGAAATGCATTGGGCTCACCAACACATCAACTTGTGATCATCTTGAAACATTATGTTGCATATCACATTATTGAATTGATTGTGGTAGATGACTACCATTATGTACACTTGTTGATTTCCTTATGACGATGTAATATGATGTTGTCTTTACATATATGCTGAAAAAATATATGTTTAAATGAACACTACTTTTTTGCATTTTTTGATGTTTTGTTAATGAGACTAACTAACTTGTAACTCAGTTACCCTTAGCACAGTGCGCAGCGTCAATCACTAGTTGGTTGTCCTCTTTCATTTAGAGTGCGAAGCACACATGGTTGAGAGAAAGCAAGGAAGCTCTGTTTGAAAGAGGAACATAGTGTTACCCCATGACCCGGTTCGGTGAGCACATAGAATTACTCTTGGAAATGGGGGTGTGTGCATACCTCAGTCTTCGCTTCGTTCGTGAAACGGAGTAAAAGGACACCTGGAGACGGCGGCAGCAAATCTGCAGAGGACGGAGATACGTTAAAATTTTGACAACGTCCCCGGTACAAACGAGCTTGTGGAAAGACGGCCGGCAGGCCGGGAGCAGTTACCTGAATCTCGGCGTGAATCTCTTTAGCTAGCAACAAATGCGGACAGGTGAACAATGGATACTTCCGTGTATCACTAAAGAAGGCTTGTGGGATACTCGTAATTGTGGGTAATGTAGTTTGGGACCTGCCAGAAAGATCGCGATGCTTGTGAGCCTTAAATGCATCCTGAGAATGTAAATATGACTCGCTCTCTTTTGTTGGAAAGAAGGGGGGGGTTGGGGGATAGTTTTATATAGAGTGAAAGTGCTTGGTCACTCACTCACTTCATGTTTACATTTAACTAGCATCAGTATCCAACTCCCAGAACAGAATTAATCATTTAATTCAGCACCTAGACAAACCATGTAACCTTCCTGTGTGCTGATAACTGAGAAGAACTGTTCAGTGGTCCCATCATGTGTGTCAAAGTCTGCCAGCCTTCACTGAGCATAAAAAGGCATTTTCAGTAGACTTGGATCAACTACGTAATTATGCAATGTGATGTGAGCCAGTGAGAGAAGGAAATGTTAGTTCTTCCAGGACCAGATGTGTATATGTGCAGAGGAGAAAGGACCTATCCAGAGATAGCATGGGATGCATGCTGTACTATGATGAATGCGTAGCACATGAACTCTCTTGATGTGGAAAAAGAGACAGAGAGCCTTTCTTGTAGCATGCACTGGAGAGTGGCAGGAAAACTGCCCATGTGGATGCTCTGGTCTAGTTCCAGCAAACTGGCTCACTCTGAAGAGAGTGCAAACTGAAGCTAGAAGATTGGACAGATTTCAGCAGTTCCTTTGGGACGAACCTGGCATCCTTTAGTGTAATGACGACCTTCATTCAGGTCCAGCAAAGAAAATTAATGCCCTGTAAAAGAAGCATGCATTAATCCTCTCCCCTCAATTCGTGGCCATTTTATAATCTAAACAACTGTTCGGAAGCAACAGCAGACCCATATGTGCCCCTAAAAACCAGGGCAATGGGCAAATTGACTAGCTGCACCACTCCACCTCTGTTCTTCTATGCGTACTCACCCTCACATAAAAGACTGTCACAGTCACATTTATAGACTTCAGTTGCTTTGCATACCTGCAGTTGATATCACGGAGCAGGACAAAAAGGAGTAGCAGAGACCGATAACAGGTTGAGCTGCACATCAAGGAAAAAGTGCCTATGTGGCGCCAGAAATCATTTATGAGAGTCCTCACCTAGTGCTGATGGTACCTCAGGGAGAAGAGAGCTCGTGGAGCAGACTGCACATGTCGCTACTTCTGTTCACACTGGGAGCTCCTCCTCCTGAAACACACACCTTGAATAGCCTGATCACCTCAGGGCCTAGAAAAAGCTGTCATTTAGGAAATGATAAACAAAATAATATTTTGTCCTAAACCTGCCTATTAAAAAAATTCCACCTCCACTGAAAGATGGGTGCAACTTCATAAAAGCTTGTCAAATTAGCGAACCACACAGACATCACACTATGGATACTGAACACTAAACAACTACTCCTGAAACATAAACATATTTAGACATGTCCTCCCATAGATTTCCACTCACATTCCTTATGGATTTCTCACAGAATTTCAAGAATATTCTTAGGAAGCTTTGCTTGACACAGTTTCATTATGGAAACACCTCTTTCTATACGCCACCTTCAATTTGGGTTGATTTTCGTTCTTTATTGCCACATTGGACATGGAATTATGCCTGCTCTTGTAGAAGTATTTTTTTAACTTTTGTAGAGTAAGAAAGTGTCTGCCAAAATTTTGTAAAAACCACAAATTCAATGGTTTGTGAGTGTTCACCAACCTGTAATGATCCAACTGAGAACAGAGACAATGACCGAACAAACTACACAAGTTGTAATCACTCTGATACATACATTGGGGCTTATTTGTGGGGAACTAACGCAGCGCAGTGGCGCAAGTTATTTTACTGTGTCACGCTGCATTAGTTTCGAGGCAAAGTGATGCAACATATTTTCAGCAACATGTCACATCTCTGTGCCCTTCCCTGCGCTGGTGCACAAACTGCTACCATGCGCCGGCACAGGTACCCTTGCACCATGGTGCAAGGATGCCTCCATCGTGGGGAGACTGTTTTTGTGCGGGAAGGGGCAGTTTCCTGCACAAAACAATCGCTTGAGGTGATTATCAAAAACAAAAACGAGGAGAAATGAAAACATTTCTCCTTGTTGAACCTCACTACGCCACCCCTGTGGGTGGAGTAGCATTCTGACGCATTTCCAGGTTTACGATTGCTCGTAAATCTGGAAATGCATCAGTGGACATGGGTGTTGCGTGGGAACACCCACAGCAACACCCATGTCAAGTCCCTAACATGCAACATGTTGAGTGAAATGGGGCAAAATTGACGAGCACACATAAAGCCACACAGACGTGGGTCCCTGGTCCACTGTGCCACTGGATTTAAGCTATCCTGGCTGGTGATGGGTGAAACCCGAAACCGTTCCTAGGATGCTTGATTCCGGCTTGGCAATTCGGGCTGGACTATTCCCATGAGGCACAGGGTTAAGACTGTTTTGCATATGGCCAGGCCTAAACTGGGGTGGCATGGTCTGCAAAAGAATGATGGATTTAACCCAGATCTCTTGACTGGGATTAAATGTTTTGATTTGTTCTGCATTCCGTCCATCAATTGTGTGTCTTCAATTTCCTCGCCCTAAGTGGGCCAGGTATGCCCAGATGAGGGTCCCGGACTCAATGTGCCACTGCATTCAAGCTATACTGGCTGATAAGGGGTGAAACCCTGAATGCGGTACTAGGATGCTTGTTTCCGGTCCAGGGAGGACCTAGCTTGGCACTTCGGGCTGGACTGTTCCCATGAGGCACAGGGTCAAGACTGATTTGCATATGGCCAGGTCTAAACTGGAGTGGCATTGTGAGCAAAAGATTGATGGATTTAACCCAGATCTCTTGACTGGGGTTGAATGTTTTGATTTTTTCTGCATTCCGTCCATCAATTGTGTGTCTTTTGCTGTAAATTTCACACAGCAGGTTAGCCATCGGTGCGTCATGGAACGTGACGCACCAACGGCGCAATGAGCTCCTAAATAAGCCCATTGTTTGTCACTATTCTGGAATATGAATTTACCTTGAAAAAACAAAAGACAAGAGGCATTTGGCAAAACAGGAACAGTTGGTTAAACTAAATGCTACAACCGGGAAACATCCACAGAAATGGGTCTGAGGGCTGTCTCAACATGCATTCATTCTGAGTGCCATTATATACAGTCTTTGGAGTATCATAAAGCACTTTAGATCTTATTTTAGAGAAAGGAAGGCAGGCCTAGTCATATACAGTCTTTGGAGCATCATAAAGCAATTTAGATCTTATTTTAGAGAAAGGAAGGCGGGCCTAGTCATGGTATGTAAATTTAGCACGCTGATAATGAATGTAGGTGAGTCTTGAACTTGCGTGGACACAATGATGGCCAGTGGGAGAAGTGTCCAGATGTCTGCAATGGGGAGCACGTGATCGCTGCGTGTACTGTGTGTGCTGTGCTCTTGCCATATGTGCTTTATTGGGGTCAATCTCCTGGGGCTATTGTGGTGTTACTGCCTATCTGTGGGACTAATCTGGGATTTTCCGGCTGATTACCTGCCACCCGCCTGTGATCTGTAAATCAGTAGCCTCAGGCCTAGGCTGCAGGGCCTGCCTGACCACGTATTTCTTACTCGGGGTTGATGGAGAGATCATCTCGGGAGATTTCGACAACAGTGACTTGATTTAGTTTTTGAATGTACATGTATTGTTGCGTAGTTTAACATCAATATTAACATTCCACTCTTTACTTGAATTTTCAACTACATCATTTACCCCGCACTTAATGACAGTCACATTGTTGGGGGTTAATTGTGCTTCAGTTTTGATTCCTACGACTTCTCTATTTATTTGCATTATACCCAATTTGAGGACTTCATACCATTCCTGCTGTAGGGCACCTCTCGCCTTACCCATGTCTGTATGCAATCGATGCAGTGTTTGGCTAGCAAGAGTGAGCGTCCAGTTATCCATGTCATTGCCTGGCATGAAAGTACAGCAAGACGTACAAATCTTGAAACATACCCCTCCCTTCATGGGGGTCATCAAGTCCAATACATATTGTTGTTGCATCACCATGAGGAGGATGGCTCTTAGTTCTTCCTTGATTGCGTTAAGGCAGAGCACAGTACTGGTCTTCATTTTCAGCTGCTCCCACCTGATTATTTGTGACCAGCAGGCATTTGGTTTTGACTGCCAGGTGAAAAAGAGTACAGACCCTCCTGCATTTACTTGTGTGTCAGTAAAAGTCTGAATTCTTCCATAATGTCCTTGTACTAAGCCCAACCAAAATAACTGTCATTTTTTTTCTTGAGCCTGATGCAGTAGAATTGTTTTCTTCTGTAGCGAATGTTGGTACAACTCTAACAGATATTCTCCAGCTATGACCAGTGTATGGTGACGAGGGAGCAAAGGTCACGCTATCCGGGGATGATCTGTTTGTATGCAGATTCCCCACACTGCCAGTTCAGATCCATTAGCATTGAGGTGCCCCATTGCATGTCCTGTATATTCAGTATTGCTCTGCAGTTCTCATTTGTTCCGAGTGGACTCATTCCTTTGCCTCTGAAACACAAAGAAACAGTATATATTTCTGTACAATTGGGACCTGCCCCTTCCCCTCTAACCATGTCTACCTATCTATCTCAGTGTCCCATATTTCCTGATAGGGGTTATCTATGCTGGAATTCAACCATCCCCTACGTGACTCATTTCCCTTCATATAATCGAGGTGGTTGGCCCTACATTGGAACTCCATGTCTGGCATCCATTTGTTATTGGTGAAGACTGCACCAGACAAGCTAAGGGCCACCCTGGGACTACAGACGGAAGAGGGAATGGAGGTGTTTATGCACTGATGTGTTGGCTTTGCAACCTCCTAGAATCTCTTTTCCGGAAAGTCTCGGGCCAAACAGTATCCTCCCCTATGTTGCCCCACATGTGCATCCTATTTAGCTTTGTTTGAATGTCACTAGGCTCGGTGTAAATGTATAGCGCTGTGGAATTGGTCTCATATTGGGTTATGTTTACTACTTCTCTACTACTCTTTGGGGTTCTGCTCTGTTGGTATGTATCATGGCCCTAAGTCTACTGAGGTACAGGTGGAAGAGGCATTTTGATCTTTCAGGGGCTACCTCTTGAGAAAAAGCCGGTTTGCACCTACTGTGTGTGGTGTCAGTGAACATACAGAGCATGACCGGGCTGATGTCTGGGTGCCCATGGCGGTCATATGCTGATATCTGGAGTTGTGTAAGAGTGTGCTGTGTAGTGTGTGTGGAATATCAGAGTTGGGTTCAGTGTAATTGTAAGTGGTGTGGGAGAGGCCCCTGCACAAATGCTATAGAAATGTTGAGATAGGCTACATTTGACTCAGCAGATTTCTGCCTACATATGGAGGCAGCTATACTAAACAGAGGGCATGTAAGGGTGCAATCATACATACATTTTGAAACATTGCAGGTTTTGGGATGATTTCCAGAGGAGACATCTGCAGTCTTCTGGCGATCAGGGGTTTCTTTTGCTTCATTGAAAGTGCGAAAAAGAGTTTGCAAGTGTCCGTAAAAAACCCAGTCTGTGGTCTTTGATTTGCACAGTTGGACCCGGTTGGGGTTCTGAAAGTAGTCTCTGCAGAGGTGGTGGGTCGCTTTAAATGTGGTGCACTTGTGGCTTGACTGCAGACCTGTTGGATAAGAGCAGTTTGTAGGTTGGTTTAGAAAAACATACATCATTATGTATCATCCTACATCAACCATGGTGTTTCGTGTGCCATTCCTTTTTGGGGTTCTGCTCTCTTTTTTATTTTATTTGAGCAATTTTAGTGTCTGGGCAATATGCCTTATTCTTTATAGCTTGATTTAAGGATTTTTTAACTTCCTCAAAAGTCGGAGATGCCAGCTCTAGAGACCCTGAAGCAATTTGATTGTCGATATGTTTTAAAGTGCAATAGTGCTCACCTTAATTACTGTATAAGCTAGAGAAATGTTGGACCCATGCATTGGGCATGATTGTAGCATCAGTGCTGCTATTATGGGAGTTTTGAAAAAATGTTGAATTGACAGTTTTCCAAAAAAGTCTAGGGTCTTTGTTGAGACTAGCTTCATGCAGTTGGCCCATGCCTCTTTTCTTATGGCCATTTTACGTTTCAAGATGACCTGTTTATATTCATTTCAAAGGTGTCTCACTGCCAAACTATCCCTGTTTTTGTAATGCCTTGATGAGGTTACTGTGAGATTGTGAGCAATCACTGTTGAACCATTTGTGGGACCTATGGGAGTCTCGGTTTCCTATCCACTCGTAATAAACATTTTATTGTCTCTGTTATTTCAGCAAAAGTCCTTAGCATGAACATTGGACTTATTCTACTTTCTAGACACTCCAGAATTTGTGCCTTCTTTGCAAACATAATCTGCTGAAGAACAGAGTCTGGATCCACCAAGGCCCAGTTATGCAGGAGGCCCTTATTTTTATCATAAGTCATGGGATGTAGTTTTGATATCCCACGGGAATAACCAAGCTAGGTCTTAAAACTAATGACTAAAGAGAAGTGATCGCTAAAACAGACCTTTAAGATGGAAAATGCCACAGAGTGGGGTTTATAATATTCAGAAAGGGCAATAAAATCAATGAGGCTACCTTGACCTCTTCCCATGTACCTCTGCCCATGTAGGAAACATGGTCTGAACCCACTATTAATAAGATCTATTGTTAAAAAGAGAGAACATTTGGAAAGTAAAGAGTTAAAAATGTTCCCAAAAGGGTTATGCTCAAATTGACAGCCACCCTCATTATTCCCACCTATCAGGTTGAAAGGTGACTGCTTAGACAGAGGACATAATCTACAGTTAAAATCCCCCCCATTGTAGGATAACATCTGTGTTGAGTTCCTGTAGATGTCTACTGAGGGATTTTTCTAACTCCTCAGCAATATCAGTTTTTTTAGTAGCAAAATTGTTGTGATAAAAATTACCAATAACCTATGTTACACTCTGTTTGTATAAAATATTAATAATTTGAAAATGGGGAGAAAATCTTGCCAACCTTGTCTGCTAAAGTGGTTGCCAATAAAGTAAGTAAGCCCCCCTGGAGGTGGCCACCCAGTGCTGCACCTGCTGGGGTATGAATGGATACATAACCATCAATATGGACAATTTCCCTAGCCCAGGTTCTTGGAGGCATATGTTATGTTATGTTATGTTATAAAATTTGTAAAGCGCAAATGTTACCCGCAGGTGTCCTGGCGCTAAATAAGAAGTCCCTCCTTTGGTTGAGTCGGATATCAGCAATACCATTAGAGCGCGAATAGCCAGGTTTTCAGTGCCTTCCTGAAACTAAGGTGATTGGAAATGTCTCTGAGGTATCGTGGCAGAGCATTCCAGGCCTTAGTTGATCCAACTAAGAAGCTTCGCCCTCCCCAGTTCGTTTTTTTGGCCAGAGGAGTTGAGGCCAATTTAGCCTCAGCAGAACGTAACGCTCTTCTGGGCGCATACCACTGAATGTGCTTAGTCAGGTATGAAGGCCCCTTGCCCTGGAGTGACCTGTGCACAATACACATGGCTTTAAACAGTATACATTTTTTCACTGGAAGCCAGTGTAGTTTTTTGATTTCAGATGAGATAGCAGCATGTTTTGGAATCCCTGAGATCAGTCAGATGGCTGCATTTTGTAGTAATTGGAGTTTTTTTAGTAGCCCTTCCCGAATATTTAGATAAAGGCTATTACAATAGTCCAATTTTGAAAGAGCAAGGGCTGAGACCACAATTCTTTGACTCTCTTTGGGTAGCAGGGGCAGGATTTTTTTACACGACCTCAAAGTAAATGAGGTTGCCGAAACTACCGCATTGACTTTTTCTTTATAGGACAGCTGGTTATCTAACAGTATCCCCAGGTTTTTTACTTTCCTACTAGGTGACGGAAGTGGTCCCAATGAGTCTGGCCACCATTCTGGGGTCCAGAGGTTTAAATCATTACCAAAAAGGACCACCTCAGTTTTGTTGGAATTCAACTTAAGGCAATTTTGAGCCATCCAATTACCAACCTCCGTCATACAGTCTTTAAACCCAGAGATAGTATTCTGGTGTTCCCCCGGGAGCAGAGACACCACAATCTGGGTATCATCTGCATAAGAAGTAAGATAGAACCCGATACTATAATCTTTCACAAGTTTAAGCCAGGCCTCATTCCTCTCCTTGTTTAATAAACCTGCAATGTTCCAAATCAGGCCCCCACGAGCAATAGAAATATTGCTGATAGATGTGACCCGGCTACTTGTATGGCCATCTACCTGGCAATCAACAAGGGGCTTCTGAACTTTGTTTGGGGGTATCTTTTTCCGACCTATTTCTAGTACTGAAGTGTTAGACCTGTCAGCCCTTTGGGTGGTCCCTCCTCATCATTATTTATTTTGTCCCACTTTTGCCTCAAACCCTGTTATAATTTTTCCTTTTTGGGAACCACCAGACTTTTTAGTGTTGATGCAGGGTCAGGGAGCCATTTTCCCTACCCCTGGAACTTCTGTCTGAGGGCCTGAGACACAAAATGGTGGCCACCCATTGTCACCTGTGACATCACCAGAACCTCCTGGAACATTCTAGAACCCTGTGACAGTGGGAGGCAGTTTAGAATGTTGGGAGGCCATCTCAGAGTGGCAGTTGGCATCTGACTGGAGAAGAGAGAGGACAGAGATAGAAGGAGGTCGGAGTAAGGCAGCAGGGGTGGAAACCAGTGCTTGGAGTGGGGTCCAGAAACCCACCCTTGATGCTAGTCCCTACTGACCAAGCCCAGCCTAGAGCCCTGTGTGGGACCAAGACCAGAAGAACCATCTTAAAGAACTGAATATTTGAAACAGGCCTTAAAGAAGAAGAACAGTAAGTTCCTGACCTGTTTAGCAGTGTCCTCCTGAAGTCCTGACGTCGAGAAGCCTGGAGACCTGGGGCCTGAGGTCGAGAAGCGGCGCTGACAGAAAGCAGACGTCGTACCCGGAGCCGCCAGAGGTCGAGTGAGGGCGCCGACGGAGGCCGTGGAGAGTCACCGGAGGTCGAGTAAGGAGTAACCCGAGGTCGAGTGAGGGCGCCGACGGAGGTCGTGGAGAGGCGCCGGAGGTCGAGTCGGGAGTCACCTGAGGTCGAGGTGAGGCATCGACGGGGGAGTGAAGTCCGCCCACCGGAGTCGCCGGAAACTGCGGTGAAGCTCGCCGTAGGTCGGGAGTGGAGATCGCACTCCGGAGACACCAGGAAGTGTGGAGTCCGAGTCCCTGCGACGCCGGAAGGCGACATCGAGACGAGGCTGTCCAGCGACATCGAGTCGAGACCGCCCAGCGACATCGAGCCGAGGCCGCCCAGCGACATCGAGTCGAGACCGCCCAGCGACATCGAGTCGAGACCGCCCAGCGACATCGAGCCGAGGCCGCCCAGCGACATCGAGTCGAGACCGCCCAGCGACATCGATCCGGAGCCGCCTCACGGCGTCGACACGGTGCCGAGCGGAGCCGATCATCGTGAAAAGGGCAGTAAGTGGTAGAGGGGGTGTTTGAGGCCCCGTGGAGCCCTAAAAGACCATTCTAGGGGCTAGAGGGGTGTTAGAACCAGCCTGGGAGTGCCAGGGGTGAACTAAGACTGGTGCAGTGACATCTGTGAGGGGCTGTGTAGTTTGGAGGGCCAGATCTTTAGGTCACCCTTGTTCTGCCTCAGCTTAGGCCCCAGCCTTGACCAATCTAGGTGGGACACCCCCATGCCATCCAAATGACCACAAGCTGCATATGAGCAAAGTAAGACCAAGTTACCTCATGAAAGTGATCTGATCTGTAACTGTCATTGATTGCTTTACTTTATTTATTGAAGGTGCTTTATTTATTGTCATCCACTAATGTATCCTGCACTATATTTATTGTCTGACTGTATTTATTTGCCATCTCTATTTATTGCACATCTATTTATTCTTTGCTTAATGAGGACCTGAACCTATTTATTGAAATCCCAATGTAGTATTATTTATTTGACCTGCTCTTTTAAGGAAAATCTTATTGTATTGTATTTATGTAATGAAACCTGCAACTAAGAGAAAATAAGATAAAGACATATATATTTTCAACTTGACTTGCATTATTTTTACGGTGTAGTGTCGTTTTTGCAACGGATGAACGCATGATTATTGTGTGGGTATGACGTACGCTTAACACGGTGCCTGACCCCCAACCGCTCGAGCCAAGCTACCATTGTGCTGGGAACCTGGTGACTGCTAACCCGGTTGCCCGGTTTCCAACATAAAATTGGTGTTCAGCGGTGGGATAGAGCTGTGCTTGCATCTACTCGACAATAACTGTGGGTAGTCCATAGGCCTACACCGGGAGTTTTCTCCAAGCGGACTTCCTAATTTTGAGTTTTGTTTTTTCTAAATTTACTTCTGGTGGTGGGAGGAGGTATTACAAAAGGTACCCCCCTGCATAGCTTCTGTAAGCAACTGTCTTCTATCCTGAGTGGGCAAAATGGAGTTTGTATTGGAAGATGTGGAAACTTACACTGTGGCCCAACTCAGAGAGTTTTGTGAGCGAGAGGGGGTGTTTTGTCCCCAAGGTGCAAAGAAGGGTGAGCTCCAGACCAGCTTAAGGGCTTGGGGGGAGGCACGACGAGAAAGTAAGGTTGAGAAGGAGGACAGGGATGGAGAGCCTGACAGCGAGGAGGCTGGTTTATACCAGCCTGAGGTGGGGAACCTAGTAGCAGGGCCCAGAACACTTTCAAGGAAGGGCAGCAGTGTCTCTAGCAACGGCTTATTAGAAGCAGAATTCACTGACCGGAGGGAGAAAAGACAGCTCACATGGGATTTGGCGAAGCTGGAGAAAGAAAAGGAGGAACGGAGGATGGCTCACGAGTTGAGGCTCAGGGAGATAGATCTCCAGATCCTACGGGTCGGGGCACACCCTGTTCCTAGTGGTGGCAGCGAAGAAAGAGAAATCACCAGGGAATCCAAACCCTATTTGCCAAAAGACATAGTAGCTAGCTATAGTGCGGGTGATGATATCGCCAGGTGGCTAGCAGCCTATGAGGTCTCTTTAAGAGTCCATGGGGTTCCAGAGAAATATTGGGGAGGGGGATTGTATAGGTACATGCCTCCAGCTGGTAGGGATACATTATTGGCCCTAGAGCAGGATGAGCAGACCCACTACCCCACCATGAAAGTGGCGCTCGTGAGGAAGTTTGGACTAACACCCGAGAAGTATAGACAGAAGTTCCGGGGTAGCCACAAACTGGGCACACAGAATTGGGTGGATTTCCTGGACTATGCAAAGAAGGCATTAGAGGGTTGGATACAGGGCAGCGAGGTGAGGGACTACGAGGGGTTGTTTGATTTGATGTTGAAGGAACACCTGCTCGAAAAATGTTTCCCTGAACTGCGTCAACACCTGGTGGATAGCAAGCTGACCAATCCCCGGAAGCTTGCTGAGGAGGCGGACATTTGGGCTAGTACCCGGGTGTCCACAAGGGGGACTGGAGGGGACTCTCAAAAGACAGGGCGCCCCCCAGAAGAAAGAGGGAGGGGAAAAGAAAACAGAGTTCTCTAAAGGCCCCCAAAATAGTTTCCAAGGGAAGGGAACAGGATTCACCCCGAGGGCTAACCCCCCCAGAAACCCTAATCCTGGCCAGAGTCAGCAGCCAAGGGTTGTCCATTGCTTCGAGTGCGGTGGTGTCGGACACTTTAAGGGAGATGTGAAGTGCCCGAAAAGACCACCCCCTCCCATCGGAGGAAAGGCCCCCAGAGTAGCTAGTGTAGTGCTCGGGGAGGAGATGCCCTTAGGTAAGGGAAGGGAGTGGGCGGGTGTCACTTTAGTGTCCCTGGGAGAACGGGAGATGGTTCCTAAGATCCAGGTGCCTGCAAATACCACAAAGTATGGGCAATGGGTCACCATCAACGGCCAAAGAGGGGAGGCTCTGAGAGACACAGGAGCCAGTATGACTATGGTACGTAGCCAACTGGTGTCTCCAGAGCAGGTGATTCCCCATGTACTCCACCCTGCCGCGATGGCTGACGGCAGAATGGGCCACTATCCGGTGGCCGAGGTTCCATGTGAATGGGAAGGGGTTACAGGGTTGCTTCGAGTTGCCGTAAGCCCTGCCGTGCCAGTCGATTGTCTGCTGGGGAATGACATGGAGCATAATGCTTGGAAGGAGGTGGAATACCGGACTCATGCTGAGATGCTGGGTACACCTGACTGGGCCTGTGTCAGCACCAGGTCTGCGACTACCCGGAGAGGGAGTTCGTTTAGGCGGGAGCCTGGAACAAAGGCACCGCCGGCTGCCGACCAAGGGAAGAACCGAGGGCAGGAGGAGCCTGCCTCGGCATCCGCGCCCCGTGTGACGGATAGGCCACCGGAGGTGGTGGACCAGGAGTCCGCGGAGGGGGATGTTACCGAACTGGAAGACCTACCCATCCCGGCCGAGTGGCACGTGGAGGGAGGGCCGACCAGGGAGGAATTCTGCAAGGGCCAGAAGGAGTGTCCTACCCTTGAGGGACTGAGGCGACAGGCCGAAGCCCAGGCAGCAGGGAACGTTGAGGGGAACTACAATATTTACTGGGAGGATGGCCTCCTCTACAGTGAACCCAAGGCACCCATGCATGGATCGTCACGGGCCTTGGTTGTCCCTCAACGTTACCGAGCCTTCCTTCTGGAATTGGCTCATGAGATCCCCTTGGCAGGACACCTGGGGCAAGACAAAACCTTTGCCCGGCTTGTCCCACACTTTTATTGGCCTCAAATGAAAGTGTCGTCCGACACCTACTGCCGGACGTGTGTGTCTTGTCAAGCCAGTGGGAAAACAGGGGTGAAGCTGAAAGCTCCCCTGGAACCACTTCCTGTCGTTAGCACCCCCTTTGAAAGGGTGGGCATCGGCATTGTGGGTCCGTTAGATCCGCCTACTACAGCTGGTCACAGGTTTATCCTGGTTCTGGTGGATCATGCCACACGGTACCCAGAGGCTATACCTCTGAGGACCATTACTGCACCTGTTGTGGCTAGGGCCCTGATGGGAATCTTTACCCGAGTGGGTTTTCCCAAGGAAGTTGTGTCCGACAGGGGGACCAACTTCATGTCAGCATACATGCGGGCGATGTGGAAGGAGTGTGGAGTGACCTACCGGTTCACCACTCCTTACCACCCCCAGACCAATGGTCTGGTGGAGAGGTTCAATAAGACCTTGAAAGGCATGATCAGAAGTCTGCCTGAAAGCCTGCGGAGGAAATGGGACGTCCTCCTACCCTGTCTATTGTTTTCCTACAGGGAAGTGCCACAGAAGGGAGTGGGCTTCAGCCCCTTCGAGCTTTTGTATGGGCACCCTGTGCGTGGACCTCTCAGCCTGGTGAGAGACGGATGGGAAAGAACTTCCAGAAAGCTTCCCCAGGACGTGGTGAGCTACATGCTGGCCTTCCGGAGCCAAATGGCTAAGTTGTGGAAGCAAGCTTCTGACAACTTGGAAGCCAGCCAAGCAGTGATGAAGGCGTGGTATGACCACAATGCTCACCCGGTGGAGAAGGAGCCTGGCCAGAAGGTGTGGGTGATCGAACCAGGAGAGCTTAGCGCCCTCCAGGATCACTGGTCAGGACCCTTTGAGGTGTTGGAGAAGATGGGTAAGGCTACCTACTTGGTGGATCTGAAGACCCCTCACCAGCCCCTACGAGTGCTGCATGCCAACCGCCTCAAACCCCACCATGAGAGGCCCGAAGTCATATTGTTAATGGTGACTGACGGAGCAGAGGACGTGGAAAGCGAGCCTCTCCCCGACTTATTTGCGTCTCAAGAAAAGGATGGGTTGGTGGAGGGAGTGATTCTCTCCCCGTCCCTAACTCCTGAACAGCAGGAGGACTGCCGCCAGGTCCTTGGGCAGTACTCTTCGTTGTTCTCCCTTGTTCCGGGTAGGACTCACCTGTGTGTCCATGACGTGGACACAGGAGACAGCCCACCTGTGAAGTCAAATATCTACCGGATGACAGACAAGGTAAAGGCCAGCATTCACAGTGAAGTCACTAAGATGCTGGAGCTAGGAGTGATTGAACCTTCCAGCAGCCCCTGGTCCAGTCCGGTGGTACTAGTACCAAAAGCTGCACCACCGGGTGCCCAACCGGAACTGAGGTTCTGTGTGGACTACCGGGGACTGAACTCAGTAACCAAGACTGATGCTCATCCGATCCCGAGGGCGGATGAACTGATTGACCGGCTGGGAGCTGCCCAATATTTGAGTACCTTTGACCTTACATCCGGGTACTGGCAGATCTCTCTGACTGATGGAGCTAAGGAAAGGTCAGCCTTCTCCACGCCCAAGGGCCACTACCAGTTCTGCGTGATGCCCTTTGGGCTCAAGAACGCCCCTGCCACGTTTCAGCGTCTGGTGAACCAGATCCTCGCCGGAATGGAGAGTTTCTCTGCTGCTTATCTGGATGACATTGCCGTCTTCGGTAACAGCTGGGAGGATCACTTGCGTCACCTGCAAACTGTTCTCCAGGCCCTGAAACACGCTGGTTTAACGATCAAGGCCAGTAAATGCCAGATCGGGCAGGGGTCGGTAGTGTACCTTGGACACTTGGTAGGTAGGGGAGCGGTGCAACCCCTCCAGGCGAAAATCGAGGCTATCATGGCCTGGGAACCCCCCAAAGACTCAGACTGAGGTCCGAGCTTTTCTGGGCCTCACAGGATACTGCCGCCGCTTCGTGAAGGGGTATGGGACCATTGAGGCCCCCCTCACGGAGCTTACGTCCAAGAAGCAACCTCGACGGGTAGTCTGGACGGAGGCTTGTCAGCAGGCCTTTGTGAAACTGAAGCAAGCCATGTGCGAGGCCCCGGTCTTAAGGGCCCCAGACTTTTCCAAGGAGTTCATTGTCCAGACGGATGCATCGGAACATGGCATTGGGGCAGTGTTATCGCAACTCAATGAAGAGGGTCTGGATCAACCCGTGGTCTTCCTATCCCGGAGACTACTTCCCAGGGAACAGAAGTGGAGTGCAATAGAGCGTGAAGCCTTTGCAGTGGTTTGGGCTCTGAAGAAGTTGCGGCCATACCTGTTTGGCTCGCACTTCCTAGTTCAGACCGACCACAGACCCCTTCGTTGGCTGATGCAGATGAAGGGGGAGAATCCCAAGTTGCTAAGGTGGTCTATCTCCCTACAGGGAATGGACTTTCAGGTGGAACATCGGCCTGGAGTGGACCACGCCAATGCAGACGGTCTCTCAAGGTATTTCCGCCTTAGTGATGACAACTCCCAAGGGGTTGGGAAGCTCTCCCCACTTTCAGCTGGGGGGGACGCGTGTTAGACCTGTCAGCCCTTTGGGTGGTCCCTCCTCATCATTATTTATTTTGTCCCACTTTTGCCTCAAACCCTGTTATAATTTTTCCTTTTTGGGAACCACCAGACTTTTTAGTGTTGATGCAGGGTCAGGGAGCCATTTTCCCTACCCCTGGAACTTCTGTCTGAGGGCCTGAGACACAAAATGGTGGCCACCCATTGTCCCCTGTGACATCACCAGAACCTCCTGGAACATTCTAGAACCCTGTGACAGTGGGAGGCAGTTTAGAATGTTGGGAGGCCATCTCAGAGTGGCAGTTGGCATCTGACTGGAGAAGAGAGAGGACAGAGATAGAAGGAGGTCGGAGTAAGGCAGCAGGGGTGGAAACCAGTGCTTGGAGTGGGGTCCAGAAACCCACCCTTGATGCTAGTCCCTACTGACCAAGCCCAGCCTAGAGCCCTGTGTGGGACCAAGACCAGAAGAACCATCTTAAAGAACTGAATATTTGAAACAGGCCTTAAAGAAGAAGAACAGCAAGTTCCTGACCTGTTTAGCAGTGTCCTCCTAAAGTCCTGACATCGAGAAGCCTGGAGACCTGGGGCCTGAGGTCGAGAAGCGGCGCTGACAGAAAGCAGACGTCGTACCCGGAGCCGCCAGAGGTCGAGTGAGGGCGCCGACGGAGGCCGTGGAGAGTCACCGGAGGTCGAGTAAGGAGTAACCCGAGGTCGAGTGAGGGCTCCGACGGAGGTCGTGGAGAGGCGCCGGAGGTCGAGTCGGGAGTCACCTGAGGTCGAGGTGAGGCGTCGACGGGGGAGTGAAGTCCGCCCACCGGAGTCGCCGGAAACTGAGATGAAGCGCGCCGGAGGTCGGGAGTGGAGATCGCACTCCGGAGACACCAGGAAGTGGGGAGTCCGAGTCCCTGCGACGCTGGAAGGCGACATCGAGACGAGGCCGTCCAGCGACATCGAGTCGAGACCGCCCAGCGACATCGAGCCGAGGCTGCCCAGCGACATCGAGTCGAGACCGCCCAGTGACATCGAGTCGAGACCGCCCAGCGACATCGAGCCGAGGCCGCCCAGCGACATCGAGTCGAGACCGCCCAGCGACATCGTTTCAGAGCCGCCTCACGGCGTCGACACGGTGCCGAGCGGAGCCGATCATCGTGAAAAGGGCAGTAAGTGGTAGAGGGGGTGTTTGAGGCCCCGTGGAGCCCTAAAAGACCATTCTAGGGGCTAGAGGGGTGTTAGAACCAGCCTGGGAGTGCCAGGGGTGAACTAAGACTGGTGCAGTGACATCTGTGAGGGGCTGTGTAGTTTGGAGGGCCAGATCTTTAGGTCACCCTTGTTCTGCCTCAGCTTAGGCCCCAGCCTTGACCAATCTAGGTGGGACACCCCCATGCCATCCAAATGACCACAAGCTGTATATGAGCAAAGTAAGACCAAGTTACCTCATGAAAGTGATCTGATCTGTAACTGTCATTGATTGCTTTACTTTATTTATTGAAGGTGCTTTATTTATTGTCATCCACTAATTTATCCTGCACTATATTTATTGTCTGACTGTATTTATTTGCCATCTGTATTTATTGCACATCTATTTATTCTTTGCTTAATGAGGACCTGAACCTATTTATAGAAATCCCAATGTAGTATTATTTATTTGACCTGCTCTTTTAAGGAAAATCTTATTGTATTGTATTTATGTAATGAAACCTGCAACTAAGAGAAAATAAGATAAAGACATATATATTTTCAACTTGACTTGCATTATTTTTACGGTGTAGTGTCGTTTTTGGAACGGATGAACGCATGGTTATTGTGTGGGTATGACGTACGCTTAACACAGTGCCTGACCCCCAACCGCTCGAGCCAAGCTACCATTGTGCTGGGAACCTGGTGACTGCTAACCCGGTTGCCCGGTTTCCAACATGAAGTGTTCAAGGTTTCGCTAGGCACTGCCATTGCTAAATCCAACATGATTGTTTTTCCCACATATGCCAGACCATTGGTCACAGGTGTATCAGTGCTACCTTCAGCTTCTATATCACAATTAATGTCCAATATAGATCCCAGCCCCCAGTGATGTAGTCAATCCACCTGTTCCAGGGGAGAAAAGCGGTTAGTGGTTTAAATGGCAAAATGCTGGTGCTTTGTTTAACAAAATGTAACTTCACATGTGTCTGTGTACTTGGTTTATAGAAATAGCTAAGGGGTACTGCCATAATGGAGCCCCTTGAATTTGTAAGGCTAGAAAGCCTTTTCATTAGAGATTGTACATTAGGTTTATTTTTGCTTGCTATTTGGGTGAGTTTATAGTTTTTAAAATAATTTATGTATACTTACTTTCTTATATCATTTTGCTGGTTTGTGATGGTTGCTATTTTCTGCCAGTTTATTGGTTTTTCATGTGGTAGTTCTTACTAGTAGGAAGTCTACGTAAAGAGATTGAAGTTGGATTGTGTTTTAATATTTATTTGCTATTTTTAGGTTTTTAAGTTCAGTAACAATTACATTTTAGTTTAAATATAACTTTTACTTACTTGGTTAGGTAGTTTTAGATGTATATATTTCTTCCTTAATGGTCTGGTGAAATAATTTGTCAGAGCTTCCTTGTCCTGCAGTGTTTGCCATTTTTGAAGTATTTAATTGTTTATATAGTGTGCCTTTTATATTGTTGACTTAATTACTTGTTCGATTTTATTGGTTAAAGTTGTTTCATTTAATTTGTTGTTTTTAGCTTTTTGTTTTAATTTTTTTAAACTTGAGTCATTCTATGAGAATTGGTAATTTAGGTTTTATTCTTATAGCGTGATATATAGTTTGATAGTTTTGAATATAAAAAAATATATACTTATTCCTATGTAGTTGGTGCTTAAATGTTTGCAGTTAATGCCAGTGTTGTATTGTTAATATTTTAGTTATATCATTTATAGGGGGGAATGGCAAACATTTTGTTGATGTAATATATATTTTTTAATTTATATATGGGTTTCAGTTTTTTTTCCTTCCTCACGGAACACTTAACAGAGAGCGGTGCTTTCTGGGAACTGTAGTGAAATCCTGACTACTTTGGGTGCACGAGCATGTGACCTGGGGTCGAAACATCCCTTCCAATGGGAGCAACGCAGGACACTTAAAGGCGCGGGTGGAGTTACATCGCGGTAGCAGTGGCATCTGAAGAAGGCTATTTAAGCCGAAATGCATTATGCCTGTGCTGTCTGAATAAACGGCTTCCATTGTTTTCCAGAGTGGCCTCTTACCGTTCTTATCGGAGGGGTGATTTTTGGATATAATATCTATCTATCTATCTATCTATCTATCTATCTATCTATCTATCTATCTATCTATCTATCTATCTATCTATCTATCTATCTATCTATCTATCTATCTATCTATCTATCTATCTATCTATCTATCTATCTATCTATCTATCTATCTATCTATCTATCTATCTATCTATCTATCGATCTATCCATCCATCCATCCATCCATCCATCCATCCATCCATCCATCCATCCATCCATCCATCCATCCATCCATCCATCCATCCATCCATCCATCCATCCATCTATCTATCTATCTATCTATCTATCTATCTATCTATCTATCTATCTATCTATCTATCTATCTATCTGTCTATCTATCTATCTATCTATCTATCTATCTATCTATCTATCTATCTATCTATCTATCTATCTATCTATCTATCTATCTATCTATCTATCTATCTATCTGTCTATCTATCTGTCTATCTATCTATCTATCTATCTATCTATCTATCTATCTATCTATCTATCTATATACACAGAAAAAACCATAGGTTTCAGGGGTGTTATAGTTAGCTGGCCATTTCACTCGTACAAAACCATAGAAATTCCTCCGTTATAGTTAGTTCTGCTAACTATAACTCGCGCACCCGCAATGCACTGCTGATGATGTCACATATTGCATCATTCATGACATGGTCAGTGACATCACTGATGACATCACTGATGACATCTCAAATGACATCACTGATGACATCGCTGATGACATCCTCCAGTGAATGTAGTTTAGTTTGAAATTTAAATATGTATTATATATATACCAATCTGTATTGAATATTGAGTGGATATATAACTGTCTGGATGGAGGATTTAGTAGCTGTCTGACCGTCAGTTTAAGTGAGTAATTAAAAGTGTCTCACTTAATACCTGGATTAGTAACTAAACTATGGGAATGTGTGCATCACTGTCTCTGTTGTTGTATAACATGCTGCATCAGTTGGTCACTAACTACATGAGTGTGTGTATTAGCTATTGATTAGTTGGGTGAGTATTTGTTTGGGACTCTGAGTTTGTGTGTGGTTGGATGGGGTGGGTGTAACTCTATGCATAGCTGTGTGAATGGTTGATTGACTAGGTGCATAGGTTTAAGAGTGCATGTGGAAACAGTTGTTTGGGTGACTGAGTGTATTTATTTGTATGTTGGTGAGCGAATATATGTTTTAGTTGTACATCTTCAACAAAGTAAAAAAAATAAAAGGCATTGTATGTGAGAGTTGGTGTATATAAATAAGTATGTGTAAGAGTCAGTGATTGTGAGAGTAACTATATGAATGAGTGTACAATGTAATGGTGATTTTTTAACATATTAACTATGAGTTACTATGTGTTTGAATAAATGAGGTGTTGTTGGATAATTGTGTAAGTGAGTAAATGTAAGTGTGATTAATTTTTTTCATGAGTGAGTAGGATGACTGCATAACCGACTAAGATGACTGCTGATGTGTCAATGTCTATATATGTGTATTAGTGCATTTGATAGTGTTCTATTAATTAGTGTCTGCATGTATAAATTATTCTGTTGTTGAATGGGTAGTTGTATGTGTAGACTTAGGAATCAGTGAGTGGGTATGTAGTAACTGGTATTGGTGTGTCAATGGTTTCAAATATGGTACTCTGTATTTTACAGTGAGTGATGAAAGGTTATACTAGTGTATGATGAGGTGTATCAGATTGTCACGTGGATGTCATCAGTAATGTCATTTGAGATGTCATCAGTGATGTCATCAGTGATGTCACTGACCATGTCAGGAATGATGCAATATGTGACATCATCAGCAGTACATTGCGGGCGCGCTAGTTATAGTTAGCAGAACTAACTATAACGGAGGAATTTTTATGGTTTTGTACGAGTGAAATGGGCAGCTAACTATAACACCCCTGAAACCTATGTTTTTTTCTGTCAATTTCTAAGGTTTCTTAAGTGCTAATTTCTAAATATAACGTCTCTGAAACCTGTGTTTTTTTCAGTGAATTTCAAAGCTTTTTTAAATGCTAATTTCTAACTATAACGTCTCTGAAACCTATGTTTTTTTTCAGTGAATTTCAAAGGTTTTTTAAATGCTAATTTTTAAGTGTAATGGTAGTTATACCTATTTTTTTGTACTGATTTTCTACAGTTTTTTAACTGTTTATTTATAAATATTTTATTCATTAAATAACATTATATATTTTTCTGAAAATTGCAAAAAAAAAAAATCAAACTTATATTATTTTCTTCCGAGTTGCACACTCAAAGCGTACACATCACGGTCGGTGTGCGGATTCTAGCCACTATTTTAGAAAAGTTGTGAAGGATCCGCGTACGGTGTGCGACTGCTGCGTGTTTTTCAGTTACATCATATACATCTAATATTATGTGATGAGCGCGATCGGTATGCGACCAGTCCGCGACACCTTCTCCCGCGCATTTGCGACACATGCGCATTATGGTACGAGATGGTTGCGCGGTGGCGGGTCCCGCGTGACGTCATATACGTGCTGGGGCACACTGGGTACGCGACTCCAGCAAAAAAAATGTATGTTCCAAAATGATATGTATGTGTCTTTAATATACAGATTAGGGCAAGTGATTATCTAAGATAGTAATAAAAATAACATATTTCTACTTATAATAAACGTATATTATTTTGAAATATATTTTTGCGAAGTCGGGTGCGTGCATCGTGAGTGCAGAGAACCAGGTCAGCAGAGGTGCTGTAGAGCCAGAGAAACCACGTCAGCAGAGCCATTGTAGAGCCAGAGAACCAGGTCAGCAGAGCAGCTCTAGAGCCTAAGAAGCAGGTCAGCAGAGTTGCTCTAGAACCAGAGACCCAGGTCAGCAGAGTTGCTCTAGAGCCAGAGACCCAGGTCAGCAGAGCTGCTCTAGAGGCCGAGAACCAGGTCATCAGAGCGGCTGTAGAGCCAGAGAAACCAGGTCAGTAGAGCTGCTTTAGAAGGAGAGAACCAGGTCAGCAGAGCTGCTATAGAGCCAGAGAACCATGTCAGCAGAACTGCTTTAGAGCCATAGAACCGGGTCAGCAGAGCTGCTTTTGAGCCAGAGAACCAGGTCAGCAGAGCTGATCTGTAGCCTAAGAACTAGATCAGCAGAGCTGCTCTAGAGCCAGAGAACCAGGCCAGCAGACCTGTTGTAGACCCAGAGAAACCAGGTTAGCAGAGCTGCTTTAGAGGGAGAGAACCAGGTCAGCAGAGCTGCTTTAGAGCCAGAGAACCAGGTCAGCAGAGCTGCTCTAGCTGACACTGACTGACTGACACTGACTGACTCACACTGACAGATTGACACTGAATGACACTGATTGACTGACACTGACACTGACTGACACTGACTGACACTGATTGACTGACACTGACTGCCTGACAATGACTGACACTGATTGACTGACAATGACTGACTGACACTGACTGACACTGACTGACTGACACTGACTGACACTGACTGACACTGACTGACTACTCTCTACCACTCTACTACTCACTCTCTACTACTCTCAACTACTCACTCTCTACTACTCACTCTCTACTACTCTCTTCTATTCACTCTCTACTACTCACTCTCTACTACTCTCTCTCTACTACTCACTCTCTACTACTCACTCGCTACTACTCTCTACTACTCACTCTGTACTACTCACTCTCTACTACTCTCTACTACTCACTCTACTACTCTCTACTACTCACTCTCTCCTACTCACTCTCTGCTACTCGCCTTCTACTACTCTCTTCTACTCTCTCTCTACTACCCACTCTCTACTACTCCCTCTACTACTCTTTACTACTCACTCTCTACAACTCACTCTCTACTGCTCGCTCTCTACTACTCACTATCCACTACTCACTCTCTACTACTCGCTCTCTAATACTCTCTACTACTCACTCTCTACTACTCTCTACTACTCTCTCTACTACTCACTCTTTACTACTCACTCTCTACTACTCTACTACTCTCCACTACTCTCTCTACTACTCACTCTCTACTACTCTCTCCTACTCACTCTACTACTCTCTACTACTCTCTACAACTCACTCTCTACTACTCTCTACTACTCACTCTCTACTACTCACTCTCTACTACTCGCTCTCTACTACTCTCTACTGCTCACTCTCCACTACTCACTTTCTACTACTCGTTCTCAACTACCCTCTACTACTCACTCTATTACTCACTCTCTACTACTCTACTACTCTCTACTACTCTCTCGACTTCTCAATCTCTACTACACACTCTCTACTACACACACTCCACTACTTGCTCTCTACTACTCTCTACTACTCACTCTACTACTCACTCTCTACTACTGTCTACTACTTACTCTGTACTACTCACTTTCTACTACTCGCTCTCTACTACTCTCTACTGCTCACTCTCCACTACTCACTCTCTACTACTCGCTCTCAACTACCCTCTATTACTCACTCTCTATTACTCTACTACTATCTCAACTTCTCACTCTCTACTACTCACTCTCTACTACACACTCTCTACTACTTGCTCTCTACTACTTGCTCTCTACTACTCTCTACTACTCACTCTACTACTCACTCTCTACTACTCACTACTACTCTCTCTCTACTATTCACTCTCTACTACTCTACTACTCTCTACTACTCTCTCTCTACTACTCACTCTCTACTACTCTCTACTACTCACTCTCTACTACTCTCTCTACTACTCACTCTCTACTACTCACTCTACTACTCACTCTCTACTACTCACTCTCTACTACTCTCTACTACTCACTCTCTACTACTCTCTCTACTACTCTCTACTACTCACTCTACTACTCACTCTCTACTACTCTCTCTCTCTGCTACTCACTCTCTACTACTCACTCACTACTACTCTCTACTACTCACTCTCTACTACTCAATCTCTGCTACTCTCTACTTCTCACTCTCTACCACTCCCTCTACTACTCTCTACTACTCACTCTCTGCTACTCTCTCTATTATTCTCTACTACTCATTCTCTACTCTCTATTACTCACTCTCTACTCTCTACCTCTCTTCCTCACTCTACCTCTCTCTCTACTACTCTCTACCTCTCTACCTCTACCTCTCTACCTCTACCTCTCTACCTCTACTCCTCTACCTCTACACCTCTACCTCTCTACCTCTCTCTACCTCTCTCTACACACACACATATGCACATATATATATGCATATATATGTATATGCATTTATGTATGTATGTGTGTATATATACCTACATATATAAATATAGATATAATCTGCATATCTATATAAATACAAATATAAATGCATGCATACATATACATATACATATATGCATACATATGCATGTTATGTACATGAAAGTTTGAAAAACACTAATACAAGCAAAGCTAAAAAGCCACCTATTTACAAACAGAATTGCTTTAACTTAAACGAGGGCGAGACCTATTGCATTTTCAATGCTTGTTTACTTTGGTTCCATCAAGAAGGCATTCCGATGTAATACACATTTGCCATAAATTCTGAATGGTAGCACTCTAGTTGCTCATTAGATCACTGTAGTAAAGCTACTGCTCACCAGGGAAGTCTGCTGGTGGTATTCAAACTGCATGTTTCAGTCTGCAGAGGATTTGAGAAGTCAAAATGTGCCCTAATTTTTCTTTCTGCAGCATTAATCATAATTTCTATGGCAAAATGACCCCCTCATGTTGTTCCTTTGCAAATTAAATGTTTTAAATGTTACCACTTTATTCCAATCAAGATGGCTTCAGGTGTGCCATACTTTTGTCATAAGTAAGACTGTTAGCGCTCTAGTTGTTCTTTAGAACACTCTGGGACATTCTGTCATTGGGCTATACTTGGGCTACATCTGGGTGATATTTGTGCTACATTTGGGCTCTTTTATCTTTGGTGACCATCTTGGGAGACTTATTTGTTGTGAAGTTTCCTAATTTCCTCATTTACTGCAGTCTCCTCATTAGGAAATACTTTCAGTTTTTTACTTAGATTCCATCAAGAAGGCATTCAGATGTGTTACACATTTGCCATAAATTCGGAATGTTAGCACTCTAGTTGCTTATTAGATCACTGTAGTAAAGCTACTGCTCACCAGGGAAGTCTGCTCCTGGTATTGAAAGTGCATGTTTCCGTCTGCATGTCACAATTTTTTCATGAAATAGAAGAGGATTTGAGAAGTCATTCAAAATGTGCCCTAATTTATCTTTTTTCAGCACTAATCATAATTTCTAAGGCAAAATTAACCCCCTCATTGTTTTCCTTTTAAATTAAACTACTGACTCCCTGCTACTCACTCGCTACTACTCTCTACTGCTCACTCTCTACTACTCACTCGCTACTACTCTCTACTACTCACTCTCTACTACTCTACTACTCACTCTCTACTACTCTCTACTACTCACTCTCTACTACTCACTCCCTACTACTCACTCTCTACTACTCACTCTACTACTCTCTACTACTCTCTACCACTCACTCTCTACTACTCTCTACTATTCTCTCTACTACTCCCTCTCTACTACTCACTCTCTACTATTCACTCTCTACTACTCTCTCTCTACTACTCACTCTCTGCTATTCACTATCTACTACTCACTCTCTACTACTCACTCTCTACTACTTGCTCTCTACTACTCTCTACTACTCAGTCTCTACTACTCTACTACTCTCTACTACTCTCTCTACTACCCACTCTCTACTACTCACTCTCTACTACTCTACTACTCACTTCTACTCTCTCTACTACTCACTATCTACTACTCTCTACCACTCACTCTCTACTACTCTACTACTCACTCTCTACTACTCTCTACTACTCACTCTCTACTACTCACTCCCTACTACTCACTCTCTACTACTCACTCTACTACTCTCTACTACTCTCTACCACTCACTCCTTACTACTCTCTACTACTCTCTACTATTCTCTCTCTACTACTCCCTCTCTACTACTCACTCTCTACTATTCACTCTCTACTACTCACTCTCTACTACTCACTCTCTACTACTCTCTACTACTCACTCTCCACTACTCACTCTCTACTACTCACTACTACTCACTCTCTACTAGTCTACTACTCTCTACTACTCTCTACTACTACTCTCTACTACTCACTCCCTACTACTCACTCTCTACTACTCTCTACTACTCACTCTCTACTACTCTACTACTCACTCTCTACTACTCTCTACTACTCACTTTCTACTTTTCTCTCTCTACTACTCACTCTCTACTATTCACTCTCTACTACTCACTCTCTACTACTCGCTCTCTACTACTCTCTACTACTCACTCTCCACTACTCACTCTCTACTACTTGCTCTCTACTACTCTCTACTACTCACTCTCTACTACTCTACTACTCTCTACTACTCTCTCTACTATTCACTCTCTACTACTCATGCTCTACTACTCACTCTCTACTACTCTACTACTCTCTACTACTCTCTCTACTACTCACTCTCTACTACTCTCTACTACTCTCTCGCTACTACTCACTCTCTACTACTCACTCTACTACTCTCTACAACTCACTCTCTATGACTTTCTACTACTCACTCTCTACTACTTGCTCTCTACTACTCACTCTCCACTACTCAGTCTCTACTACTCGCTCTCTACTACTCTCTACTACTCACTCTACTACTCACTCTCTACTACTCTACTACTCTCTTCTACTCTCTCTACTACTCACTCTCTACTACTCTCTACTACTCACTCTCTACTACTTGCTCTCTACTACTCGCTCTCTACTACCGTCTACTACTCACTCTACT
This sequence comes from Triturus cristatus, assembly GCF_964204655.1. Lineage (NCBI taxonomy): Eukaryota > Metazoa > Chordata > Amphibia > Caudata > Salamandridae > Triturus > Triturus cristatus. The sequence continues at coordinate 1,374,521,854 of NC_140591.1, forward strand.
ACACACTCTCTACTACTCACTCTCCACTACTCCACTACCCTCTACTACTCACTCTCTACTACTCTACTATTCCCTACTACTCTCTCTCTACTACTCACTCTCTTCTACTCACTTTCTACTACTCACTCTCTAATACTCTCTCTCTACTACTCACTCTCTACTACTCTCTACTACTCACTCTCCACTACTCCACTACGCTCTACTACTCACTCTCTACTACTCACTCTCTACCACTCTCTCTCTACTACTCGCTCTCTACTACTCTCTCTCTACTACTCTCTACTACTCTCTACTACTCACTCTACTACTCCCTCTCTCTCTCTACTACTCACTCTCTACCACTCACTCTCTACCACTCTCTCTCTACTACTCACTCTCTACTACTCTCTCTCTACTACTCTCTACTACTCACTCTACTACTCACGCTCTACTAATCACTCTCTACTACACACTCTCTACTACTGTCTCTCTACTACTCTCTACTACTCACTCTACTGCTCACTCTCTACTACTCACTCTCTACTACTCTCGACTACTCACTCTACTACTCACTCTCTACTATTCTCTACTCCTCTCTTCTACTCACTCTCTACTACCCACTCTCTACTACTCTCTACTACTCACTCCCTACTACTCACTCTCTACTACTCACTCTACTACTCTCTACTACTCACTCTCTGCTACTCTCTCTACTACTCTCTACTGCTCTCTACTACTCACTTTCTACTCTCTACTCCCTATTACTCATCCTCTACTCTCCACCTCTCTACCTCTCTCTACCTCTCTCTCTACCTCTCTACCTCTCTACCTCTACCTATCTACCTCTCTACCTCTACCTCACTACCTCTACAACTCTACCTCTCTACCTCTCTCTACCTCTCTCTACACGCACACATTTGCGCATATATATATGCATATATATGCATATGCATTTATAGATATGTATGTGTGTAAATATATACATACATATATAAGCATGTATATAATCTGCATATCTATATAAATACAAGTATAAATGCATGCATACATATACATATATGCATACATATGCATGTTATGTACATGAAAGTTTGAAAAACACTAATAAAAGCAAAGCTAAAAAGCCACCCAATTACAAACAGAATTGCTTTAACCTAAACGAGGGTGAGACCTATTGCATTTTCAATGCTTGTTTACTTTGGTTCCATCAAGATGGCATTCAGATGTGACACATTTGCCATAAATTCTGAATGGTAGCACTCTAGTTCCTCATTAGATCACTGTAGTAAAGCTACTGCTCACCAGGGAAGTCTGCTGCTGGTATTCAAAGTGCATGTTTCAGTCTGCATGTCAGAATTTTTTAATGAAATAGAAGAGGATTTGAGAAGTCACTCAAAATGTGCCCTAATTTTTCTTTCTGCAGCACTAATCATACTTTCCAGGGCAAAACGAACCCCCTCATCTTGTTCCTTTTTAAATTAAATGTTTTAAGAGTTACCACTTTATTCCAATCAAGATGGCTTCATGTGTGCCATACGTTTGTCATAAATAGGACTGTTCTAGTTGTTCTTTAGAACACTCTGGGAAGCTGCAGTAGAACACAAAGGAATCAACTGACAGTCTCTGCCCTTGTTGTTTTACTGAGAATGTCAGATTTAATTCTCACATGACTGAGAAACATAATGTGAATTTACAGAAAATATGCTCTCAGTTTAGCTTATAGATCACCTTCCAAACCTCTGTGGGAAAAGCATGAGAAAATATTTGTCTCTCAAACATGATTCATGTTATCCCAGCAGAAGGCTTTTTCACATGGTAAAATCACCTTAGAATACACCATAATTCCTAATATGAGTATGGTACCATCAACAAATGATTTATAATGTAACTAAAGTCTTAAAACCTTCTATTAACTGCAATGCTTTTAAATGAGGTGCTATCATCTATATTGGTCCCAAGATGGTTGCCAACACTTCTTGGATGAAGTGCTGACAGCCAATCAGATCTCACGATGAGATGTGTGGTTAGGCTCCGCCCAGATATATATGTGACTTTGATTCTCTCAGGAACTACCGAACGGATTTACACCAAAGGCACGACTCGGAACCAAGGTCTACCTTTCTGCCAAATTTGGTGTAATTCCGTTCAGCAGTTCGGGCTGTAGCTGCGACTAAAGGTCCCTATGGAAAATTGCATTGGGAAAACACGTTTTGGGACCCCTCTTTTTTCTTTGGCCCAGCTTGACAAATCACCCCAAGACTTTCAGGATAGGAGCAGACCACGAGTTTTGAAAATTTTGCGACCGCCAGTAGGTAGTATATATAGTATATATATATATTGGGGAGAGAGGAGGCAACTTAGTGTGCCTGATGAAGGAACCAGTGAGGTCTTTGATTCACACCCCCGCGGGCACTCGAGCTGGTTTGTGGCCTGTGCTCATTGATATGGGAGCATCACTTGATGTTTGCAGCGGTTTGGTAACTTTTCACCCGCTCACTCGGACTTCAAGTCCCAGCATCCCTTTGCTTGTGGGAGTGTCATTGCTTTGCATTAGCACATGATGTGGAGGAGGGGCATGTGAAATTTTTAAACAGGAACAGGAGCAACAACAGCTGTACTGTTTGCTGACGACTCTATGGAACCGGCACTGACGAAGGCGACTCATCGCTGAAACGCGTATGCCATCGTTTCATGAACTGCCAGCACCTTGACAAGCCTGTATCTCATGGACTGCCAGCAAAGCGAACTCTGATCTGAATAAAGCCTCACAAGATTCCGGAGTGTGCCGTGCTTTTCTTTAAGGGAACTAGCGTTGGTCTTTGTGTTTAGTCCGCAGGCTGGAGGCGGACAAACGGCACACCCTCTCGATTTGGAGCACCTTGGAGAAACCAGCATTGTGGCAATTTTGCTTTTCGGCAAAACAAGGCACCCCCCCGAGCAGCTGCACCGCCATTTGGCCACACGGACTGTATTGGGGAGAGAGGAGGCAACTTAGTGTGCCTGATGAAGGAACCAGTGAGGTCTTTGATTCACACCCCTGCGGGCACTCGAGCTGGTTTGTGGCCCGTGCTCATTGATATGGGAGCATCACTTGATGTTTGCAGCGGTTTGGTAACTTTTCACCCGCTCACTCGGACTTCAAGTCCCAGCATCCCTTTGCTTGTGGGAGTGTCATCGCTTTGCATTAGCACATGATGCGGAGTAGGGACATGTGAAATTTTTAAACAGGAACAGGAGCAACAACAGCTGTACTGTTTGCTGACGACTCTATGGAACCGGCACTGACGAAGGCGACTCATCGCTGAAACGCGTATGCCATCGTTTCATGAACTGCCATCACGTTGACAAGCCTGTATCTCATGGACTGCCAGCAAAGCGAACTTTGATCTGAATAAAGCCTCACAAGATTCCGGAGTGTGCCGTGCTTTTCTTTAAGGGAAATAGCGTTGGTCTTTGTGTTTAGTCCGCAGGCTGGAGGCGGACAAACGGCACACCCTCTCGATTTGGAGCACCTTGGAGAAACCAGCATTGTGGCAATTTTGCTTTTCGGCAAAACAAGGCGCCCCCCCGAACGGCTGCACCGCCATTTGGCCACACGGACTGTATTGGGGAGAGAGGAGGCAACTTAGTGTGCCTGATGAAGGAACCAGTGAGTTCTTTGATTCACACCCCCGCGGGCACTCGAGCTGGTTTGTGGCCCGTGCTCATTGATATGGGAGCATCACTTGATGTTTGCAGCGGTTTGGTAACTTTTCACCCGCTCACTCGGACTTCAAATCCCAGCATCCCTTTGCTTGTGGGAGTGTCATCGCTTTGCATTAGCACATGATGCGGAGGAGGGGCATGTGAAATTTTTAAACAGGAACAGGAGCAACAACAGCTGTACTGTGTGCTGACGACTCTATGGAACCGGCACTGACGAAGGCGACTCATCGCTGAAACGTGTATGCCATCGTTTCATGAACTGCCAGCACGTTGACAAGCCTGTATCTCATGGACTGCCAGCAAAGCGAACTTTGATCTGAATAAAGCCTCACAAGATTCTGGAGTGTGCCGTGCTTTTCTTTAAGGGAACTAGCGTTGGTCTTTATATAGGATTCGAGCGTTCTTTCATCTCGTCTCAGAGCCTGACAAAATTCCTGCACCCGAGGCTGGAACGTCAAGGGGACCCAAGGGAGCCTGACAACATCGGCGCTGGATGTCCCGTCCTTTCATAATGCACCTTTTTCCTGCTGCCTTTCCCCTCGCAACATTGAGCCAGAAACAGTGATTTCTGGGTAATGGAGTCCACCATGGATTGCAGTGGCAGTGTGACCAGGTGATTAGGGGTCATTAATTTTCCTCCAATGAGGTTGTTGCAGGACATTCAAAGGTGGGGGCGGAGCAACATCCAAGAAACAGCCGCATATGAGAAAGGCCATTTTAGCCGAAATGCATTATGCACATGCTGTTTTAATAAAGGACTCCCTGATTTCCCCGAAGTGGCCTCTTCTCCTTGCTTACCTGAAGGGGGTTTGATCATGAATTCTGCGCGTCTGCCAGTGGCGCTTTAAGAGGCACCGTTCCTGAATGTGGCGGGAGTAGTGCTGGCACCAGCTGTTTCAGCTTGAACTGCTTTTCCGAGGTATCGGATCAACTCCTGTCCACCCTGGGGTCCGGCTGAGCAAAGGCTTCTACCTATGGTTGTTCGTGATTTCACGAGGATTCGAGCGTTCTTTCATCTCGTCTCAGAGCCTGACAAAATTCCTGCACCCGAGGCTGGAACGTCAAGGGGACCCAAGGGAGCCTGACAACATCGGCGCTGGATGTCCCGTCCTTTCATAATGCACCTTTTTCCTGCTGCCTTTCCCCTCGCAACATTGAGCCAGAAACAGTGATTTCTGGGTAATGGAGTCCACCATGGATTGCAGTGGCAGTGTGACCAGGTGATTAGGGGTCATTAATTTTCCTCCAATGAGGTTGTTGCAGGACATTCAAAGGTGGGGGCGGAGCAACATCCAAGAAACAGCCGCATATGAGGAAGGCCATTTTAGCCGAAATGCATTATGCACATGCTGTTTTAATAAAGGACTCCCTGATTTCCCCGAAGTGGCCTCTTCTCCTTGCTTACCTGAAGGGGGTTTGATCATGAATTCTGCGCGTCTGCCAGTGGCGCTTTAAGAGGCACCGTTCCTGAATGTGGCGGGAGTAGTGCTGGCACCAGCTGTTTCAGCTTGAACTGCTTTTCCGAGGTATCGGATCAACTCCTGTCCGCCCTGGGGTCCGGCTGAGCAAAGGCTTCTACCTATGGTGGTTCGTGATTTCACGAGGATTCGAGCGTTCTTTCATCTCGTCTCAGAGCCTGACAAAATTCCTGCACCCGAGGCTGGAACGTCAAGGGGACCCAAGGGAGCCTGACAACATCGGCGCTGGATGTCCCGTCCTTTCATAATGCACCTTTTTCCTGCTGCCTTTCCCCTCGCAACATTGAGCCAGAAACAGTGATTTCTGGGTAATGGAGTCTACCATGGATTGCAGTGGCAGTGTGACCAGGTGATTAGGGGTCATTAATTTTCCTCCAATGAGGTTGTTGCAGGATATTCAAAGGTGGGGGCGGAGCAACATCCAAGAAACAGCCGCATCTGAGGAAGGCCATTTTAGCCGAAATGCATTATGCACATGCTGTTTTAATAAAGGACTCCCTGATTTCCCCGAAGTGGCCTCTTCTCCTTGCTTACCTGAAGGGGGTTTGATCATATATATATATATATATATATATATATATATATATATATATATATATATATATAACAGAAAGTCCTTGACAAAACCCTAGCTGGAGAAAACAAGGAGCGGCACACCAGGAGACTGCACAATTACTTTATTGTGTACCAAAAAGCAAGATGGCGCGTTTCGGCGTTTAGCCTTTTTCGAGTAGTTTGTTGTCAAGCAATTTCCCTTAGAAATAGCAATCAATGTTCATGAACATAGGAAAAATACATTATGACACCATGAATTTTTCAGGATCAAAGTTGTAACGCATTATTTCAACAAATCAATGACTACAATTCATCATTTTTAAGCGGTCTGCATTACAGTTCGAGTTTGTTCTAATAAAACAAATTGGGAATCTCAGTACATTTGAGATTTACGCGCGCATTTTGTGTTCACATGCGATGTACAATAAAGTTTCATTCATAAAAACAAAAAATGGATTTCTGATATTTTCACTTCAAATTATATTGCATAACGTTTTCAATATATCATCTGAATTCAAAACTAGTTCAGAAATGATAATTGCATATGATTCCATAACAATCAAGCAAAGGATGCATTTGCGCTAGCCAACTCATAACCTCCAATTCATGTTTAACTGATATCACTTCAACAGCGCACGTAATCCATGCTGTGACCCAAATATATATCATATATCTGCGAAACTGTTACAATATTAGCAATGCCAATGTATGGTAATGTACCCATAATGTCTCCTTAACATCAAAATTATAGCAATCAAGAGTTATGTACTCAACTCTATTATGTCCACTAAGATCCTAGCTGAGTAATGCTATCTCTAAGTGTATGGTGCTGAGTGAAAAACTATAAGAATATAAACTATTAAGTGAATCTACTAGTGACAATAAATGGAACTCGAACAGGATATCCAACTGTCAAGGTTTAATTCTTTAGACAGTTCTCTCTGCATTGGGTCATAAATGTGTCCCTAATTGCTACATCCATGAATATAAATTTACAAATCACGGAATGTGAGAGGGGAAGCCTCATTTGTTAGTTCCTAATTAAAACCAGTGATTAAGTGATGAAATTAGTGAAAAGGAAGAGCTAGGAGAGAGAGGAGGAAGGCAGAATCAGCGGCCAATATGCGTAGCGAGTTCTTCCCCACTGTTTAGACCGTTTGGGGGTTTTGTGTTGAAGTCAATTATATATCTTGACTCCAAAACCCTGAGATTTTTCTCCCTATCACCACCCCGAATATGGGGTAGGATTTTGTCAATTCCAAAGAAAATCAGAAGACTGTAGTTACTTTTATGTTTTTCTGCAAAGTGCTGTGCTACCGGATAGTTAACATCACGGTTAGTGATGGTTTGAAGGTGCTGTAGAATCCGTACTTTTAGTGGAAGTTTTGTACTGCCTGTGTAACAATAGCCACAAGGGCATTCCAGCACATAGACAGTAAAATCGCTATTGCAATTGATCATCTTGGCAATGCTTCTCATTATACCTGCCCCTATCAGGTAGGTTTTGCAATTGATGCCGTTCCTGCAAGCTTTGCATGAGCTACATGTTTTGAAGCCATTTGGTGGTATTAGCCACTGAGTACCAACAATATCATGAGGGTAACTATGGACTAAACAATCTTTCGGGGATTTGGGTCACACGTATGTCAGTTTAGGACTTGAGCCTACATGTTTTCCTATAATGGGATCCACTTCTAATAGGCTCCAGTGTGCTTTCATGACTTTCCTTAAGTTTGGGGCCCCATTACTAAAGATGGTAATCATTCTAGGTGTTTCATTTATTGCATCTGTGGGCCCCAATTGTTTTCTAGTTGTAGAATTGAAGAACAGGTCTTTCTGTGTCTTGTCCTCGACTTTGTTTTTAGCAATTTGGAGCACTCTATTGCTGTAACCTCTTATTTTGAATCTTCTCTCCATAGTTAACTGTTCTGTGAGGAAGCCCTCATTTGTACTGCAGTTTTGGCAGGTTCAAAGCAATTCCCCATACGGAATGCTGTTAATTAAGGGGATCGGGTGATTGCTGGAACCATGTAAAACAGTATTACCGTCAGTCTCCTTTGTAAAGAGACTCGTTGTGATGTTGCCATCCACAATTTTAACACAGACGTCTAGAAACTCACAATAGTCTTTGATAATTTTGTGGGTAAATTTTGGAATTAAATTGTTGACCCCCAGTTCCTGTATAAATTGTACAGCTTGAGCTTCTGGTCCATCCCAGATCAGGAATAAATCATCGATATATCTGATTCAAATAGGTATATGGTCAATTTATCGTTCATTGTTTTCCACCCAGACAATTTGTTCCTCCCACCACCCTAGGAACAAGTTTGCTAGGTTGGGGGCGAAACAAGTCCGCATTGCAGTACCAGATCGTTGAAGATATACCTGCTGTCATCGGTTATGGCCCTGCAAGTACGATGCGACTCGTATACTTCACAATGCAAGCATGCATTCTGAGCGGAATGCATGCTTGCATTGTGGAAAGCAGGGGTGCAGTTCATCCCTGCACCCTGTGGACGGCACCCCAAGGTGCCTGCCACCGGGTGCAGGGATCCACAGAGGGGCACCATAGGTGCCCCCAGGCTGCCATTCGGCAGCCTTGCACCCATGGGGGCCCAACTGGGTGCCCCCAAAGACAGTTTCCGACTGCCTTTTTGTGCCGGAAAGACCGGCATGAAAAGGCAGTGAAAAACTGCCTTCTTAATCCCTCGGTCGTAAAGAGGCGGCCGGGGGAGCACTGAGGCATTTCCGGACGGCGGACGGGCTATCCGAGCCTGTCGTCAGCCATCCGGAAATCCAAGTTGTATTCCTATCGGACCGAGCCCATCGGAATGGCTCGGTCAAAAAGGAATCTGGCGGACATGTTCCGATTCGGTCGAAAGGGCAGCGACCAATGTTCGGAGCCCTTCCGGCCAAAATTGGAGTCGGCCCAAGTTGCTAAATGCAGAACCTACTTGAGATGGCGTGTTATCACTCCTCAGCAAGGTACCAACAAATGTCTCTACAGTTGCTATGTTTTCCGTGTAGACTGTGCCATTGTAGAATGGAAGCAATTAGATTTGATTGTACATTCACACCTTAAATCGGTATCTGTGGCATTCACATCAGCCCTGCTTCTCGACATGCATGGTCTCACAACACTGTCAGACACTGATTTGCTTAAAGTGCTGATCCCACATCAGACTTGGAAAGGTAGCGCAGTCTTTCATCTGAAGAATTTACCCAGCAACACAGATTCAAAGTTGTTTCATTGTGGTGCACTGGTTGTCCAAAGTCAGTCTACAATAAGACTGACTAGACAGAAATAATAAGTGCATATTTGGAAGCCAGATCTTGTCGTACCTTTCAATTGTTACCGTAATAATCTTGTAATGTTTATGTCAAAAACACAACACCTGTCGTATGACTAAATATCTTTAAATTATTGTAACCGAGTCCATGCATTTTAGTAAATACAGCATTTACTTTCTGCAAGAGCATCTGTTTGGTGATGTGTCCCCGGGGAGAATGCACACAGCCATTCAGTGTGGAGAGAGGGGTAAGGCAGGGCTGTGTCCTGGCACCATTCCTCTTTTCATGTATATACACAATGCAGGGGTGGTGCTGACCTCACATTCTAAAGACCACCCACAGGTAGGCCGCCACCCTGTTCTGTCCCTTCTCTACGCTGATGACATCGTTCTTATGGCCCGCACTCACCTTGGTCTACAGACTCTTCTCAAAAGTTTTGTCGAGTTCATGTAAGGTCTCCACCTGCAAGTTAATCAATCAAAAACATTTGTAATGAAGTGCGGCAGGACTACGCCACTTGCAGGGATTTAAGAATCATGGATGCCAACATTTGTTTAACAAAAAGGTTTTCTTACCTAGGCATCATGTTTGACAGAGAAGGTACATGGAATTATGCTATCTCTATCAAAGCTCTGTGATTTAAAAAAGCATGCATGACTCTACGAAACTTTGCTAGATGGTTGGGCACGAATTGCCCCTCAGAGATGATCACAATTTACAAGGCCAAATGTGTGTGGCACTATATGGGGCGGGGATCTGGGGCCATACCAGATGCACAGCTTTACATATGGTAGAAAACAAGTTTCTAAGGTATGAGCTCACCAAGGGGGCATCCACGTAAGTCTGTCACACTGTGTTTGGGGTCTTGTTTTTAACAGTCCAAATATTGATACAACCCATATTACTGTGGCACAAAGTCTGGTCATCTGAACATAGTGTTTTTTAAATCATTTGGTCATTGGGGATTGTCTTAAATCAAGCTTATTAACATGTATGCCGTGGATGTACATCTAGCATTTTTGCCGTGACCTAGGGCATCCAGAATATTTTGAGGACCCCAAATCCCTCGAAGTCATTAGCAGAGCATCACTGAAAACGGAATACATTATGCACCTAGAGAATTTAAGACTGACCGCCGAAATATCGAAACCCTCCGTGATAAAAAATCGACTTATTTTAACTACCTATGAACTGCAACCATATTTGAAAGTCATAACTCATTCTAGACATAGATTTGTCCTGTCTTGTTTTAGAATGGATATTTTCCATCGCTTGATTAGCTTTCCTGAAATGAACAACTGGACAACAAACATTGGAAATTGCCCTTGTGGTAGCATGATGGCACAGAGCACAATGCATGTTGTACTATTCTGTAAATGTTATCATAAGTGGAGAAACCGTCATATCCTACCTTTTTTAAAAACACAACAGTTTACACAATGCCACCCTGCTTATCTCTTCTTACAATCACTGTCATCCGTTGAGATTCGCTGTAGAATGTGAAGCTTTTTGTGGGCTGCTTTTTACGCCAGAAAGAAATTTCTTCAGCCTTCAGGATTGGTTCTGTGTAACACATTATTAGGGATTCATTTTTGACCTCATAATGCACTATTCATTTTTTTATTTTTTTTTAAAGAAGGATGTGAAGAAGTCAGAAAATGTTAATATCATAAAATATCATAAAATGTATAAATTCATCAATGTTTTAACGGTTGTTATGAGAACGTATAGAAGATTGAAATTATTCAATAAGTAGGTTGGTTGGACTGCATAGTGGACCCTTAAATAAAGTATTTTGTTTTTCCTCCCTTCCTACCTTTTCCTCCGTTCCTCCGTTCTCATTTGAGTATGTAACAATATTATGCGAGTGTTAAAGCTGGGGTGTGACAGGGTGCAACGACTGTACAAATGAACTGTTTTTAAAGATGATGTTGATAATAATTGTGATAGATTTTTTATGTATTTTTAGGTACTTTTTGTTGTACTTTCATGGTCTAATTTATTTACATTGAATAAAGTTGATATTAATTGATTGACATGACTGTTCGAGGGTCTCTACCATTTGATCTAAAGTCAGGTCTAGAAATGTCTCTAAACAACTGGCTGATGTCAATTTTAGGCGTCGAAGATACATGTTTGAACATTTATCAGAGGGTAGCCGGAAATGAGCTTACTATGAAGAATAGAATCTCCCACCTTGACTAGATAGTTTGTGCAAGTGTGTTTGGTTGATTGGTCAGTATGCGGAAATCATTAAAAACTCATAAGAATGCTCAATGCCTCGTCTGGGGTAGTAAGTGCTATATATTACATGGGATTCTAGAATATCTGTATAAACGGAAGTCACTTATTTCTCTATAATCGTTGACTTGTGACACACCAAGTCACCGATTTATAAAGAAAAGGCATCAGAACTAGACTATTATAAGGTCATTACAGTCTGCTCTGATGTCAGAATGCCTGCTGCCAGAGCCAGAAGCTGGGTTGAAAGGCAGGTCAGGCAATGGAGCATAATTGGAGCAGCTGTTTAAAGCAAGCAAAACGGAAAGTTGCTTTTCTTTCCTCTGCACTACTTTAATAGCTTACAATGCCAAGGAGAGCGAATACGTTTATTTTTTGCACTCCTTAGACAGAGAAAAACTAGAATCTTCCTGAATCTTTCCACACATTAAAAGCTACTGCATGTTTTTTTAATTTTTTTAAAGTGACTTGTATTGAACTGTTTATAAGATCTGTTTGCAACAAATATCTAACAGGTTTTTGATGTGTTTAATTTTTAACTCAAGGTTTTATTTGTATTTTTCATGTTTGCAAACATGATTGCTCTTTCATGTTAAAGAGCTATGCACCAATGTTTTAAGTGGTTTGTGGGAAAGGTGATGGCGTGACCAAGTATGATATGGGATAAAGTACCCCCTGGCGTACATGATAAGGATTTTGCATGTCACCTTGGAGTTTCATAACATTATAAAGGAACTCTGCCTTCGGCCTTGTTCCTCTAAATGGTAATGGAACTCCTCGGTAATACTACAACAAAATGTGCAGCATTACCCCACATAATTGTTGGCATCATCATGAGGTTGGCATTCCTGCTTGTCTACGAAATGCAGAATTTATATTTTAAATGATTAATTGGGCTCCACAGGCCACAAATGCAGAATTTATATTTTAAATTATTAATTTGGCTCCACAGGCCACAAATGTAAATATTTCACATATTTGTACACTTGGGCATGGTAAGAGGTAGATCATTAGCTCCAGTGAAATAGTACGAGGAGTGCCAGATCAGATCTTTATTTACTTAATGTCAGGCCAATTTTCATTGGCCCTCGACAGCAATACCTGGTGTCTGGCAATACCGGCAACCTCTGGAGCCCCCTTGGCAGATGGGGTTCATCTTTGGCAGAATTGTGGCCATTCATGTGATAATGGTGGCCCAGTGGCATAATCTGGCTCCGGCATAATCGTGGTCATTCCTGGCATTGTTTATGCATTCTTTACCTAACCCTGGACTTCTTGCTGTCATCTTTGGTATGCTGAGAGCATTCTAGGCCTAATTATAATCCATCCTGGCATAAGCTGTGCTGCTTTGGCATAATAAGAGCCATGCTGGCCATTTTATTGTGCATTCTTGGAAATAAGAGATCTGGCCCTGGCATAATAATGCAAATTTATAACATACTGTGGACATCCTTGGCCTATTCATGGCCATTTCCAGCTGGAATTGCAGTGTACACCTCTGACATGATGATAGCATAAATGTGTCCACACATAGTATAATGGTAGCTGCCCCTGACAAAATGCTGGCCATTCCAGACACATTTTGTCCAGCACAATATATTGCCTTTGCAATAATCAAGTCATAACACTTAAAATGGATTTTCAGTAACCTATATTACACATCTGCTCACCAAGATACAACTTACAATAAAAAACAGCTTATTATTAATCACATAGGTGGAACCTAATGCATTTACCAATGTGTTAGAATTGGGGGTCTCTAGTTGGCACAGGTAGGAACTTGTGACAAAGAGGGACCTTCACCTCTAGTCAGGGTAAAGGGGTACACTCCTAAAATAACCCCTGCTCACCCCCTTGGTAGCTTGGCACGAGCATACACGCTTATCTCAGAGGCAGTGTGTAAAGCATTTGTAAACACAAACAGTAATCAAGTGACAACACTACAGAGGGACACCACACCAGTTTTATATAAAAAATAAGTATTATTTATATAGATTTACCACAAGACCATAAACGACAAAAATCCACAATACTGTTACTTTAAAATGGTAGTATTTAGCTTAGTTCCCTTTAGTTCTTAAATGCGACACTTTAAGTCAATGTACCTTTAGATGTGACACGCAGGGCAACAAAAGTGTTGCAACGATGTTGATGCGATGAAAGTTTGGTGCAAAGAAATAAAGACGTGAAGATCTTCCTGATGCGGCACACTTCTAAGATGTTGCGAGAGATCTCGGCTCGATGCGTCAGCTGCAGCGGCGACACCCTTGTCCAGTGATGCGACGACACTCTTCTCCGACGTTGCGAGACGCTTCCGCTCGTTGCGACAACTGCAGCGGCGACACCCTTGCTCCTTGATGCGATGACAGCAGCTCCGACGGCGGCACGCTTCTCCATGGATGCAAGGTGCTTTTCTTGATGCGATGCAATATGACAGCTACAGCGGCCACATCCAAGATGAGACGGCAGCAGCAGCGACGGCGACACGCTTCTTCCTCGATGCGAGACACTTCTTGTGATGCATTGCGATGCGACAGCCCCAGCAGTTGCGAAGGCGCAACGCTTCTTCGGCGTTGCAAGACGCTTCTCTCGATGCGGTGCAATATGACAGCTACAGCGGCGACATCCAAGATGCGACAGCAGCAGCAGCGACGGCGACACGCTTCTTCCTCTTGAGTCGCGCTTCCAGCTCCTTGCGGCACGCAGTCCCTCAGAAGGCCCAAAACAGCAGCAGACACTTCCAAAGAACTCTTGGGGAGCTGGTGGTTGAAGTCTGTTGTCCCTGAAACTTCAGCAGGAGGCAAGCTCTTCTCTCAAGCCCTTGGAGATCCTTACAAGTTGAAATAAGCACACAAAGTTGTTTCTCCTTCCTTTGGCAGTCAGGCAAACCACTGCAGGCCAATCCCCCAAGCAGCACTTCAGCTTAGGGATAGTCTCTCCTCAGTTTCTTCAGGTTCCGCTCTTCAGTAAAGGTTTCTTCTTGTTCCAAAAATGATCTAAAATCTTGGGATCAGGGTCCCACTACTTATACCCCAAAATCCTTTGTCCTCTGAGGGCAGAGGGGCCTTTGCCTAGTCCAAACCAGTTCTGGTCAGTCCTGGAGCACTTCGTTTACATGACTCCTTCTTTCCTTTCAGATTGCAGGGCAGAGACATCAGACGCACCACAGGAGGTGGAGCCAGTATTGTCGAAGGAAGGCTCAGCCCTTTTCAGGTACCAGGTGCAAACCCTCCCTCCCACCTAGATGCAGATCTCTCTATTCACCACTGGGCTACCCCACCCTGTCTCCTGGAATTCCCCAGTCCTGTCACTAAAACTCCAGACAAGCAATACACAACCTAGCAGAGGCAGGCTTGGACAGTTAAGCAAGAAAATACCTACTTTCTAAAAGTGATATTTTCAAAAACAGAATGTTAAAACCAATTTCACTAAAAGATGTATTTTATCAGTCTGAGTTCAGGCATACTAAATTCGAATTTCTACCATGTTCCCTGAGTCAGTTAGGATTATAAAATGTAATAATCTAAACTGCCCATTCTGGCCTATGGAGAACAGGTAGCCTTGCAATAATGGCTTACATTTTAAATATATATATGTATATATTCTATTTACTTAGTTTAAAATGTGAATTAAAACTATTTGTATACGTTAATTCTAATATTTAAATACCATTAGATAAATTATCGGTTGCACATATATTTAATTTCGTGTTATGTTTAATATTTTAAGTTTAATATATGTAAAAAATTATTCCATTATTGTTATTGTTTTTATCTATTTAAGCATTGTTTGGACTACTAAACATCTGAGCAGCATAGACTAATTGTAAATACACACTAGGCTCTTCCCGAGTAACATGTCTCTATACATTTAGGGTCACAAACGTATATCTCTCTTTAAAAAATTATAATTGTCCTTCAAGTCATATGTGCAGCACTATAGTCTGTCAGGAGCAAAGACTGCAAGCCTGGGAGCAGTGATTGTGTCCATCTATTGAATCATGACCACATACAGGTTAAACAAACACAAACAGTTAACAGCAAGAGCGGTACAATGAGAGCCAGAAAGATGTAGGTGAGCCAGGAATTAGATAACCAGAAGAGCCCTAGAGCCAAGGGATGGACGGCGAGCTAGGAGGGTAAGCAGGAGAGAAGCAAGAAAGGACTAAAAGAACCGTAGGGAGCAATAAAGTACTAGAGGTGAATGGAGCCAGAAAACACAAAGGACCCGATTCACAGAACTAACTTAAGACAAAATCCTAAACTTACTACCATTTTGGTATTCACAGAAGGCACTTACTCATTTTGGTATTCACAGAAGGCACTTACTCATTTCGGTATTCACAGAAGTTAGGACTCCTAACTTTAGGACTCCTAAATGCCTTCTGTGAATACCGAAAGTCTTAAAATTAGGATTTTTCGCAGTTTAGTAGTAGTATAGTTAGGACTCCTAACTTTAGGACTCCTAAATGCCTTCTGTGAATACCAAAAGTCTTAAAATTAGGATTTTTCTCAATTTAGTAGTCCTAAGTTTAGACTTAGGACTACTAAATTGAGAAAAATCCTTATTTTAAGAATTTCGGTATTCCCAGAGGCATTTAGGAGTCCTAAAGTTAGGAGTCCTAACTATACTACTACTAAACTGAGAAAAATCCTAATTTTAAGACTTTCGGTATTCACAGAAGGCATTTAGGAGTCCTAAAGTTAGGAGTCCTAACTTCTGTGAATACCGAAATGAGTAAGTGCCTTCTGTGAATACCAAAATGAGTAAGTGCCTTCTGTGAATACCAAAATGGTAGTAAGTTTAGGATTTTGTCTTAAGTTAGTTCTGTGAATCGGGCCCAAAGGCATTAGCAGAACATGACGGTGGTGGAGACAGGAAGGAGATCAGTGAAGGACATCTAACATGAGCTTCAATTGGAAATCCATAGAGCATATCATTTTATCGCCTGTCTTGATAATATGCCCCTAAAGTGCTGGCATAGATGGTGGAGTATGGAAAACATTTCAGGTGTTCATGTTACTGGACTATTTTGTCAGTCTGCATCATTAAGAACATAACTGCAGTTTTACCAGGAGTTTGGACAGTAATATTGCCTGGTGTTCAGCATTAGTGTTCTAACTTCCAGTAATCGTGGAGATATTTTGGAAGCCTTGGGTTGTTGGACAACATGTGAAGTAATGGCCACTAGAAATAACACTTCAGCTTGTTATTCCCCAAATTAATTGGCCATGTTCTAAATATGACTGTTATGGTTACCAGAAATGGTGGTAACAGCTCTTCCCACGAATGGTTTCCATACGTTTCACTCTATTCAAAGCTATGTAGCAAAAACGATTTACAGAAACTGTCAGTCAGTCATAATCACTTTATTTTGCCAATAATAAAATGGCATAAAAAATATACTATTTACAAAGAATAAAAATACAATCATGCAGCTACATAAAACGGTATTCAAGGTAAAAAAAAAAGGGATCAGTTTACAATATGATATAGAAGAACATATCCATTTAAGACATGGCATTGTGACATATAAGGAGGACTATGATCTTGCTCACGCTGACACACATCACGGGTTCTGTTGTCTATTTACTAAAGCATGCTAAAAGAAGGAAGCCAGACAATAGCAGATAGAAGGATTGGCTGGGGACTTTAAAAAGTACAGGGCTGGGCAATATTGTTGAAATTTAAAAGTTTGCGTTAACAGAACGATGTAAGATCTCCTTTCCTCATAATACAAACTACAGAAAAATAGGAGGTGAAGATCACATTGAGGGGAGTGAGAGTCACATGGGCATGGCGTAAGAGCATCCAGGGAATATGTATTAGATGAAAACCCAGCACAACGGGGATATAATTCAACTGAAATCTTGTTAGTAAAAATCTGTGCTTTGGATGCGTTACAAGTGTTAAGTACAAAAAAGCCATAGGATCGATTCTAGGTCTTGACAAGTATATGTTAACACTAGGCTTAGTATGACTGTACTCCCATCTATCTCTCCTCAGCTTTTCTAACAGTAGTGCTTTTTGTTTCGACCTTGTGATGGACTTACATGAGATCGGATCAACAAATAATTTGGCCCGACCGATGTTATAGACAATTTTCTTAACAAATTGAAGCCACTTTACTTTAGATATGCCATCAAGCTTTAGCAAATCTCCCAACATTTCTTGTGTTAGCTTTAGCTGATCCCTTCTCCACCCTGAGTGCCACAGAACGAATCTGGTCCAATATAAACAAGAATTGGCATAGCCAAGAGGTCTCGCTTTTGGGACCTTATAAGTATTTAGTTATGCAGCACAATATCCTTTGTGCAACATCAACCGTTGCATGGCTAAACACTTATAAGGTCCCAAAGGCGAGACCTATTGGCTATGCCAATGCTTGTTGGATTTGCGTGAGTGACTAGATAGGCACTCTTGTCCTTTGGTGCAGCGTTTAATAGTGTTCATGCATACAAGTGTGAGGTGTAGGAGACACAGTTTACATTGAGTTGGCTCTCTTGTACTTTTAAAGCAACCACACTATATATACTATGCAGGGCACACCCTGAAGTAAACAAACCACTGGGGGCTTTTAAGCTACCGGGGTTATAGGTTTTCTAGGTTAGAGCAGGTGGGGTATACTGGGATGTGGGGACCAAGACACAGACAGCTGCATCGCGTCAACCACGCTGGAGGGGAAGAGGGGTGCTGTGCTCTCACTTAAAGGGATGGTGACCACAGAAGGCAGAGTAATGTGCTTGTGAAAATACACAAGGCAGGAACACTTGTAAAATGGTGGCTGAAATAAGATTGTCAGCGGGAAGGAAGGCTTGTGCTGAGCAAGGCCTGTACTGTGCCCATTGCTGTGCCAGTACATCTAAGTGAGGAAAGTGTTGGAGTAATCCAGGTTTGCAGCCTACGCAGATACTACACCATTACTAAAGGCCCAGACATTACCTACTCCTGAAGGGTCAAATAAGACTCAGTTTTTGTGCAGGGCTTTGCACCCCAAGCACTTCTAAAGCTCTCAAAGGTAGAAACACGTCAGTGTGGTAAACCATAGCATGGTCGTGGCCTGACTGGCACCCTGCACATGCTGGTGAGACGTGAAACATTTGGTGAGTTGCTGCCTGCCTGAACAATACTGAGAAGGCATTCCCTTTCTATTCTCACGCTTACGTAAACTGAAGTCTATTGCAAGTGGGGGAAGTGTGCTGCGTATGCCTGCTGAAACTGTAAACAAGGGGGTGGCAAAAAGCAATTTTAAAGGCAGGATGCTTAGTAAATTTACAATCCTAATTGGCTATTTGTAAGTTTTTAAAGTTAAAAGGGAGGCTAAACAAACGCGTGTACAATGTTTCTCAGAAAAAAGTGTAAAGAGAGCGTAAGCGTCCCGGCAGACCCCGCCCTAATTTAATCTTTTTGCACGTGTTAATTTTACGGCCTTAATTTGACTTAAACTGAAAAGTTTTGCACAGTATATTGCAAAATAGTCACAAAACTGTTTTTTAAAAAATGTGATTACGGCGAAGTAGGCAGTGTTTAACACCGGCTTAATATGATGCCCCAGCACGTGATGACATATAAGGCCCCTGAACGCGATAACATTATCTATATACTATACTATATATAACGCCTATAAAGGTGGGAAGTTGAAAAGAAGACAATCCTCTCAGCTCAGTTCCCAGACCCCTAATGTTCACACGGGGGATAAACGGATTAGGGATGGAAGGAGGCAAATAGTCTACACAGAAAACCCCACGATAAAACAATGCAGCAAGATACAAATTAATGCAATAGACCCAAATGTAACAAAAAACCTGCCGTTTCAGACCGCTTCATGTTTGACTGGCGAGAAACGGGGAACAACCTTTACAATGCAACTTTTACAACGCACTACCATTACAACGAAACTGTTACAACGCGAGTGCATTGACAACGCAGGACATTACAACGCAAGTCTTTACATCGACTTGCACTAGATGGCGTGCTAACATTAAAAATAGTGTAGTTTACTATCCCAACACCTTCCCTACTGTTACGTGGACTGGAGTTGGAATAGTAAATTACACTTTTTTAATGTTAGCACGCCATCTAGTGCAAGTCGATGTAAAGACATGCGTTGTAATGTCCTGCGTTGTCAATGCACTCGCGTTGTAAAACTTTCGTTGTAACAGCATGCGTTGTAACAGCATGCGTTGTAACGTCGTACATCCGTGAGAAAGTCTTTACAAACATTACATTCTGAGAAAGTTCCAGAAATAGACAGCACAGATGAAGGACAGGGTGTTTGGTGCTCAAATGTCCTGCAGGGGATAGCACAACCCAGGCACGTTGTCATCCATTACCTCTAACCTGGTCTCAAGACCTTCTTATCTTTCGCGCCAGTCTCCTCGGGAATCAGCAAATGAGCAGACAAAACGGTGGCTGGCTCAGCCGCTTAACACTCAGTGACTAGTCTATTCAAAGTGTCTCTGAAAGCGAAAGTCTTTGTACATGGAAAGTAATAAGCGTGTACGCACACATTTATATTGAACTTTAAAACTATAACAATCTATGGCATGCTTCATCACAAAACAAACATTTACTGATTTTGTCATCCCCTACACTGTTAATAATTTATTTTGCTATCACTTACATTATATTTCGTATTGCGGTAAAAAAAAGAAAGAGTTGCACACTTTTCTCAACTATACGGCATTTGGTGTATCGACCTTGTAAAGATGAACAGCCCGCGTATCAGCACCTCTAATATCAAGGGCCAATAGAATTATGCAATTGTGAAAGTAAGGATTTCCCTATAATTATGGCTCTGCGAATTGCCACATAATCCATCATCACCTGCATAATCTTCATATTTATACCAACAAAAAAAACGTATTCTAGTCCTTCTAGCTCAAACAGATGAAAAGTTACTAAAAACATGGCCACCCATGTTCCTGCGCAGAGGAACAGCCCTTCCCAAACGATGACTGGTCATCTTTTAGTTGTTTATTGCTGCTGTATTTGGGTGCTAAACTGGCTCCGGTGAAGTAAAATTGTTTACTTGACAGTATTACCACGTGTAAAGATGAAAAGTAATAATGTCACAAAATGTGCAGCATTACGCCGCATAATTTTTCTTTCCTTGCTGCATTGTTTAATCATCCACGCCACATAATTTGGTCATCCCCCTACCGCAAAATTCCAGTGGCCCGGTCTAGCGTTTAGTTTGCACACAGACCTCACACTATGACCTTTAAAAAGTGCCTCTCCATGGTGGGTGATATAAACAAAGGGTATATTCTACTTAATTCGCTTCGAAATTGGCCCGAACAAGCAAACCGCTCCATACCACCGTGTCTTAACTTATAAAACAAACGCACGTCACCCCCACGTGCACACATCTTTTAAGTGCACAGGGAAAATTCACAGACCCGACTGAAATAGAGCGAACTGTGCTTCTGGTAGGAGGCTGGTGATTACTGTGTTTAAATTAAGACACCTTCTGAATGGGAGGTCTGCAGGAGTGAAGGAACAGCGGAAAACTATTTTTATTGCAGGAACGTTCAGTCTACAGGTGACGGCGATCCTATCGCAAGCTATGATTATACCCTCCGAGAGTCGCCTACAAATCCAGGCAGGGCGTGTTGGTCTCACTTCCGCCTTATTCCCCGTCAATTTCTGAGGAGAAGAAAGGTCTGGACATAGTTGCTGTCGGGGCTGGGAGCTCTAAGGGAGCACACCTGGGCTCAGGGGTGTAGCTTGGTCTGTGAGAATCAGAGGGTGTGAATCTTACAAAAACCAACACGGGCGCAGCAGACCCGATCCAAGCACAAAGGCAAGCCCGTCTGCGCCCGTCCGCGCCTCGGACGCGCCTGTCGCGACTCATAATGTTGCTTATAATTCTTTGCCCTGTGCGAATCTGGACGCAGCGCGGCTTTGTTACTCTCGGAGACAACTGTATGAGCTTAATAATTGCGCTTTGACCCCGAAAGTACCGGAGGTAGGGCCTCCATTGGGGACTGCTGTTTGCCCACCCCACGAGGAAGGATTGAACTGTGGACTTTTAAATGTTAGGTCTCTCCCCAAGCACTCTACGGAAGTTCAACTGCTAATTGACGAACACAACTTAGATATATTGTTCATGACGGAAACCTGGCTTGCGCCTGGTCTAGATTTAGAACAAGCCTAGATCTAGCGGCAGGGGTGGCGGAATTGGGGTCATTTACAAAGAAATATGGGATTTCTCGCCACTGGACATTGACGAAATTACGCAGCTTGAAACTCTGGGCTTTTCTTTAAAGGACAGATCCGGTCATGTCTTGACTGGGATTCTATGCTACTGACCCCCTGGGACTGTAAGTGACCAGTCACAACAGCAGTTTTTGGATGTGATCGGCAATCTGGCACTTACCCATCATAGACTGATAATTTTGGGAGATTTTAATCTTTGGCCTAATGCAATGATGAAAACAGCATATAACAATATTGTTCAATCATGTGCTAACTTTAATCTACCACAACGAGTGCTGGAGGCAACTCATTCGGCAGGACATGTACTAGATCTAATATTTGCGGCGGAGTATATAGTGACGCTGGATAATATCCTCCCAGTGGATTGGTCCGATCACCATCTGATCAGATTTAGAATATTGTCGGTCTCTCGATGTAGATCGCCCCCTTTCAAGGATATTAATGGTGTCCTGATTAGGGACTGGAAAGCCCTGAGGAGGAAAGCTCAATCTGCACCACTTTTTGATGCGGCACCCCTCCCTGACTTAGGGCAGTTGGTTGATGCTAACTACAGGGAGCTTTGCAGCTATATAACGAATACCATTAATTGGTCTGCTCCTCTGAAACGGCTCAGGGAAATAGGATCCCCTTCTGCACCTTGGTTTTCAGAGGAACTACGGGCTTTTAAAATTCAGTGCAAACACGCAGAGAGGCAGTGGCGTAGTCAGTATCTAACTAGTGACAAGATTGTCTGGCAGGAATTATTAGTCAGATACAAACAAGCCATAGTAACCACTAAGGCGTCGTATTTTGCGGACCTTATTCTGAACGCCCCAAATAGTGTTAAATGTGTCTTTAATATCCTGAGAGGCATTACCAATCCAGAGTGCCTGGCCAATAAGATCACTCCTTCTCAGGATCTATGTGATGGGTTGGCAGCCTTTTTTCACAATAAAATAAAGGGAATTCTAGAGGGCTTGCAACCTGATCCCGCGATCAGCAGCAAGGATGGAGCCGATGTACTGACAGCGGATCCGCCCGGCTGTTCAGTCTTTAGGATAAACCAAGAGTCATCGGCAGGGCCCTGTTTAGATCATCGGACGTGTCCTTCCTTGGAGGATTTCTCCGACCTGGCCAAGAAAGTATGCTCTGGTTCTCCGCTAGACCCTATCCCGCAGAAACTCTGGAAGGAACTAGGGTCGGAAACTTTCCCGCACCTTCATCAGATTATTAATCAGTCACTAATCAGTGGTGTGTCCCGGCCTGCTGGAAGGATGCGCTGGTATCTCCTCTTCTGAAAAAACCTTCGCTAGATCCCGCTTGCTACGGGAACTATCGACCTATCTCCATGCTGCCTTTTCCAGCTAAGAAAGTTGAGCGCCTGGTTAGCCAGGAGCTTTCGGGGTTCCTGGAGAGCAACGGCAAGCTGGAGGAGAATCAATTTGGTTTCCGCCCAGGGCACGGAACCGAAACTGCTTTGATTACTGCCTTGGACGATCTGCGAATGCGGGCGAATAAGGGGCATTCTGCAATTTTGATATTGCTAGACTTATCCGCCGCATTCGATACGGTTAGCCATAATATCCTCCTGCATAGGCTTGAGGAGATGGGGGTCACAGGTCTGGCCTTGAAGTGGCTCTGCTCCTATCTGTTGGACAGACGGCAGGCGGTTTCTCTGCCTCCGTATCAATCAGATTTCTTGCCTAATAAACAGTGTGTCCCTCAGGGCTCTTCTATTAGCCCGATATTGTTCAATGTTTACATGCGACCTTTAGTTAAAATCATTCAATCTAGTAATATTATGGCAGTTAACTATGCTGATGATATGCAATTGATCATCTCCCTGGAAGGTGATCAGGCGGACTCCTTATCCACCTTCCACAACTGTATGCTGGAAATGACGTCTTGGCTGAAAAACAATGCCCTCCAGTTCAACGGTGCCAAAACTGAAATCCTACACTGTTCAGTGGGCAAGGTGCCTCTAGCCTTGCCGTCTAATTTCTGGCCTCTTCCCTTGGACACCCCCCTTGTTCCAGTGAAGACTGTACGGAATCTGGGGGTCTGTTTCAATGAGAAGCTAAGTCTAGAGTCGCATGTCAACAAAGTGACCTCGAACTGCCACATGATTATGAAAGGCTTACGTAGGATCCTACCATTGCTTCCTATACATGTGAGAGGAACAGTGGTTCGTTGCACTATCCTTAGTCGCTTGGACTATTGTAATGCCCTGCTGCTTGAGTCCCCAGGTTACTTGATCCGGCGACTTCAACGTATCCAGGCAGCTGCCGCAAGCTTGACCTTCTGAGACCGCGTTTTACCTCTAGCACTAAGGCTTTGTCCGAGCTTCACTGGCTGCCGGTGCAACAGAGAATTTTGTTCAAATCTTTGTGCGTCGTTTTTAAAGCTCTTCATGGCCTTGGCCCCAAACCGCTGCAAAATCTATTTAGCTGGTATGTTCCCACGCGCAGTTTGCGCTCTTCATCAGCTAGGCTAGCCAAGATTCCTAAGGCGAAGAGATCCACCTTGGGAGGTTGCGCCTTCAGCACTGCGGCTGCGTGTTTGTGGAACAGTCTTCCTTTGGAGCTGCGACAGGTCCAGGAATTGACACTATTCCGCAGGCAGCACAAGACCTGGCTATTCCCTAGAGTATAACCCCCTAGCCTCTTCTTCTTCACTATGTCACTAGCGCCAAGATGCCCGTAGGGTTGCAGTGCGCTCTATAAATGCTTATACGTACATACAAATGTGGAGGTTGGTGCAAACAACGCTCACGAAACTTGGTTTCTGCAAACGTTCTGCCTAGAACAGGGAGCCTGTTATGCAACTAAGACACTAACTATTTTGATTAAGAAAGAAAAAGAAGTAACTTACGTTTCAAATAGTCTCCGCAGCTCGGGATGCCGGTGACAGGAGAAAGGAACGAGACACGTGTGTTGTGATCCAGAAGGCAGTGCAGGGTCTCACTGGAACACACAGACTAAGCAGCACTCGTCCTTGAGTGCACACATGTAACTATAGTGTAACTCCGCAAGCATGGCCTGCTTACAAACGCAACCCATGACCAGAGACGAGTCAAATAAGCTTGTTTCCGTATCAAAAAATTAAAAATAAACAATGTGCGCAAATATTTTTCTCTTTACCTGCGGGTTGACTCGCTGAGTTCTCCTTCTAGAATCACCGTAAAAAATCACCGTTTCACAATCACCGATTGTTAAAATATAAATAAATAAAGTGAGCGCGGTGTCACTAGTGGGCGCCACGCTCATAAAAGTAATGCGCCTCGCGTGGCAGCAGGGGGAGGGGAGAGAAGAGGGGGCTTGCGTGATTCTGTAGGATTCAAGTCAAATATGTGTCGTTAGCATAATGTATCTTAGACTGTATCTCTACTCCATATGCGTCGAGGACTGCTTTATAAAGTACCTTCTGTGGTTTACGTGTCCTGCATGAGAGAAAGGGCCGAGAAGCCATACTGTGGCCATCTTGATTCATGAACAGTCGTGCTTCAGATCACGTGTCTTTCTCTCTGCCCTCCCTTCTGCATGATTTAGCTCATACCAGCCTAAAGACAGGATGAATTGTATTTACGGCCGATGCCCAAGGTCACATCTGCAGTAGGGAGTACTAAGCTAAATTCCTCCGTGCCTGATACGAAAGGGAGTCACCCAGCCGACCTTCCCTTAACAAGATAGTAACCTTATACGGGCAGATGGTATGAGCTCATTTAGGAGCTCTAGGACTAACTGGTACTTTTCCACTTGCAATGCTTTATATGCTGAATCTGTAATGTATATAAGTGTGGTTCTGTCAAGGAGCCAGCAGTCTTCTTCGGCACACCTGCTGGGTGAGGTTCGATGAGGCTCCTCTATGTAGAGTTCTGTTGTGGCCAATAAACGCTTGAACCTTCTACGTTGCCAACTGCTTATTATTGACTTGATATTGCGGGCCACTGGTAAGTGTGGCCCTTGGGATTACTATTAGATTACTTCAGTTGGCGACCACGAAGGGACCCCGTGACAGGGTCTTCTCCCTCCCCGTAAACGGGTGAGAGGATCGGGGGCGTCTTGGCCGGGTGGGCGGAGGGGAGTCTACGTCCGCTCCGTGCTCCCGCTCGGGGCACCCTCTGCTGCTAGTGACCCTTCACCGTAGTCCTACGGGCTTGACCCAGGAGCTGACCGTATTGGTGGTAAGAAGTTGGCAGCAGAGAACGAACATTCGTACCTGGGTGCACCCGGTGAGTAATTTGTTTGTTTGAAACATGCGCTGTTGAGCGGTGCATTGGTTTGAAGCACGCGCTGTTGAGCGGTGCATCTGGAACAGTTAACTGTATTTGATTTGAGGGGTCGTGAGTACCCTAGGAGAATTACGGAGGTCTTGCAGGGTGGTCCAGTAGGGACTGACTGTAGAGACTCCGCGGATCCTTTGTGATGTTTGAGAGACAGATCAGATGCCTAGTTGTTACTTGCGAGTAATGCACGGCCGGATTGCACTCGGAAAACCCTGCGGCTATAACTGGGTAGCCATGAGACATATCTGAGGTACGGCTTGGTCTACATCAGAACAGTCTCAGTGGTGAACCAGGGTGGTCATGAGATGGTCCACAGTCCAGTCCGTGGTTACCCCTGTCTGACCGTCTCCTGCCAGTACGGCCTGTTGTGATCTTGTTGATCCTTTTTAAATAATTCTCCATGAACGGGAGTCGACGGGCTCCGTTCGTTTGTTTGGATGCATCATATTTGGATAGGTTGAACTGCAGAGAAGTAATGTCGACATACATGTTATCTGTGGCGTAAAGTCTGTTATATGGTATTTGTGTTTGTCTACTAACCAACATGTCGTGTTTCAGCAAATTGAATTGTTTTGGTTGTTGTTGTCGGACCAGCGACTCTCGATTAGCTGAGAGTCAGCCTGCCCCACCGGAGGGCAGCCCCAGCCATTTCATGTATGTGAAGCAAGGAATTGCCCCCATATTGTTTAACACCCTGTGGCACAAGTATACAAAAGGTAATGAAGAATTGCAGTGGCCGAAGACTGGTTCCTTTGACGAAAAGAAAGTTGCCTTTCTACAGGAGCAACTATTCTCCAGACGCAGTAGGCAATCTATGTTTGATGCCTTAAACGCCTGACAGAAAGAGGCCAAGCAAAAACGGATGAGGGGGGAGAAGTTGGCGAGAGCCAAGGCAGGACAGACCGTAACTCAGAAAGCTGTAGCCTATGACAGAGCAAGGGTAGAGAAAGGAATCGATTGTATGAATCGGGAGTTTAGATTAAAAGTTGACAAAAGTTATGTCGCCCGACCAAATGCAGAGGATGAGATAGAAGACCTGCTGGACATGAGACCACCACCCCCATATGTTCCGCAACGGTTGTATCCGGAGGTAACGGCTGCTATTGTATCGGCCGGAGCAAAGACTGTTGACCCTGTGCCGGCGCCAGTTGCCTCTACAGCAACTTCAGTCGCGTCAGCGCCTCAGCCCACCTCCCTTGTGCCTGTCCTTGATCATTCTCGGCTGTCCTTCTCTGTCTCGGAAAGTATGGCCTTATGGCCCAATTTGCTGTCGGCCTCGACAGCTGAAGCTCCACAGCTGTCACCAGGGGCCATGTATTCCCCTTCCGCCCTGACCTCCTCTTCCGCGAGTGCAACCCTTTTCGCAGCTGTTTCAACTCCAGTACATCCGACCGGTTCATTAGATGGCAGGAAGTTGTTCACTCGGTCAGCTTTAGGAACTGGGGAGAAGGAGGTCATTGCAGTCCAGGCATCCCAGTGGATGTGGCAACCTATCTATACCCTGACTGACATATGGAACACCATGCGAGATTATGAACCGGTAATGCAGCAACATGCGCTGGCCCATATGGCCCAACGCCTCATCTCATTGTGGGAACAAGCCTATGAAGAGGACAGAGCTCCGGCCATCCTATATGATATTTACACTCAAGCTCATAGATCTCAGCTGAGTCCAGAAGCGGTGTATGGGAACGTGAACACTTTGGTCAGTTACAGAATGCGCCTGCCCGCAGCTAGCTCTGCAGGGGTACAGCAGTTCCCAATGCGTGAGGTGCACCCTATTTATCACCCCGAAGTAACCGAGATAGTAGACGCACAAGGAGCGGTCACCCGCCCAAGAGTAGCCGCCCGTTTTCAGGAACAATGGGTATATACCCCCTGGAAGCGTAGTGAGGTACTTTCTTTGAAAACTCAGTTGCCTGACCCCAGGAAGAATCCTACCGCATATTATAAGGAACTGACAGAAGCCGCCTCCTCGGCGGTGATGACACTGGCTGACATTGAGCTATTTTTTGCTCTACTGGTGCCGGTGGACATTTGGCGGCAGGTACATGACCAGGATCATGTGGCTGAGTTCGGAGGAACATGGGAACAATTGAGAGACTGGGATAGGGATCGTAAGCCAGGAGATAAACCTAGAACTGAGATATTGGCTTTACCGGAGAAAATAATAACCTATATGCATTCCCTAATACCCCCAGGAAAGTGGATTGGGACAAATTGACTGCATGCAAGCAGAAGAAAGACGAAAATGTGTCCGACTTCTTCACGAGGTTTGAGGGAGTTTTTATTGATTTTAGTGGGCAAGATCTGTCTAAGGAGGGTGGCATCCGTCTGTTTGTCAACAGGTTTGTAACTAACCTGTTGCCTGAGATATCGGCCCGACTTCAGGCTGCGGAGAGTACCTGGACTACATCAACCCCCTCGACTATTCTAAGCATGGCCCAATACTATGAGCATCGGGAGAACGAGAGTAAGGAGAAGACGGAAAAGAGATCGAAGGACTTGAAACTAGGGTTTTGTTACAGCAAGTTGAGAGGGGACGCGGTAGGGGTAGGGGAACACAGAATTTCGCCCCACGAGGGGCGGGGCTCGGACAGGGTGTAGGACAAACTGATTTAGGAATCAATCAGTGTGCCTTCTGTAAGCAGGAAGGGCACTGGCGAGCTCAGTGTCGGTTGCTGCAGGCACAGAACGGGGTTTCGAGGGGTCAAGGAAGAGGCCGCGGCAGTGGTCGTCGAGGTGGATATACGAGACAGGACGGAGTTGGGCAAGGTGAGGATAGCCAGAATTGTTCTGACCATGGTCGAGGAAAACAGTACTATAACGAAGGATATGTAAGTAATGACTCGGCAGGCTACAGTGAGGCATAGGGAGGCCGAGGACAGAGTGGGGGACGCGTGTCAATTCCGATTGATCAAAACGGACCTTATGTACATGCTCGTTTAATGGATGCATCAGGTAAGTTTCTAGTTGACACGGGGGCTATGAATAGTTCTGTTTCACACGCCCTTGTCCCTGGGGCTGCTCTGTCTGGCCAGAATAATGTGTCTGTCGGTTTCTCCGGAACTCCAGTGGTAAGCCCCATCTCCCAACCCCTTTCTCTTGCCTTGGGGCCGATTTGAATTGACTCACCTTTCCTTCTGACTTCACAATGTGGGGAGAATCTTTTGGGTATGGATATACTGAAGAGGCTGTATGCCCGCATCTATTGCTCTCCTGATGGTGTCTACTTAACGATTAGGAAACCCTTACCTTCCTCTGCACAATGTTTCTCTAAAACGGACCCTTTGCCCCCTGAGCTCGCCAAGATTCCACAGAGTCACTGGGCTACTGGAGATACTGATGTAGGGTTGTTGAGCATACCACCCATTTCGATCACTCTGAAACAAAATGCTCGATTACCCAGAGTTCCGCAGTATAAAATTGCACCCACAGGGGAGCGGGCATTATTATCCATTGTCCACGATTTGATCCGCATGGGGGTGGTGGAAGAGACGGCTTCTAACACGTGCAACAGCCCTATTCTTCCTATTCTTAAACGTGCCCCGATAGATCAGAGTCCTGATTATGCTGATACTTACCGTTTTGTGATCGTCCTGCGAGAAATCAACAAGATTGTCGTACCCCAATATCCTGTAGTGCCTGACATCACTACTATCCTGACCATGATTCCCCCGACGGCTAGATTTTTCTCTGTCATTGATTTGAAGAACGCTTTTTTCAGTATTCCCATACATCAAGATAGCCGTTATCTTTTCGGGTTCTCCTTAGGGGGTCGCAGCTTCAGATTTTGTCGCGCCCCACAGGGCTATACAGAGAGTCCTAGTATTTATAGCCAAGCACTTAAAGCGTTGTTGGACACATTAACTGTGCCACCCGGTAACGTTTTAGTGCAGTATGTGGATGATCTTCTCGTGGCCTCTGATACTGAGCATGGTTGCCGACTAGCGACGACCGCGTTGTTACAGCACCTGGCAGACAACGATAATAAAGTTTCGTTGTCTAAATTCCAATATTGTCGACCGGAGGTGACCTATCTCGGTCATCTCCTGTCGAAGGAGGGACGACGGCTAACCCCTGATCGTATTCTAACCATATCTAACATGCCTGTTCCTTGCACGCAACGTGATGTCCGCGCTTTGCTTGGTATAACTTCTTACTGTCGCCAATGGATCCCTAACTATTCCCTATTGACTAAACCTTTCTTGCATCTAACAACTAAAGTTGTGCATGAACCTTTACCTTGGACAGCTGAATGTCAGAATGCTTTTGTTGCTCTGAAATCTGCTCTTTGCTCTGCCCCTGTGCTTGGCACCCCTGATTACCGGAAGCCTTTTGTACTCTACGTGCATGAGGTGGACGGTTGCTCGCTTTCAGTGTTAACACAAGGATTTGGTGGTAAGCAAAGACCTTGTGCATACTTTTCGGCGGTATTGGATAATGTCGCCAGGGCACTTCCCAGTTGTCTGAGAGCCTCGACTGCAGTTGCAGTGGCGATCCGACAATCGGAAGGGCTTGTCCTGAATACGGACCTGACAGTGATGGTGCCCCACGCTGTGGACGTATTATTGAACAGGACACAGACTCAGCACTTAACTAGTGCGCGTCTTACGGGGTACGAATTGACCCTGTTTGCACCACACAGTACTATAAAACGTTGTGTCACCTTGAACCCTGCTACGTTACTACCCCTCCCCCCGGAGGATCATAGTCAAGATATACATGATTGCATATTTCGGACAGAAGAGGAAACGAAGGGGCGGATAGATTTGACAGACATTCCCTTATCTGACCCTCAAGGGGAATTGTATGTTGATGGCTCATGTTTTCGGTTACCCAATGGCACTACGACTGCTGCTTATGCGATAACCACATTGCAAACAATAGTTGAGACGGCCAAGGTACCTTATCGATCGGCCCAGGCTGCCGAGTTCGTCGCACTACTAAGGGCTTGTGAATTGGGTGAAGGGTTGAGGATAAATGTCTACACCGATAGCCAGTATGCATTCGGTGTAGCACATAGCTTTGGAAGATTGTGGGCGGAGAGAGGTTTCCTTACATCCCATGGGCAAAAGATACAGAATGGTCAATTGGTGTTGAGATTGTTAGCCGCCCTGACCCTGCCTCAAGCCATAGCAGTTGTTAAATGCAGTGCGCACAAAGCAATAGTTGATGATGTGGGTAAGGGTAATTCCTTTGCGGATAGAATCGCTAAAGAGACTGCCCAATCTAATACCACTTCCATGTTTGTAACAAGTTCACATAACGGGATGATAGAGGCGGAGGCATTCAGTAACACTATAGACAGCGTAAGAGACTTGCAATCAGAAGCAACCCCTGAAGAACTGCAATACTGGCAAGAGCAGATAGGGAAGCTGGATGACAATGGATGCTGGATTGATCTGTCAAAAAGATGTAGGTGGCTGCTACCGAACGCCTTTGTGACTGCAGTTGTGTCCATGGCACACGGTCCGGCACATGTGGGAATTCAAGGTATTTGCGCAATCCTGGATCCTGTGTGGTATAATACCAACATCCATAGGACTGCGAAGCATCTAGTTCAGAATTGCATGATTTGTCTACAGCATAACCCCGGGGGTAGAATCCCTGTTTTGACTGGCAGCTTCGCGCCACCCACCCCACCTTTTGAGGTACTACAAATGGACTTCATTCAGTTGGAACGGGTTAATAATCTTAAGTACGTTTTGGTGGTGGTCTGTACGTTTAGCAAGTGGGTGGAGGCGTACCCTACCAAGGAAAATACTGCCTTAGCCACCGCGAAGGCCTTGGTAAAAGAGTTATTTCCCCGCTATGGGGTACCCCGGGTGATCTGGAGTGACAATGGGAAACATTTCAATGCCGATCTGGTTAAACATGTTTGCAAGGGCCTGGCAATACAGCAGAAGTTTAATGCGGCTTGCCATCCCCAATCAGCAGGATTGGTGGAAAAATATAATGGAATCCTTAAATTAAAGTTGGCCAAGCTGCAGGACACCACAGGTCTAAAGTGGCCCGATCTCTTACCTCTGGCTTTACTATCTGTAAGAACCACTCCTCACTCCCGTAGTGGAATATCGCCATATGAGGTGATATTTGGTAGGCCCGCTAATGTATGGGGCGTGCCGCGACCAAAATCCCTTAGAGACATCGAGTACCCTATGTTGGCAGACTACTTTTATGCACTAACTAAAGATCTTCGTTCCATTCATCAACAGATAACTGCAGTGCTGCAGCCTCTGCCGGAGGGTCCCGGACACGGCGTGGAGCCTGGACAGTGGGTTCTGGTTCGGAACTACCAACGAAAATCGAGTCTAGACCCACGCTGGACCAAGCCTTTCCAGGTGCTTCTGGCCACAAGGACGGCTGTGAAGGTCGAAGGGAAGCGGCATTGGATCCATGTGTCTCACCTGAAGAAGGTTCCCCTTCCCTTGCCGGATGACCAACGGGACCAAAGCGAGGTGTTGAGACACGAAAGCAACAAGTCAGCCGAAGAGTCACCTTCTCCGGACGCCCGAGGAGAAACAGATGGGCGAGAGGAGGGTGTCGTAAGTTCGGCGACATCTGTAAAAGGTAATCAGGCATCTGGGGCTACAACGGGTGACAAGAGAAGTCATGCACCCAATCCTTTACCTGACCCCACTGTGCCTGTTCTTTTTATGAATCCTGAAACACCGGGTCATGTTCGCTATAACCTGCGGCCCCGACCAAAAGCAAAGATCCCAGGCTCAGCCTAGAGAATGAAAGCGAGAGATCTGGGTAGCCTCTGGGAATAAGTAAAAACACTGGACTGAACCCGTTGAGAGCTTGGAACTTTTTGATATTGCTCTGTTCAGAAAGAAGAGAGAGACATTGGTTAACTGGTGGGGGCCCAGGTGGAGTTTTCCTCTCTTTGAGATTACGTGGAACAATAGGAGTCTGCCTGTGAGGCTCTATAACGGACACAGGAAAGAAGCACCCTCCGGCAGGTTGGACTGCTTGTAGTTTTTCTGTTTCCCCGAGCTTATAACTGGACTTTTAGTGAGAATGTACCCTTTTGGCCGTTTTGTCCCTGAAGAGGAGCGTCCCATAGTACATCGCCCTTTGCATCCACATTTGCCAATGTTTTCTACTTGGAGCTTGCGTGCCAAGATTGTTTTTATTGTCATAATAATTGTTTCATTAATGTTATGTTTAGGAATGTTTATTTATCTAGAATTCCGTTATCCTGTACATACCCTGATATCTACCACTCCCGTCCCCGAGGAGCACCATTTCCAGACTTTTGCCCCGCATAAAGAAAGACACCGCCAGACTTATGGAAACAATGCTTTCATTGAAATGTTGCACCAAACCCACAGTTCAACGAATACCACAAACTGCTGGGTATGTGGGCTCCTCCCCTCAGTAATGCACAAACATGATCTGTTCATTTCAATGCCGTTGTCATATTTAGGGAGTTGTGAAGCATGGTTCAGATTATTGTCAATGATGTATGAACATTATGCAGTTGATGGACACCGATTTTCAGAGAAGGATTATGATCTGATTCTGGCCTATATAGAAAGACATCAGGGATTCACCCCAAATGCCGAGGGTACGGACGGTACCCTGGATCCTACCGCTTGTATGAATGTATATATGGAACATGAGAATGACACCTGGTTAAGGGATGAAGTATCGGATTTTGTGTCCTTCAACTTTACCGAGTATTTTAGATATTTCCAGGAGCGAAATGTGTCAAATGAACGAGTCATCCCGGTCCCTGTGTTGAATAGTACATCCTCCTTTTGCATACATGGTACTGGCCATTTATTTGTTGGTTATAGTAGATGTAATTATAGCTATAGGTTACAAACCTTTAGCAGCCCGCCTATACTCACTCCCCCGAATGTATATTTTGTATGTGGAGAAAATGCGTACACTTGGCTTCCTAGAGGATGGTCAGGTAAATGCTACCTGTCCTTCTTATATCCTCCTGTTTATATAGCACCTTCTGATTATCACCGATCCCATTCGCTGAGTCGACGAAGTTTAGACTCAGTGAAAACTGTTGGAGATGCCACTGACCAGACTGATACCCCTGCCCAACATTTTGTTGATATAATAAAGGGAGTTCTGCCTATGTGGGGACCCATTGTGACCAGTAAAGAAATTAGAAGACTGTCCAGAGTAGTAGAGGGAGTAGTAAACACCACTGCTGGTATACTGACCAATATCACAGTCGAGCTTCAAGCGACCCGACTTGTGACGCTTCAGAACCGCCTTGTCTTAGAGGTTATTCTAGCCGATCGCGGGGGAGCATGTAGAGTGATTGGCAGCTCCTGCTGTGTATATATACCTGACTCCGCCCCCTCAGTCCATCTGGCCATACAGAAGTTACATCGATTGGCATCCGAGATACACACGGAGACCGGAACCTGGTCTATTTCAGGCTGGTTCTGGGATCTCCTTACCACCTGGGGTTGGAAAATCTTTATGTGTCTCCTAGGAATAGGAGGTTTCCTTTTCAATTGTTGTATCTGCATCCACTGTGGGCCCGCTTGTTGTTCCTATTGTGCCACCCAAGCCTGCCTCGCCTTACCTACTCCTAAAGCAAACCAGGGTAAGGTAAACGCTCAATTAGTTCAGAAAGAGATACATGATATAATGCAAATAGACAAGGGAATTTTTGAAGAGTAGCCCCCTTAGATAGCTACATTACGCTAAAAAGGGCCGTTCTGTAGGATTCGAGTCAAATATGTGTAGTTAGCATAATGTATCTTAGACTGTATCTCTACTCCATATGCGTCGAGGACTGCTTTATAAAGTACCTTCTGTGGTTTACGTGTCCTGCATGAGAGAAAGGGCCGAGAAGCCATACTGTGGCCATCTTGATTCATGAACAGTCGTGCTTCAGATCACGTGTCTTTCTCTCTGCCCTCCCTTCTGCATGATTTAGCTCATACCAGCCTAAAGACAGGATGAATTGTATTTACGGCCGAGGCCCAAGGTCACATCTGCAGTAGGGAGTACTAAGCTAAATTCCTCCGTGCCTGAGATGAAAGGGAGTCACCCAGCCGACCTTCCCTGCATAAGATAGTAACATTATACGGGCAGATGGTATGAGCTCATTTAGGAGCTCTAGGACTAACTGGTACTTTTCCACTTGCAATGCTTTGTATGCTGAATCTGTAATGTATATAAGTGTGGTTCTGTCAAGGAGCCAGCAGTCTTCTTCGGCACACCTGCTGGGTGAGGTTCGATGAGGCTCCTCTATGTAGAGTTCTGTTGTGGCCAATAAACGCTTGAACCTTCTACGTTGCCAACTGCTTATTATTGACTTGATATTGCGGGCCACTGGTAAGTGTGGCCCTTGGGATTACTATTAGATTACTTCAATTCCCTTGCGGGAGCGAGTAGCAAGGCGCGATAATTGATAACATATGGCACCAGCTGCTCGCTCCCGCAAGGGAATCGCCAAACATGCACGCGTTGCCATTGAAGGCAATGGAACGCGTGCACGTTTTTGGGCGAAAAAGGAAACCGATGGCTAAAGGTCTCTTTCCTGTGAAGCGCATGCGTGCTGCGTTGGCGAGACCTAAAAAGGACATCTAGTTCCAGATGGCAGTTATAGGAGGAACAGGGTTTGGGTGCGCCTTCCAGGCGTTTCCAAAAGCGATCCTCTACTTGTTGTAAAGCGAATATATATTAGCCGTGCCCCATACAGAAGCCCCATAAGTGGCAATGGATAGTGTATTTGCTTCATAGATCTTTTTGATTATATCTATAGGTTTGGACCCAAGCTTTTTTTATAAATTTAAATAGGGCCCTTATGATTTTTTCCATTGATGTTCCTGTGTTAGCCACCATATTTGACCATGTATTTTTAGAGTCAAATGATACCTCTAAGTAACAGAAGGAATCCACCATCTCCAGCTTTCTCCCTTCTATATTCCAATTAGGGGTTAATTTTCGTCTCTCTCCTGCCACAAGTATAAAATACTTGGCTTTACTAAGTCGAAGTTCAAGGCATTTCATAAACCCAGTGTACATCTCTATCTGAGTATAAAGTGTGTTGCCAGTCCGGGCCAACAGCACTGCATCGTCTGCGTAGAGAAGTAAGGGGACTGGAGTGGAATTTATGATAGGTGCGTCAATGGCGGACTCGGTCAGGGCACCTTCCACACCATTAGTGTAGAATGAGAACAGGAAGTGGACCAGACTGTTATTTTCTGTGAAACGTATCTAATTAGCAGGATTTTCTCCTGAAGAAGCAGAGCTACAACACAAGAATACACTACTGACTTCATACATTTTCTTAAAATCACGTTTCTGGTTGGCAACCTCAAAAGTGGGGCTATATTTTGCTTCGAGATGCTTGAAATGTACAAATGTACTCCCTCAAATAAAATGGCTTCTAGACAAAGGAGAGCCGTGACATTTAACATGAGTACTGAACCTAAATGAACTCCAAATAAATAAGAAAATGTACAGTGATATACAAGTACAAATGGATATTGATGATAAATAGGAACAGAAGAGTATGTCTTCACGAGATATATCATAGAGTCTAGAGCCCTCCATTTTTCGTGAGCCTGAGGAAGAGAGCATTGGGGAACGTTTAGTGACCACACCGTCATCCGCTTCAGTCAACACGCATACACAGACATCACCCAAAGATTACACTGACACTTTATTTGTGGGTGAAGAACTGCTGCAGGTTTATTTCATACAACACAGTATGATAATAAAATTGGGTTATCTTACGGGCGATCCAGGGCAGGCAGCCCCTTGCTGCCCGCCCGCCTGGTGAGCCAGCACACACGGTGGGTCGATGCCCGGCAGTGTGGCACATAAATATTTGCAGATCATCCACTGGGTCACGTGATCTGCCTCCTACTCCCGCCCCTTCCGACAGGGGCGGAGCGTGTTGTGGCCACCCCCGGTTGGTCAGGCCCCCCAACCGCCCGAAGGACTAACGGGGCGCCGTCGCGGTCTTCCCAGAACCCCCTTCGGCTCCTGGACCTTGGCTCGGGCACCCTTACTGTGCCGGACAGGGGTACCCTTACTGTACCGCCTGTCGCAGAGGTACCCTTACTGTACCAGTCTGCATCCAGATCGCCCTGTAACTCCGCCACAGCTCTGGGGAGGCTACCGTCGCTGCCAGAGCCCCCCCTTCCTCCCTTTGCTGTTATGTGTGCCCTGCCCCCGCGAGCCAGCTTATAATGGGCTAAATTAGGGGTCCTGTTCTGTAACCCGTAAATGACGGCATTAATTTGCAACATTACTCAGAAGCCCAGGGCAGACTAACAAAGGATGTCTTTTGGCCCCACTGCCGTTCAGCTTAGGCGTGACTGGTGTTCCTAACCTTCTAAGCGATGCCACAGCAGATCATCCTAGCGTAATTATGAGAAGATCTAGCACCTGCATATGGAGCCAGAACTGAACCATAGCTGAATTCTTCAATCCATCGATTCCCTTCATATCCTAGCACGAAGGTTTTAATTTC
Source organism: Triturus cristatus (assembly GCF_964204655.1). Taxonomy (NCBI): domain Eukaryota; kingdom Metazoa; phylum Chordata; class Amphibia; order Caudata; family Salamandridae; genus Triturus; species Triturus cristatus. The sequence continues at coordinate 1,374,559,058 of NC_140591.1, forward strand.
CACTCTATCTACAAAGGTGATGTATTGATAGCGTCATGGTTCCTGAGTTGCTGCTGCTACCGCGAGGATTGCATGATTTCTCGGCTGGGCAAAACATTTTACGCAACTGCTACTCGGACGCCTTTTATCATGACTCCGGATAAAGCCAATATGACTGACTGAGCTGCCGAAGAATACATCTCTCAGCTCGGAGACCCAAATTTGTGAATGTTTCCCAACTCCCAGGCTTCAAGAAAGGCTGAGCGAGAAGAGCAACGCCTAAATCTGTTTCTCAGGCTGGAAAATATGGCATTGGTAACAAGGCATAGGTGAATTAGGCGCTTATGGACCTGCAATCCTATTAAGATTTTTCAATTGGCCAAATTAAGTGCCTTCCTGGCTTGGAATTGTGTTCCCAACAGCTACAGCTACAGCACAACAAGCAGGGTGAAGGTGGCGTGTGAGTCAGCCACTTTACCTACGTATATAAACACAAGCTGACATCACGGGTATATAAATTTGCTTCCTTTCACATGGTATTATCCTATTGTTTACTGCAAACTGACCCCTATCTTAGCAACATCTCCTCGTTTTAGCCTTTCTACTTGCAAATTAAGTTAAATTAAATTGGACGATAGAGTCTTATACTGGTCCCGCTGTCCATCCCAATCTTTTCTTGCTCTCCACTGGGACAGCGTATCCAATTTCCTTGCTTGTTGAATAGAAGCTAGCTTTCGGGCTTTATTGCTGCTGGAAAGAGTTAATAAGTTTGCCTACAGTCCTTGTTATACCGGTGTTGCTGTGCTATAGGTAATTCGTGGCACCGCCATAGTGGCTTGAAAAGGAAACTTCTTATTTTATCAAATCATTTGTTGTGAGCCCCAGTTATGATTTTGTTCATATCTTCATAGTTGACAGTGTCTCTATCTTGCCAATACCTGGGTCACGTCTGCCTAAATGATGACAATACATCTGGCTTTTCCGCTAGCCTTGCCCATTAACCTGTCAAATGTCAGTGGAGAGCAGCACATCTCTGGTCATGCTCATTTCTGAAGGTGTTAAGCCCTTTCCCTTACTAAGAATTGAAATCTTATGCTGATGCCTTGGGAGAAATTATGAGTTTGGGGGGCTGGGCAAAAATAAAGTGGCTTAGAGATACCAAAAAGCTTTTGGAGAATGTCGGTCTAGGAGGCTGCTGGTCATCACGTTCAGCCCCCACAAAAGAAGTTGTCAAGGCGCATTATTGGAACTGGTGTGCGGAGCGGTTAAATACAACCTCTAACCACTGCAAGTCGACTGTCGCCTTTTTGCAAATTAAAGACACTGTGGCTTTTGAACCCTACCTGGACTTGATAACTCTCCCTTATGACCGAGCCCTTTATTTCAAATTTAGAGTTGGATGCCTCCCCCTAGGTGCATTGGTTTCGAGTTGGTCACCTGTGCCCCGCATTTCTCCCAATTGTGCATGTTGCCCTAGCAAGGCTGAGACTATTGCACATGTCTTATTTGTTTGCCCGGATTATGCAAGGCCCAGGGGTGTCTGGTTGAAACCCCTCTGTCGCAATATGGGTACACGTAGTCACCTTGAAGCCCTGCGTATTTTAACTACGGACACTTCCCCTCTCTTTGTGTGTGGAATTGCGAAATTTTTAAAGTGGTCCTGGCTTATTCGCTGCAAGAGATTGTCAGTAGCTGTTTAATTCTCTTTTTAGGTAATTTATTATGGGAAATTTATGCCCTTTTTTATATTCTTATGCTTCTCATACTGGCTTCTTGTAACTGTGATTTTTATGTGTCTATTTTATTTTTTAATGTGCTTACAAGATATCTTGCATATCGAATAAAAGCTTTTGACTGGCCTTTCCCTTACTAGAAAGTTTAAGTGCAAAATTCAAGAGGTATGGTCGCTCTCTGCTCTCTCAATTATTACTATGTAGATGAGGGCATGCCATTCACGGCTGTCTGGTTGCAGAATGCACAGTTAATTGACACTCATTCTGGGGTGTCTGGTTGAAGTATGCACAGGTCATTGACACTCTCCCACGTGCAGTGCTGTGAAACGTTTGAAGTAGTTCATCAAATTCAGCCAGCCACCCCCTAGGTGGAGGTTTGCACGTCCAAACTTCTGCTAGTGTAAAACCCGGCCCCACCTCCAGTTCAGTGAAATTTAGTAATTCACGACAATGACCACCCCAGGGCCCAGATACTGGGCTGTGTAAATGCGGCCCAATATCACCATGAACAATTGGCTTGGAGTGGATGGGTTGACCTAGACTGGCTGAAGGCAAAACCTTTGACAATCACTCCTGGCAAGATGCGCCAACGCAGGTAGAATAAAGAGTTATCCACCCGCCTTACTTCCTTTCCCAGTTCGACACAGGTCGAAGAAGAATGCCCCTTCCGGAAAGATCATGGCCTTATCCCTGAAGCCTAGCCATACAGCATTCTACCGGAAATCTACAGCATTGCTTTGTAAAGCTTTTTCTGGTTCCCCAATTAATTGAGTTGTCTCCAACTTTTCCTTTTAGAGCTAGAAACGCCCCCCATGCTCCTTGTGCTTACTAAATGGACCCGCTCCTTTAGTTTCCAGCACAACTAAGTAGGGTGGTAAGCCGCGCCCCCCGCCCCCCCGGCCCGCCTCCAGCTCCACGCGATAGGGGGTTTTACCCAAGTGGGCGTAGGCCTCGCGCGCGAGGCAGCAAGGGGGGGAAGGCTCCGACGGGCGGCCACTAGAATGCTGCCCTGCTGATGTCCCATTGCTTGGGACGCGGGCAGCGGCATTTCCTTGACAGCGACATAGCTCTGGTGTTTCTTACAAACGTGCTACAGAATATTTATTTTCATAGATCATCGTCTAAATAAAGGGCGGCGGTTCACCGACTGTAATAGTTGTCACCCACATCACTCACTTCTTCATATAGCACACTTGAAGTGTTACTGTGAAAGGTTTTGAGATTTAAGCGGAGGCATTGAATGCATCCTTTTTTGCCAGCAGTTACTTTTTCGGAGATGATTTTGTTTGTGTGTCAGGTTGATGTATTTCTCAGTAGTGACAAATAAAATAAATCAAACGGGTTCCGCCGTTTTGACAGGAACCAGTCTGAGATGTCAAATGTGCCTACTAATCTGCATCAATAAGGGGTTGGCAGTGCACCAGGGCCATTTAAGGACGGCATTCTCGTAAAACGTAATGACTTAATGACGCACGCTGATGACGAACGCCTGCACAATCCCTTTTGTCCCTCACTGTCAGCTGGGATCCGACATTAGGCCGTCACGATGAGACAATGGCCGTTTCTCGACTACTTCCTCTTAGATTCTCGGCATACAAGCCGATTCTTGTCAGCGGTACACCGAGGCCATTCGTATGAACAGAGCACCACCTGTTGTAATCCCACACAGCACGTTCGCGTTTAACCAGATAGCTACCTTTTCACACAGTAACCAAATAACATTATTTGAAATTGTATATACATTTTAGAGTAGCAAATCAACAAGAATAGCAAAAACTAGCGCACTCTTGGTTCACACCTGGGAGTCAGTCTTAGTTTATACACTGTCTGCCACATATTAAAATGTACTGACATAGCCACTGAAAAAATCACACAGCATAACTTGCACTCACACAGTTTTTAATCAAAATGTGAAATTTCTAATATGTTGTATGCACTAATACGAGAGATGCAGAACGGAACGTCCTGATGTCAGGGAGTGGGGAGAGGAGTCTTCGGTGGTTCTGATTGGGGATTGCTTGTGGAGAGATAGTTCATTTCAGTCAGTGATGGGGCTTCACAGTGTTATTCTGTTAGGCAGATTATTTGGAGAAACAGTGTATTTTGTGTAAGAGACAAAAAAGATGTCGAAAATTAAGTATTCCCACAAAATGCAAAACAGAATCTAGGCGTTGTGTGTGAATATTCATATAGATTCTTTGTACTGCACATCTGAAGCCTGTTGACGTCATCCTGTTTTTGTTCCCATTATATTCTGGGATGCTCTTTATCTAGTGGGACAATGGTGCCTGCTGTTGATTCAAAAGATAACACAAAATCAAAAAGGCTCGTCTTGATTCTTGCTGCGTCCCTGACGTCAGCCCTGCGCTTGATTGTCAGCTGCAAACTCACTTTGCAAGACAGGGCCCTTGTATCACTAACCACATCTAAACACAGTTTTGTCCTCAATGACGTCTAATGGACATTAGGAGTCGTGTGACCTCAGACGTTGTCACCTAGGTGACAGCAGGTCCAAAGTATCAAAGAAACAAAACTAGTCTGACTCAGTATATGGGCACCATCGATGCTCATAGGAAAGGTGTCTAGTGAGGAATGCCTGTCAACAATGACGCGCTGTCATGGCAACCACAGAACCGGTGAAAACTGAGGACAGCAGAGACGAAGAGATGGTTTCAATAGTGAAAAGGAGCAGCTGACGTCAGGGTACACATTGCCATTCAGAGCTTTTTAGAGTTCGAGAACAGCGTGTCGGGCCTTCAGGAAATCAAAGCCACTTGCAGCATGCATGGATCGCAGTGAGATGCGCTATGTAAACAAAGGAGAGAGGAAACCAGCATCTCAATGTGTCCATTCATTTGCTTTTATTATAGGATTTATTTCGAGGCAGCAGTCAGCCATATGTGGTTCCACCCACCCTTAATGATCTAGGGCGCTGCAGCTGGTTTCCGTTCTTTGTCAGGGGTTTCTCAATGCAATCGAACACCGAGTTTACAAATATAGGAAGAATTATGAATCCCAACACTTACTTAACTAAAGCAAACAATGATTGATAATGTGTGTTATGCATTTATTTACGAAATGCATTTTTTAAAACAAGAAAACGAAATAGTTTTCATTAAAAAAAACCTTTTTCTAAATTGGCTTGCCTTGAAGGAGACAGGGGCTATATATAGTAGATCAAACGGCTTGATCTTTATGTCGCCAAAAACATTAATGGTTGTCAAATATTTTAAATGTAAAGGAGACTATATGTAATATGTGTCTGAATGATAACTATATCCAGTAAGTTTCAATTTCTCATTAAAACTGGATTTGAATTACGGTTAGCCCCTGCTCACTCTTGACGTTACTGCAGTGCAATATAAGTCAGGTTTGTTCACTAATTTTCTATCGAAGCACTAAAAAAAACAGGTTTGATGTGTTGGAAGGGCTGATCTGAATCCATAAACCTACCTGGGAGTCTAAAAGCCCAAAAGTGCTAATGAGAGATCTGTATCTGCAGCCTCTTGTTATACGGTTCCTACGTATCTAGTAGGACTGTGAATAAAGAACAACAGAACTTCATGATACAGAGACTGTGTCTTCCATAATAATCAGTAAATGTTGGTCTGTGTGGCTGGCTCACAGTGACGTACCCATTCTCCTAAGTTATAGATGCAATACTGTGAGATAGCCACACAGACCAACATTTACTGATTGTATAAGAAGACGCAGTCTCTGTATTATGAAGTTTGGTTGTTCTTTATACGCAGTCCTACTATATTGAAAGGAACCGTATAACATGGAGCCACAAATTGGGCGTTCTGTGATGACTCCGGCAGGAAATGAACCTCTCATGACTTCAGCACAGACATGGTTTGAATAGCAAAATGGCAAGAATATCACATTGTGCCAAAGGTGCATGACAACATTTTAATTAGACTAAAGCAGAAGAGTTGTCTCCTCACAAGCAAAGAAAATAAAACCATGCCTTATGTCCTGAATTTATGCAACCCTGAATCTGAATGTGCAGACCACAGGGCGACAATGTCTATTAGGAATACATGCATACAAGGGCCAGTCGCAATAGCAACACATGTCCAAGCCACCATTAGAAAATAAGGCTAAGTTAAAATGAGTAACTCAATGGAAACTAAATGCAAGCCACATAACACCTTTGGTAGATTGGGGAATGTGAGCAATGCTCTGGAATCACAAATAACTACCTCACCTACCTCCAGATGGTAAGTGACGACCCGCCACAGAGGCAGGATTTCTTTATGCGTAGGTAGTAGCTCCAATAAATCTGCACCCAGATTCGTGCCTACTCTCTGCTCTTTCATTCTGGGGTGAATGAAAAGAGGAGAGGAAGAGGTAAGGCTCAGGAAAGTGGAGGAGAACATTGGGAAATCAGGTATTGTGTTTTGACATTTTCAAAAAATGGTGTGGCCTTATCCAGGGAGGAAGGTGGCAACATTCCAGGATTTCATTTTCTTCACTTTCTTTCCAATGTATTGTGGTCAGAGACCTGAGGGAGGGTGGGTGAGTATAGCAGACAGCCAGATATTGTTTTTTTTTTATAATTGCAAGAAGTGGTAAAGAGCCTGAGGAATGTCAGGACATAAATGAGAAAGAAAAGTGTGTGCCTGTCACTGGACTCCTCTCTCACTGAAAAGCCCATTTGTGTGATTGCTGTGCATGGCTTTGTTCATGTGGTTTGTACGAGAATGCCTCTTTTTGCATGATCACCCCAATTCTGTTTGGATTGATGCTGCTGGACCCTTAGAACTAAGACTCAGTAAACTAGGACCAAGTGCATGTGCTGTGACCCCCGAAAACATGTAAACATTAGCAGTACTCCTTATTGGCCTGTTTAACCTACCTATACGCCCCTAGTATATGGTACAAAGTGTACCCAAGGGCTGTAAGTTAAGTGTCACTTATGGACCGCTACACATACTGTGCCACCACCAGTGCAAAACATGCCCCCAGAAATAGTTTTGAGTGACCATAAAAGAGGGGCTGCTCATGCCCCAGGCCACAACTCTAGAATGGGCACAGGATCTCTGCACAGGTGAAGAAAAGTTCTGCCACGTTGGATTTAGGTAGAGAACGGCACTGTGGGATTGTTTGCAGTAATACACGCTGGAACTGCTGCAAAAGTGGGAAGGTTTGCCCAGGAACGTTTTCCCTATTGGTTACAGAGAAGCCAGGAGTCAGCCCCACTCACAGGCTATTGCTAGGCATAATAAGTCACCCTTGGGCACCCTCTAAAGAACGCTACTGGACCTGTGGATGACATAAGAAGGAATGTATCAGGTTTTGAGATCTGTGAGGAGAACCCTAAGTACTGAACATAGGTTCTCACTTGTACTCAGAACAAAGAAGTGGACCTTAAGGGTCAGTTGGCTGACCTCCTCTTAAGCACCAGAAACATAAAAGTTGCATGCATATGTGTTGGTAGTGTGAGGTGTGGCAAAGAGTGATATTGTACTGGATGGGTGGGATGCTCTTTCATATTTTTCTATTTTTCTTAAGATTTATAAAGTGCATGGCTGCCCCAACAAGGCTTCCCAGTGCTGAACATAAACAGAAAGACTAGCAGTTAGAAAAGCAAAGTCTTAACTGCTTTTTAAAGTTTTTGAAAGAGTTGCATTAGTGCAGTATGGGAGGGAGAGAATTCCACAATTTTGGGCCTAGGTAAGCAAAGGAGTGTCGACCTTGCCTAGCCATATGTGTTAGAGGACTGACTGCATAATTAGGATTACTGGAGTGTAAATCCTGATTAGGAAGATAGGGCTGTACCAGTGATCTAAGATAAAGTTCCCTTGGCTGTATATAGTCCTTGGTATTAAAGGTGCTTTGATGGATGGGTGAAGGTCATAAAGTTAACAGTCTAAGTGCTTCTCTGTCTTCTCCTCCTCCTTCTACCCAATATTATCCGTCATGTGTTACACATCTGGTCTGAATTTAGATAAGTCTCCATGAAGCAGAAATAATTTTTTGTGTTCACCTTCCCTTCATTAATTAATTTCCACCAGAAAAACATGAATATATGATCTGGGCTTCGTCACTATCATCAGCTGTCACAAAGGAGATGGCCAACTTTCTTTTACCCACATTCGATATCCAATTCTGACCAGGAAAAGGAAAGCGGAGCAGCAGTTACTGGCTGCAGATTGGCTAGGACAGATGCACAAACTAGTGAACATTATGATATTTCTGTACTGGAGCGGATTTTTTTATTCATTATATTTTAGAATATATTCTAATCCATGTGTTAATTAGCGGATAAATACATATATTGATGCTGCATTTTGCATAACTGAATATAGTCATTACTTTCACAGTGATACATGTTTAACAAATTATAATTAAAGTTAGATCAAGTCAGAGCAGGCTTCAAATTACTTTCCATGTTAAACAAAATCTTCCTTGCATTTTGCTGTCACATTTTTCTTTTCATTCCAGATGCAAGAATAGTAATTCATTGTTTGTATTCATTGGCTGTATTGAAGGTCAGAGTAATTTAAAAAAAATTGGAATAGGTATGATTTACAGCCTATGTTGTGATGACAAGAAGCTTTTTGTACCATGCTGTCCCGACTCATACATCCAAGGTCATGCAGATGTGTGCTGCTTTATTCCATGATGAGAAAGAAGGGAGATTACCTATTCCAGGAAACTCTTTGGGGCATATTTACAAAGAGGCGATAAAAAATTATCGCCGCTTTAGCGGCCGTTTTTGGCCGAAAAGCGGCGATAATTTTACCGCTATATTAGCAAGGTCTTGTTAACGCGTGAATCCTTGCTTTAGCGTGGGGATTTCCAACGCCCAGCTTTGCATCTCTAATGAGATGCAAAGTGGGCGTTCCTGACCTGACATGATAGGAGAAATGTCGCTAAGCGACATTTCTCCTATCATCAAGCCCCACGCGATGAAGCATAGCGTCTGGAAAAGTAGCGATAACACCTGTTATCGCTACTTTCCTAACACCTGCTTCAGGACTGACTTAGCCATGATATCCTATGGAAGGAGGATATCATGGCTAAGTTTGTGTGTCCCTATCAACAAGCTAACGTGAGATTATCGCTGGGTTTCCAGCGATAATCTCACGTTAGCCAGTTATCGCTAAGATTTTTATCGCTGATGAGATAAGCGTTGCTATTAGGACGCTATCTCAGCGATAAAAATCGGCGCTAGCCGGCGATAATTATCCAAGCGCTAAGTGCGCTCAGCGATAATTATCACCGGTTGTTGTTGATATGCCCCCTGATTTTGATTGGCCCACATGTCTTGGGAACCAATGGGAAAAGCTTTATAGTTTTAGATGAAATGACATGTATTAATTGCATATTCTTAGAGTAGTAGTTAGAAGACCCTTTCTGGCTTTGCCTGATGCAGATCTCTCTTACCTTTGAGATTTTGTATTTTCTGCTATTGAGTTCGATTCTTGAATACATATGCTTTTTCTTACTTTGATTGAACCTTTGCTTGGTTCAGCTTCAGAGCTTTATCGACCGACACCTTCTGCAGAGAATTTCCCCATGTTAATTTAGGCACCTTAGATTAGTATTTGGGAAGTTCCTTTAAGGAACCCAAACTCTCTCTATTTTGCATGTGAAACTTTCTAAAAATCCATGCTCATTTGTCTTATATTGGATTGATGATTTTTGAAGATTACCTGACTCATGAGGAATTGATTGAATTCATTTGTAACCTCACACATCTGCTAATAAACTTTCATGGTTTAAAATTAATATTCCCTGTTGACTTTGTGAAATCAAATGGGTTCCACTGTACTTTGAATTTATTTACATTCATGTTAGTTCCCAGGGTACACATCTCTGCTGAAAATCAATGTATAATTCAACTAGTAGCACAATTGAAGTTGATGACTGCACTTGGGACTGTTAGGTGCAGAAATGTGCATTTAACATCTGCCATCACCATGGAATAAGGCAATCAGAGTGACTGTGCATATTGTTGCATACTCCTTTCTATGTGATTCAACTGTACTTTCGGGATGGTGCTCTAGGCATTGCTTTGACAAACCTACAAATTCAAGTTTGACATTGAATATGAATATCCAATTGTCTAAGCACCACCTATTAACTGTTTTTGGATGTAAGTTGGGTCTGCGAGCCAGGTAGCTACACTCATCTTTTGAATTCATGGAGTTCTGTGCACCAATACAGAGGAAAGGACTAAAATAGAGACAAGAAGAGAGGCTATCTCCAATAAGGAGTAAAAATGATACTCCAGGACTGAAAGAAAGACGTGTTTGTTACGGCCTGAAAGTGATTGTAGTAGACTGCCTTAGTCAGGGCTAGAACCACAGACTAGCTCAAGTAACTGTTGTTATAAAACCCTGCAGCCCGATGATGGAAGATTACTGCCACTGTCCAGTCACACAATTAAGAATGTACTGTAGCAACAATTGCCTTGATTCTCCTCTCTAGACATCATTCCTATTGAAGAGAAAGTTCATATTGCAACCTAATTTTTAGCCAAAATGCACCCCTTGGTGCCGATTAGGATCCTGGAAAAACTTTCCCCGTACGACTCGTATCCGGTCTTTTTACCGTACGAATCGTACAAGTGCCGTACAAACTGCCAAGTACGATTCGCATGGGAAAAAGTCCATACGAATCGCATTGGGAATAATTCCCCACACGTCCTCGGGTCGGAAAATGTGTTCGACACGTCCCCGGACGATTTACCATACAAATGTCAAAAGTGAAGTCCGACCGCGCAAGAACGATCCATCCCGTGCGTCTGATGTTACAACCGTAAGGAAAAAACACCGTCCACACCAAACTCCCATAGCAACCATGGAGACATGTGCCCGCATACACGCCGAACACCAGCCCAGCCCCCGTATGTACGAGCCCAACCACCCCCCCAGCCCTCGTATGTACACGCCGAACCCCCACCCGTGCATGTACACCCCCGTACGTACAGACCGTACACCCACCCGTGTATATACACCCGTGTACATACGGCCCGTACCCCCACCCGTGTATGTATGGAGCGTACCCCCACCCCAACCGTGTATGTACGGACCGTACCCTCACCCGCGTATGTACACCAGTGTATGTATGAACCATACCCCCACCCACGTATGTATGGAGCGTACCCCCACCCCAACAGTGTATGTACGGACCGTACCCTCACCCGCGTATGTATGGAGCGTACCCCCACCCCAACCGTGTATGTACGGACCGTACCCTCACCCGCGTATGTATGGAGCGTACCCCTACCCCAACCGTGTATGTACGGCCCGTACCCCCACCCGTGTATGTATGGAGCGTACCCCACCCCAACCGTGTATGTACGGACCGTACCCTCACCCGCGTATGTACACCAGTGTATGTACGAACCATACCCTCACCCGCGTATGTATGGAGCGTACCCCCACCCCAACCGTGTATGTACGGACCGTACCCTCACCCGCGTATGTATGGAGCGTACCCCTACCCCAACCGTGTATGTACGGACCGTACCCTCACCCGCGTATGTACACCAGTGTATGTACGAACCATACCCCCACCCGCGTATGTATGGAGCGTACCCCCACCCCAACAGTGTATGTACGGACCGTACCCCCACCCGCGTATGTACGGAGCGAACACACACCCCACCAGTCTAAGTACGGAGCGCACCCCAGGCCCCAACACCAGCACCCTCACCCAACCTCACGCATGTACGAGTGGTACCAAGCCAGAGACAAGGACAGCACTGCACAACAAAATGGGCGATGTACGCACCGTACAGACGCTAAAAACACACGTACACAACCAGGACAAAGCAAAACAACACAAGAAGACTCCATTCGAATCGCACAAAGCCACAAAACATTTCCAACAAGCACAAATACAACCTACTCACTGACCTGCAACTGCCAAACTCCCAAACAGAGGCCCAAAACACAACCACTCCTTATAACACACCCACCCAAAGTTCAAACACAGCCACACCCACCAATGGACCAATAAAAAGGCCCAACACACACAAACCATGATCCTTTGCAACAGACCCACTGCTGCCAGACCACACAGAGAAACAACTGCACCATACTACAACCTCCACTACACCTTACACCTGCACACCTTCACACAACCACCTTCACAAACACCCCCTCATCACATTCACACACACACCTGCACAACCACACCCACAACCATCCACACCCACACCCCCCACAACCATCCACACCCACACCCCTCACCATGCCCACTAACAAGAATCCAAAGTTCACTAGCCAAGAGTTGGAGGTCCTTGTCGACGAAATCATCAGAGTCGAGCCACACCTCTTTGGAACATTGGTCAGACAGACCAGCATTTCCGAAAAAACAGCCATGTGGCAGACGATTGTCGATGCTGTGAATGCTGTTGCATCCACCAGAAGGACCAGGCATGAATGCCAAGCCAGGTGGTACGATCTGCGGAGGACGGTTCGCCGCAATATGACCGACGACCACAACCAGGCCAACATCACTGGAGGAGGGTCGGCCCGCAGACGCGTACAATACCATCCCTGGGAGGAGAAGGTGATGGCCATACTGCCAGTGGTGGCAGTGGAGGGAGTAGAAGGACTCCGAGAGCCTGGTGAGTACACAAACAACTCACCTCATATGGGGGGAACGTCATCCACAACCAAACTCACAATCATGCACGCAACCACCCCAAAGCTATCGCATGACTCAACCACACTCCATAAACACGCACATGCCACTAGCGCCACCATGCCCCATGCACCCAGCTAGACAATGCTAAGTCACAGGCCACAGAAAACACCAACACAAGACACGGTAACCCGGATGGCGGGAGTGTGGGCATCAAAAATCACATAGTGCAACTCAGAAGCAGACAACAATGCCCCTGCCCATATGGCCTAGGTCACAGCCAGACAAACAGTGTGTCCCCACACAGGAAAGACTTGCCTGCAAATTGCGGACGCCTTGCATGAAGACATGGGGGTGAAGGCACTTTTTGCACATGACAGCAGCCAATGAACATCCAACACTGTGAAAGAGTGGCAGCACACACCACCACAGCAGCAGCGCAGACACAGACACTACACCCAATGGGTGCCTGGAGATCAGAAACAAACTCACATGAACAAGCCAAGGGCCATTCAAAGATCTGCAAAAAGTGTGTGCCTAGGAAGCTGGGCTGAGGTGACAGAGGGTGACACACAGAGGGAGGGAGAGGGGGAGAGAGAGGGAGGGAGACACAGGGAGACGGACAGAGGGAGGAGGCTGACACAGGGAGGGAGGGAGAGGGGGACAGACAGGGAGTGAGAAAGGGATACACAGGGAGACCAATTCAGCCTTGGGTGGTGTGGGAATGTCTGCTCGTCAGCAGGTGGACTGCGTGCATGTAGACAAGGGTGGCCAGTGCCTGAATCCCCCTCTCTTCTCCATGGCAAAACACTGGGCCATGTCTCAACCTGTGCACGAGCACAACGCCAGCTACCTGCATTATATAAGTGTGTGGAACAACTCCATGTGCCCACGTACAGTGCAACACGGAAGGCGCCAATGCATGGCTCGCCACACCTGCTCACTCCACTGCTGACTGCAGTCACAATTGACGCAGCAAGTAAGACTGTGTCACACATAGGTAAAGTCTCAAAAGCTGTGGCCAAGGGACATACCCATGCACAAGTGCACTGTGAGTGGAATGCAAGACATATCCAAATACCCAGAGGAAATGTGCCAACTTTGAAACGAATGAAACATGGATGTTGCATGGAACAAAAATAACATTGTCTCTCTCACACACAGGTCAACGTCGTGGATCACCCCCCAACACTGGGGGGGAAGACTCACAGGACCTGGCTCTGCGGGATGACGATCCCACCGGCAGCGATGACTCTCACCACTCTGTGGACGACCCCGACCAACCTGGCCCCTCTGGTGTCCAACCACCTGCAGCACCTGCGTCAGGTACAACTGGGCCAACCACCACCCCCACTCCTGCCACATCCCAGGAGACACCCAGGATCCCTGCCCCACCACCACAACGCAGCCAGGCTGACCAGGAGGGACACGGTGTACCGGGCACCCAGGAGGAGGCAGGCGACAAAGCAACTGCCACCCCTCAGGGGTCCCGGAGACCCGATGTGCCCACAAGGGCAGGCCAGGTGCAAGTAGGCAGGGGTGGTGGGAGTGGAGGACGGCGGAGGCGCGAGCCTGACCAGTTGGCTGCGGAACCGGTATATTCCCATGTAAGAAACATCCTGGACACATACCGGCAGGACACCACAGGCATGAGCCAGGTTGTGTCCACCCTCAACGAGATGAAGGGGACCCTCGAGGAGATCAAGACCCAGCAGGCCCAGCAACATGCGGAGCAACATGCCTGTCAACAGCGACACCAAGGACGGATGGAGGACAGACAGGCTGAGCTCGTGACGGTGCTCACGGGAATTAACCGTTCACTCCGTCGGATAGCCGACAACATGGGCAACCCTCCCTGTGCCACCAGGCGAAGAACATCACCACCCACAGGGAGGGATCAGGAGGAGGAGGATACATCCGACGGAGCATCCCAAACATCGTCACGGCCTGCTTCTGAGGTTTCCCACAGGAGGGCGGGTCGTCCACGGAAAAGACCGTGAGGGTCGGCGCAACAGCACCATCTCCCAGGACACCTGGCCTGGCACCTGGCCCACTGGCCCAACAGCAGCACATCAGCAAATGACATTCTCTGCCACATGGATTTGCTGGGCACTGTCTGACCAATGTTGACAAAGACTGTGGCATGGACTCTGATGATTTCCAATGGCAAGGATACCAACTCCCCCAGTGAACTTTGGATTCCACACACCAGGAAAGCCCCTCTTGTCATACCCCCCCCCAACACGTACCCCAACACAAATAAAAACTTACACGATCAAGAGATGATGCCTACATTTTGCATTATTACCTTACATGTGTCTTGTAAAGTCTAACCATGCCTGAGTTCTCATATGACTTCAACCATTCATACCCTGGGGCCTGAGTTAGGCACAGGACACACATGGGTCACAATGTATTAGGCAAGACAGACATGGAGCACCATACACACCCGTGATGGGCCCAACCAGCTGAGGGGGTGGCCGCACAACCGTGCCGACAGACATATTGAGTACAGCAACAGTCATGCGCAGAGGTCAGGGATCATGTGGAGTGTCCTGGGGGCACCCAGGTATGTGTAGACAGGTGGCAGAACCATGTCCTGCAAGCTTGAGTCAGGTGGATGCAGAGAATGGTGGCCTGGCCAACGTTGGATGCATGGGGATGGCACATGTCACAATACCCACACAGTCATGGACATCATGCACAATACAGAGTCTAATCCCAGACAAACAGCTTGCATCTTGCTACTCTACACATAGACACATAGCCACTATCACTAAAACCATGCCAGACATGCCGTATGCACCGTGGCAACACACCAGCATTGACTGAGAAGAGGCACCTTGGAGGCATAGGGACACATTTATTAGTCATGTATTCCGGAATGCAGAGGCAACTCGGAGTACACTTACACAGGTCATGTGGAGTAACATGTGGGTCCAACACTGGCACCCCCCTTCTGCACCACAAATGCTTGATATCCATGGAACTGGCACACAAGTGTCGGGTAACAGCTAAACACCCCGGGCCCGATTCACAGAACTAACTTAAGACAAAATCCTAAACTTACTACCATTTTGGTATTCACAGAAGGCACTTACTCATTTTGGTATTCACAGAAGGCACTTACTCATTTTGGTATTCACAGAAGGCACTTACTCATTTCGGTATTCACAGAAGTTAGGAGTCCTAACTTTAGGACTCCTAAATGCCTTCTGTGAATACCGAAAGTCTTAAAATTAGGATTTTTCTCAGTTTAGTAGTAGTATAGTTAGGACTCCTAACTTTAGGACTCCTAAATGCCTTCTGTGAATACCGAAAGTCTTAAAATTAGGATTTTTCTCAATTTAGTAGTCCTAAATCTAAATTTAGGACTACTAAATTGAGAAAAATCCTAATTTTAAGACTTTCGGTATTCACAGAAGGCATTTAGGAGTCCTAAAGTTAGGAGTCCTAACTATACTACTACTAAACTGAGAAAAATCCTAATTTTAATGCTTTCAGTATTCACAGAAGGCATTTAGGAGTCCTAAAGTTAGGAGTCCTAAACTTAGGACTACTAAATTGAGAAAAATCCTAATTTTAAGACTTTCGGTATTCACAGAAGACATTTAGGAGTCCTAAAGTTAGGAGCCCTAACTATACTACTACTAAACTGAGAAAAATCCTAATTTTAAGACTTTCGGTATTCACAGAAGGCATTTAGGAGTCCTAAAGTTAGGACTCCTAACTTCTGTGAATACCGAAATGAGTAAGTGCCTTCTGTGAATACCAAAATGAGTAAGTGACTTCTGTGAATAGCAAAATGATAGTAAGTTTAGGATTTTGTCTTAAGTTAGTTCTGTGAATCAGGCCCCTTCTGCTGCTCACGGAGAGGCTGCCATACACCATCGATCCTCTGATGTGGAAGTCCCACACCATGTCAAGCCAATGCAAACCATATGTGTCCGAGGGCAGTGTTACACACATTGATGCCATCATCACAATCCACTATCCCATTACAGATGACTGTCAACAAGTCTGACCATCTATTCAGTTGTATCCAGCTACATGTCATGTGTCCCATGGTGATGCGACATGTCTGCAGAGGAACCAAACATCGACAGGGGCAGTGTGCACACATCGTAAACAACTGCCACACCCAATACACCCCTGATGCATCCCTTACCCTAAGGAGACTTCCAAACTTGTCCGTGCGTGTAACGCTGAGTCAGCACACGATGACGTGTCTATGAGGAATAGTAGTGCCACAACAATGCAACCAGCAGACGGCATGCGCAAGTACCTGGGGATGAGAGACCACAAGAAGTCAGCCACAAAAAGCACATCCACTTGCATGTGCATGTACTCGACACATGTAAGGATGACAACATGCTAGGTCACAATTATGACTGTGGAAATACACTCATCACTGGCACCATCACTCGAGTGACACATCCCCACACACCTCTGACTCACGTGGCATACATGCAGATGGACACACACATTGCAACACATGCCACACAAGGACCAATGCGTGCACACTCAGACACTGGTACTCACCACTAAGCAAAGAATTCGCGTATGAGCTGACTCCGGATGTCCTCTTGCGGAACCACATCCTCCACATCACTAGCCCCATTGCCAAGCCCTTCGTCCTCCACGGGTGGATGGTCCTGATCATCTTGATCCAGGATGAGTGGCACAGCTTTCTCAACTGCCATGTTGTGCAGCATGCAGCAGACCATGAAGATTTTGCAGACCTTCGCCGTGGCATATGGGAGTGCGCCACCGGTCTTGTGTAGGCACCTGAATCGGCTCTTCAGGAGGCCAAATGTCCTCTCTATCACTCGCCTTGTCCGGCCATGGGCGGTGTTGTAGCGGAGCTGGGCCGGCGTGCTGGGGTTGCGGAGAGTTCTGATCAGCCATGGCATGTTGGGATAGCCAGCGTCCCCTAAATGGAAACCACATGGACATAAGTAGGACAGGAGAAGCAGTCGGGCTGGAAGTCTACGCAAAATACAGGACAGACAGAGTGTACCCACCAACAACACATGCTCGTTCGTTGCGCAGCTGCGTCATCATTTCAGGCACCCTCTTATGCCTCATGATGTAGGCATCGTGTGCGGATCCTGGAAAACGAGCACAGACATGTGAAATCACCATGTTGGACAGACACACCACAAGGGCATTGATGGAGTGGTAGTGCTTGTGATTCCTCTACGCTACCTCCTGTGCCTGTGGTGGTATTTATTTATTTATTTTATTTATTTTAAGTACTTATAAAGCGCAGACTGTCACCATTGCAGGCATCCTGGCGCTGACAGATACCGAGGACAGAGCGAGAGAGGAACCAGCAGGCAAATAGGTTAACCAGGGAAAAGCCAGGTTTTAACCTTTTTTCTAAACGGCAAGAGTTCATTGGTGTGCCTAATCTCGATAGGGAGGGTGTTCCAAAGTTTGGCGGCAGCCACCTCAAAGGATCTACCACCAGCTCTAACCTTCCTGAACCTGGGGATGACTAACAATTTAGCATCAGAGGAGCGAAGATGTCTGGTGGGAACATACCATCCAAACTTAGTTTTAAGAGAGGCCGGCCCGGTACCATGGAGGGCCCTAAAAACAATACAAAGGGCCTTAAACTGGATCCTTTGTCTGAGAGGAAGCCAGTGCAATTTGGCCAAGGCCGCTGGTCCGTGCGAACTTCTCGGCAGGCCCAAGGCCAGTTTAGCAGCAACAGTTTGCACCCTTTGGAGCCTGTCCAGCAGAAACTCAGGGGACCCGAGCAGGAGGGCGTTGCAATAGTCCATTCTGCTCAGGATGGTACATCTAACCACTAGGGCGCGAGCCTGAGAGGGTAAGAGGGGCAGGACCTTTCTTAGAGAGCGGAGAATGGCAAAGCAGCAGGCCGATGTTTTTTGAACATGGGTCTCCATGCTAAGCCCATGATTGAGCATGACCCCTAGATTGCGGACCGAGTCTACAGGCTGAACATTGGACCCTGATTCCGGGGGCCAAAAATGAATGGGGAATGAACGAGGGATCCTTGAGCCACCGCTAAAGAGCACCTCAGTTTTCCCTGCATTAAACTGGAGTGAATTATCCTTAAGCCATTTGGATGTGTCCCGTAAACAATTATGTAGAACATCCACCGAGATAGAGTCCTCTCCTTCCAAGGAGAGGATCATCTGCGTGTCGTCGGCATAATTGACTGTTTTAATGCCGAAACTTTTGATAAGAAGAATTAACGGCCTAAGATAGACGTTAAAAAGTATGGGGCTGATAGCAGAGCCCTGGGGGACTCCATGCAGAACCGGGGAAAAGGCAGATTGAAAAGGTGGAAGGGATACTGCCTGCTGCCTGTCCTGCAAAAAAGAATGAAACCATTGCAGTGCCAATTCCCTCACTCCGGCCTCCGACAACCGCCTCAATAAGATCTTATGATTTACCATGTCAAAGGCGGCAGACATATCAAGCAATATCAAAAACGATGCCTGATTCCTATCTGCCCGCCTCTGCAGTTCGTCCAGAGCGGTGATGAGGGCTGTTTCGGTCCCGTGGGCCGGGCGGAAGCCAAATTGGTCCCCGTCAAGTAATGAGTGATGTTCCAGATGGTAGGATAGAGAGTGACTGACCACCCGCTCAACTATTTTAGCAGGGAACGGCAGCAGTGAGATGGGCCTGTAATTTTTAGAGCAGTCCGGATCTAAGGACGGTTTTTTTAACAGGGGGGAGACCAGCGCTTGTTTCCAATGAGCGGGAACAGAGCCCATCATCAGAGATTGCTCACAGATAAGGTGGAGATGGGTGAAAAGTTAATCTTCAAATTCCTTCCAAATTTTGGGAGGCACAGGGTCCAAAGGAGACCCGGATGCAATCGTTCTTGCGGTTTGGCTAAAAATATTGTATGTGAGCGGAGGAAACCTGAGAAGTAAATCTTCGGGGGTACTATCAAGTTCAGGAGAGAGATCTATTGAAGCTACAGGATGCAGGACTAGGGGAGAATCAAAGTCCAGAGGGGAGTCCAAGTCTTTAAAGATAAGTTCAATTTTCTTCTTGAAGAAAGTAGCCAGATTGTCACAAAGGTCTTGAGACGGGACAATCGAGTTTTTGCAGGATTCCGGGTTGGTGACGCTGTTAAGGATATTAAAAATGCTCCTAGAATTATTAGTAGCATTACAAATCAGAGAGGCATAGTGATCGGATTTAGATTTTTTTATGAGAGTTTTATAAGCATGGACCTTAGTCTTCCACGCTTCTTTGGACGTTCCCTTATAGTCACGCCTCCACCTTCTCTCTGCTTGTTTACATTCAAGCTTTAATAGTTTAAGGTCTTCGTTAAACCATAACGCGGAGTCTTTACCTCTGTAAGTCCGTTTTTTAAGAGGGGCATGGTTGTCAACCACCTTTAAGATACTGGTAATAAGAGAATTATAGTTGTCATCTGTACTATTGTTCTCCTCGAAGAGCTGTTGCAAATGGAACACTTCCCCAGAAAGGTGCAAGCGTGAGAGAGCTCTCCAGTCTCTACAAGTAATTTCCTTGGTCGGTACAGGAGCCTTATGGGAACCAGCCAATTTGCAAAGAAAAAATTTGACCAGGGAGTGATCGGTCCAGTCCATTGGGAGGGTTTCCCCCATGACCACCAAATCAGGTGCCGCAAAGACCAAATCGAGTAAGTGGCCAGCTTTATGGGAGGCTTTAGAGGCCAGTTGAGAAAGGCCCAAGCTATCACAGGTAAGAAGAAGGTTCTTGAGAGCTAAGTCAAGGGAGCCATTGTACCATAGATTGAAATCACCAATGATTAATAATTTCTGGTGCGAAAGAGCGATGTTAGTCAGGGTGGTAGTGAGCGCTTGTTGTTGCCGAAGACAAAACGCCCCTGGTGGGCGGTAGCAAACTATCCCTGTAATGATTGTCCCAGAGTGAGTCTGGATCAAAAGCCCTAACAGCTCAGTACCCAGAGTAGGGTCAAGAGTGAGGACTTTAATACTGCAGGAAGCTCTAAAAATAACACCCACACCCACACCCCCGCCTCTACCCGTAGGCCTAGGGGAGTGGAGAAATTTAAACCCGGGAGGGCAAGCAAAGCCAGGGTCGACCAGGCAGTCTGGACGTGTCCAAGTTTCTGTCATAAATAGAATATCAAGTTTGTGCGTGTCAATCAGAAGCTGGATCTCAGTGCAGTGTCTAGGCAGAGACCTAACATTTAGTAACCCGCACTTAAAAATATCATCACCGAGTACGTCGGCCCGGGGGAGTGATGTGGGTAGTAGAGAGAGTAGTCCTTTATCTGCATATAGCTTACCAATTAGGATGAGCTCCTTTCTAGAGTAAGGTGGCCCAACAGGGGGCTGATCCAGATGTAAGGGGTCAAAATCGGTAGCGTCGGTGGCCCATGGCACTACCTTGGCACGGACGGGCGCAGACGGGCTTGCCTTGGGCGCGCCTTCGGCGCGCATTCGGCGCGCCCGCTGCGCTCGTCCGCTGCGCTTCCGGGGGAAGCACATTTTTATAGGCTGTAGCCTTGAAGGTCCCGCTCCCGGCTTCCGCCTCAGGAGGTCTGTCTAGAAGGATTACGGCGCTTGTAGTCTGCGCTTAAATCCTGGTTCGTGGTGGGCGTGGCCTCAGAAGGGGGCGTGGCCACAGCGAACGAACAGGAAATGGCGGCAAAAAACAGTTAGCTGTATGCCACGGCAGCGTTGGTAGCAACTGCACGGGATATCCAGGGGCAGGCAAAAGCCCAAAAGCAATGAGGAAAGTAAGTAAATTTAAAAACAGCAAATAGTACACAACACAGTTAAAATATTTAGCAGGTCGCGCTCCCGGCTTCCGCCTCAGGAGGTCTGTCTATGTGGTACCAAAGCCACATGTGTCCCATCTATGGACCCAATGACATGGGGCATCCCTCCCAGGGCATAGAATCCACGCTTGACACCTGTCAACTGTTCAGGAGTTGGGAAATGGATGAACTCATTCAGGTGAAGCAACATGGCCTCTAAAAAATCATGCAGCACACGGCTGAACATGCTCTGGGACATGCCACCAACATGAGCTATGGTATATTGAAAGGTACCCGTGGCAAGAAAATTTAGGGCTGCCATTACCTTCAGCTTGGGTGTCAGTGCCGTAGGATACCTGTGCAGCGGTTGCAGGTTTGGTGCCAGCCTTGCCGTCAAATGCCGAAATCAACGGTTGGGGGAAGCGGTAACAGCGTATACAGTCATTCTCCCGCATGTCAGCCAAGTCCGGAATTGGTCGGGGAAGAGGCGGCGCTCTGCAGTAATTTGGAAGTGACAAGGAAGAGTGAGTGCACTACAACAACAATTTATATGTACTGAGCACATGTTAATCTGTTAATACACATATGCTACATACGGAGTCAGGTATGTGCTACATGCCCTGGACACGTATGGCTGCCAGGTGACACTCCTACCAAGACCCAGCTACACACGGAGATTGTGAACCTCCACATCCCATGGCATGGGACTAGCTGTGTCCCAGTGTAAGTGAACAGCCAGACGCAATACAGGAGTGACATACATCAACATATCAGCAGAAGTAGGATGTTGATTGCAGAGACAGGTAGCGGAACACTAGAGCCACAGGTCACATGACATTACACTAGGACAGCCCACACACCTTGCCATGAAGGTGTACATGTCATGACTGACCACACATACATTGAGAGGATGCAGACAGGTCCTTGTTATGCTACTCCGTGTCCCATGCATACATACACACCTTACATCCGATACCACATGTGGCCTGGTGTGCGTAACAGTGTGCCATGGCCATCTACACACAGACACATGTTGGTTGCAGCAACTGCAGATGCATTTGAGGGGACACCAACATCAAGCTAATGGGAACACACCACACATACATGACAAAGTCACATCGTGCAACGTGGGTAGTCACATGTCAGGTGTGGTAACACCTGTAGCGGGAATCAGGGGACACTTGCATGTGTTGTTGACTGTGCCATGCCAGTGACGCTCATCTCAAGTGTTCTGTACGACATGCACACATGTCAAAGGAGTGAAGGGCATGTCTGGCTCATAGTGCACCATCACACATAACATCTGTACACATCCCATCATACATCTATTGCCTTCACAACTCAGGAGTAATGTGCCACATCACAGCCTTTCACACCTGTGCCCCACACATGTATTACTGCCCAGACAATGCCTTGATGTACATCCATGGACAAGTATGTCAGCTCTATTCCTTTCTGTGTGCTGCCTGTCACCACTGTTATGTGTGAAAGGCACTGTACATTCGCTCTGAGGGCGTGTGTACGTTCCCTATCACTATGGGAGTGCTGCCGTAGGCCTACCCATAGTGATAGTGAGCGTACACACGTGTGTACGGTCCGTATCACTATGGGTATGCATACTCGAGCACACCCATAGTGATAGTGAGCGTACACGCGTGTGTATGGTCCGTATCACCATGGGTACGCATACGCGAGCACACCCATAGTGATAGTGAGCGTACATGCGTGTGTACGGTCCGTATCACCATGGGTACGCATACGCGAGCACACCCATAGTGATAGTGAGCGTACACGCGTGTGTACGGTCCGTATCACCATGGGTACGCATACGCGAGCACACCCATAGTGATAGTGAGCGTACACGCGTGTGTACGGTCCGTATCACTATGGGTACGCATACGCGAGCACATCCATAGTGATAGTGAGCGTACACGCATGTGTACGGTCCGTATCACTATGGGTACGCATACGCGAGCAAACCCATAGTGATACGGACCGTACACACGCGTGTACGCTCACTATCACTATGGGTTTGCTCGAGTATGCGTACCCATAGTGATACGGACCGTACACACGCCTGTACGGCCCGTTGCTATGCATTTGGGGTGCCCTAGGGCCCCGGAACGCACCGTACCTGTGTGTGAATCTACAAATTACATAGGGGACTGTTAGAAATGGGGGTCTCTAGTTGGCAATGGCTGGCCACTGTCCAAGTAGGGACCCTTCTTCCTAAGTCAGAGTAAGCAGCCTACCCCCTTTGACAACCCCTGCTCAACCCTGTGGTAACGTAGCACGAGCAGCTAGGCTTATCTCAGAGGCAGTGTGTGAAGCATTTATGACCATACACAGTAATACAATGAGGAACACTACAAATGGACACCACTCAAGTAGTTATAAAAAATAGGTATTTTTATATAGACTTAATCACAAGACCAATAACAGTAAAAATCCACAATACTATAAAAATATAATTACTTTAGAAATGCTGCAAGGAAAAATAGTTCAGGATGCACAAAATGATGTTTAGTTCAAGGCAGTGGTCTCTGCGACCCTTTTACTCACAAAGTATCTAGTTCCTGGAGCAAAGCAACAAAAAATGTCGCTAAGGAGTTGTAGCGAGAAATTTCCTCACGCTAACCAGCGATGCGTTGAATCCTTACCGCGAGGGAGGATGATGCGCTGGGTTGCGGGCAGGACAAAGCGACAAACTTCCTCACGCTAAGCCGGTGATGCGATGAAATCCTTGCCGCGAAGGGAGGATGATGCACCGAGCCTGTTGCGTGTGCGATCTTGCTGCGTTGACAAAGATGGCGCTCCGCGAGGGAGCGACGATCCGGATTCGATGCGGGGAAAATGGCGAACGCTCGGCGTCCGCGCTGCGATGATCCTGTTGCGATGATTTCAGATAGCGGGCGTTTTCAGGCCCGCAGACAGGTGCTGCGACGATCTTCGGATAGCGGGCGTTTTCAGGCCCGCAGACAGGTGCTGCGACGATCTTCGGGGTTAGCGACAGCGGAGCGGCGATTTTTCTCACGCTCACCAGCTGCAGCGGCTCGCTAACGGAGGTTAGCGACGATTTTCAGCGCTCTCTTCTCAACAGTAGAAATAGAGGTCCTGGAACACACAGGAGCCTCACCTGCAGATAGTAATCCTCGCTGGGAGGAAACAGGAGGCTGATGGTGGAGTCTGATGTGCCTGAGACTCCAGCAGGAGGCTAGCTCTCTCCTAGCCCTTGGGTAGTTGCTGTAGCCAAAGAAATAAAAGTCCAATCAAAGTTCCTTTCCTCTTCTTGAAGTCCAGTAGTAACAGCTGCAGGCCAGTCCCAGAAACATCACACAAGGCACAAGGACAGTCCTTCTCTTGCAGATTCCTGTAGCCACACGGACAGAGGTTCTTCTTGTTATCCAGGAGCAATACCAATTGTAGGGGTTTGTGCACAAATATTTATACCCCCAAAGTCTTTGTTCTTAGGGGTCCCAAGCCTCTGAACCCAGCCAGAACCAGTTTTGCCCAGCCCTGGAGCACTTTGTTGATCAGGCTGCATCCTTCCTTTCAGAAAGAGGGGGTCTGCCTCAGACGCACAGTGGGAGGTGGAGCCAGCTTTCACCTTGCCAGGCACAGCCCTATTCAAGTGCAGGAGCTACCCCTCCCCTCACACCTAGGCAGGTTGCTCTATTCAACCCAGGTCTGACTCAGCCTGCCCTGTCCCTCCAAAACCAGACAGCCAATACACATAATTGCAGAGCAACTGGAAGGCTTAGGCAAGAAAGTACCTATACTCTAAAAGTGGTAGTTTCAAACCCAGAATATAAAAATAACCTTCACTAAAAGATGTATTTGAATATTCTGAGCTCAGGCATACTAGATTCGTTTTTCTAACATGTTCTGTGGGTCAGTTAGGACTATAGGATGTAATAGCCCAGACCTCCCATTCTGGCCTATGGAGAACAGGTAGCCTTACAGTAGTGAAAAACGAAATTGGGTGTAATTCACTACTAGGACATGCTACATACAACAGGGCATGTCCTACCTTACACATACAATGCGCCCTATCATAAGGGGGGCTTACATGATGCCAAGGGAAGGTTTAGGGGCTGAGAAGCGGGTGCACTTCACAGCCAAGATGGCAGTTCTGGACTGCACGCAGACACTGCAGTGGCAGGTCTGAGACACACTTTACAAGCTGCTTCTGTGGGTGGCACAAACCAGTGCTGCAGGCCCACCAGCAGCATTCGGTTTACCAGCCCTGGGCACACACCGGCCACGCTACTAGGGACTAACAGGTAAACTGAATAAGCCAATCAT
Source organism: Triturus cristatus (assembly GCF_964204655.1). Classification (NCBI taxonomy): domain Eukaryota; kingdom Metazoa; phylum Chordata; class Amphibia; order Caudata; family Salamandridae; genus Triturus; species Triturus cristatus. Next base: position 1,374,584,444 of record NC_140591.1, read on the forward strand.
GGATGTACCAATTCATATGTCATCTTTACAAAGGGAGCATTCGCGCTGTGGCACTGAATGGCAGCGGCACAGCGCCCAGAGCATCTATAACCAGCAAAAACAGATGAGACACAGCGAAAAAAGGAAGGGAGACTCACGCCAATGGTGCCAGGTCTAACAGGGACACATGAGGGACAAGTATAAAGCCCTACATGCATGCTGGTTGTCATGGAGACCAAGTTTAAAGTTTGCATTTTTTTCATCAGGTGCCCAGCAAAAGTCGGTTTGAAAGAATCTACTTTGTTGCAAAGTGGTTGTGGAGTTGACATCATGCTCAAGAAAAAAAAGAAGCAAAGCCACTGACTGTGCTAGGTTTAAAGGGATTGGAGGAAACATAGGATGCAAATGTGAGTGACCAATCACTCTGTACTCCTGTGCATGAAACAGGCCAGCAAGGCAGATATAAGGCAGCCAGGTCCCATGAGAGAGCACTTGCCTGCACATCTTTTGATTCTACAACACTGCTGCTGCTCGTGATTCCCTGGCACCATGTCAAGGTCTGTGGAGAGGGCCCAGCCTTTCACCCTGGAGGAGAATCTGGCATTGCTGGACGTGATCCTCCCACAGTACCCCATGCTGTATGGGCGACCAGGGTTTCAGGTGAGTGCAGAGTCCACTAGCCCAGACTGTGTCCCTTTGTTGTGACTGGGACTTCTGGCATTGTGTCCAGGTGTGACACACATGCATTGTACTGTAGAGTGGGTCCCAGGGGGGGGGGGGGGGGGGATGCCACATTCTGCCTGTCTAATCCTCCTGGGAATGTTGCTTCTCCAGTCCTCATGTGATTCTTTGGTCACCCCAGTGTGACAGGTGACTGTACCCACATATGTGTGTTTGTTCAGTGTACCTGTGCTGAGAGTGTCCACATGATGTGGGCGTACCCTGGACATCGGTGTGTGTGTAAGTCCCCTGTCATGTGGGTGGGTGCATATGTGGAGTGTAGCACCCCAGCTGCATGAGGGATGGATATACCCTGCCCATCTGATGCGAGCAGGGAGCAGTGCTGTGTGTCTGACGTGCAGAGCCAGCCCCACACCTGTGAGCCCCCCCAGTCTAGTGGCACATGTGCAGAGTGAGGTTTGTAGCTGCATTTGGCAATGGCAGGTGTATGTCCTGTGCCTGTGTGTGTCTGTGTACTCTGCTGAGGTAGCGTCAGTGGCCTGTGGCATGTGACTGCTTTGAGGTGCTGCACATAATCCTGGTGTACCTTCTGATGCACAGTGTGAGTCTGGATCATTTATTGTGTCGTACCCCTCATGCCACCTGTGTACTTTCTATGGCACGTGGTGCATTTGCCCTTACACAGAGAAAAAAGTCCCTATGACAAAGGTGCAATGCTTTGGCAGCATACTATGCCTTGTTGAAACCAGATAAATAGTTCTAATGTGTGTCTCTGTGACATGTGGCAGGTGTATTGATGTAGTCTCACTTTTTCAAACCCCACAAGGTAGGCGCCTCTGCCAAGGAGCAGATCTGGAGGGACGCCGTGAGGAGGACGGAGGGTCGCAAGCGGTGCCTGGCCCAGGTGAGAAAACGCTGGCAGGATATCCGGTGCTGGACATGGAGGATCGCACGGGTCCTGCTGGGGGACTCACCTGTGGGCCCTAAGAACCATGGGCGTCGCCGTCTGACCCACATCCACAAGCGTGTGCTGGCGGTGGTCTTTCCAGACATGGGCAGGCGCTTACGGGAGAAGCAGCAGCAGGAAGGGGGTAGGTACATGTGTGTTTGTTGTGTGTCACCAGCATTTGTAAGTGCGCAGTTGCATGGATACACTGCCAGTGTTTAAATGTGCGGTGCAGGTCCTATCACCCACAGTATAGCGGTGCTGTCCTTCCTCCCTTCCCCTCCTTGCCATGTGTTCCCTGGTCTGTGTGTAGTCACTCTTTCACAAGGTCATCTGGGCTGGCAGTTTATCCACGTGACCAATGCTTGCAGCATCATGTGTGGGGTGGTGTGTAACAGGTTTTGGGACCTTGCCTGTGCCCTGTCCAGTTCAGTACTTGTGGGGTCCATGTCAATTTGCACTGATGCTGAGTCCAGACATAGGAGTATGTCTCTGAAGTGTAATGCCTTACAGCAAGCATGTCCTAAGTTGTGGCCTGTGACATGATGTGCATGAGTGTGCGATACGCAGAGTGCAGGGATGGTGGCCTGTGTTGCAGTCATTACCATTCAGGACCATGGAATATTGTGGCCACTACTGTCCCCTGGGGCATATTTTGCTAGGTATCATGTGTGTCATCACAATATGTGGACACTCTCAGTGTCTACAGCATAGGATGTGCTCTGTGCCATTGTCCCCTGGCACCATGTATATTTACGTAACGTGTTCTACAAGTGTCCACTGTACAGCCTGACCTAATTTTCCTCGTTCATACTCACGGTGGCCAGTGCCTGTGTGTCTTGTTACAATTATCTGATGATGGCCATTTGTAAATGAGATCGTTGTACAGGCGCACATGGGGTATTTTGGGTCCAATATGGGTTTCTGGCAGCCCATGTGTATTTCTCCCAGACTAAGAGATGCAAGTGCTTCCTGTGTCTCATCAAATTGTCGCATGTAGGGGGTGGTTGGTGCGGGCAAGGCCTACATGTCGACACCTGAAATCTCATTGCTCGGTCTGGCCAGTGTGTGATGTTTGTCTGGACATACACTCAAGGTGCAGTGTCCCATTCATGTTGGGCAGGTTTTTAGGTATTACCTTTGCAGCATGTGCCTCAAGTTCATGGAGATGGTCCCTGCTCATCCCTAGTTACGGCAACGCTGTGTGGTGCACATGCAGTGCTGGATTGGCCCCAGAGCCTGGCTCCTCTGTCCAAATCCATATCATGTCATTTGCCAATGTGTCATGCTCTCCATAGTTTCTCAGTGGAATGGTGGGTGAACCAACTGTGTGTTGCAGGGCCTATATATGTAACTTGTATTGTAGATGTTACTCATTTTTCATTTCAGGCTATGCACTGTAACCTATGTAGATTTGACTCATGTGACATATGTATACAGATGTCTGATTAATTCCTGTTTATTCACCTTGCCCACAGCATCGTCGGGGGACACGGATGGAGACACCGGCACGGACCATGCGGAGGGACCGGGCACCAGTGCCAGCAGTGACATCTTAGCTGGCACATCGAGTGGAACTGAGGCCGAGGGGAGTGAGCCGGAGGACCTGTCCACTGCCACCACAGAATATGAAGCTGACGGGTCCGAGGCTGAGCTCTCCGAGGGGGCGGAGGCTGCTCCAACAGCTGACAGCAGCACAACATCTCTCCCCGCCCCCTCCATTGCAATCACCGGCCTCCCACTTGCTCGTGTCCCTTCCTGGCGTGCTAGGTCACCACGTGTCTCCTTCCTGCCAGGCACCGCACCCCCTGCCCCTGTCTCCACTGCTGCCGCCAATGCCGAGTCTGTGGACATCCTGCGGCAGTTGCAGGTTGGTCAGGCTGCGATGCTTAATGTCCTCCATGGCCACAGCCGAGTGCTCAACAACATGGAGGCATACTTGGAGGGCATTTCAGCATCGCAGGCTGACCAACGCAACTTGCTGCGGTCTATTGACTCGACACTGACTGCAGCAGTGGATCTCCTGCAGCACTTCGTCCCACCCCCTACCCATGCCCCATCCACACTTCCCACTCCCATGCCTGTCCCACGTACACCCAGACGTCAGCATGCACACACCCCACCAGACACAGGCACCACACCAGCAGGGAAGGCAAAGCGCACACCTCCTGGCACGCACACACAGGGTGAAGTAGGCACACCCACTGGGTCGGGGGGGAAACGGAAGACACGCAGCCAGAGTGGGAGTCCACATTCCTCACGACCACCACCCTCCAAATCCACTCCCCTCAGCTCTCCTGGCCAAGAGTCGGACACAGGGTCAGTCCTGCCCAGTCTGTCCATCAGCCCCAGTGTGGCACCACCCCGCAAGCGGTGGAGGCAGGACACCGGCAGGGGAGTTGAGTTCCCCCCCCTGTCCACACCCCCCCCAGTAGCACTGCGACCCATGCCTCCAACCCCCCCCCCTCCTTCGGGTTCCTTCGGGTGCAGGGGAGACGCTGGGCGACCTGGCAGTAGTGTGCAGCGCCGTGCTCGAATCCACCTTTGGCGCTGCCCCACCCCCTGTGTTGGAGTCGTCCGTCCCTGCACCCACAACACCTCCCCTTGCCCCTCCTGTCCCTGCGGTGCCTGGTCCTTCCCCCAACATGATGCCCCCCCCCCCTGTGGAAGACAAAGGAGTCTGACTGTGCAGGCAAGCTAGGGGACACACGTACCACTGTGTCCCCCATCCGGATTAGAGTCATGGACTGCCCTATGGGCCTTGTATATATTGACATTTATGATGATTATTACTTACATCCTGCTGAATAAAGCCATTTGTTTTTTCCTTGGAACACTACTGTTTATCTGGTATTGCTGTTGGTGGACCATGATTTTGGGTGGTGATAATGTGTTGGGTGTGTGGGAAATGTAGTATTGTGCTGGTCATAGGGTGGACCCTGGTATCTGTGTGCCATCACAAGCTGTTGGCTACATTACTTTGTTCATGTAAGCAGTCACTGCATGGTGACATCATCCCAAGGTGTGTTCCTTCCTCTGTGTAACCTGACATCTTCCCTGCAGGGTGTTTCCACTATGTGGTGCTGAGCTGTGTCTACATCAGCTGGGTGTGTGACGGACTCCTTCAACTTTGCACATGCATGCTGAGCGATGTCTCCACCTGCATCATTCGTGACATCCTTGGTGGTCACTGTACTTGTGTATGTAGACTGTTGGCATGACTTCATGTGGACATGTTCTCTTTTAGGCGCTATGCATGTGTGTACTCCCAGCCTCGCACACATGTGGTACATGTACTGCAGGGTCTCTGTGCACCTGACTGACATTTGTGGGTATTGTATCTGTGGCTACTCCACCCTTTGCGTTCCATGGGCACAGCTGGGAGGACTCTGCACCCACCCCTCCTGCGTCTGGGCACTGCTGGGAGGGCTCTGCACCCACCCCTCCTGCGTTTGGGCACTGCTGGGAGGACTCTGCACCCACCCCTCCTGTGTCTGGGCACTGCTGGGAGGACTCTGCACCCACCCCTCCTGCGTCTGGGCACTGCTGGGAGGACTCTGAACCCACCCCTCCTGCGTCTGGGCACTGCTGGGAGGGCTCTGCACCCACCCCTCCTGTGTCTGGGAACAGCTGGGAGTGATAGGCACCCACCCCTCCTGCGTCTGGGCACTGCTGGGAGGCCTCTGCACCCACCCCTCCTGCGTCTGGGCACTGCTGGGAGGACTCTGCACCCACCCCTCCTGCGTCTGGGCACTGCTGGGAGGACTCTGCACCCACCCCTCCTGCGTCTGGGCACTGCTGGGAGGACTCTGCACCCACCCCTCCTGCGTCTGGGCACTGCTGGGAGGACTCTGCACCCACCCCTCCTGTGTCTGGGCACTGCTGGGAGTGATAGGCACCCACCCCTCCTGTGTCTGGGCACTGCTGGGAGTGATAGGCACCCACCCCTCCTGCGTCTGGGCACTGCTGGGAGGACTCTGCACCCACCCCTCCTGTGTCTGGGCACTGCTGGGAGGACTCTGCACCCACCCCTCCTGCGTCTGGGCACTGCTGGGAGGACTCTGCACCCACCCCTCCTGTGTCTGGGCACTGCTGGGAGGACTCTGCACCCACCCCTCCTGTGTCTGGGCACTGCTGGGAGGACTCTGCACCCACCCCTCCTGTGTCTGGGCACTGCTGGGAGTGATAGGCACCCACCCCTCCTGAGTCTGGGCACTGCTGGGAGGACTCTGCACCCACCCCTCCTGTGTCTGGGCACTGCTGGGAGGACTCTGCACCCACCTCTCCTGCGTCTGGGCACTGCTGGGAGGACTCTGCACCCAACCCTCCTGTGTCTGGGCACTGCTGGGAGGACTCTGCACCCACCCCTCCTGCGTCTGGGTACTGCTGGGAGGACTCTGCACCCACCCCTCCTGCATCTGGACACTGCTGGGAGTGATAGGCACCCACCCCTCCTGCATCTGGGCACTGCTGGGAGGGCTCTGCACCCACCCCTCCTGTGTCTGGGCACTGCTGGGAGGACTCTGCACCCACCCCTCCTGCGTCTGGGCACTGCTGGGAGGACTCTGCACCCACCCCTCCTGTGTCTGGGCACTGCTGGGAGGACTCTGCACCCACCCCTCCTGTGTCTGGGCACTGCTGGGAGGACTCTGCACCCACCCCTCCTGTGTCTGGGCACTGCTGGGAGTGATAGGCACCCACCCCTCCTGCGTCTGGGCACTGCTGGGAGGGCTCTGCACCCACCCCTCCTGTGTCTGGGCACTGCTGGGAGGACTCTGCACCCACCCCTCCTGTGTCTGGGCACTGCTGGGAGTGATAGGCACCCACCCCTCCTGCGTCTTGGCACTGCTGGGAGGGCTCTGCACCCACCCCTCCTGTGTCTGGGCACTGCTGGGAGGACTCTGCACCCACCCCTCCTGTGTCTGGGCACTGCTGGGAGGACTCTGCACCCACCCCTCCTGTGTCTGGGCACTGCTGGGAGGACTCTGCTCCCACCCCTCCTTTGTCTGGGCACTGCTGAGAGGACTCTGCACCCACCCCTCCTGTGTCTGGGCACTGCTGGGAGTGATAGGCACCCACCCCTCCTGCGTCTGGGCACTGCTGGGAGGACTCTGCACCCACCCCTCCTGTGTCTGGGCACTGCTGGGAGGACTCTGCACCCACCACTCCTGCGTCTGGGCACTGCTGGGAGGACTCTGCACCCACCCCTCCTGCATCTGGGCACTGCTGGGAGGACTCTGCACCCACCCCTCCTGCATCTGGGCACTGCTGGGAGGACTCTGCACCCACCCCTCCTGCGTCTGGGCACTGCTGGGAGTGATAGGCACCCACCCCTCCTGCGTCTGGGCACTGCTGGGAGGGCTCTGCACCCACCCCTCCTGTGTCTGGGCACTGCTGGGAGGACTCTGCACCCACCCCTCCTGCGTCTGGGCACTGCTGGGAGGACTCTGCACTCACCCCTCCTGTGTCTGGGCACTGCTGGGAGGACTCTGCACCCACCCCTCCTGTGTCTGGGCACTGCAGGGAGTGATAGGCACCCACCCCTCCTGCGTCTGGGCACTGCTGGGAGGACTCTGCACCCACCCCTCCTGTGTCTGGGCACTGCTGGGAGGACTCTGCACCCACCCCTCCTGCGTCTGGGCACTGCTGGGAGGACTCTGCACCCACCCCTCCTGTGTCTGGGCACTGCTGGGAGGACTCTGCACCCACCCCTCCTGCGTCTGGGCACTGCTGGGAGGACTCTGCACCCACCCCTCCTGTGTCTGTGCACTGCTGGGAGGACTCTGCACCCACCCCTCCTGCGTCTGGGCACTGCTGGGAGGACTCTGCACCCACCCCTCCTGCGTCTGGGCACTGCTGGGAGTGATAGGCACCCACCCCTCCTGCGTCTGGGCACTGCTGGGAGGACTCCGCACCCACCCCTCCTGTGTCTGGGCACTGCTGGGAGGACTCTGCACCCACCCCTCCTGCATCTGGGCACTGCTGGGAGGACTCTGCACCCACCCCTCCTGTGTCTGGGCACTGCTGGGAGGACTCTGCACCCACCCCTCCTGCGTCTGGGCACTGCTGGGAGTGATAGGCACCCACCCCTCCTGCGTCTGGGCACTGCTGGGAGGGCTCTGCACCCACCCCTCCTGTGTCTGGGCACTGCTGGGAGGACTCTGCACCCACCCCTCCTGCGTCTGGGCACTGCTGGGAGGACTCTGCACCCACCCCTCCTGTGTCTGGGCACTGCTGGGAGGACTCTGCACCCACCCCTCCTGTGTCTGGGCACTGCAGGGAGTGATAGGCACCCACCCCTCCTGCGTCTGGGCACTGCTGGGAGGACTCTGCACCCACCCCTCCTGTGTCTGGGCACTGCTGGGAGGACTCTGCACCCACCCCTCCTGCGTCTGGGCACTGCTGGGAGGACTCTGCACCCACCCCTCCTGTGTCTGGGCACTGCTGGGAGGACTCTGCACCCACCCCTCCTGCGTCTGGGCACTGCTGGGAGGACTCTGCACCCACCCCTCCTGTGTCTGTGCACTGCTGGGAGGACTCTGCACCCACCCCTCCTGCGTCTGGGCACTGCTGGGAGGACTCTGCACCCACCCCTCCTGCGTCTGGGCACTGCTGGGAGTGATAGGCACCCACCCCTCCTGCGTCTGGGCACTGCTGGGAGGACTCTGCACCCACCCCTCCTGTGTCTGGGCACTGCTGGGAGGACTCTGCACCCACCCCTCCTGCATCTGGGCACTGCTGGGAGGACTCTGCACCCACCCCTCCTGTGTCTGGGCACTGCTGGGAGGACTCTGCACCCACCCCTCCTGCGTCTGGGCACTGCTGGGAGGACTCTGCACCCACCCCTCCTGTGTCTGGGCACTGCTGGGAGTGATAGGCACCCACCCCTCCTGCGTCTGCGCACTGCTGGGAGGACTCTGCACCCACCCCTCCTGCATCTGGGCACTGCTGGGAGGACTCTGCACCCACCCCTCCTGCGTCTGGGCACTGCTGGGAGGACTCTGCACCCACCCCTCCTGCGTCTGGGCATGTACGCTCCATACATACACTGTTGGGGTGGGGGTACACTCCATACATACGCGGGTGTGGGTGCGGTCCGTACATACACTGGTGTACATACACGGGTGGGGGTACGGTCCGTACATACACTGTTGGGGTGGGGGTACGCTCCATACATACGCGGGTGGGGGTACGCTCCATACATACGCGGGTGAGGGTACGGTCCGTACATACACTGTTGGGGTGGGGGTACGCTCCATACATACGCGGGTGGGGGTATGCTCCATACATACGCGGGTGTGGGTACGGTCCGTACATACACTGTTGGGGTGGGGGTATGCTCCATACATACGCGGGTGGGGGTACGCTCCATACATACGCGGGTGGGGGTACGGTCCGTACATACACTGTTGGGGTGGGGGTATGCTCCATACATACGCGGGTGAGGGTACGGTCCGTATGTACCCGTGCCCACGCTGTGGAAGGCTTGTGCGGCCCGTACTCAGGCCTTTGGCACATGGGTACGGGCCGTACCGCCATTGTTGGGGTGACGTGGGTGTGGGCGTGGTACGACTCGTACCCACGCTCTTAAGGCGTGGGTACGGTACGTACCTGTATTGTTGTGTTGCCGGTTCGCGTTGTCGCCCACTTCCGTTGTGGCGGACGCTGGCGTTGCTGGACACGCCCCCACCCCCTCGAAGTGACCAGGGCCTGGAGGTCAGGTATGTCCAGGGCATGTGTGCTGTGTGACTTGGGTTGGGTTTTGTGTCCTGCCCCTGACCCCCCCCCCTTTGCCCCTGGGTGTTGTTCTGATCTTCTGCGGCGTCTGCATCGGTACCTGTAGAGGAGGTCGACTGCTATGAGGGCCGGGATGACACGTAGGTTCGGGTCCATGTCTGTCCGTCGCGTACAGGTGCTCCTTGTGCACGTCGTCCTGATTTCCCGGCAGTTTTTGGCTGCCGGAAAATATTCTCCGTGCGGGATGACGTCGGTGCGAATCGTACTTCCTGGTTCATGGAACGCAGGCTGCATACGTCCCGACATCACGTCGGCGCTTTTCCGGATGTCATTTGTATGTTTATTTCCCTCGGTTGGTGTTTTGTACGAATCGTACGGAAATAGTGTTTCTGTGCGAATCGTACTTGCATGTTTGTAAAGTTTTACAACCGGGTACGAGTCGGACGGAGAAAAGCCTCCGTCTGACGGTTCGTACCCGGTTTCTCCAGGATCCTAATCGGCACCTTAGTGTCCAAAATGGGGGCTAGAATGCATCTTACGCTAAGAAAGAGCTCTAAATGTGCTCTTGGGGTAGGATTTTCTCCCAATTTACTCCCAGCATCCAGCGCTATTTTCTTTGGGCAAAAAAAACCCCTCACATCCAACATGGACATGAAGATGTGTTTTGCACTAGGAAATAGCACCACTAAATGCAGCAGAACACAAATAACGAGGAGTCGCTCGCAGTCTCTAAGTGTGCTCTTGTGGTAGAAATGTTTTACCTAAAATCTTAATTGTGTCAACAGGAGTAATTGTGTTATTCATGGTAATTCCGCTTCAAAGAGTAAAGTGGAATTACTGAAACTACTCCAATTACTCCAGCGCAGTTAAAAATCTTTCAGGCGTAGTTTGGAGGACAAATGGCTCAAACAGAATCCCTAGCCAAAGTATGTTCTAAACTCAGAAATTGAGTGTTGTGCTTGGACCACAGATTAATGCAGCAAAACCATGAGAAAACCCCCCAAAAGTTTCAAACTCTGTTCTAACTTGTTTATATGGCAAAAGACATATGGCTAACATTATAAGAGAAAAAACTATTTTTAATCTTTATTTGCAATTCACAAATAGCAGGCATGGAAAGCTGCACCATGCACATGATTGCAGGTCTTCTACCTGGAGCGTCCTGTGCATAAAAATAGGAGGGTGAGGTGATTGAAGACACTTACTCCCCATTTAATCACAAGACACACCACACAATTCCAGTGTGATATAATTTAAATGTCACTGCTCACTACTTTTTGATCAATCGGCCATTATGTGACACCAGGAGCACAACATATATCTCATTAAATTATTCAACAACATGACTCAAAGTTCATTACAAGACCTCCAGAAAAAAAAGGACGTACAAGGTGGGGAGAGGAGTTGGCCTAACGGCTAGGGCGGTTGACCTTGAAGCAGGGGAACTGGGTTCGAGTCTTGGCAAGGACGCTCAACATCCTGTGATTCTGGGCAAATCACTTAATCTCCCCGTGCCTAACAAAAATGAATGTGTCCTCATGTAACGCAACTGGTGCTCGTGTAAAGCGCTCCGATACCCTCGGGTCAAGTTTGCGCTATAAAAAACTCTGTAAACTCAATACATTTAAAAAAGGTACCTCATGAACCCTCTATGGACCACTTATATCCGTACTCCTGGAGACATTCGGCTGAAGTGCCATCATTGGTATACTTGACCAAAATCATACCCAACAGAAGAAGCTACAATACAAGGAAAGACTGTTACTCAAGTTTGCTCCTGCAACTGCTGATCCTTTAGTTTCAACAGTGCTGGCTTTACTGTTTTATATCACTTAACAAGAAATTGTAAGTAATTTCATCAAGACCACTAGGCTCTATGGAAAGCCCTCCATAATTTCTCATAAATGCCAAATTTTATTGACCTAATCAGCAAGGATGTTACCTTCATGTGTTTTATTTTATATTGTGAATACACAATTTTACATCGTCATGGTAGTCTGTATTTTGAACCCTACATTAGAAGACACACTACCATGATGGTAAATTCACTACAGGGCATGGATTAAATTTTTGATGAAAAATTGATGAGCAGTAATATGGGGATTGTCATTTGACATAGACCCCAGTCTCCCATTTCCAAAATATGCAATTGTAGATAGTGAACTGGAGCACTGGAGAAATGCAACCGAAAGTGCAAATGCAGATATTTTTTCTTTTCTTCACAGCAAAAATTTTTCCTCATGGTGAAATGTCTCTCTTTATCACCTTCGAATTTGGAGGGATTACATTGTTGTCTCCTTGAAAGGAGAGTTACTCCACTACACTGTTGAAGTAAAACTAATTTTCAAGGTGGGAAAAGGTCAGATGAGAATTTGTGTATGGACACAAGGCCACACAGAAACATACAAGCGTAACAAAATATTGTATTGCCCGCTCTCCACCTCATCTGTGAGGTTTAATGCTCTACATTTCTACTATTTGATAACTGAGAATTAAAAAGCAACACATTTATTCACATCCGTCCTGAATAATTGTATGAAATATTGTCAGGTATAATTCTTAAATATGCATTTATGATCAAAGGCACCTTTTTGAACCGGGTCGTTTGTTTATGAATTTCCTATAGATCCAAACCAAGAAATTTGTAACAGCACCCTGACCATAATGTTTATTGATGTTGAGAATATTGTTAGAACCATTAGCACCAATAGCACCAATAGCACCAAAGTACAGTCATCTGAGCACCATCAGCTATTATCTGCCTGACATTTCTGAAAGGCAGCTGAGTTGGCCTCGCCTGAGGGGGAGATTCACAAAGATTCATACAGCGCAGACACCCGTGAGGCAGCACTGCTTTGTGTGACAGGTGGCGAGCAGGAGAGCACCATATCTTCAAGGATATGGCTCTCTCCTCCCCTTTCCCTTCTGCCTAGGCTGATTACAGCTGCCATGCATCACGCACACACCTTAGCGCTATATCGATAGTGTGTGTGCATTAGTCTAGCATAGGTTTTGTTTTTGTGCAAAATCTGATGCCAAGACACATGCAATGTTTTCCCACTCTGTATGCCTGCTGCACAGTGCAGCACGCATGCAGAGTCGGAAAAGGAAGACGAAGTGAAAGCATTTCTCTTTCAGTGTGCCTGCTCGAAATGAGTGCAGTTTACTGCTAACCCCAACCTACTTTATTTAGTAAATGTGGTTTATTTTGAGAAACCTTGGGTGGTTGCATGGGAATGCTCATGCTCCACCCTTGGTATGCCCCATGGCGCAAAGTAATGCGAAGCAGCGCTAATCGCTGCTTCGCATTACTTTTCAGTTGTTTCCAGTGCTAAACAAGTTTAGCGTTGGAAAGTAAATAGGGAAAAAAGATTTTGCACCGAATCGCATCACTTTTGTGATGCAAACACGGTGCAAAATCTTATTACATCTCCCCCTGAGTGTCCCTCAATTTGGATATGCCAGAGGCCAATGAGAAACAATGTGCAGCAGGAACTTTCTTGAGCTGCACAAGTTGACGTTTGCACAGGTCTACCTTCAGGACCCAAGCAGAAGGAATTAGCAGATCTTACTTCAACAGGGCACGTGGAATGGGATTCACGTTGGCTTCACTGTGGGTTTTTGCTCACCACGGATCCACATTTGTATCCTGACTCATACAGTGCTTAAGCTAGACTTCTTTGCCCAGGGCACTCCTTTTTATTGAATTTAAAATGCGTTATATCCAGGTAAAATCAGTTGTCCTGCACATTAAGGAAAATTCTAAAGAGTTTATTTTCCAGCCGCACAAGGCTTTATGAGTATACCTTGCTTCTCGGTAAAAAGTGCCTAAAATTTGGTGCCAAGCACTATACCTGAGGAGCAGGAAAGGGTATGCAACAACGTTGATTTCAGAATTAAGATGTTTCTTCCTCATTGATGTATTTTTAAAGATCGTTATCTAACAACATTATATCAAAAGGATGTGAAACTATGATTCGCCGTAGATAGAGGTTTCTAAAGAAGATTGATTCTCATTAGCTCCCAGAAAATTTATGAAGATCATTCAAAGAGAAATGGGTTGGTACAGTAAAATTAGCAAGGGAGAGTTGCTCTCCCGAGAGATGATATTCTGTTTATATCCCAAGACTAGGACTTTCTACTTATGAAAGGGCAAGTGGCAAAACTATAAGTGGAAGCCATAGCTTTCACTGATCTACTGATTGTAATCCATTTTGACTCCTGCTAGCCATGACCTTTCTAGGTTTCGACATTGTGACTCATTCTACCTTCATAAAACTTCCATTCAAATTAAGGATGCATGCAAAAATATAGTTGTGGGATCCCACATCAAAGGAACCATTTTAGAACCATTGTCAGCGTAATAAGATCCATAGAACCTACTAGGGCAATGTACACTTTTCATTTGGAGGTTGTCTGCTATAAGCATCAGGACATGGCTGTTATTTGCGAAAGCTAGAGGTCCATTGATCAAGATAGGCCTGATTAGACATTTGAAATCGTTCTGTATTTTTTCTTAGCTGTTGTGGCTAATTTTTGTTAAAAAAGCCTGCATGCTATTGAGTGTCTTCAATGTTTATAAAATTAGGACTTTACTCCAAGTGACTCCATAAAAATCTCATTATTAGCTAGGAAGGTAAGTTCAATGCTTGCAAATTCCACTGAATGCATTTAACATATTGTAAACCCTCTGATAAATCAAAAGCAATTTAAGTTAAAGTAAACAAAATCAACACACACAAACGCGCACACACACACGCACACAAGCACACAAACACGCACACCGATATCCCTGTGTTCTTGTTTACCATGACCAACTGATTTTTCCCTCTTCCTGCATTATATATAATTATTTGACAATGGTAATGTGTGTTGTTACTCTTAGTTTACATTTCTGGAAACATGCATTTTTGGGGCAGTCATTGTAGAGGCCTAGGGAAATATTTTTTTAGGAGTTGTTTTGCCCTTGTGCTGCGCAACAGGGCGCAAGAGTGGCACTCTTAAGTGTGATTTATCAAGCCACGCAAGGCCACCTTGCATTGCCCTGCGTGGCTTGATAAATCTAGAGTAACGCACCACAGAGCAAAACGCTGTTCCAGGGAGGCGTTCCTTAGGTGGAGCATGGATGTTCCCACGCATCCACCCATGGATTTTGGTGCAGTCCCAGATTTACCATTACTGGTAAACTTGTGAATGCCTCAAAATCCTATGCCTCCCCAGGAGAGGCATAACAAGGAGAAATATCTTTATTTCTCCTTGTTACTTCCTCTTTCTATGGGTTTTGCATTCTGCAGCACCCATAGAAAGAGGAATATGCCTCAGGGGACAATTTCTGTGCATAAAGGTGTCCCTTCCTGAACAAAACCAATCCTTTTTACAATGCAGGCACCCTTGCACGATGGTGTAATGGTGCCTGTGTTGGCGCTAGGCAGCCCATTGTGCACCAGTGCTGGGAAATGACAGGAATGACAATGTATATTGTTAAATATGGCGCATTCCTTCCGTTTTCCTATCACCAGAATAGCAAGATGACTCGTTGCGCTACGTTGCCTTATTTGGTAAATCTTCCCCTTACTTTTTAAAAGGCAACGTGAAAGATAAGCTGTGTGCTTTGAAGCTTTCTTGTTCGGTGTCGAAGAGATTTTCCTAATGTATGTTCCTTTTTCTTAGAAAGTGGTATCTTTTGCACGATTTATTTCCGGAATGAATCTTTCAGATATATTTTATGAATGGTGTATTGGGGCTAATCTACATTCATGAATATTAATTTGTGCAAGGGGTCGTCTTGTTTTATGGATTTCTGATGGTGATGTTCAGATGCATTTACTCGTGTGTAATTGAATTAAACGATCTGGATATGTAGGTGCTTATTGACAAGGCCCTGCATCACTTTTGCTTCCCTTTTCCCATGATAAAAATGACGCAAAAGTGGCGCAAGGGACTTGTAATTCTGCCCCATAGTGTTTTGGTGAAGTGTGGCAAAACACAAATGATACGCTAAAATAAAGTCCATACATTTCACCATAGTTCGAAACTAGCCCAACGGTCAACGGATTTGAAATATTTTTTCATGTGGACATCTCATATAATGCTACTGGTCTTTCCTGGATACAAGGAGAAACAAAAACTTAAGGACTTACAGGCACATGCATCATCATAGGGTTTTGCGATTCCTTAATAGCGATTATTAAGGAATCGCAATTAAGGAATAGCAAAACCCTATGCATGTAGGAATCGCTAAAGAAATAGCGATTCCCACAAATTCCTTAATTGCGACTAGCAAATTGCGAGTCGCAATTAAGGAATGTCTTCCCATTCATTCCTATGGGCCTCCAGGCCCATAGGAATGAATTAGAGATTGCGGGAGCAATTTGCGAGTACCAGTAGGTACTCGCAAATTGCTCCCGCAATTTCGATGGTGCAAGGGTGTCAAAATGACACCCTATTGCACCCATGTATGTTCACTCTGCACAAATGTTGCATACACACATGCTCTAAGGGCATGTGTGTGGGCAACATGAAACTTAGAAAAATGCAAATAAGTGCATTTTTCTAAGTTTTCGCAAATTACCATGAGGTCCAGCCTCATGGTAATTTGCTCACGCTAATAGCGAAATCGCTATTTTTTAAACTGTAATGCATTGCATTTAAGGAATCTCAATTAGGGATTCCTTAAATGCAATCGCTATTTAAGGAATCCCAATTTTGAGATTCCTTAAATAGCGATTTTTGCATTTGGGATGATGCATCCCAAATGCAAAAATACCGGTCGCAAAGGGGCAGATTCTGAGAATCTGCCCGTTTGCGACCGGTTTTGTGCTTGATGCATGTGCTTGTTACTCCGTACCATTCATTCATTGTTTTCCAACTAGCGCAAAAAAAATGTTTATGTTTTCTCCCTGCCCCATTGCTTTTCCCCATTGGTACTTTTTCCTCTTAAACAGTATTAGTCATTAAACAGCAGGCTCCTCTGTGCACGAGGCCGACCGATGCAGACTAAAATGTTATCACAAGTGTTTGCTGTCAGACAAGACTTTGTAATACAGGTATGAGCCGCTCAGGAACCGCCCTGCCCAGATGTTCTGCTATAGCAACAGGCTGTGTTAGGAGTGACAATATTTCCAGATTTTTTTTATGAGTGCCACCACTAAGTTGCCTTTGTCAAAATAGAAACCGTAACTCTACTCACAATCAATTATCAATAGCATCGTCAGCCACCAAGCATGGAGATAACAAAAAATGAAAAGTATATTATTACCTCTCAAAAATGCATCTTAGACACAAAACTCGAACATGTCAGTTTGTCCCGCCTTCTCTGGCCGGCCGAAACCAACATGCAAACTGAGCTGTGTCCATCCCAGCTGTCTTGCTGGGCGGGAACAGCAAAGCACAGGGTTTCAGTCTCTCTGTGAGTGCAAATTCATAGCTCTCAGGCCAACCCTAATGCTGCTTTCAAACATGAGAGCAGCGTCCGAATTGGATGCAGGTGAACCTGGGAGCCTGTGCTACCCAACCCAGGAAAGAGGTTCACCTTCTGCTGACATTCCAAGGTCCCCATTGGCCTGCCAGAAGGTAAGGAGAGGTAAGTGATGATGTGCACCTTCTAGCACTTTCTCTGCTTTTTCAAGGTTACCAGAGGCCCTAAATTAATTAGTGGCTTTATCCCTTTGACTGGGTCTATAACGTTCATGTTAGCTCTTTCTGCTCAAGTTGGTGAAATTGTGGCAGGAGGATTGATGTAATGTAGGTAGAGGGTGTGCATGGAACACAGAGGGAGAGGTGAAGGTGTCTAAAGGAGAGGCCCATCAGTTCATGAGTGATGAAGAAGGGAGAGTACAGAGGATTTGTGAAAGAGGCTAGGCACATTTATTTTTGTATGGACTAGAATGAAAGCCTACAATGCAGAAGGTTCAGGAAGGGATGATATAGAGGATTTTGGCAAGAACCCAGGGATATGTTCCCAGATGTGGAATGGGGAGATGCAAAGTGAAGATGGTGTCAGAAGGCCAGTTATTGTTTTCTGTCTGTAGGGTGCACAGTACTGGTGGTGGGGGAGATGGCAGGTGACCACATTTATTCCATGCATATTTCAGTCACCTGGCAAAGAACCATATTAATTGGCCTGGTATGTCTTTCGAGGGGGGAGATACCAGCTAACTGTCATTTATGAATGATCCACAACATTCTTTGCATTCTAAAAGGCTTGATGTCCTTTCTCTCTGGTCAAAAGACGAATTGTTCCATAATCTGCCTGCGCAAAATGGCTAAAAGAGGCAAATCTAGAGCATACTGTGGATTTAATAAATATATAAAGTGGATGGCACTAAAATGTGGAACAATTCTAGCCTATTACTCTCTTCTTCTGTGCTAGAAAACATCACTGATGGTGCTTTGTGTAAGAGGAATGAGATGCCTGGTATTCTACAGTGTATCATACAATAGTGCTTTGATATGGGTGCCACAGGAGTATAAAGATCTTAGTCTCTGGTACAATCAATCAATCAATCAATCATTCGATTTAATGAGCACTGCTAATCACCCATGAGGGTATCCAGGTGATGGCAGGGACCCAATTATTCGATCAAAGAGCCAGGTCTTGAGCATCTTGCGGAACCTGGTAGAGTGGCAGAGGTCTGTAGGTGAAGGGGGACATTGGCAGCAAGGAAGGAGAAGGAGCGACTGCCAGTCCTGCTCTGGTGGATACTGGGGTAGCAAGCGAGCATGAGGGAGGCGGAGTGGAGGTTTCTGGTAGGTTTGTGAATGCTTAGGCAGTGGTTAATGTAAGCTGGTCCGGAGTTGTGCAGGGCCTTGACTGCGTGGATGAGCAGCTTGAATTGGCCTCTCTTCTGACCTGGGGCCAGTAGAGCTCTTTGAGGTGTGGGGTGATGTATGATCATTGAGGGAGATTGAGGACCATTCTGACTGTGGCGTTTTGGATATATTGGAGTCTTTGGAGGAGGTAGCTTGTGATTCTTGCATAGAGGGAATTTCCAAAGTCCAGTTAGCTGGTGATCAGGAGCTGGATAATGATGTGTCTGGAGTTTTGGGGAAGCCACTTGAAGAGCTTGCAGAGCATGCACAGGATGGAAAAGCATGAGTATGATATGGGATTGACCCGAGATGTCATGGAGAGTTCACCATCCAGTATGATGCCTAGGTTTCTGATGTGGTCCATCGGAGTTGGGCTGGGGCTGAGTTCCGTCGGCCACCAGGAGCTGTCCCATGGAGAGATCTTGTTGCCAAGTATCAATACTTTAGTCTTGGCCATGCTGAAAATACTGTGTATAGTGGAGGCTCAAGATATATTTAGCTTAGGGAACAAGTTAGAGTTACTTGAGATAGGCTCAATTCAGTCTCATGGGAGTTCCAATTGAAAATTGGAGGTTTCTGATTTGTCCAGGGAGCTTTTTTCCCCTTGGGCCAATCCTCTCCATAGGAGTCAGCGGGAGTGAGCGCTCTGATTGCCTGCCAGCAACATCAGAAAAATATTGCTGACAGCCATTACATGACCCGGGGATTTAGGGCCTGATTTAGAGTTCAGCGGACAGGCTACTCCATTACAAATGTGATGGATTTCCCATCCACTGTATTCCAAGTGCCATTGGATATGATGAACTTGTAATACGGCGCGTCAGATATCCGTCACGTTTGTGACGGAGTAACCCATCCACTAAACTCTAAATCAGGCCCTTAGTCACCTGTCCTGAACTTTTAAAACAAAGTGATGTAGTGGTGCATGGTAGGGATGCCCTGCCCCCATAGGTTCAACCAATAGGGGGGGCCAGAAGGACATCTCCAGGACAAAATTTTAAAAAATGACTTTGTTTGCAGTGATCACGCAAGACCCCTCCGGGATAGAAACACACACAAAATGGCCACCTCGTGTTGTGTGCCTTAATTAAGGGGAGGGGGCATGGTGCCCCAATCCTGGAGTCCTTTTTGACCACAGTGACCCCATCCTCTGGGGCCTAATTTATTAATATGGGAAGGGTGGCATGTGGACCCCTCCCCTTTAATTAAAAAAGTGGCCCTGTGGGGATGGAGTCCCCAGGGGACTAATAATGCTCTTGGAGGGGGGCACATGACCTCCCTCTCCTTTAAGTGTAGTAGTGGCCCAGGGGAAGGGGCCCCCAGGGCCTAACAAGGTTCAGGGAGGGGGACCGCATGGCTGCCTCCCATGTCTTTTAAGTTGTGGTTCGGAGGTATGGTGGAAGACAGATGCTAATAAGGCTCAGAGAAGGAGGCCACACAGCTCCCTCCCCTTTAATTTAAAAAAAGGAGCCAGGGTCCGTGGCATGCAGCTCCCCTCCCATCTATTTAAAAAGATGGCCCTGGTGGATGGGGTCCCCAGGACCTAACAAAGCTCGGGGAGGTGGGCCTTGTTGTCCCCCTTCCCTTTATGTGTATAGTAGCCCTATGGGATGGAGTCCCCAGTGGCTAACAAGGCTCTGGGAGCCCCGTCACCCTTTATTTTAAATTGTTGCCCTGGGCAATGGGATCCCCAGGGTCTAATAAGGATCGGAAAGGAGGCCACACAGCAATGAAAATTGACAATGACAATCTACATAACATAGAAGACTGTGTGCATCAGCTACTAACCTATGTAGCACCTACAGGCCTTGGATATTTTAAATGAATAGTCACTCTATGGATACATTTTTTATAGAGTGTACACTGTTCTCAGCAGATATGTTTTAGTACTCTTTGATGTATTTCTCATGAGAGTTTGACTGTCTGCAATCATTGTGGTACAGAGTAAACTCTCTCCATCGAATAAACAGTGTTAACTGTACTCACTTTTCTACTCATAGCCATTTCATTTCTCAGTGTAGGTCCCGTAACTGTCATGGGTTTGATACAGGTAAAGATCTCCCTAGTAGGGCATTAGTTATGTAAGAGTGCTTCGGTATCTGGAGGAAATTGGATTTCCCTGAACGGTTGTATGCACATTGAACATTGTGTGCAGGATAGGTTACCCTTTTGTTTGTGGTTCATAGTCAACATGAATTTGGCTACCCATGAAGTGCATGGTATAGGGTCAATGTTCCACATAACACAAGCTTTCTTTACCTTTGGGAGCGGTATGTATATTTGCAGTAATTAGGCTTCATATAATTCTGAGCTATTTTGCACTTACTTTCAAAGCTCTAATCCTATACCCATTTATAGACCAATATGTACAAAAGAAGCATGAATAATGTCATCAGTGATGTCTTCAATCATGTAATTTGAGATGTCATCAGTAATGACATAAATTATGTCATAGAACATGTCATGAGTGGTCTAATATGTGAGGTCATAAGCAGTGCATGGTAGGGGGGAAAGTGATAACTATAACTAGTGAATTTCTGTGTTTTATTTTTAGTTCAAAATGTTAATGTTGTCACTTACATATTCACCTAACTATAATGTTACTTTAATCTCTATATATTTTGTTCACTGAAACAGTAAAGTTAGGGACACCCACATCATCTCAAATACCCCCTTTTACACATTTTTTCAATTTACTACTTCAAGACAGAGGACAAAGTCCCTGAGTCCTGTACTGGCTGCCAACTAGATTTTTCTGATGTTGCTGGCAGCCAATCAGACTGTTCACTCCAGCTGGAGTCTTACTCCCACATGAGTGAATTGGTCCAAGGGAAAAAAGCTCCCTGGGCCAATTGCAACATTCCATTTTTTAATTGGTGCTCCTGCAAGAGTGTCTAAATCTACTCATGAACCCAACCATCCAGATATACAATTCAAGCAAACAGTATTTGTAAAGCGCAGCACTGTAACCTCTTGGGGTATCGAAGTGTTGTGTCTCTGGCAAAGAGCCAGGTCTTGAGTCTCTTTCTGAAATCTGCCAGTGAGGGGGCTGTATAGCGCTGGAGGGTGTTTAGAGGGTTGGTGGAAGTTCAATCAAAGGTTGATGTAGGCAGGTCCTACATCATGGAGGGCTTTGTAGGCATGCATGAGATCTTGAACTGGCATCTCTTCTGGATGGGAAGCCAGTGGAGTTCTCTAAGGTGGGGGGAGATGTGGGTTGTATTGGGGAAGTCCATGATAAGTCTGGCTGCAGTGAGAGGCCGGAGTAGAGGGCGTTGACATAGTTGAGGCGGCTGGTAATGAGGGCCTGAATGACGGTCTTTCTGGTGTTGGTTGGGATCCATCTGAAGATTCTGCAGATCATGTGGAGTGTGTGGAAACAGGAGGAGGTGACTGCATTGACTTGTCATTTCATGGTCAGCTAGCTGTCGAGGATAATGCTAAGGTTGCATGCATGGTCGGTCGGTATGGGTGTAAGTCAAAGGTCTACAGGTCACCAGCTGTGGTTCCATGCGGAGTTGTTCTTCCAGAAGATCAGTACATCATAGTGTTGATGCAGTGGCCTCTCATCCATTTGGCTACGTTGGTCATGGTATGATGGAAGTTGATTTTGGGGGGATCCTCGACAAGCAAGAGGATCAGTTGAGTGTCATCTGCGTAGGAGATTATATAATTGAGTCCGTGGGATCTGACGACGTCTGTGGGGGGGATTATGTAGATGTTGAACATGGTGGGGCTAAGGAATGATCCTTGTGCTATCCTGCTTATGATGTCTTTGGGTGCAGAGGTGAAGGGAGGCAGTCTAATGCTCTGTGTGCATCCTGTAAGAAAGGAGGTGATCCACTTGAGGGCATCTTGCTGTATGCGTATGTTGTAGGGTCTGTTGATGAGGGCGTTGTGGGAGATGGTGTCGAACGCCACAGAGAGGTCGAGGAGGATCAGGGTCACAGTTTCCCCACGGTTGAGGAGTGTTCTGATGTTGTCTGTGGCAGCGATCAGCGCGGTCTCAGTGCTGTTGTTGGCAAGGAATCGGTGGTTTTGTCCCAGGAATTCGGTGAGCTGCTGGTTGATGACTTTCTCAAGTACTTTGGCGAAATAGGGAATCGGAAGATCGAACAATAATTTATGACAACGCTGGGGTCAGCGGAGGCTTTCTTTAGGAGGATTCTGAGTGTTTCCATCTGCTCAGGAAGGTTGCTGTGGAGATGCAGGTGTTGAGGTTGCTGGTGAGTTGCTTGCTGATTTGGTTATTTGCGAGGTTGTAGAGGTGGTAGGATAGGGTTTGGTGGGCACCCCAGACTGAATGGAAGACATGATGGTTGTAGTGGTCAAGGCGGAGAGGAGACCAGGCGGTAATGGTTTTGCTGATGTTCACTGGTAAGTTGAGTTCATTGGGGTTGAGGGTAGAGGGTTGGAGGTTGAAATTATTGTAGATTTTGGTGTTCTTGCTGTGGTGGAGTTCTTGGGAGGGATTGGATGGTGTTCTCTATGACTGTTGGGTTAGAGAATTCTTTGACTATTTTGAAGAGTTCCTTTGTGTGGTTGACTGCGGAGTCGATGCGGGTGGTGATGGCTACTTTCTTGGCTTCTTTGATGTGCCTGTGATAGATGCTGAGGGCTGTTTTGTGAGCTGCTCTGTCGGCGCCGTTCTTGGTGGTGCACCATCATTTCTCCAGTTGGTGGCAGTTGCACTTGGTGGTCCTGAGTTAGGGGTGCACCAACTGGCATGTTTGGAGGTATTGTTGGATTTTGTAGGTTTCAGTAGTGCGACTTTGTCGGAGCTGTCAATGATCCAGGCGGCAAGGTTTTGGACGGTCTAGTCGAGGTCTGTTTAGGCCTTGGGTTGGGAGGCAGTGAGGGCCTGTGACCAATTGGTTTTGGTGCCCTTGCTCTAGCTGCAGTGGGAGGAAATCTGACGCCTGGTGATAGTGTGCTGGGAGTCAGTGATGGTGAAGAGTACAACGGTGTTGTCAGTCCAGGTGAGTTTTATTGTGTGGCTGAATTTGATTCAGTCACTGGCCGTGTAAATGGGGCTAGTGTGTGCCCAGCTTTGTCCGTGGTTTCAGTGATCAATTGGGTGAGGCCGAAGATTGTCTGGTCCTCCAGGAGGCTGATGGAGTTGGCATTGGTGAGGTCATCAATGTGGAATTTGTGGCCGCTGAGTAGGATGAATGTGGTGAGAGTCGATTGCTGGGGGGCGATGAGGTTGACGATGGCATCACAGAATGTTGTTTGGGGTCCAGGGGATCTGTAGGCAAGCGTGCCTCTTATCGTGGTCTTTGCGTCAGTTTGTAGTAGGAAGCTGAGGTATTCCATTAGAGGCCTGGGGTTGTAGTTGGTGATGGTGCATTTGATGGTTTCCTTGAAGATAAAGCTGATGCTTCCACCTTGTTTGTTGGCGTAGTGTTGGTGCATCATATTGTAGCCTTCAGGAGTGCTGGTGGTGATTTCAGGGTTTGAGGAAGGGTTGAGCCACGTTTCGTTGATGAAGGTACCATCCGTGGAGAGGGTGGTGATGGTGCCCCAGATTTCTGTGGCATGTTAGCATAGTGAGAGTGAACAGGATACAATGGAGCCGTTGTTGGGTGTTTTTGGTCTTGTGGGCAGGAGTGGTGAGGGATCTTTCGTAGGTTGTGTTGCAGAAGAAGTAACAGTGTTGGCAGGTGAAAGGACCTTTGGTGTATCATCAGGAGAAGGAGACACAGCTGTTGTTTCAGCATCCGAAGTCTAGGAGTTCCTTGGCGGTGTACCATTGGGTGGCAGGAGGGCCAGGGGTCATGGTGCTTGGCATTGTCTAACCAGTGGT
Organism: Triturus cristatus; assembly: GCF_964204655.1. Lineage (NCBI taxonomy): Eukaryota > Metazoa > Chordata > Amphibia > Caudata > Salamandridae > Triturus > Triturus cristatus. The sequence continues at coordinate 1,374,608,404 of NC_140591.1, forward strand.
GTGTACACGTGTCTGCTGCGTGGCCGTGCGGAGGCCTCCACTAGTGGTCCTGGTATGTGGTCCTAGTGGAACTAGTGCTGGGAAAGGACCTGGAATGGGCAGTGCAGGGACAGGGTCTGCAGGCAGTGCAGGGACTGGGAGAGAAGACTGTGCATGGCTAGACCAGGGTGGCAGGGAGTGCAGGGACAGGGAGTGCTGGCAGGGGCAGGGAGTGCAGGCAACGCAGGAACAATAGGCAGTACAGGGGCAGGGATAGCAGGCAGTGCAGGGACAGGTATAGCTGGCAGTGCAGGGACAGCAGGCAGCAAATGGAAAGGGACGGATGACGGAGCAGGGACAGGTACAGTGGGCAGCACAGGGACATCAGGCAGTGCAGGAACAGGGACATCAGCAGGGCAGGAACAGGGACAGCAGGCAGGGAAGAAACTGAGGGCAGCGCAGGGACAGGGACTGCAGGCAGTGCAGCACCAGAGCAGGGCAGGCACAGTAACTTAAACTGGGGATCAGGAGTAAGAGAGGTGGTCCAGCCTAGCCTCCTCTGGGCTCTGACTGGTGTGGACAGGGCTACCCTTGGCCCAGGCTCTGCCCACATGCATCCTGCAATGTGGGAGCCACAGGGGAGCCTTATTCAGCACCAGGAGGAGCAAACATCTGAAGACCAGTTGGCCGTGTCTCCGGGGCTGCTGAAAAATGGAGTTCAGTCTGGTGACTCCCGTGGTGGGGGTGGGTCTGAGGCGCTCTCAGTGTGGAGCAGCAGGCAGGCGAATGGGGAGACACCTCCTCGAGAGAAGGCTGGAAGGTGGCTTACCGCGATGGAGGAGCTGCAGGGGATCTTTATTCATTTTGAACCCTAATTTCTCGAACACTACTAAACAAATTTACACCAAATCACAAAAAGCATAATCTGCAGCCCAGAATCAAGCTTCCTGCTAAATTTGGTGTCATTCTGTTCAAGCAGTTTTTGCTGTAGCCCAGTCTAAAGAAGTCTGTTTAAAATGCTTTGTGATTTTCCTCAAACCCTGCTTGACGGACCACCCTGAAAATTTCCATGCACAAACTGGTCTAAAAGTTTCAACTTTTGGAAAGTTTTATGGAGATTCGTCAAACGGTGCCAAAATGATTAGCAACACAAAAAACACTTTACCTATGGGCAGCTGATTTAATTATAACTACCCAGTGGTGACCACCACTAGGTAATATACATACATATATAGATGCTTCTGCAGAGTGGTAGAAAAGGGAGCTGTCGCCTCCGAAGACCTCTCAGCAATCTCCCTGGGTGAGACTTACTGGAGGGAATAGGATGGCTTGTTGGCCCCCAAGGACCCTCAGCAGCCAAGGGCACTTCATTCCCCGATCAGTAGTGCACCAGGAGACACGTTTACTGAGTGCTGGAGAAAGGGGACATAGCCTCAGAAGGCATCTCAGCAATCATGCTGTGTGAGACTTACTGGAGGTAAAAGGAGGAGTTGTTGGTCCCCAATAATGTCCTTGGGGGCCAACTACCCCTCCTGTTACCTTAAATAAGTTTCACACTGCGGGATTACTGAGAGGTCTTCATGGCCCTACCCCCGTTTTCCACCACTCTGCAAACACACTTCCTAGTGCACTGACAGTTGGACGATGATGTCAACTTGGCTGCTGAGGGCCTTTGGGGGTGAATAACCCCTCCTGCTACTCCAGTAAGGACCACACAGCGGGATTGCTAATCGGTCATCAGATGCCATGCCCCCTTTCTCCACCATTTGGCAAACACACCTCCTGGCCCACTACTGGTTGGGGAATAATGTCCTCTTGGATACTGAGAGACCCCGGGGGACAAGAAGTCCTCCTGGTGCCTACTGTAAGTTCTACACAGCGGGACTCCTGAGTCCTGATCTGAGCCCCGCCCCTTTTCTCCACCACTTTTCAATTCACTGGAAAAACCAAAGGTTACATAAACGTTACAGCTAGGAACTAGTATTTAAAAAACCTTAGAAATTCACTGAAAAAACAAAGGTTACAGGGATGTTATAGTTAGGAAATGGAATTTAAAAAATCTTTAAAATTCACAGATAAAGCTAAAGGTTACAGGGATGTTATAGTTAGCTCAAATTTCCCTCATACAAAACCAGTGAAATTCTGCAGCTATAGTTAGATGAGCTAACTGTAACTCATGCCCCCACAATGCACCGCTTATGACCTCACATATTACATTACTCATGACTTATACCAAGGTGTATTGGTGAATCAGTGAGTGTATGAGTGCCTGTATGGATGATTCCGTGGGAGTGTGACTGACTGTATAGTGAGTGATTAGGTATCTCAGTGAATGTATATGTTATAGTTAAGCTTAGATTGATATATAAATATATACTAACTACTGGCAGTCGCAAGTGGGTAGTTATAGTTAGGGGCTTATTTTCATAGGAAGAGTATTTTTTCTATGGGCAATAACTTTGGTGTTGTTTGATGAATCCTCACAAAAGTTTCAAAACTAGTAGGATGCTCACTTCAGCTGCTGTCTTGAAAGTTTTGCAGTGATCCGTCAAGAGGGGGCCAGGAAAAACAGGGGTCTAAAAACATGTTTTCCCCATGCCCCATGACACTCTTAAGTGTGATTTATCAAGCCACGCAAGGCCACCTTGCATTGCCCTGCGTGGCTTGATAAATCTAGAGTAACGCACCACAGAGCAAAACGCTGTTCCAGGGAGGCATTCCTTAGGTGGAGCGTGGATGTTCCCACGCATCCACCCATGGATTTTGGTGCAGTCCCAGATTTACCATTACTGGTAAACTTGTGAATGCCTCAAAATCCTATGCCTCCCCAGGAGAGGCATAACAAGGAGAAATATCTTTATTTCTCCTTGTTACTTCCTCTTTCTATGGGTGATGCATTCTGCAACACCCATAGAAAGAGGAATATGCCTCAGGGGACAGTTTCTGTGCATAAAGGTGTCCCTTCCTGAACAAAACCAATCCTTTTTACAATGCAGGCACCCTTGCACGATGATGTAATGATGCCTGTGTTGGCGCTAGGCAGCCCATTGTGCACCAGTGCTGGGAAATGACAGGAATGTGCTGTATATTGTTAAATATGGCGCATTCCTTCCCTTTTCCTATCACCAGAACAGCAAGATGACTTGTTGCGCTACGTTGCCTTATTTGGTAAATCTTCCCCTTACTTTTTAAAAGGCAACGTGGAAGATAAGCTGTGTGCTTTGAAGCCTTGTTCGGTGTCGAAGAGATTTTCCTAATGTATGTTTCTTTTTCTTAGAAAGTGGTATCTTTTGCACGATTTATTTCCGGAATGAATCTTTCAGATATATTTTATGAATGGTGTATTGGGGCTAATCTACATTTATGAATATTAATTTGTGCAAGGGGTCGTCTTGTTTTATGGACTTCTGATGGTGATGTTTAGATGCATTTACTCATGTGTAATTGAATTAAACGATCTGGATATGTAGGGGCTTATTTACAAGGCCCTTGCGCCACTTTTGCTTCCCTTTTCCCATGTTAAAAATGACGCAAAAGTGACGCAAGGGCCTTGTAAATCTGCCCCGTAGGTTTTTGGGGAAGTGTGGCAAAACACAAATGATACGCTAAAATAAAGTCCATACATTTCACCATCGTTCAAAACTAGCCCAACGGTCAACGGATTTAAAATATTTTTTCATGTGGACATCTCATATAATGCTACTGGTTTTTCCTGGATACAAGGAGAAACAAAAACTTAAGGACTTACTCCGTACCATTCATTCATTGTTTTCCAACTAGCGCAAAAAAAATGTTTATGTTTTCTCCCTGCCCCATTGCTTTTCCCCATTGGTACTTTTTCCTCTTAAACAGTATTAGTCATTAAACAGCAGGCTCCTCTGTGCACGAGGCCTACCGATGCAGACTAAAATGTTATCACAAGTGTTTGCTGTCAGACAAGACCTTGTAATACAGGTATGAGCCGCTCAGGAACCACCCTGCCCAGATGTTCTGCTATGGCAACAGGCTGTGTTAGGAGTGACAATATTTCCAGATTTTTTTTATGAGTGCCACCACTAAGTTGCCTTTGTCAAAATAGAAACCGTAACTCTACTCACAATCAATTATCAATAGCATCGTCAGCCACCAAGCATGGAGATAAGAAAAAATGAAAAGTATATTATTACCTCTCAAAAATGCATCTTAGACACAAAACTCGAACATGTCAGTTTGGCCAGCCTTCTCTGGTCGGCCGAAACCAATATGCAAACTGAGCTGTGTCCATCCCAGCTGTCTTGCTGGGCGGGAACAGCAAAGCACAGGGTCCCAGTCTCTCTGTGAGTGCAAATTCACAGCTCTCAGGCCAACCCTAATGCTGCTTTCAAACATGAGAGCAGCGTCCAAATTGGATGCAGGTGAACCTGGGAGCCTGTGCTACCCAACCCAGGAAAGAGGTTCACCTTCTGCTGACATTCCAAGGTCCCCATTGGCCTGCCAGAAGGTAAGGAGAGGTAAGTGATGATGTGCACCTTCTAGCACTTTCTCTGCCTTTTCAAGGTTACCAGAGGCCCTAAATTAATTAGTGGCTTTCTCCCTTTGACTGGGTCTATAACGTTCATGTTAGCTCTTTCTGCTCAAGTTGGTGAAATTGTGGCAGGAGGCTTGATGTAATGTAGGTAGAGGGTGTGCATGGAACACAGAGGGAGAGGCGTAGGTGTCTAAAGGAGAGGCCCATCAGTTCATGAGTGATGAAGAAGCGAGAGTACAGAGGATTTGTGAAAGTGGTTAGGCACATTTATTTTTGTATGGACTAGAATGAAAGACTACAATGCAGTAGGTTCAGGAAGGGATGATATAGAGGATTTTGGCAAGAACCCAGGGATATATATGTTCCCAGATGTGGAATGGGGAGATGCAAAGTGAAGATGGTGTCAGAAGGCCAGTTATTGTTTTCTGTCTGTAGGGTGCACAGTACTGGTGGTGGGGGAGATGGCAGGTGACCACATGTATTCCATGCATATTTCAGTCACCTGGCAAATAACCATATTAATTGGCCTGGTATGTATTTCGAGGGGGGAGATACCAGCTAACTGTCATTTATGAATGATCCACAACATTCTTTGCAATCTAAAAGGCTTGATGTCCTTTCTCTCTGGTCAAAAGACGAATTGTTCCATAATCTGCCTGTGAAAAATGGCTAAAAGAGGCAAATCTAGAGCATACTGTGGATTTAATAAATATATAAAGTGGATGGCACTAAAATGTGGAACAATTCTAGCCTATTACTCTCTTCTTCTGTGCTAGAAAACATCACTGATGGTGCTTTGTGTAAGAGGAATGAGATGCCTGGTATTCTACAGTGTATCATACAATAGTGCTTTGATATGGGTGCCACAGGAGTATAAAGATCTTAGTCTCTGGTACAATCAATCAATCAATCAATCAATCATTCGATTTAATGAGCACTGCTAATCACCCATGAGGGTATCCAGGTGATGGCAGGGACCCAATTATTCGATCAAAGAGCCAGGTCTTGAGCATCTTGCGGAAACCTGGTAGAGTGGCAGAGGTCTGTAGGTGAAGGGGGACATTGGCGGCAAGGAAGGAGAAGGAGCGGCTGCCACTCCTGCTCTGGTGGATACTGGGGTAGCAAGCGAGCATGAGAGAGGCGGAGTGGAGGTTTCTGGTAGGTTTGTGAAAGCTTAGGCAGTGGTTAATGTAAGCTGGTCCGGAGTTGTGCAGGGCCTTGAATGCGTGGATGAGCAGCTTGAATTGGCCTCTCTTCTGAACTGGGGGCCAGTAGAGGTCTTTGAGGTGTGGGGTGATGTGTGATCATTGAGGGAGATTGAGGACCATTCTGACTGTGGCGTTTTGGATATATTGGAGTCTTTGGAGGAGGTAGTTTGTGATTCTTGCATAGAGGGAATTTCCAAAGTCCAGTTAGCTGGTGATCAGGAGCTGGGTAATGATGTGTCTGGAGTTTTGGGGAAGCCACTTGAAGAGCTTGCAGAGCATGCACAGGATGGAAAAGCATGAGTATGATATGGGATTGACCTGAGATGTCATGGAGAGTTCACCATCCAGTATGATGCCTAGGTTTCTGATGTGGTCCATCGGAGTTGGGCTGGGGCTGAGTTCCGTCGGCCACCAGGAGCTGTCCCATGGAGAGATCTTGTTGCCAAGTATCAATACTTTAGTCTTGGCCATGCTGAAAATACTGTGTATAGTGGAGGCTCAAGATATATTTAGCTTAGGGAACAAGTTAGAGTTACTTGAGATAGGCTCAATTCAGTCTCATGGGAGTTCCAATTGAAAATTGGAGGTTTCTGATTTGTCCAGGGAGCTTTTTTCCCCTTGGGCCAATCCTCTCCATAGGAGTCAGCGGGAGTGAGCGCTCTGATTGCCTGCCAGCAACATCAGAAAAATATTGCTGGCAGCCATTACATGACCCGGGGATTTAGGGCCTGATTTAGAGTTCAGCGGACAGGCTACTCCATTACAAATGTGATGGATTTCCCATCCACTGTATTCCAAGTGCCATTGGATATGATGAACTTGTAATACGGCGCGTCAGATATCCGTCACGTTTGTGACGGAGTAACCCATCCACTAAACTCTAAATCAGGCCCTTAGTCACCTGTCCTGAACTTTTAAAACAAAGTGATGTAGTGGTGCATGGTAGGGATGCCCTGCCCCCATAGGTTCAACCAATAGGGGGGGCCAGAAGGACATCTCCAGGACAACATTTAAAAAAATGACTTTGTTTGCAGTGATCACGCAAGACCCCTCCGGGATAGAAAAAACACACAAAATGGCCACCTCGGGTTGTGTGCCTTAATTAAGGGGAGGGGGCATGGTGCCCCAATCCTGGAGTCCTTTTTGACCACAGTGACCCCATCCTCTGGGGCCTAATTTATTAATATGGGAAGGGTGGCATGTGGACCCCTCCCCTTTAATTAAAAAAGTGGCCCTGTGGGGATGGGGTCCCCAGGGGACTAATAATGCTCTGGGAGGGGGGCACATGACCTCCCTCTCCTTTAAGTGTAGTAGTGGCCCGAGGGAAGGGGCCCCCAGGGCCTAACAAGGTTCAGGGAGGGGGACCGCATGGCTGCCTCCCATTTCTTTTAAGTTGTGGTTCGGAGGTATGGTGGAAGACAGATGCTAATAAGGCTCAGAGAAGGAGGCCACGCAGCTCCCTCCCCTTTAATTTAAAAAAAGGAGCAAGGGTCCGTGGCCATGCAGCTCCCCTCCCATCTGTTTAAAAAGATGGCCCTGGTGGATGGGGTCCCCAGGACCTAACAAAGCTCGGGGAGGTGGGCCTTGTTGTCCCCCTTCCCTTTATGTGTATAGTAGCCCTATGGGATGGAGTCCCCAGGGGCTAACAAGGCTCTGGGAGCCCCGTCACCCTTTATTTTAAATTGTTGCCCTGGGCAATGGGATCCCCAGGGTCTAATAAGGATCGGGAAGGAGGCCACACAGCAATGAAAATTGACAATGACAATCTACATAACATAGAAGACTGTGTGCATCAGCTACTAACCTATGTAGCACCTACAGGCCTTGGATATTTTAAATGAATAGTCACTCTATGGATACATTTTTTATAGAGTGTACACTGTTCTCAGCAGATACGTTTTAGTACTCTTTGATGTATTTCTCATGAGAGTTTGACTGTCTGCAATCATTGTGGTACAGAGTAAACTCTCTCCATCGAATAAACAGTGTTAACTGTACTCACTTTTCTACTCATAGCCATTTCATTTCTCAGTGTAGGTCCCTTAACTGTCATGGGTTTGATACAGGTAAAGACTCTCCCTAGTAGGGCATTAGTTATGTAACAGTGCTTCGGTATCTGGAGGAACTTAGATTTCCCTGAACGGTTGTATGCACATTGAACATTGTGTGCAGGATAGGTTACCCTTTTGTTTGTGGTTCATAGTCAACATGAATTTGGCTACCCATGAAGTGCATGGTATAGGGTCAATGTTCCACATAACACAAGCTTTCTTTACCTTTGAGGGCGGTATGTATAATAGCAGTAATTAGGCTTCATATAATTCTGAGTTATTTTGCACTTACTTTCAAAGTTCTAATCCTATACCCATTTATAGACCAATATGTACAAAAGAAGCATGAATAATGTCATCAGTGATGTCTTCAATCATGTAATTTGAGATGTCATCAGTAATGACATAAATTATGTCATAGAACATGTCATGAGTGGTCTAATATGTGAGGTCATAAGCAGTGCATGGTAGGGGGGAAAGTGATAACTATAACTGGTGAATTTCTGTGTTTTATTTTTAGTTCAAAATGTTAATGTTGTCACTTACATATTCACCTAACTATAATGTTACTTTAATTTATATATATTTTGTTCACTGAAACAATAAAGTTAGGGACACCCACATCATCTCAAATACCCCCTTTTACACATTTTTTCAATTTACTACTTCAAAACAGAGGACAAAGTCCCTGAGTCCTGTACTGGCTGCCAACTAGATTTTTCTGATGTTGCTGGCAGCCAATCAGACTGTTCACTCCAGCGGAAGTCTTACTCCCACATGAGTGAATTGGTCCAAGGGAAAAAAGCTCCCTGGGCCAATTGCAACATTCCATTTTTAAATTGGCGCTCCTGCAAGAGTGTCTAAATCTACTCATGAACCCAACCATCCAGATATACAATTCAATCAAACAGTATTTGTAAAGCGCAGCACTGTAACCTCGTGGGGTATCGAAGTGTTGTGTCTCTGGCAAAGAGCCAGGTCTTGAGTCACTTTCTGAAATCTGCCAGTGAGGGGGCTGTATAGCGCTGGAGGGAACGGTTGTTCCAGGTCTTGGCTGTGATGTATTAGAATGAGTGGCCACTGCTGCAACAGATGCATGATATGTGTGCGAGGTGGAGTAAACAGGAGCACAGGTGTTTAGAGGGTTGGTGGAAGTTCAATCAAAGGTTCATGTAGGCAGGTCCTAGATCATGGAGGGCTTTGTAGGCATGCATGAGATCTTGAACTGGCATCTCTTCTGGATGGGAAGCCAGTGGAGTTCTCTAAGGTGGGGGGAGATGTGGGTTGTATTGGGGAAGTCCATGATAAGTCTGGCTGCAGTGAGAGGCCGGAGTAGAGGGTGTTGACATAGTTGAGGTGGCTGGTAATGAGGGCCTGAGTGACAGTCTTTCTGGTGTTGGTTGGGATCCATCTGAAGATCCTGCAGATCATGTGGAGTGTGTGGAAACAGGAGGAGGTGACTGCATTGACTTGTCATTTCATGGTCAGCTAGCTGTCGAGGATAATGCTAAGGTTGCATGCATGGGCGGTCGGTATGGATGTAAGTCAAAGGTCTACAGGTCACCAGCTGTGGTTCCATGCGGAGGTGTTCTTCCCGAAGATCAGTACTTCAGTTTTGACATCATAGTGTTGGATGCAGTGGCCTCTCATCCATTTGGCTACGTTGGTCATGGTATTATGGAAGTTGATTTTGGGGGGATCCTCGACAAGCAAGAGGATCAGTTGAGTGTCATCTGCGTAGGAGATTATATAATTGAGTCCGTGGGATCTAATGACGTCTGTGGGGGGGATTATGTAGATGTTGAACATGGTGGGGCTAAGGAATGATCCTTGTGCTATCCTGCTTATGATGTCTTTGGGTGCACAGGTGAAGGGAGGCAGTCTAATGCTCTGTGTGCATCCTGTAAGGAAGGAGGCGATCCACTTGAGGGCATCTTGCTGTATGCGTATGTTGTAAGGTCTGTTGATGAGGGCGTTGTGGGAGATGGTGTCGAACGCCACAGAGAGGTCGAGGAGGATCAGGGTCACAGTTTCCCCACGGTTGAGGAGTGTTTTGATGTGGTCTGTGGCAGCGATCAGCGCGGTCTCAGTGCTGTTGTTGGCAAGGAATCGGTGGTTTTGTCCCAGGAATTCGGTGAGCTGCTGGTTGATGACTTTCTCAAGTACTTTGGCGAAATAGGGAATCGGAAGATCGAACAATAATTTATGACATCGCTGGGGTCAGTGGAGGCTTTCTTTAGGAGGATTCTGAGTGTTTCCATCTGCTCAGGAAGGTTGCTGTGAAGATGCAGGTGTTGAGGTTGCTCGTGAGTTGCTTGCTGATTTGGTTATTTGCGAGGTTGTAGAGGTGGTAGCATAGGGTTTGGTGGGCACCCCGGACTGAATGGAAGACATGATGGCTGTAGTGGTCAAGGCGGAGAGGTGACCAGGCGGTAATAGTTTTGCTGATGTTCACTGGTAAGTTGAGTTCATTGGGGTTGAGGGTAGAGGGTTGGAGGTTGAAATTATTGTAGATTTTGGTCTTCTTGCTGTGGTGGAGTTCTTGGGAGGGATTGGATGGTGTTCTCTATGACTGTTGGGTTGGAGAATTATTTGACTATTTTGAAGAGTTCCTTTGTGTGGTTGACTGCGGAGTCAATGCGGGTGGTGATGGCTACTTTCTTGGCTTCTTTGATGTGCCTGTGATAGATGCTGAGGGCTGTTTTGTGAGCTGCTCTGTCGGCGCCGTTCTTGGTGGTGCACCATCATTTCTCCAGTTGGTGGGAGTTGCACTTGGTGGTCCTGAGTTTTGGGGTGCACCAACTGGCATGTTTGGAGGTATTGTTGGATTTTGTAGGTTTCAGTATTGCGACTTTGTCGGAGCTGTCAATGATCCAGACGGCAAGGTTTTGGACGGTCTAGTTGAGGTCTGTTTAGGCCTTGGGTTGGGAGTCAGTGAGGGCCTGTGACCAATGGGTTTTGGTGCCCTTGCTCTAGCTGCAGTGGGAGGAAATCTGACGCCTGGTGATAGTGTGCTGGGAGTCAGTGATGGTGAAGAGTACAACGGTGTTGTCAGTCCAGGTGAGTTTTATGGTGTGGCTGAATTTGATTCAGTCACTGGCCATGTAAATGGGGCTAGTGTGTGCCCAGCTTTGTCCATGGTTTCAGTGATCAGTTGGGTGAGGCCGAAGATTTTCTGGTCCTCCAGGAGGCTGATGGAGTTGGCATTGGTGAGGTCATCAATGTGGAATTTGTGGCCGCTGAGTAGGATGAAAGTGGTGAGAGTCGATTGCTGGGGGGCGATGAGGTTGACGATGGCATCACAGAATGTTGTTTGGGGTCCAGGGGATCTGTAGGCAAGCGTGCCTCTTATAGTGGTCTTTGCGTCAGTTTGTTGTAGGAAGCTCAGGTATTCCATTAGAGGCCTGGGGTTGTAGTTGGTGATGGTGCATTTGATGGTTTCCTTGAAGATAATGCTGATGCTTCCACCTTGTTTGTTGGCGCAGTGTTGGTGCATCATATTGTAGCCTTCAGGAGTGCTGGTGGTGATTTAAGGGTTCGAGGAAGGGTTGAGCCACGTTTCGGTGATGATGGTACCATCCGTGGAGAGGGTGGGGATGGTGCCCCAGATTTCTGTGGCATGTTAGCATAGTGAGAGTGAACAGGATACAATGGAGCCGTTGTTGGGTGTTTTTGGTCTTTTGGGCAGGAGTGGTGAGGGATCTTTCATAGGTTGTGTTGCAGAAGAAGTAACAGTGTTGGCAGGTGAAGGGACCTTTGGTGTATCATCAGGAGAAGGAGACACAGCTGTTGTTTCAGCATCCGAAGTCTAGGAGTTCCTTGGCGGTGTACCATTGGGAGGCAGGAGTGCCAGGGGTCATGGTGCTTGGCATTGTCTAACCAGTGGTGTGTACACGTGTCCACTGTGTGGCCGTGCGGAGGCCTCCACTAGTGGTCCTAGTATGTGGTCCTAGTGGAACTAGTGCTGGGAAAGGACCTGGAGTGGGCAGTGCAGGGACAGGGACTGCAGGCAGTGCAGGGACTGGGAGAGAAGACTGCGCATGGCTAGACCAGGGTGGCAGGCAGTGCAGGGACAGGGAGTGCTGGCAGCGCAGGGGCAGGGAGTGCAGGCAACGCAGGAACAATAGGCAGTACAGGGGCAGGGATAGCAGGCAGTGCAGGGACAGGTATAGCTGGCAGTGCAGGGACAGCAGGCAGCACATGGAAAGGGACGGATGACGGAGCAGGGACAGGAACAGTGGGCAGCACAGGGACATCAGGCAGTGCAGGAACAGGGACATCAGCAGGGCAGGAACAGGGACAGCAGGCAGGGAAGAAACAGAGGGCAGCGCAGGGACAGGGACTGCAGGCAGTGCAGCACCAGAACAGGGCAGGCACAGTAACTTAAACTGGGGATCAGGAGTAAGAGAGGTGGTCCAGCCTAGCCTCCTCTGGGCTCTGACTGGTGTGGATAGGGCTACCCTTGGCCCAGGCTCTGCCCACACGCATCCTGCAATGTGGGAGCCACAGGGGAGCCTTATTCAGCACCAGAAGGAGCAAAAATCTGAAGACCAGTTGGCCGTGTCTCCGGGGCTGCTGAAAAATGGAGTTCAGTCTGGTGACTCCCGTGGTGGGGGTGGGTCTGAGCCGCTCTCACTGTGGAGCAGCAGGCAGGCAGATGGGGAGACACCTCCTCGAGAGAAGGCTGGAAGGTGGCTTACCGCGATGGAGGAGCTGCAGGGGATCTTTATTATTTTTTAACCTTAATTTCTCGAACACTACTAAACAAATTTACACCAAATCACAAAAAGCATAATCTGCAGCCCAGAATCAAGCTTCCTGCTAAATTTGGTGTCATTGTGTTCAAGCCGTTTTTGCTGTAGCCCAGTCTAAAGAAGTCTGTTTAAAATGCTTTGTGATTTTCCTCAAACCCTGCTTGACGGACCACCCTGAAAATTTCCATGCACAAACTGGTCTAAAAGTATCAACTTTTGGAAAGTTTTATGGAGATTCGTCAAACGGTGCCAAAATGATTAGCAACACAAAAAACACTTTACCTATGGGCAGCTGATTAAATTATAACTACCCAGTGGTGACCACCACTAGGTAATATACATACATATATAGGTGCTTCTGCAGAGTGGTGGAAAAAGGAGCTGTGGCCTCCGAAGACCTCTCAGCAATCTCCCTGGGTGAGTCTTACTGGAGGGAATAGGATGGCTTGTTGGCCCCCAAGGACCCTCAGCAGCCAAGGGCACTTCATTCCCCAATCAGTAGTGCACCAGGAGACACGTTTACAGAGTGCTGGAGAAAGGGGACATGGCCTCAGACTGATTGGCTAACTGTAACTCATGCCCCCACAATGCACCGCTTATGAACTCACATATTACATTACTCATGACTTATACCAAGGTGTATTGGTGAATCAGTGAGTGTATGAGTGCCTGTATGGATGATTCCGTGGGAGTGTGACTGACTGTATAGTGAGTGATTAGGTATCTCAGTGAATGTATATGTTATAGTTAAGCTTAGATTGATATATAAATATATACTAACTACTGGCAGTCGCAAGTGGGTAGTTATAGTTAGGGGCTTATTTTCATAGTAAGAGTATTTTTTCTATGGGCAATAACTTTGGTGTTGTTTGATGAATCCTCACAAAAGTTTCAAAACTAGTAGGATGCTCACTTCAGCTGCTGTCTTGAAAGTTTTGCAGTGATCCGTCAAGAGGGGGCCAGGAAAAACAGGGGTCTAAAAACATGTTTTCCCCATGTTCATTTCGATAGAGATTTTAGAAACAGCTATAGCCCGAACTCCTGAATGGAATTACCCCAAATTTGACAGAAAGGTAGATATTAAACCAGAGAAGTCCTTGGAAGTGCCATTTTCTTATTTGGTGTAAATCCATTCAGTAGTTGCAGAGTTATTAAAAGAAATTCAAATTTATAAATATAGGGATAAAAAGACTCTGAGAACCCTCCTGATCTCTTGCTGAGATCTTATTAACTGCCAACACTTCAAACCAGGAAGTGTTGTCAGTCATCTTAGGACTCAGCTTCAGCCGAGTCCCACAAAAAACATTTTAAAAAAGGAAAGGGGCAGGGTAGGAATACCAGAACCCCTAGATGTGATGGGGGACTCCGCCGTAGTAAAATGTATTTTAAGAAAATAAAAAGAAAATAGTGGGAACCACTCTGGATCTGCTCCATTTAAAAATAAAAAGAAGCTCTAATGTTTAACCCCCTGATGGGCCAGGTTCTGGGGGGTATGAGCAACTATATAAAGGAGGGGGACACCCTGGGCCTCCCTCCTAGGGCATATGAAAGCCTCAGGGACCACCACCTCCCCATGGCACTCTAAAATTTGTATGTGGGGCCAAAGCCTTGGGATAGCCATCTTCACAGGGCAAATTATCTAAAATAAATGGGGGGCCTGTACACTCCTCCTGCAGCACATTGGACCGCCACCTACCTGGGGTATAGTATAATATGTATGCAGGCATGCCCACAGGGCAAAACCACACCCCGGGGACCACAACCTCTCTGGGGCAAACAAGTTAAAATACATTCAGGGGGCCTGCATGTCCCTCCACAGCCCAGTGAACTGCCTCATCCCCAGGGATCAAAGAAAATAATGAAGGGGTCCTACATGGACCACTGGCCCCGGGGACCACTGCCTCCTTGGAATTTAAATAACCATTGGAGCTGGGCATGGATGGCCCTGTGGATCACCACCCCCCCCAGGGAAGACTCTTGCTTCCTCCCAATGTGCACACCCCCGTGAGACAGCTGTTTGCTTTTGCTGACAGCTCTCACCAAGCAATAACAAACAAAACTCCCCTTTATGCTGCCAAACAGCTCTTGCTTGCAGAAGGCAGAGTTTTCATCTGTTTACATTCATGCAAATATGCGTGCAAGGAAACAGATGAAAACATTTCTCTGACAGATGGAGGGCTGCCCCCTGTCAGTCAGAGCAATGCGGCTCTCACAGGAGGTTAGAGCTGGCAGGGACATTGGGGGCCTTGATGCTTCCTCCGCGGTCTCCAACAGGGGTCATTGGAATAATGAATCCAGGCCCTAGGAGATGGTGTCCCCAGGGGTGTAATCAGACTGGGGATGAGAGCCACCCAGCCTCCCTTTCATAGTATAGTGGCTGGGCCCCAAGGGATGGGGTCCTTGGGGCTGAAATTGGCCTGGGGAGGGGAACCTTGTGCCCCCCCAAAAAAGGCCAGGCAAGGGAATTGGGGCTCCAGGGCCAAAATCAGCCCTGGGGGGAGACCACAATTCCCCCCACCTCTATACATTGATGCCCAGGCTCCACAGAATGGGGTACCTGGGGCCAACATCAGCCCGATGAGGGGGTCAGGTGGCCCCCTCCACATAGTAGAATCCCCTAGCCCCAGGGGATGGAGTCCACGGGGTCGAATTCGGCCTTGTAGCCGCCTCCCCATAGTATAATGAGGGGCCCTGGGTAATGGGATCCCCGTGGCTCCACTCGATCTGGGGAGATGGGCGCTTCGCCCCTCCCTTAAAAAAAAGAAAAAAAGTCATGACCCTGGGGATGGGGTCTCTGAGGGCTGAGCTGCCCTCATCCCCATAGTTTAATGGCCAGTCTCTGAGGGATGGAGTATATGGGGCCGAAATCAGTCCAGGGTGGTGGGTTGCATGACCTTCCCTAATGAAAATATAAAGTTAAAAAGGCCGGGCCTGGGGGATGTGGACACTGGGGCCAAAATTGGCCTGGAGAAAGGAACTTTTTGGACCCCCTTCTAATATTATTATGGCTGGGCCCCGGAGATGGGGTCTCCAGGGCCAACCTACTCATACATCCATGTAGCAACACAGAAAATGAATCAGTCACCCACACAGCTACTCACTCACTGATGCAGTTACTTACACAGTCACCCACTCATTCATGCACCCATACAGCCACTCATTTACTTTCTCACTCACCCATACCTACACTTATGTACCTTCATAGTCACCTATACAACCACTCATGTACCCTCTCATTCACCATTTACTGCCATTGACATACCCACTCACTCACTCATATACTCAAATACCCATTCAATTACTCCTACTCGCACACTCATAAAGACTCACACACCTACTCAGTCATGTATACAGTCTCTCAGATGCACACCTACTCTTCTATACGCCACTTACATATGACTAGAAATGGGGGTCTCTAGTTGGCAAGAGCTTGCATCTTTGTCCAAATGGGGACCTTTCTTCCTAGTGGGGATAAGGGAGTTACACTCCTAAAACAGCACTACAAAAGGACACCACACCACACCAGCTCCTCTGGGGACCGGCCACTGCTGCCTTGCCTGGAGGGTTCCCTCCTCCCAAAAGCACATCCACCCTGGAAATAGGCATGTCTGGCAGCTACCCTGGCCCTCAGTGCCTTTTGTAGCTCGTCCTTCCTAGTGAGGCCTCTGACTTGGACTCTTAGGTTTTTGCAAATTGATTTAAATTCCCTAACATTGTAGGCTTCCAACCTATCCTCCTCAAAGGCAATTTCCAGGGATGCAACGGATGATGCTCTTGATTCCGGCATGATGAAGTAGCAAGCTCAAACTTGCAAGATCAAAAATAGGCCAAAAAGAAAAAGAACCAGTATGTGGCAAGTAATGGTCTGCAATATGGTAGTAGTGCACACCAATCACTGTAAGTCAAGTGCAAACGCAAGTCCTATCCTCACTGCTGACAATCAATGTTAGAAATGGGGGTCTCTAGTTGGCAAGGGCTTGCACCTTTGTCCAAATAGAGACCCTTCTTCCTAGTCAGGATAAGGGAGTTACACTCCTAAAATAACCACTGCTCACCCCCTGGGTAGTTTGGCACGAGCAGTCAGGCTTATCTTAGAGGCAGTGTGTAAAGCATTTGCACATAAGCAACAGTAATACAGTGTAAGCACTACAAAAATGACAGATGCCATCGTTGGTGAGTCCAGGGTCATGGTGCAAGATGAAGGCGGTGCTCGTCACGGTCCTAGCAGGTCATGGCGCAAGCAGCATCGTCGTCATTGCTGAAGCGCTGTCGTCAGCTGACGAACTGGAGTCGATGGTGCCCGCGTCAGTAGGCCAAGGCTGCAGTGTGGGATGAGGTTGGTTCATCGTGTAACTTTATGAGGGATGCCCTCGAACCAAGGTGCAAGCAGCGGCGTTGATTTCAGCGTGGAGCATCGTCGTCGGGGATACCAAGGCGTCATCGTGAAAGATGGTGGTGCGGAGTGTGGTGCCTACAGGTCGCGGTGCGAGTAGTGGCTTAATGCGGCATCACCAGGCATCGTCAGTGAGACGAGGGTCACGGTCCGGCATTGCGGTGGTGCCCTCTGCAATGCCACGGTGTCGTCATGAAGCAAGGCGGTGTGGAGTGCGGTACTCACAGGTCGCGGTGTGAGCAGCGGCTCGGTGGCGGCATCAGCAAGAGTTGGCAGTGAGACCTAGGTCATGGTGAGGCCTTGCGGCGGTGCCCTCTGCAATGCCAAGGTGTCGTTGTGAAGTGAGGCAGTGCGGAGTGCGGTGCCCACAGGTTTGCGGTGCGAGCAGCGGCTCAGTGGCGGCATCCGTAGGCGTCATCGGTGAGACCTAGGTCTCAGTGCGGCATTGTGGCGGTGCCCTCTGTGGTCCCATCAGGACATGGAGTTGGCAGCGGCGACGTAGATGTCGTTGAGTTGCTTTTCCTCCATTGCAGCACAAAACACACAGTCCCCAGTGCTGCTGGCACAGTTTTTGTAGTTCCTGTGACTTCTTGAACAGGGGGCAAACTCTACCTCAAGCCCTTGGAGAAACTCACAAAACAGATTGCAGAAAGTTCAGTCCAGTCCTTTTACTGCCCAAGACAGAAGCAGCCACTGCAGGCCAACACAGCAAAGCACACAGCAAAGTGGTAGGTCCTAATCACAGCTTCTCCAGCTCTTCTTCTTGGCAGTCTTCTTGATCCAAAAGAGTTCTAAAGTTCAGGGGTCTGGGCCCCAATATTTATGTCCCAAAATCCTTTGATCTCTTAGGCAGAGAGTGTCTTTGCCCAGCCAGAACAATTTCTGCCTTCTGTGGTGTGATTTCCTGGCAGGAGGTGGAGACGGCATTGTCAGAGGCAGAACTAAATTTTATTTTCCTACCTAGTTCCCAGGGCCAGTTATATTTATATGATGTGATAAACAAACTTCCCATTCTGCCCTATGGGGAACAGGTAGCCTTACAATAGTGAAAAATTAAATGGCTGTAATTCACTATCAGGACATGCCACACACACCAGGGCATGTCCTACCTTTCACATACACTGCATCCTGCCCACAGGGGTACCTTGGGCCTTTTTTAGGGGTACCTGACATGTAAGAAAAGGGAAGGTTAGGTACTGGCAAGTGTGTGCACTGGCCAAGTTGACATGGCAGTTACCAACTGCGCACAGACTCCGCAATGGCAGGTCTGCGTTACCTTTTTAAGGCTACTCACGTGGGTGGCACAATCAGTGCTGCAGGCCCACTAGTAGCATTTGATTTACAGGCCCTGGCACACTCAGTGCACTTTACTAGGGACTAACAAGTAAATCAAATATCCAATCAAGGAAACACCAACCTATAACACAATTTACCACAGGAGCACTTGCACTTTACCACTGATCAGCATTGAGAAAAGTGCGCAGAAACACTACGCCAGCAAAAAAAAGTCAAAACCGGGAGGGCAGAAAGCAAAAACTCAGGGGTAACACGCCAAAAGATGCCAAGTCTAACACATACCCACTCACTCCCCCATAAAGGCACTTTCACAGCCACTTACCTTAGTATATATGTGTAACACTCAGTAACATTTAGAAAACACTCACAACCACTTGATGATGTCACCAATGATGTAATCAGTGATGTCATTTAAGATGTGTAGTGGAATATGTGAGGTCATGGGCAGTGCATTGTGGGGGTGTGAGTTGTAGTTAGATCAGGTAACTACATATGTTATAGTAGGTAATTATAGTTAGGACCATGTTTCCAGAGGAAAAACATTTGTTTTACCATTTGCCTATATCTTTGGCGCTGAATGATGCGCATGAACACTTTCAAGGCGATATGTCAAACAGGGGCAGAGAAAAGGAACAGATCAAAAAAAGTGTATTTCCCATGTTAATTCCCATAAGAGCTTTGAACACGACTGTAGTTCGAACCGCTGGAAGGAATTACACCAAATTTGGCAGAAAGCCAGCTTTTGGTCCTCAGATTGTGCTTTTTTTATTTGGTGTAAATCCTTTCAGTAGTTTTTGAGACATTTAAGGACATTCAAATTTGTATATCAGTGATAGTGGCTAATTTGTGATTAATAATGAGCTTGTGCAGAGATCTGCAGAGCTATGATTGACTGCCAACTCCCCAACCAGGATGTGTTGGCAGCCATCTTGGAATTCGGCTTCAGCTGAGTCCCACACAAAACATAGAAAAAAAGAAAAGGGGGAAGGGTAGGAATACTCTGAACACCAAGCCTTGGTCTTGTTTTTGATTAGGCCCCCGGGTGGGCCAGGTCCCTGGGGCATGCCGAGTTTATTCAATTAAAGGAGGGGGCACACACGGCCCCTCTCTGGTCATATTTTTACCTGTGGGGCCACCAGCTCTTCAAGGCTTATGTTTAATTTAATGTGGGGGGCATGTGGACCCCCGGGGACCACAACCTCACCGGGGCTTCAAATAAAATATATAGAGGGGCCTTGTGGACCCCTTGAGCCCCGGGAACCATCACCTCCCTAGGCCTTTTGTTAAATTAAACGTGAGGGAGCACAGACCCCGAGGCCCGGGTACCACTCCCTCCCCAGGGCTATAATTAACATTATAAAGGGGGTCCACGTGGACCCTCAGCCCTGGGGACCACCACCTACTGAGGGCCAAATACAAGAGAGGAGGTGGGCCGTGTGGAGGTTTACAGAGATTTTGTCCCTTTCCTGCCCTCAGACATGGAGGCACGGAAAGCAATGAAAATATTGCATCTGCACGCTGGGAGCTGCATTTTCTGTGTGCAGCAGCAATGCTGGCTCCCGCAAGAGGCAGAGAACCGGCTGGGACCATGGGGCATTGAGGCTCCTCCTGCGGTCCCGGAGAAATGGACAGGAGGAAGCAGATAGAGACAGAATTAAGGCCCGAAACAAGCAGAAAGAGGCAAGGTAAAGGTGAAAAATGAGCAGAAAGAGGCAGAATAAAGGTCAACAACGAGCAGAAAGAGGCAGAATTAAGGCCAGCAATAAACAGAAAGAAGTGGTAAGAAATGAACAGAAAGAGGCAGAATAAAGGTCAGAAACAAGCAGAAAGAGGCAGAATAAAGGTGAGAAACACGCAGAAAGAGTAGGAATAAAGGTCAGCAATGAGCAGAAAGGGCCAAATAGAGGACAGAAACAAACAGAAAGAGGCAAATTAAAGATGAGAAATGAGCAAAAGGAGGCAGAATAAAGGTCAGAAACGAGCAGAAAGAGGCAACATAGACGTCAGAAAGGAGCAGAAAAGGCAAAATAAAGTTCACAAGGGGAGCAGGAAGAGATGAATAAAGGTCAGAAACAAGCAGAAAGAGAGAAAATAGAAGTTAGAAATGAGCAGCAAGAGGCAAGATTGTCAGAAATTGGCAGAAACAGGCAGAATAAAGATCAGAAACAAGCTGAAGGAGGAAAAAGTAAAGGACACAGAAGGACAAAAAGAGGTGGAATAATGGTCAGAAAGGAGCAGAAAGAGGCAGAATAAAGGTTAGAAATTAGCAGAAAGAGTCAAAATGAAGGTGAGAAAAGAGCAGAAAGAGGCAGAATAAAGGTTAGAAACAAGCAGAAAGAGTAAGAATAAAGGTCTGCAATGAGCAGAAAGAGGCAAAATAGAGGTCAGAAATGAGCAGCAAGAGGCAGAATAAAGGTCAGATAGGAGCACAAAGAGGTGAAATAAAGGTCAGGAGCAACCAGAAAAAGTCAAAATAACAGGCAGAAATATGCAAAATATAGGCGAGAAAAGAACAGCAAGAGTCAAATTAGAGGTCAGCAACGATTAGTAAGAGGCAGGGTAAAAGTCAGTAGTGAGCACTACTGCCGCCCGGACTTACCCTTGTAGGAGGTGACTTTAATATGGTCCTTGATTCCTCAATAGGCTCCACAGGCCCGTCCCGCTTCAGACAGCCATCATACTAGGGCCAGGTCACTTAGGAAATGGGTGACCACTTTGGGTCCCTGTGACGGATGGAGGATCTGGAACCCCACACGCACACTCGCACTGTCTGGACATTAATTAGACAGCCAAGTTGCTGCTGGTCCAGAATGATGCAGCAAGACTCGTTTTGGATCTTCCTAAATATCATTCAATCTCTGCTGCTATCCAGAAACTGCATTTGCTCACTGCCGCCAACCGAATTGCCTTCAAGGCCTTATGCATTGTTGTTGTAATCCACTCTTGGTACGCCCCGTTCCCCCCCTGCCCTCCTTCCCCTTGGTACGTGCCAGGCATGAATGCATGAACATTCCACAGCTGACTCCAGCTGACTGGAACCTGTGATGGTGATTAGAAGCAATAAAGAAGACTAATACTTACAGTGTGCGTCTCTACTTTGCAACACTGGTGACGAACAACCGTGTGGGGACAGTCCACCATCACCCCCAATACGTAGTCCAGGACAGCCTGTTATGATACTTCTAGAAATGAAGTGAGTAATCTTCTTACTGTCATGTATGTCTGCTGAGCTGCTTGCGAAGAATCTATGAGGCTGTTTTTCATGGAATTTTTCAATCTATGAAAGTACTGCAACGCATTATGAGTGAAGGGTGAAGATATTGCATTGACCCTGAATAGCTTCTGAAGTGTTTTAAGCTGAGCTGCCTGTGTAAGAAGGTCGTGGCTGACGAGGACGTAGCGCCGCTGGTACTGGTGTGTGGTGTCTAGGCATACCATTGTCTTCTCTGCACTGTCTTTGGTCCGGTCCAGTAACATGCGGGGACTGCGATCGACTACAGCCCTTAGAAAGAAAGAGAGGCTAGGGGCGTTCACGCGGAGTTGAGCAGTGTCCTCGGCATGTGGTGGCCCGGGAGTTCCTCTAAGAAGCACATCACGGCGGGAAAGAGTTTCCTCAGAATTCGACAACTGCGAGGATATTCGTGTGAGGCGGAGCAGTGGGCGGCCTTTGTGAGATCTGCAGTGCCTTAGATTCAATTACTAGTGTTTCCTTCCCTGAAGGTCCCTTAGTGAGCTCCAACCTTGGTGAGGAGAGCGGAGGTCATCTTTTCCTCAAGTTCCTTCTCAGACCCGCTGCTTCCGCGTATGCGCACTACTGTGGTGAGGCGGGGCGATCTTCTTGTGGAGATTTCCTTCGACGACGTATTCGTCAGCAAGGAGGCCTGCAGTTAACCCCTTCCTCCCTCCGTACTCCCTTCAGCCTGTGCTGCTTTTCCTCACTGACAGGCACAGTTCAATAAATTGTGGAAGTAGCGCATTACGGTCTCTTAACACAGACCTGTGTGCCTGCTATCCTGCTGCAAGTTACCCTTCCTCCTCCGGCATATCTACCAGCCTGTCTTTTCCCTAACGCTGACAGGCACAGCCTTCAACGCAGTTGGAGTAGCGTTTTACATTTTCTTAAGGGGACATAGTTCTACACAGTTGTCACTTTTCCTCACGAAGACATGCACAGCAGGGGTTTCTGACTCCTTTTCTGACCTGTCTTGTATAAACCATCTTTCAATTGACAGCTCTTCTATAGGGGGTGCCTTCAAAAGGTAGCTTCATCCTGAAAGCCCATCCTTAACAACATGGCCAGTACAAATATGTCACAACCACCCCCATTCCTCAACGAACTGGGGGAGCTACAGTTACCATGGAAGCAATGGTTTGGGCTCCTGGGGTCTTACCTTATAGCAATTGGGGGGAAAAATTCTCAGCCCTTCGGAAACTACATACCGGAAACTACATACCCTACCTAAGACATATGACTACATTTCAGCAGAAGCAGAGGAGGACAGTGACGACGATGAGAACATGTACTTAGCAGCAGTTAATAGGCTTGAAAAGAATTTTGGTAAGACTATCAATGTGGTGCTAGAGAGGCAGAAGTACTTTTCAAGGGTACAGGGGAAGAATGAGAAGGTCAAAACTTACATTGCGGCTCTTTAAGGCCTTGCCAATACATGTGAATTCCAGGCATTGCAAGATTCCCTTATTAGGGATCAGTTAGTAAGATACACCAACAGCACCAAGATACAAGAGAGGTTGTTAGTGGACAATCCTGATCTAAAGCAAGCTATAGACATAGCGGTAGGAATTGAGCACACTGCAGATTGTATGGTAGCGATGAAAAGGAATGGAGATAAAAACGCAGAGGTGAATGCTATAAGCAAACAGGAAGTCACCAAGGACAATAAGGGGAAAGGTCCAGGTATTCTCCCTACGGGCACCAAACTCAAATGTTATAGGTGAGGAAGCCCCACACATCTGGCTAATATTACAGGGTGCCAAGCCAGATCGGTCACCTGTCATAAGTGCGAAAGGAGGGGTCACTTGGCCAGGATGTATTAGGATCACCAAACCAAATCTGTTTTGGCCATAGGACAAGAACCTCCTCAAGATAATAAACTAGTTTTCCAACTAAAGAATAGCGAAAAGACGAATGACTTTCCGTCTTGCACTATCACCTTGGACACAAGAGAGGCGACGGTCTTCGCCGATTCTTGCTCACCCTATATGTTAGTGGAAGCTGAGTTATTCCCCTCAAGGCAACAGATCATACAGCCTCCAGACATACATCCAGGGGGTTACAATGTGGGCCCCATACCCTTGATAGGCATGACAACCATGAACATAGGGTTTAAAGGGAGGAGTGCTGTGGGCAAAATCTACATCACACAGAAAGGATCCAATTTGTTGGAGTGGAAACACCAGCGGGAACTGGGTATCAAATTAGAGCCCAATAGCCCTGACCAAGTCCTCCTAGTGGACCCATCTGTGGGGGGAACAGAGGTTTGCAATGAATTTACTGAGGTCTTTACGGATAAACTAGGTCTACTCAGAAGTTATCAACACTCCATTAAGCTAAAAGCAAATGCAAGACCAGTGGCCCACAAGGTTAGGCCCATACCTCATATGATGCAGACACCCCTCCGAGAGGAATTAGACAAACTCCTGTCACAAGGGGTCATTGAGCCCATAGAAAGCTCGCAGTGGTTGGCACCCATTGTCCTTACGACTAAGGCATCCAGCAAAGAGATCAGGTTATGTGTGGACCTGAGGGACCTTAACAGTAACATATGGGTGGATAGGCATCCCTTGCCATGCATTCACAAGGTCCTCGCCTTAATCAAAGACGCGAGCTGTTTCAGCGTGTTAGACCTTTCATCCGCCTACCACCAAGTAAAGCTACACCCTGACTCCCGCCACTTAATCTCCTTCATAACCTCACTGGGAGCATTCCAGTACAAGCGCATGCCCTTTGGGTTGGCCTCAGCAGCCGCTGCCTTCCAGAGGATCATGCAACACGTGCTAAAGGACATTCGGTGTACCATGTGCTTCCAGGACGACATACTCATCTATGGAAAAGACCTGGAAGAACATAATACCATCTTGAGGTAGGTACTTACCAAACTGGAGGCGGCGGGCTTGACGTTAAAGAGGGACAAGTGTCGCATTGGGGTAGAATCCGTTGAGTACCTAGGCCATACCATTTCCCAAGATAGAATTAAACCTAAGATTGACCTAGTAGAAGCTATCCAGGGGACTGCTATTCCTAGTTGTTTTGAAGACTTGAAGTCATTCTTGGGGTTATCAGAATACTACGCTAAGTTTGCCAAAAATTACCCAAGCATTGTGGAGCCATTGAGGGCTTTACTTACAGCAAGGACCCCTTTTGTATGGAGCGAAGATTGCCAAGCAACGTTCTTCACAGTGAAGGAGAGCATTGCCTCAGCCCCATCGTTGGGCAGATTTGACCCCACCAAGCCCACGGTCCTGTACACGGACACGAGTAATAAAGGGTTGGGTGCCAGTCTCACCCAGATTGTCAACGGCCAGGAACAAGTGGTGGTGTTTGCTTCTCGCGCCCTTAAAGGAGCAGAAGTTAATTACTCCGTTGTCAAAAAAGAAGCGCTTGCATTTGCATGGGCCATCAAACACTTCCGCTTCTTTCTGTGGGGCATTCCCTTCACTGTGAAAACCGACCACAAACCCCTCATGTATGCGTTCACTACTAAAGGGTCTGAGAAGACCACACCCAGGATAGCAAGATGGATCTTGGGGCTGGAAGGGTACAAATACAATGGCAAGTATATGCCAGGTTCAAAAAATGTGGTGGTGGATTTCCTGTCTCGCTCACCTAGGGATGTTGATGACTGTTCATCTCATGTTGAAACTGATGATGTAATTTTGAAGGTATCTCGTCTTAAAAAAGAAGAATTGGAACAGTGTGTATGAAATGATGATGAAATGAGGATCCTTAAATGCTTTATCGTCAAAGGGTGGCCCAAAGAGAAATGTAAAGTCGCCACTTCATTGAGCGGGTTCTGGGATGTAAAACTGGAACTAAACATCCAAGAGGGGATGGTTTGCAGGGGAGAGAAAATTGTTCCACCCATAGCACTTAGACAGAAAATTGTGGACCTAGCCCATATTGGTCACCTGGGGCGCGGTCTTACAAAAAATAAAATAAGATTGGACTACTGGTGGCCAGGGATGGATACCAGGGCGGAGAGAACTGTGAGGGACTGTCTCGAATGTAGCCGTTCAGACAAAATACAACAGACAAGGAAACCTCCCCTATCCCCTGTCACTGTGCCAGATAAA
Organism: Triturus cristatus; assembly: GCF_964204655.1. Taxonomy (NCBI): domain Eukaryota; kingdom Metazoa; phylum Chordata; class Amphibia; order Caudata; family Salamandridae; genus Triturus; species Triturus cristatus. Next base: position 1,374,633,903 of record NC_140591.1, read on the forward strand.
CCATGGTCCAAATTAGCACTGGACATTATTGGTCCCCTCAACCTTAAGTCCTTCAAAGAACATTTCTTATTAGTCTTGGTGGACTACCACACCAGGTGGGTCGTCTACAAGTGTGTGCACCAGGTCGACACGAAAGTAATGATAACATTCCTGAGGGACGTTTTCTTTGAGGAGGGGATCCCGGATACTTTGGTAACCGATAATGGGGTACAGTTTACCTCAGAGAACATGTCTGAATTCCTCTCTGAAATGGGTATCACCCACCACAAGACGACCCTATATTATCCCCGGGCCAACGGATTAGTAGAACGCATGAATCGCATAGTGAAAGAATGCTTACAGCGTGCGGAGATATTAGGCATCTCGGCAGAGGACACCTTCCAAGACACACTTTGGGCCTATCGTACAACCCCGAACCTGGTCACAGGAGTGTCCTCCTTCAGTTCGCTTAAGGGTAGGGTTCCTAAAACCAGACTCTCCCCTCCCCTAAAAAGACAGAACACCTATGAGGTGAATTGTGACGAAATCAGGGAAAGTGTTGCCAGTCATCAAGCCAAGTATAAGGCCTGATATGACGCAACTAAACATGTGAAGTCTCACACGGTCAAAGAAGGGGATTGGGTCTGTGTAGATCTTCCTAAACAGCGCAGGAGGGAGGCCACAAGATTCTCAGAACCCATGAAAGTAATCAACGTGGGAAGAAATGTAGTTATTTTACCAATGGGCAAACTTGGAGCATGGACAGAATTGTCCCTCACAGGGAGGCACCTATCCCACAGGTCAACGCTTCTATTGGGGGAAATGCCATTGTAGCTCATAGGAGATCATTAAGACCTACGACTGCGCCTAGGTGGGCAAGAGATTATTGTTTCACATAGTTCTTCAATTGTTGGTACTGCAATGTAACTAGGTTGGAGTTCCTCTTGACTTCTGCATGTATTACTGTTGTATCCTAAAAGTAACCCTGTTTTCACCTGGTACCCCCTCCTACCCCCTTTCCCTCTTTCCTTTCCCTATGTAAGGAGATGTGTTGTAATCCACTCTTGGTATGCCCCGTTTCCCCCACTGTCCTCCTTCCCCTTGCTACGTGCCAGGCAGGAATGCATGAACATTCCACAGCTGACTCCAGCTGACTGGAACCTGTGATGGTGATTAGACGCAATAAAGAAGACTTCTATAATTACAGTGTGCGTCTCTACTTTGCAACAATTGTGCATAAGGAACTGCACAATTTAGGCCCTGATGGAGTTAAACATTTCTTTTAACAGAATGTTCCTTCTAGCCAGTTACTACCTGCTGGAAAAATCTGTTGGTTACTCCTAGGTTTCGGAGGGCAAGATGGGGAGTGAGAGCCTTTGCAGTGGCATCTCCTGCCTAGAAGCTCATTTTCCTTTTTGTAAGGCCTTGAAGACCTGGCATTTTGCCTTGTAATGCCACTTTAGCTTAGGGGTGATGCTCTTGCCTTACAGCAGACTAACCACAAATTGGTAAATCAAATCACACGCTTGTGCTGCAGATCACAAGCTACCGCGGATTTACATGTTTTTCATGACTGAACTGGATACTCTCTTAGTGTCTCATGCTCAGATTCTAACACGTGGGATTTCTGGTCATGCGCCACAATTATTCCAAATTGGTGAATCAGGTGCACTCCATCGCCCAATGTGGTGACTTAATGCTTGGTATCTTCAAGATAACTCGTGCACTCACACAGTAAGGCAGGAAGTCATACTCTATTCCAAACTCAATGCTGGATCAGTGCAATCAACAGGTAATCTTTTGGTGGCCTGTAAGGCCACTGTCCCAGTGGATGCTAAAAGCGTACTCAGGCAGGCTGAAAACGTGCAGCACCAACATGTCACACAGCTGGAAAAAAATGACTATCAACTAGAAATGCAACTCACTACTGTGCACACAGTGATGTCACCAGACAGTTGGCACTGACCCTGAAGGAAATTAGACTCCTTACCTTAGAAGCAGCAAAACAGATCTGGTGGGTGTCCATGGTGTGCATCCATGGATGGGGGGATATAAATGTGAAACTACTGTACTGTATTGGGTGGGCACTAGGGTTGTTCCAGACATAATAGACTGCACCGCCCTCACCCATTGCACCTCTCCTGCCTTTGCCCAGGCTTTCACAGTTTACTATTTGATAATTTATGCAGCCTCTCCACGTCCAGCGGCTGAGAAGTCTGTACTTTTCCTCAATGAGGTACCACTGACCTGCCTTTCTGAAGCTGAACACTATGAGCTAGAGGTGCCCATCACATGTTGGAGGAGATAGATAAGGCAATTTCGGCGAATGCAACTAGTATGATGCCCTGTCCTGATGGGCACCCTACTGAATGTTATGCCAAATGTAGAGACGTCATCACCCACCACCTCCTGAACATTTGCAAGTAAGTGGTGGGAGTTAGTTCCTTTTCTAGAGACCTCTATCAAGCTGTGATTTTAGTCCAACCTAAGGTGCTCCCTCCATCGGCCGCCTGTGCTGACTATCGTCCTACATCCCTTATTAATGGCGAGATAAGCAGTTTTGGACTATTATTGCCTCATGCCCGCGAAAAGTCCTTAGGTCTTCAATTCACCCAGACCAATGCAGCTTATGTCCGCTAGTAGTGCGAGGCATTGCTTGCGACACAACCATATGGCGCTTGTGAATCGCCACCTCTTGTCATCCTAATTGCCGTTGCTATTGATAGACTTTGAAAAAACATTTGATACCGTATCTGACCAAGGTGCTGGAAAAAGGCGGGCTTTGGACCCTGATTTGGGTGCCTAGTTCTGGCTCTCTAATCCAATCCAACTTCCAGAGTACAGATCAACAGGGTGGTCTCTGATGAACTCCCTATACGATGAGGAACCCGTCAGGGTAGTCCCTTATTCCCCCCTCCTCTATTTTGTGCTAGCTATTTAACCCCTTGTGAAACCCATGCATTGCGATGCACAGATACTGGGGTGAGAATGGGCTCAGGGAACTGAAGACTGCATTGCCATTTATGCGGACAACATTCTTTTATACCAAGCAGACCCAGCTGCCAGTGGCCCCAGATGCTTCCAGATCCTGCAACACTTTGTGGATGCCTCGGGACTAAATGTCAGCCCCACCAAATTGGTGTTGGTTCTGTTAGCTGCCTCACGAGCATGCATAGACTGGCAAACATCAATCCCAATACACCGCCTCGGCTTTTGCTACTTGGTATCCAGGTGGCCCTCAATACAACATTGATGTGGTCCCTTCACATTACCCCTCTTACTCGCAAGGTTAAGGAGGACCTTAAAAGTGGCAAGCACTCCCATTAAATGTTATGAGGAGAATAGTGTTGCATAAAATGATGATATTGTCACAGTTCCTTTACCTTCTACAAAATTTCTCTCAAATGTTTTCCCTCAGTGGTGATCGCTTTCCTATGGCATAACTTACAGCCTCGGTTGGAGTTTGGGACCTGCCAATGCCCATCTTATGATGGGGGTTTGGGAATGTTTAATTTATATCTGTACTACTTGGTGTCCCACCTACCGGTTATTAATGATTGGCTTAGTGCTGGATGGTCTTACCCAGCATACAAATTGAAGCTTAGAATGCTGGATTTCCCTCAAATTCTAGCAATGTTATATGGAGACATGGTTCCTTCCATACTCCTAGAGGTGATCTGGTTAGTGTTTGGAGGGTGGAGGGCTGCCCATCGGCACACAGGATGGTTGTCCAAACTTACACAACAAAACCCCCATGGCACAGCACATGGTTGAGAGAGACAGCGACACTGGAGGGGTTTAGTCGTTGAGATGCCATTGGTATTACACTACTGGGGAATATCTGGAAATGTTCCTACATGTCTTCCTTTCAGGAGCTCCAGCAGACATGCTCTTTGTCCGGAACACAATTTTATAAATACCAGCAATTACAGTATGCTCTGTGGGTGCACATCCCCCCTGGCACTTTTATCCCAGAACTTAGCCCATTACAACCAAAGACCATGGTGGGAGCACTGGGTAAAGGGGATGTATCCCCAATTTACTGCACGCTGACCATTAATGCTCCAGACACACTGACAACCCTCACAACATGCTGGGAGGGTTGGTTCGGCACCCTATAATTTGCAGATTGCAGATTGATGAGATGCCTTGATGGCTCCCAAAGGGCTCCAAGCATATTATTTGAATTGTTCATTCCTTTCCCCTGAAAGGTTGTGCAGCCCCACTTGCTTTCATTGCTTACTCATTCCTGCCGATTTATTTCATATGGCATAGTCCTGTCCTAGCATAAAAAGGTACTGGGAAAGGGTGGTCACCGAACTCTCTGTAGTCCTAAATCTGTAGATAGGAATCTCTCTGCTACATATCCTATTGGGGGTACTTAAGGATGCAGGAGGGACCCTAGCAGACCAGGCATTGCTGGGGACAGCACTGCTGGTGGCCAAGTGGGAAATCGTGGCCCATTGGAAACTTTCTAAACCTCTGACAATGTCACAGTAAAGACGAGGGATGGACTGGTCTGCACAGCAAAAATAGCCCATACATGAAGCACGAGGATGTCCGGCTAAGCACACTAAAATATGGAATAAGTGGTTTGAGTGTGGACTCATTATGAGGGCATTATTGAGAGACTAATATCATTACTAGTGTATGAGATGTTGCATAATGTTGTTTCTCTGGCTAAGATGGTGTTAGCCCTACCAGGGGCCTTTTGTTTTACTGCTACCTGTTGTGTCAGTAAGAAAAACAATACAAATGTGTTGTAGTTATAGTTAGGGTTATCAGTGATAGGTTAGGAATTCCTCTGATGTTTGCCCCTTAATAACTTTTTTACGCCAGTGTAATGCACCACCCCTCTCAGCATCAGAGATTCCTGTGGAGCTCTAGCCCATTACATAAAAGTGCAGAACTGGGTTAGGCCATATGCAAGTTGTGAAACCATAATGAAGACAACAAATGCAGACATTGGGAGACCAATACAGGATAACAGAGGTGAGTCAAAGGGTATATACTAGTCGTATGGGGGAGTGTAAGCACGTGTTGTAGAATGCGTGTGGTCAATTTCCTGGTGCAACTACATGCCTCTAAAGAACCCCAATAAAGAACATACACTGGTGGACAAGCTGAAAAGATTGGAAAAACTTTGTAGATCTGAACTGTCCAAGTGGTGGGAAGGTACCTCTCTACAGAATTATGTTGAAAATAGGGGTTGTCCTGAGGGGCCTACGTATCTGTACCCTAAAATGTTGGAAGACTAGGTATGCAACTCAGCAGCTAGCTCCAATAAGACGTTGGAGATTCTAATAAAATGTGCTTGGACAGACAGAGGGATCATCTTACAGAAAATAGCCAACATTAGCGGTGAGCTGAATCAGAAATCTAAAAAAGAAACCATCAAAAAATTCCTGGGAGAAATCGAAAAAGATTGGAAAAACATGGAGGAGATCAACGCACACAAGGTGCAGAGAGACTTTGAGGACTACGAGAGTGGTAGAATTGTTACCTTCATTTGTACATATGATGCATGCATAGTTAGGGGAATATGGCGACAACTCAGGTGGCTCAATATGACACCAAGATCTCGGAAATGAGTTTGTTGTTAGGTAATGATTCGGACACATCACAAACAGAGAAGAGTAACACTTCTGAAGGAGAGGCTACCAGACTGTCCAGGGAACATCAAGAAACAAGAACAAAGGCAGGCGAACTGGAACAAAAGGAAGAGGGCAGGGAAGAGAAAGAGGATGGGGAGGAGCAGACAGAGGAGACAGAGAACCCACCAGAGGAAGCAAAATAGGAGGCATAAGATCACCGGGGCACACAGAAAACAGTAGAAATAGCTAAGGCACGGCGCAATAATGGATAAGGAAATGGTAAAGAAAAAAAATATTAAAATATCTGACAGAAATATGACTGACATTGAAAAGAACACTCTGGGGCATATCAGCAACACCTGGTGATAATTATCACTCAGCGCTCTTAGCGTGAGGATAATTATCGCCGGGTAACATGGATTTTTATCGCTGAGATAGCGTGCTATTAGCAACGCTTATCTCAAGAGCGATAAAAATCCTCACGCTAACTGCCTAACGTGAGATTATCGCTGGAAACCCAGCGATAATCTCACGTAGTGTGGCGTTAGCTTGCTGATAGGGACTCACAAACTTAGCCATGATATCCACCTTCCATAGGATATCATGGCTAAGTCAGTCCTGAAGCAGGCGTAAGGAAAGTAGCGATAACAGGGGTTATCTCTACTTTTCCTGCCGCTATGCTTCATAGCGTGGGGCTTGATGATAGGAGAAATGTCGCTTTGCGACATTTCTCCTGTCATGTTAGGTCGGGAACGCCCACTTTGCATCTCATTAGAGATGCAAAGCTGGGCGTTAGGAATCCCCACGCTAAAGCAAGGTTTCACGCGTTAGCGTGGCCTTGCTAATTAGGCGATAAAATTATCACCACTTTTTGGCCGAAAACGGCCGCAAAAGTGGCTATCATTTTTTATTGCCAGTTTGTAAATATGCCACTCTGTGTTTTGGACTTTCCTTTTGCCCCCTAGCAAGTTATAACTCTATGGAGATTAGTGCTGATATATTCAAATTGATTAGAAAACAAAAAGTAAAGAAGTGGCATAGTTTAAAAACATTGAGGAATGAGGGAGCCACTGAAAGGACAGGGGGTTTGTTTCAAGCAACCTTATTATTGGTGACACTGATATGCTCATGACCTCACATAGATTGGAAATGTGTGAGTCTGAGGGCGATATTTTCAGAGATATTAATCCCTAATAGATGGCTTTGACATAGCATGCACCAGTTCCTACCCAAGAAATTTCAGACCACAATCCACCTTTGTGCCTCAAATGCCCCATGATAACATTGATACATTTCATGATGTTATCTTTAAGAATTTGAAGGATTTGAGAAACATACAGGTACAAGAAATTGTACATTGACCCACAAACAAGCCATTGAATCCCTGCCAGGTGATGACAATATTATCATACGCCCTGCTGACACGCGCAGTAATATTATCATACTAACTAGGTAAATGTATGTGAAAGAAGCAATGAAACAGCTTAGTGATAGAAAACCCACAGCTAGCAACAGTCTCCTTCATGCCCTCATTGTCTACCCTGATGCTCTCAAATTGGACATTCCATTTGGAGAACTACTGAGGACAAGAAGGCAGTGTAAGACTGATGAAACCTATAAAAGGGAAGAGAAATTGGTGATGACCAGATTCGGGTAGAGGGGGTACCCACAATGAGTCCTGAATAAAGCTGTGAGAAGACTTCAACAGGGTTCTGTTTGAAAACAGTAATGAATTAGATATTGATGATACCATACCCGCTAGGGTGGTCATGACATATATAAATATCTTCAAAAGTATACATAAGATCATTTCCAAGAATTGGGACATTCTTAAGTGTGACCCCAATATTGGTCAGGTGATAAATGACTGAGCGAGCATAACATTCAGCAAGGGATGCTCAACTAAGAAACAGGCTGGTACATATTGACATCACCATTACCAACAAGGCTACAGAACAGAGCCTCAAGGGTTTCTTCCCCTGTGGACACTGCAAATCATGTAGAAGTAGCAGCTGTAAGAGGGAATATTCCACTCCACATTGGGGATACCAGCAGAGTCATAACACAGTTTCTTGACTGCAACTCACAGTATGTAGTGTACATATTGGGATGTCTCTGTAAATTAAAGTATGTTGGGAGTACCACACATGCAGTTAAAAAACACATCTTTGAACATCTCAGGGCCATTGACAATTGTGACCCCTATTGTCCGGTGGCCAGAATGTTCAAGGACGTAAACTTTAGTGATTGCACAAAATGATCCTTCTTTGCCATCAAACAAATATCCTGCAGGATCAGAGAGGGTAACAGAACACTGATGTTGAGGAAAAGGGAGTACAAATACATATTTGATTTGTACAAGAGAAGTCCTACAGAACTAAATTCCGATGAAGAAATGAACATGCGTTTATGAGATGATTAATCACATGTATATCATGTGTTTGCTCTCTTTCTTTGGTATTCATTCTAGCTATTCTAGGTTTGGTGTGTATATATAGTTTTAATGTAATTTTCTTATCAGATAATTAGAGGAGGAAGGAAAAAGATATTGAGCAAGACTGCAAAAGTCATCGGATGGGTATCCCCATCTCTTTTCTTCATCAACACACGGGTGTGAATGGAGGACCACACTGATAAGATTTTGGTTTTGTTATAGCTTGGGTGCCGAATAACTTACTGTTACCTAAGAATTATTGAGACTACAATAATGTAGTTTAAGATTCCTCTCCCATCTGCTCACTTGGGCACTATACATCTATTACTGGTATCATGAACTTTGGGACTAGGTGTTCCTGCCCACTGAGGCTATATTGATCATGGGTGGTGTTAGAATCCGGGTTCTTGGGTTGGCACAGGTAGGTACTTGTGACAAGCAGGGAACCTTTCCTCTAGTCAGGGTAAGGGGTTACACTCCTAAAATAACCCCTGCTCACCCTCTAGGTAGCTTGGCGCGAGCAGACAAGGCTTATCTCAGAGCGTTATAGGTTAAGCATTTGTGAACACATACAGTAACCCAGTGACAACACTACAAATGGACACCACACAGGTAGGTATATTCAAAATAAGGATTCTTTATATAGGATTATCACAAGACCATTAAACGATTAAAAGTACACAATACGGTTGCTTAGTTGGTAAAAGGTTGCTTAGTTTCTCTCAAGTTCTTAAATGCGACACTTTAAGTCAATGTACCTCAGATGCGACACGCAGGGCAACGAAAGTGTTGCAGCGATGCAGATGCGTTGAAGTTCTTGGTGCAAAAGAAATAAAGACGGGATCTTCCAGATGCGTGACGCTTCTCCGAGGTTGCGAGACGCTTCCGCTCGATGCGATGCTGCAGCGGCGACACCCCTTCTGCGAGGTGCGGCAACCGCGACTCCGACGGCGGCACGCTTCTCCGTGGATGCGAGACACTTCCGGACGATGCGAGACGCTTCCGCTCGATGCGATGCTGCAGCGGCGACACTCTCTGCGAGATGCGACGGCAACAGCTCCGACGGCGATACGCTTCTCTCCCTTGTGTCGCGCTTCCAGCTCCTTGCGACACGCAGTCCCTCAGAAGGCCCAACAACAGCAGCAGGCACTTCCAAAAGACTTTGGGGAGCTGGGGATGAAGTCCACTGGTCCTGGGACTTCGTTCAGGGGGCAAGCTCAGTTCAAGCCCTTGGAGATCTTTAAGCACAAGTTGAAATAAAAGTCTTTGTAGTCTTTTCTCCTCTCCTTCAGCAGCAAGGCAACCACTGCAGGCCAATCCCCCAGGTCAGGGACAGTTACTCCTCCTACAGCTTTCCCAGTTCCTTCTCTTCTGGCAGAGGTTCTTCTTGTTTCAGCAGGATCTGATCTAATTTCTTGGGAGCAGGGTCCCAATACTTATACCCCTAATTCCTTTGTTCCTCTGGGGTAGAGGGGCCTTTGCCCAGTCCAAACCAGTTCTTGAGCACTCTGTTGACATGACTCGGCCTTTCTATTCAGGGTGCAGGGCAGAGACATCAGCCACTCCCAGGAGGCGGCGCCAGCATTGTGGTAGCAGAGCACAACCCTATTCAGAGCCCAGGTGTACTCCTCCCACCTATCTGACTGCCAATCTTCCTATTCACCACCAGGCTACCTAGCCCTGCCCCTCGGGGTTTCCCCAGCCCTGTCACTCACACAACCAGACAGGCAGATACACATCATAGCAGAGGCGGGCTGAAATGGTCAGGCAAGCAAATACCAACTTTCTAAAAGTGGTATTTGCAAACACAGAATATTAAAATAAACTTGACTAAAAGATGTAGTTTATTATTCTGAGTTCAGGCATACTAAACTCGAATTTCTACCATGTTCCCTAGGTCTCTTAGGATCATAGAATGTAACAATTCTGACAGCCCATTCTGGCCTATGGAGAACAGGTAGCCTTACAATAGTGAAAAACGAAAATGGCAGTAATTCACTATTAGGACATGCCACACACATCAGGGCTTGTCCTACCTTATGCTTACAATGCACCCTGCCCTTGGGCCTACCATAGGGGTGACTAATATGAAGTTAAGGGAAGGTTTAGGGACTGGGAAGTGGGTGCACTTACCCAGTCAGCATGACAGTACCAGACTGCACGCAGGTTCTGCAGTGGCAGACCCTAGACACATTTTACTAGGCCGCTTCTGTGGGTGGCACAACCAGTGCTGCAAGCCCACCAGCAGCATTTGTATTTACAAGCCCTGGCACTCCTGGTGCACTTTACTAGGGGCTGACAGTAAACCAAATGAACCAATCATGGAATCCAAACAACATAACATTTTAAATAGGGAGCACTTGCACTGTGGCACTGGTTGGCAGTGGCACAGTGCCCTGAGCAGCTAACACCAGCAAAAACATAGGAGGCACAACGATAAAATGTGGAAGGGAGACTCACGCCAAGGTGCCAGGTCTAACACGTGTCCCCTCCAGCTGAAAAGTGGAGAGAACTACCCTACCCCAGGGAGTTCCTCATCACTAAGGCGGAAAAAGCTGGACAGACCGTCCGCATTGGCGTGATCTGTACCAGGGCGATGTTCCACCGTGAAATGCATACCCTGTAGGGAAATGGACCACCTCAACAGCTTTGGATTCTCACCCCTCATATGCATCAACCATCTGAGGGGCCTGTGGTCTGTCTGAACCCGGAAGTGAGACCCAAACAGGTAGGGTCTTAGCTTCTTCAGCGCCCAGACCACAGCAAATGCCTCACGCTCAATAGCACTCCATCTCTGCTCCCGTGGTAGTAACCTCCTGCTAATAAAGGCTACAGGTTGATCTAGGCCCTCCTCATTAATCTGTGAAAGAACAGCCCCCACACCATGCTCTGAAGCGTCTGTCTGGACGATAAACTCTTTGGAGAAGTTGGGAGCCAAGAGCACGGGCGCCGTGCACATAGCAGCTTTCAGGGCCTCAAAAGATTTCTGACAGGTGTCAGTCCAGATCACCTTCCTGGGCTGCTTCCTTGAAGTCAGCGCTGTCAAGGGGGCAACGATGTTGCCATACCCCTTGACAAACCTCCTGTAGTACCCAGTGAGACCTAGGAAGGCTCTCACCTCTGTCTGGGTTTTGGGCGACTCCCAATTCAGGATGGTTTCTATCTTGGGTTGAAGGGGTGCCACCTGGCCACTCCCAACTTGGTGTCGCAAGTACACCACCGAACCCTGCCCGATCTGGCACTTACTCGCCTTGATCGTGAGGCCTGCCCTCCGCAGCGCCATCAACACTTCCCAGAGGTGGTGCAGATGTTCCTCCCACGTGGAGCTAAACACTGCGATGTCATCCAGGTAGGCTGCACTGAACGAATCCAGCCCAACCAACACCCGGTTGACCAACCTCTGGAAGGTGGCAGGGGCATTTTTCATCCCAAAGGGCATAACCCGGAACTGGTAATGCCCATCAGGGGTGGAAAATGCTGACCTCTCTTTGGCCCCCTCGGTTAAGACGATCTGCCAATACCCAGACGTTAAATCAAACGTACTGAGGTAGTTGGCAGCCCCTAGCCGATCTATGAGCTCATCAGCTCTGGGGATGGGGTGTGCGTCAGTCCTAGTGACCGAATTGAGTCCTCTGTAGTCCACACAGAACCGGAGTTCGGGTGTGGCTCCCGGCACGGCAGCCTTTGGGACCAAGACCACTGGGCTGGCCCAAGGACTGCTTGAAGACTCAATTACCCCAAGGGCAAACATCTTGGAGACCTCGTCCTTGATGCAGGCCCTTACCCTGTCAGTCACCCTGTAGGCCTTGTGCCTCACAGGTGTACTATCCCCAGTGTCCACATCATGGACGCACCACTCAGTGACACCGGGAACCAGGGAAAACAGGTCAGAAAATTGTCCAAGCAGCTGGCGACAATCATTCTGTTGCTCAGGGGTCAGGGTGGAAGAGAGGATGACACCATCCACTGACCCATCTTGCTCTTTGACTGACAGGAGGTCAGGAAGAGGCTCGGTCTCCTCCTCCATCCCAGCATCTGTTGCTAAGAGCATGCCCACTTGGGACCTCTCCAAGTGGGGCTTGAGGCGGTTGACATGTAGGACCCTTAAGGGGTTCCTAGGAGACTTCAGGTCCACCAAGTAGGTAACAGGACTCTTGCGCTCCACAACCTCAAAGGGACCGGTCTACTTATCCTGGAGCGCACAGGGCTCCACGGGGGCCAAGACCCATACTTTCTGCCCAGGCTGAAGCTCTACCAGAGTGGCATTCCGGTCGTACCACCGCTTCATCTCCTCCTGGCTGGCTTACAGGTTTGCCTCAGCAAGTTCCCTGAAACGCCTAGTCTGGTTTCTGAAGGCCAGCATGTAACTATATACATTCTGGGGAGGTTTCCTGGGAGATTGCTCCCAGCCTTCCTTTACCAGACTTAGAGGTCCTCTCACTGGGTGTCCGTACAGCAGCTCAAAGGGACTGAACCCCAGAGACTTCTGTGGCACCTCCCTGTAAGCAAAGAGAAGGCACGGTAAGAGGACGTCCCACTTACACCTCATGGGTTCCTCAAGACCCATTATCATGCCCTTTAGGGTTCGGTTGAATCTCTCAACCAACCCGTTTCCTTGGGGGTGGTAAGGTGTGGTGAACTTGTAGGTTACACCACACTCTTGCCAAAGGGACTTCATATATTTAGATATGAAGTTGGTACCTCGGTCAGACACCACCTCTAGAGGGAATCCCACTCGGGAGAAAATTCCCATCAGCGCACGTCCCACCACGGGGGCCGTCACTGTCCTCAGAGGTATGGCTTCCGGGTACCGGGTGGCATGGTCCACCAGGACCAGGATGAACCTATTGCCCATCGCTGTCCTAGGGTCCAGTGGCCCTACGATGTCAATCCCCACTCGCTGGAATGGGGTACCGACCACAGGGAAGGGTTGGAGTGGAGCCTTCTGCTTCCTTCCACTCTTCCCACTTGCCTGGCAAGTTTGGCATGTTCTGCAGTGAGTATCTGAACTCCTGCGCCTTTGGGGCCAAAAGAAGTGGGTGACAAGCCTTTCAAAGGTCTTGTCCTGCCCCAAATGTCCTGCTAATGGCACATCGTGAGCCAGCCCCAGTAGGAAGGCTCTGAAGCGCTGGGGTACCACCAGCACACGGGCTGACCCAGGCTCAGCAACCTTAGGCTCAGAATACAGGAGGTCGTTCTCCCAGTAAATGAAGTGTGTTCCAGACTGGTCACCGTTGGCCTGGTCTGCAGCCTGCTGCCGCATACCCACAAGAGAAGGGCATTCTTTCTGCTCCCTGCAGAATTCTTCCCTGGAGGGTCCTCCTTCCTGCTGCCAATGGGTCAGCTCAGGCAGGTCCCCCAGTTCAGCTATCTGTTCCCCTGTAGGTTCCAGGGCATCCCCCTCAAGGTCTGCTCCCTCCTGGACCGTGGGAACTTCAGGTGCCGGTTTCCCGCGCCCCCTGCTCCTTCTCTTTAAGGCCGGTCCCTGGGCCTCCCTCTCAGGCTCTAGGACCTCTTGAGTATCCCTACTGGCTGCCATGGACCGTGTGGTGACACACGCCCAATCCGGCATAGCCAACATCTCCAGGTGAGCCCTCCGCTCCACCTTAGCCCAAGGTGAGCTCTCCAAGTCGTTCCCTAACAGACAGTCAACAGGCATGGCGGGCCTCACAGCTACCTGAAGAGTACCAGAGACCCCCCCCCCACTGAAAGGGAACCTGAGCCACTGGGCAGTGACTCTCGGTGTTGTCGGCGGCAACAACCGGATAGAATGCTCCTGGGACAACCTGCTCTTGAGACACCAGGTGGCGCTTGACAGCCGTCACACTGGCTCCTGTATCTCTGAGAGCTTCAACCCTATGGCCATTTATGGTCACCCACTGCCTGTATTTTTTAGTGTTCTCAGGCAGCTGGGTTTGGGGGACCACTTCACAGTCTCCTAATGAGACAAGGGACATCTCTGAGGGACCCCACCCACCTTGGACATTCACCTCCTCCCCCAGGGCTACACTAGTCACCTGCCGGGATGGAGCACCAGTGGGTGCGGGTTTACCAAATAATGGACACTTCACATCAGAGGCAAAATGCCCCAGGTTACCACACTTGTAACATCTGATGGGCCCCTTTTGAACAGGTGTACCTGTCGGGGCCCCGGTCTGCTTCTGGGGTGGGGGAGGCTGAGAACCTTTCCCTTGGTTCCCTTGGGGATTACTTTGGGGCCCTTTCTGGAACTCCCTCTGTTTACCCTTGTCCCCCCCACTCTTCTGCTGGGGACCCTGCCCACCTTTGGCGGAATCTCCCACTTGACCCTTGTGGACCCTGGTACTGACCCAGCGGTCCGCCTCCTCAGCAAGCTTCCTAGGGTTAGTCAGCCTACTATCAATCAGGTGCTGGCGTAGCTCAGGAAAACAATTACTAGACAAGTGCTCCCATGCCATTAAATCAAGAAGCCCTTGAAAATCATTAACTTTGCTACCCTTTACCCAACCATCCAGTGCTCTGCAAAAAAAAGTCACATACTCAACATACGTACTGTTTGGAATCTTAGTGCAACCCCTGAACCTTTGTCTATACAACTCAGGGGTCAACCCATACCTAGACATCAAAGCAGCCTTCATATGGGGATAGGAATTATAATCATCTGAAGGCAAATCCAGCAGTGTATCCCGCCCCTCACTAAGGAACCGTCCCCACAACCCCGCTCCCCAATCTTTCTCAGGGATCCGGTGGGAAGACATGGCTACCTCATAGGCCTTAAACCACTGCCCTATGTCATCATTTAAAAAAAATTCCTTCACTACATCTTTGGGTATGTACACTCTAGACTCTACCTGCACTGGGGGTGTGCTGCCACCAGAGGGAGTGCTTCCCAAGCCCTGGGCTTTCAAATCCAGCTCCCTCATTATTCTGTCATGCTTCATTTGGATTTTTTTCTCTTCCATTAGCATTTTTCTCTCTTCCATTTCCATTCTTTTTTGTTCCATGGCTAACTGCCCATTTAGTTTGGCCATCTCTATTTCATGAGCTCTGGTGTCTTTCCTGTCTGCCAACTCCTCTGGAGATAAACTTTTGTCAGAGACACTGCTACCTGCAGGGGAAGGGCTTCTCCTTCCTCTTGAACCCACTGGCTCCTCTGCATTCTCATCATCACTGGCATTCCTTGCTTCTACCCAGGCCCTCAGCGCCGTGTAGAACCCTGTTTTGTTTTTACATCCAGTTGTAGCAACATTAAACTTTTTGCAAAAGAATTTCAGCTGTGATAATGTGTAGCTGTCTAGTTTCTCTTCTTCCCATTTAAATTCAGTATCCACAGAGACTATGGATGATGCTTTCTCCACCATGGTTCAGCTTGGCAGTGCTCAAAAATAGACAGTCCAAAAAAAAGAAATCTACCAACAAGTATTGGTTGCGTTTAAGGTCTGCACTCACTAAGTAGTGTTCACCAATCACTGTACATGGGTCACAAATGCAAATACAGAATCCTCACCGCTGACCACCAATGTTAGAATCTGGGTTCTCGGGTTGGCACAGGTAGGTACTTGTGACAAGCAGGGAACCTTTCCTCTAGTCAGGGTAAGGGGTTACACTTCTAAAATAACCCCTGCTCACCCTCTAGGTAGCTTGGCGTGAGCAGACAAGGCTTATCTCAGAGCGTTATAGGTTAAGCATTTGTGAACACATACAGTAACCCAGTGACAACACTACAAATGGACACCACACAGGTAGGTATATTAAAAATAAGGATTCTTTATATAGGATTATCACAAGACCATTAAACGATTAAAAGTACACAATACGGTTGCTTAGTTGGTAAAAGGTTGCTTAGTTTCTCTCAAGTTCTTAAATGCGACACTTTAAGTCAATGTACCTCAGATGCGACACGTAGGGCAACGAAAGTGTTGCAGCGATGCAGATGCGTTGAAGTTCTTGGTGCAAAAGAAATAAAGACGGGATCTTCCAGATGCGTGACGCTTCTCCGAGGTTGCGAGACGCTTCCGCTCGATGCGATGCTGCAGCGGCGACACCCCTTCTGCGAGGTGCAGCAACCGCGACTCCGACGGCGGCACGCTTCTCCGTGGATGCGAGACACTTCCGGACGATGCGAGACGCTTCATCTCGATGCGATGCTGCAGCGGCGACACTCTCTGCGAGATGCGACGGCAACAGCTCCGACGGCGATACGCTTCTCTCCCTTGTGTCGCGCTTCCAGCTCCTTGCGACACGCAGTCCCTCAGAAGGCCCAACAACAGCAGCAGGCACTTCCAAAAGACTTTGGGGAGCTGGGGATGAAGTCCACTGGTCCTGGGACTTCGTTCAGGGGGCAAGCTCAGTTCAAGCCCTTGGAGATCTTTAAGCACAAGTTGAAATAAAAGTCTTTGTAGTCTTTTCTCCTCTCCTTCAGCAGCAAGGCAACCACTGCAGGCCAATCCCCCAGGTCAGGGACAGTTACTCCTCCTACAGCTTTCCCAGTTCCTTCTCTTCTGGCAGAGGTTCTTCTTGTTTCAGCAGGATCTGATCTAATTTCTTGGGAGCAGGGTCCCAATACTTATACCCCTAATTCCTTTGTTCCTCTGGGGTAGAGGGGCCTTTGCCCAGTCCAAACCAGTTCTTGAGCACTCTGTTGACATGACTCGGCCTTTCTATTCAGGGTGCAGGGCAGAGACATCAGCCACTCCGCAGGAGGCGGCGCCAGCATTGTGGTAGCAGAGCACAACCCTATTCAGAGCCCAGGTGTACTCCTCCCACCTATCTGACTGCCAATCTTCCTATTCACCACCAGGCTACCTAGCCCTGCCCCTCGGGGTTTCCCCAGCCCTGTCACTCACACAACCAGACAGGCAGATACACATCATAGCAGAGGCGGGCTGAAATGGTCAGGCAAGCAAATACCAACTTTCTAAAAGTGGTATTTGCAAACACAGAATATTAAAATAAACTTGACTAAAAGATGTAGTTTATTATTCTGAGTTCAGGCATACTAAACTCGAATTTCTACCATGTTCCCTAGGTCTCTTAGGATCATAGAATGTAACAATTCTGACAGCCCATTCTGGCCTATGGAGAACAGGTAGCCTTACAATAGTGAAAAACGAAAATGGCAGTAATTCACTATTAGGACATGCCACACACATCAGGGCTTGTCCTACCTTATGCTTACAATGCACCCTGCCCTTGGGCCTACCATAGGGGTGACTAATATGAAGTTAAGGGAAGGTTTAGGGACTGGGAAGTGGGTGCACTTACCCAGTCAGCATGACAGTACCAGACTGCACGCAGGTTCTGCAGTGGCAGACCCTAGACACATTTTACTAGGCCGCTTCTGTGGGTGGCACAACCAGTGCTGCAAGCCCACCAGCAGCATTTGTATTTACAAGCCCTGGCACTCCTGGTGCACTTTACTAGGGGCTGACAGTAAACCAAATGAACCAATCATGGAATCCAAACAACATAACATTTTAAATAGGGAGCACTTGCACTGTGGCACTGGTTGGCAGTGGCACAGTGCCCTGAGCAGCTAACACCAGCAAAAACATAGGAGGCACAACGATAAAATGTGGAAGGGAGACTCACGCCAAGGTGCCAGGTCTAACAGGTGGCAAGCCCATTTTGCTGGGATGTATGCACATTGATCGTTGTTGGTTTTCAGATTCATTCCACTTGGCTCTTCATTGAGTGCCAGTATATGGACTCTGGACTGTGATGAATGGGACATATTTATTGTTTCATTTCGGCTCACATATTTACATTTGTAAATATTTTTTTATTGTGTTTTTTAACCAACCACGTTTTTCTGGTCAACAGCATTGCAGACCCAGATGAATGACATTATATATGGTTTTCCTCTTTTTACTTGTAGTTTTGATGAAACATGACTATTTGGTCTATTTATCTGTAAATACCTACTCAATAGATGTACAATACTACAATGCAATCAGTGTATGGACAATTCTACACTAAACATGCCAATAATGCATTTACATTTTATACACTAACACAACGTTTTGCAAGCAGGATATGCTGACATTTAGATAGTATTTAGACTGGGGTTTCGGGTGCAGTCGAAGATGGCGCCTTTATGAATATCTGTGGTTTTACTTTTATGCACTTTAGTCCACTCTCTATGTTTTGCGTGGTCTCAAAATCATGGTATTCCGGGTGTAATGGTACATGTGAGCAAGGCCATTTCACGACTGGAAAGCAACATGGTACTGGAATAAAGAAGTACATTTGCAGCAATATCGCCCTGAATGAGCATTCTATTTTGAGTGAAACTAAGCGATTTGTTTGCCGGTGTGCTCCGCCGGCGTGACATTCCACCCTGTTCTGTTCACAGTGCATCAGGTGAATGTGGCAGATAGAGGTCTATCTTTTAAATATCAAATGAAGGACACAAACGCTGTTAATCTAGTGTGGTACGTTTACTATCAGACCCCAGTGTGCCGGGTCCTGTTTATTTATACCTGCGTCCCTACGTCACAGTCGTGACTATCAGGACACATGTGCAGAGGGGAAACTGCAAAACACCCCTGTGGGTTGAGGACAGTAAACAGGCCAATGCCAGGTCCATGTAACACACTATACTCTGCACACACACACACACACACACACACACACACGAACAACCAAACACACACACACACACACACACACACACACACATTTTAAAGTCAGGAATTGTATTAGAAACACTGATTATTTTTTTTACGTACAAAAAACGTTTTCTTTTTGCCCAATTCATACAAAGAATTGTTTAGTGAGTTTATAATTAAACAAAGTCAAAGTTAGAGAATACAAATATGATTGTGGTACGTCCACTATGCTTTTCAAATGAAAAAACAGATGTCAAGAATTTTCTGTCCAGTCCGAGCGCAGCCAAAAATAAATCATGAAGTTTTGGAGTGTTGGTTTGATTGATGATGGAGAGCCTGGCTGCCGTCAAGCGCCGTGTCCATAAGTGTTCAGACATGCCTTTCATATTCATAGATCTATAAATAATGTCAATGCATAAAATCTATATTCAAATGTGCACAGTATATTGTGATATTCATTACCCATGAGCAAGGAGAGAGTCATCAACACTCACTTTAGGCTTCACTTTGGCTGAATTATTATTTTGTTTAAAGTGAAAAATATGATATAAATATTTGTTAATTTTAAACGGTGTTAATAATGTAATTCTAATATTATTTTTATGAAAACGTTAACAAATTATTATAATTAGTTTTACACTTCACTTTTATCAAAATGTAATAACTAATAAAAAAATTAAAATGTCACTGTGGGTGTTTTTTTAAAATTATTCTTAAAAACATAGATTATTTTAAATCAGTTAAATATATTTTAATTAAGATAAGGTCAATTTAATTAATTAATTTAGTGTACTGTAAAATTGCATTTTAATAGTTCTGGGTCTATAATAACCATTATCAATGTTTTTTCCTTGATTTGTTATTTCCAAATTTTTAGTGCATTTTTAAAAAATTATTTTGATATTCTTCCATATTTTTTTACCATGTGGATAACTCTGCCATACAGCAGGGAATCACCACCTGCTTGTGAAAAGATACTAGTACTAAATTTACATCTTGTTGAAGGAGTCTCCACAAAATTCCTACCACACAGCGTTCTCCACTCCCCCTGATAAAAACTCTAGCCCATTTGGCTAAGTGAACTAGTACCTGTAACAGGAAAGGTTTAGAAACTCAATGTGGAGACATCAGCACTTCATTTCAAAAACAATTACCTGATTTGGCAATGAAAGTAATTCTTTTTTTAAAATGATTTTTATTGATATGAAACAATAAAGTACTTAAGTTACAATGAAGCATAAGATGGAACAGTAAGGTAATAGAACGTATATTATTAAAAGATATTATAGTAAGAAACAATCTGTTACAGTGATAGTGAGAAGAAAAAAAAGGGTAAATAAACCATCTTATGGATGAAAATAAGTAAGAAGAGTTGAAGGTACATATTAAATCAGGTGATAGTGGAATAAATATTTAAGAATAAGAAATGAGAAGAAAGAAAAATAGCAAAAAGAGGAAAGAAAACAAGAAGAAAAGAAAAGAGGAGAGGGAAGGGGCAGGGGGAAAATGAGATAAGTAATTAAGGTACAGATGGATGTGAAGATAGGAAAGAAGTAAGGAATCCAAAATAAGTTAGATTTGATTTTCTGAGATAACGTTGATGATGAGACAGTGGATTTTCTATGTTCATTAAAAATAAGGTTCCACCACATTAACGTACAAACTTTAGAGTTATCTTTCCAACAAGTTTAAATAGCTTTAAATGCAAGAGAAATAAAAAGATCAAACAATTTCATCTTTGGTGAGGTGTCGGAAAAATCATTGGACATGGATCCAAGAAATACATTTTGAATTGGTAATGGGATATTACAGTGAAATATCTTAGAGGGTATGGACCAAATGGACTTCCAGAATTTAAAAACATTTGGACAATAATATATTAAGTGTAACAATGTGCCATCAGAGGAAAGACAAGACCAACAAAGGGGAGAGGAAGAGGAATTTATCTTATGAATATGAACGCGAGTGAAAACCGCTCTGTTGTAGAGGAAAAATAAAGATTGAGTAATGTTAGCAGCTCTGGAGGTAGTGAAAATCTTATGCCATAGTTTGTTCCATCTGTTAGTAGAAAGAGATATAGAAAGGTCTTGTTCCCAAGCTAATTCTATGGTGGATTTTGGTCTATCAGATATGGGAGTAGACAAAAGCTTGTATAAAACAGAAGCATTGGGAGTGGAGTTAGGGAGGATTGTGTTCAAAGGGGTCAGCTGTGCCAATGAAATGGGGTCATCAGAAAGTTTTTGGATAACAAGAATGGCTGTAGAGCATTTGATATTTGTGAGGATTGGGAAAAGTAGGATAGAGGACAATTATAACGTTCTTGTAGTACAGTGATGGGTATGACAGAGTTATGGGATATTAGTTGATGAACATAAAAAATACCCTTTTCTTACTAATGTTTAAAGTAGAATGATTTGTTTCGAAACCTAATGAATCTATTATACCAAATGGAAGAGACAAGAAATGCTTGCTGAAAGGTAGCACCATCTGTAAACAGCAAATGTATCAAATGTTGGGAATATTTAAAAATGGGGTAGTGAGAAATTAACAATTGGACATAGAGCAAATGTCGGAAAAGGATAATTAATGTAGTAAAGAGCACTCAAATGTAATCCATCTAGGTATCGGTGAGTCTTGATCCTGCTTATTTAAAGCATAAAATTGTCTAAGTAAAAAAGCAGTATGGTATAATTTAAAATTAGGGAATCACACACCTCCTTCAGTTTTTGGTTTAATTAATTTAGATAAGGCAATACGAGATGGTTTATTATTCCACAAAAATTCAATACAGAGAGAGTCAAGTTGTTTATAATAGTAATTGGGAATTTTAACTGGTAACATAGAAAGTAAGAAGAGAATAAGAGGAACAATCATCATTTTGATAGTGTCCAATCTACCCCACCAAGATAGAAAAAGAGGGGGCCAAGAATTAAAAGAATTTTTAATCTTAAGTTTTAGTGCATTGAAGTTGTGTAAAAAAGTGTGAGGGATAGTGGGGAAAAACCATACGCCCAGATATTTAATTTTAGAGGGGCACCATTTGAAATTGGTATCAGAAAACATGTACTGATAACAAGCAGAGTTTAAAGGTAAGACCTCGGTTTTGGAAAAATTTTGTTTGTAGTCAGAAAATTTAGAGTATAAATTAATTTCCTGTAAGAAAGGAGGCAGAGAGGAAGAAGGTTTAGATGGATAGATCAAGATATCATCTGCATAGGCAGCTAATTTGATTTCGTGAGATTTATGTTGAAAACCAGTTATTAAGGGGTTATGACGAATGCGTTCAAGGAAAGGTTCAAGACACAAATAAAAGAGGGGAAAGTGGACAACCTTGTATGGTACCTCTATGTAAATAAAAATATGGGGACATAAGACCATTGACAGAAACAGATGCTCAAGGTTCAGAGTTAAACATTTAATAAATGAAATAAATTTGGGACCGAAACCAAACCAATGAAGAGTCTTGAACAGGAATGGGCAATTTATACGATCAAATGCTTTTTCTGCGTCAAGGGATAATGCAGCTCGAGGATCGGGATACTTTTACCACAACGAGAGAATATTAGATTATTAGAAAACATCCTAGCGTTGTCAGAATTAAGTTGACCTCTGATGAAACCGGATTGGTCAGGTTTGATTAGTAGGGGTATAACATTATCCAATCTAGGCAAGAATTTTCGCAAAGATTTTACAATCATAATTAATTAATGAGATTGGGCAATAACTTTGGCATAGGGTATGATCTTTAGCAGGTTTTGGGATGATTACAATAAGAGCATCTAAAAAAGATCCCTCAGTGTTTTATTTAGATATGAAGGAATGAAAAAGTTCAAGCAGATGAGGAGCAAAAAAAGAAGAGAAAGAAGAAATTAGTTCAATAGAAAAACCGTCTGGACCAGGATCCCTGGCCCTCCTCAAAGATTTAATGGCATCAAAGATCTCTTGAAGGGATATATCTTTTTCACGGAGAGACATAGCATCCGGCACAGAGGGGGGGCAGAGGGAAGATCATCAAAGAAAGACTGAGTATCACAATCAGAGGGATGTGGATCATCCATATATAGAGAATGATAATAGGATTGGAAAGAATGAACAATATCTGAATCAGAATGAAGTAAGTTATTAGTGGCAGTATTACGAATAGGATCAATGGTTTTCTTTTCCGTTTTGATTTTTAAATAGTTGGTCAACATTTTACCTGCTTTATTTTGACCCCCATGATATTTGGATTTTATTTTAGGTAAAATATTGCAAGCATCAATTGTAGCTAATTTATTTAAATCTGATTTCCACTTAATAAGGTCTCGGAGATGTGTGGAGCAATTACAATTAGTGTTCGAGAGATTTTTCTTTTAAACAAATTTTATTTGTCAAAACATCACATATGACGCAGAGCTCTGTGACCCAGAAGCTTCTGCCGCATCACTATACATCAATTGAATTTGACAATTTTCATGTATTTTCAGGAGAATATGAAGAGCAATGCAAATTAAATCTGAACCCTAAAACTGTAGCACCCGTAACCCACTGCCCAGCGCACTGTCGACGCTTCCAGAGCTACACACCATATCGCTGACTGCAATTGTACAATTGTAACATCTCAATACCTATGAGGCAGCTGTCCTGCCAAACATCCATAGGAAAGGAGATAAAAAGAACAAAGGAGAAAAGGAAAATAATTACGACAAGTGGGGAGGTCATTCTGGGTCTCGGTGCTGGTCCACCTGTAGCGGCTCGAGCTCCAAACCACAGTAGTCTGCCCAGCGCTTCCAGATCTTGATATGCTTTCGGGGGAATCCCCTGGCCACAAGGATTGGGGTCTCTAGACCCATACAGAAATCCAGACCATTTTCCCAGGCAGAGACAGAGGGTGCTACAGCTGCCTACCAAGCCCTGGCAATATGCCTTTTTGCCAGGGTAAATCCCAGAAGCAGGAGATGGCGCTTGTAAATGTTGCCCCTGATCCCTTTCATAACATGCAGGAGGACCAGCTTCGGTGAGTTTGGACTGGTCCCACCCCAACACTTCAGAGAGGCAGGCCAGAACCCCCCTCCAGAATCGAGTTAATGCGGAGCAATGCCAGACAGTATGCAACAGGGTTCCCTCCTCATGTTCACATCGGAGACACACTGGGAAGGCCACCAAACCCACCCTCATAAGCCTAACCCTGGTATAATATACCCAATGCAGGTACTTGAACTGGATAAGTCGTAGGCTCATTGCGATGGCAGCCCCTCGCGGAGAGGCCAACGCTTCCGTCCAGTCTTCCTCCTCCATTTGACCAACGTCGCCCACCCAAGTCTCCCTCAGGTACTGTAGTGATGGGAAGCAGTGCGTGAATAGGGACTGATACATTTTAGAGATCTTGTGATCGTGGAGGTCCCCGATAAATACCTTGGCCTCCACCGGGCTGAACTCTGCCAGTGTCTCCAACCCCTCCAAACTAGGGGAAATAGCATGTTGGAACTGTAGATACTTAAAAAATTGGGGTTTCGGCATCTGGAAGTCTTTCTGGATATCCTGAAAGGATTTAATAACCGGTCCCTGCATGACATTGCCCAGGGTAGAGACCCCAATGTTATCCCAGTCGTGGAATCCTGACAGAGCTGCCAAGTGTGGTAGGCGTCCATTATGCCAAAGAGAGGTTTCCCGGGTCAGTCTGTTCCACCAACCCATTCTCCGTAATGCCTGCCACCAGACCTGGAAGACAGTCCGCGTGGCAGATGGTAGGGAATGTCTCAACAGGGCAGAGTAGAGAATTGTATGTAAGGTGTGTTCCCCAATGCATCAATGCTCGACAGCGTACGCCGGATCTGTCCTGTCCCCATACAACCATTCATTCAGGACGAGCAAGTGCAAGGCCATATAGTAGGACAAAATATCTGAGGTCGCCAATCCCCCACAGTACGTAGACAGAAAACAAGTCCGTAGCGCCACCCTTGCCGCTCCACCATCCCAGAGAAACTGAACCAGTGCTGCATTGACCTGACGGAACTACCTAGGGGGAATTGGGTACGGATGATTCTGCAGTTGATACAGTAGACGCGGGAGCGAAACCATCTTAAAAATGGCTGACCTGCCATAAATAGGCAAGGGCATGTGAGACCAGGTCTTGATGTCTTTACGCACACAATCCCATACAGGCACCAAGTTCCGATCTCAGGACGTGGTGGGAGAATCCGATAAGAATACTCCCAGATATTTCATACCCCCATGAACTGCCCGCACCAAAGATGCCCAGGAGCTGAGCTCGCTCCCACTACCCAAGACCCAAAGGGTAGAATTTCGAGGGTTCATCTATAGGCACGAGGTTTCCCCAAATACCTGCATTATGCGCAGACGCTGTGGTCCCGTCCTATCCAAATTAGTGAGGAAGAACAGTACGTCATCGGCATATAACACAATACGATTGGACAGTCTGTTCGCCCATTCGAGACCAGCCACTTGAGCGTCAATCCCCACCCAGGCGGCTAGGGGCTCCATTGCCAGCGCGAACAAATAGGGGGACAACGGACACCCCTGTCTGGTGCCCCGTCCAATAGAGAATGTAGAGGAGACGTAGACCGCCACGCGCACGGATGCAGTGAGATCAGTATACAGCAGGGTTAGATACGACAAAAAGCGAGGTCCTATGTTCAACCTACGCAACAGTGGAAATAAATACACCCAGCTTAGGGAGTCAAATGCCCTGTCCATATCTGCTAGCAAGAGCGCTGCCCATTCCCCCAGTTCCTGAATTGTCGCAACTGCCACATGCGCCCGCCGAATGTTGTGGCGGGTCGCCCGTTGGGGCATAAACCCGGCCTGATCCGGATGTACTAACAAAGCTATATGGGGTCGGAGACGATTTGCCAACGCCTTGGCCAAAATCTTGGCCTCGACGTTCAGAAGGGAGAAAGGGCGATACGAGACATGGTGTTCAGGAGGTCTGCCGGGCTTGTGGAATACTACCACTTCCGCATGCCTCCAATCACTAGGCCGGCAACCCCGTTCCCTGGCCTCCTCCATCACCTTACAATAGTGGGGACCCAGCTGCAAGAAATTTCATTTGAAGAATTAGTTCGGGAAACCATTTGGACCAGGGGCCTTGCCGGGATTCAACTCCCCCAGAGCAGCTCCCAGTTTGTCTTCCGTGAGCGGGCGATCTAATTCCACACTGACTTCATCAGAAAGGGCCTTAGGCTGGAGGTCATCTAAAAAACGACCGATTACTTCTGCCGATAAGCATTCCTTGGGGGCATACAGCTCAGCGTAATACATAGCAAAGCTCTCAGCAATCGCTGATGAATAGGAGATAGGTGTCCCTTCCGGTCCCACAACGTACGGGAGAGCCTGGGGGCGAAGCGACCCCTGACATAGTCAATACAGCAGCTTGCTGAATTTATCCCCCCATTGATAGATCCTGCTACAGGTTGCCAGCCACGCCTGACGGGCCTCATCTAGAAGAAGATGCAAATAATCATGCTGTGCCAGAAGCAACTGGCGGTGAACCTGTCACCCCCCATCCTCTAGCCCGAGGATGCTGGCCTCTGCCCGCACAAGGGCCTCCATACGCGATCAGCGGGTCACTGCACAGAAAGAAATATCTACGCCATGCATGGTGGGCTTCATTGCTTCCCACAGAGGCGTGACCCCTTGGACTGAGCCAACATTAAGTGTCAAGTACTGATCAGTGGCATCCTCCATCCGTTCCCTATAGTTCTCCTTCTTGAGATTCCAGGCCGAGAGGCGCCACCTAAAAGGCCCATGGGCCCTTGCAGCCCGTATAGCGTTGGCCACTGGTGAGTGATATGAAAGCCCCCGCGGGAGAATGTCAGCCTCCACCACCCTGCTTTTGACCAGCCGTGCCGTGTAGCCTGTGCCAGGGGTCAACCCAGTCCAAACTCGTCACTAGGGAGCAAAGTTTAGTAGGGTGTTGGACCTCCAGTGGACCCCCCGGCCTCCACCGATCCCTGGCCATGTCCATTCACATCATTCCAATCACCGCCCACGACTGCCAAGCCCTCAGGTATATCTGCCCACAAGGTCAAAATTCTCTCCCCCAGCCCCCAGGACAGAGGCGGGTGGGCATATACACTCCCCAGCATCACAGTATAACCGCCCACTGTGCCCTGCACAAACAGGTATTTTCCCTGAGTGTCCCCCATGCCTTGACATGCGAGTAGGCAACCCGATGATGTATCAGCATAGCAACCCCCCAGGACCCCCTCACAAACCCAGAGTGGAAGACCTGAACATAACCAAATCGCTGAAAGCACAGCACCTTCGTCCCCATGACTTGTGTCTCCTGCAACATTAGAATATCCGCGTGGGCGCACTTAGCCTGTTTCAGAATAGCCCCACGTTTGATCTTATCAAGTGCTCATCTAACATTCCAGCTGAGTACCCGGAGGGACCCAGAGGCATCACGCAGACTATCCAACATTGCTACCCAGTAAAGGCCCCATGCAGGTCAGTGACATCATTGACAAATTACAATACACACTAGCAGACTCTGGAATACTGTAGGACAGTGCAGCTATGAAACAAACCCCCCAAAAACACAACCCAATAGTCCCCCCCACCCTGTACCTCAAGAACAGTGAAGTACCTGTTGCGGCAGGCAGAGCAGGCTGACCCCAACAGGAGGTCCCACCCCTCACCCGCCAATGGATCCCCAACTCACAGCCCATAGTCAGTTGGCCCTCTCTCTGTTCGTAGAACCCCAGAGAGACTGGCCTTCCTCGGTTCTTATCCAGTCAAAGCAAGAAGTTCAGGACCACAGGATTATGTTTTCAACCTACGGCTAGTCCGCTGACGCATGCTGTCGTGAGGCTGACCCAGCCCGCGAGGAGGCACCACATGACTGGGAGCGGCGCCTGGACCTGGAGCGCCTGCCACCTCTCCCCCTTGGCTTGAGCTGATACCGGGCCATCCCACTTGAGGAAGAGTCTGACTCCCTCCCTGGTGGCAAGTAGGGGCGCAGCCACACCATTTCATCCGTCCATAGGAAAACTTCCTCTGATGAATCAAAGAAGTGAGTGCGGGACCGATATACCACACGCAACCTAGCGGGATAAAGCATGGCATAGGGGAATTTAAGCTCCCGAAGGTGGGCTTTGGCCGCCAGGAAAGACTGCCTCCACTGCTGCACCTGTTTCGTATAGTCCGGAAAGATCAGTATGTGGGAATTGTCAAATAGCAGCGGTTCTTTGGCCCGAGCCTGTTTCAGGATAGCGTCCCGGTCATGATAATTAAGAAGCTTGGCAATAATGGGCCTAGGTCAAGCTCCCGGCGGGGGCTTCTGCATCAAGGCCCTATGTGCGCGTTCCATTACAAAGCATTTAGACAGCACCCCAGGGGGAAGCCAGCCCTCCAGCCACTCGGTAAGGAACCACTCCATGTTCCCACTTTCACAGCCCTCTGGAAATCCAACAAAGCACAGGTTGTTACGCTGAGCTCTCCCTTCAGCGTCCTCCACGCGCGATGCAAGGCCCCGTTGCGTGGTCTCCAGAGACGTCACCTGTTGCTGCAAAGTGGCAACGACATCCTCCATTCCCGAAATCCTTGTCTCCATCTCTGTGATGCGTGCGACTGCATTCTGCAAGTCCTGTCGCAGCAGCATAACATCTGAGCCAACTGCCCCTATCTTGGCATCAAAGGCATCTCTAGACTGAGTGATGGTGGCCATAGGGCGGCATTGTCCGGCACAGCACTCTGCGACCCTGCGGGCGCCACGGCAGAGGCCCTCTGGAAACTGCCGCTAAAGTGGCGATAATGGGCTTGAGAATATGCCCTTGTGAATTCCCATAGAAGCCTAGGTTCTGGTGTGAACCTGGGCTTCTATGGGAATTCACAAGGGCATATTATCAAGCCCATTATCGCCTCTTTAGCAGCAGTTTCCTGCCGCTAAAATGGCGATAATGTTATCGCCGTTCCTTGATAATATGGCCCTAACTATTTGTGTCCATAGATGTTATAGTAATGGATTGTAAAAACAGTCTTAACTTAGCCGGATCATCAAATGAGTGAGAAACACCTTCATAAGTAATCTTACAGAGACAAGGGTGGAGAATGCCATGGCGAATGTTCAGGGATCTCATTTGAGGACGAAGTGATAGAAATTCCTTTTGTCTACCATTGGTAGCTTTTGAAAGGTCCTGAGAGAATAAAGATATTATGACGAGACCAAACAAGACGACTTTTCTCTCTAGCGCACTTCAGAACATGCATTAGATCCGTGAATTCTAAAAACAGCATTATGATGCCACGTGGTTTAGTAGAGTGAGGTTGAGGAAAACCAAGACAATGTGCTCGTTGAATGTAAAAAGTTGTAGAGGACTGAAGATTCAGAAGGTCAGACAAAAATGTCTTAAAAAATGAGAGTAAATTCGGGCTTACAATATTCTCTGGTAAACCATAAAGACGTAGGTTATGCTTCCTATTACGATTTTCACGCTCCTCTGTGTGGAGTTTGAGCTTCTGTATTTCTTGTTCCAGCAGAGGAATTTTAGTTCCTATGTCTTGAATTTGGCCCACACGTTTGTTTGATTTCAGTTATTTTGCCTTCCATATTTATCCACCTATCCTCAATTAATTGAAGTTTTTCATTGGTGGCATTCATAAAATGTTTGAGTGCACACAGTTCATCCAAGATTGCATCCAGAACAGGATTTGAGGATGAGTGAAGAGGAGACGGAGGATCATTTTTAGCCATTTTAGGTTTAGTGCCAGAGGCAGATGCTTTGGAAGAATTAAGCGAGTCGTTAGACATTTTAGTATAATGTGACTGACGTGAGGCGATCCTGTTGATAGTAGTAAGCTTGCCCATACAATGAACGGTATGACAGTATACATAATAGTATTAGTACAGGCACCACCAAGCAGTGAAAAAGCGTAGAAAGGTATCTGCTGAGTAATAAAGCTGTGAGGGGCACCTTGCAGCACGTGTATCAGGAACATTATTCCTCAGAAAACAACATAAGAGGTGCAATTGGAGTCGACACAGTGACAGTTTGTGACCAAAATATGCTCCAGGTTACCCAAACCAAATA
Source organism: Triturus cristatus (assembly GCF_964204655.1). NCBI lineage: Eukaryota > Metazoa > Chordata > Amphibia > Caudata > Salamandridae > Triturus > Triturus cristatus. Next base: position 1,374,663,532 of record NC_140591.1, read on the forward strand.
TACCATGTGAATATAATGCCAGGAGGAGTGTAAACATGATAGGTAACAGATTCTTTCCTCATAATGTTGTGGGAAAAATACCAGAAAAAAAACAACTGGTGAAATACAGTGGCAAAGTTGCAGAAATTGGTGTGGAAATAGCACAACATAAGCTCACCCAGAAGAAAGTAGCCGCTTGGATACAGGCAGTTGGGATTTTCACGGAGCGCCACTCCAAATGGCGGCTGCCCGTGAGTGAAGCAATCCGACATCACGGCGAGAAATCATAAAAGCAGGGCTCCGCAGGTCCCAAACTTGTTCAGCGGTGTGCCTTGAATATTCGGCGTCAGGGACCTGCTTTGTTGCCTTCAAACAATATCCGAATGTGGTCGAAAATTATATAAGTAGCTCCGTGTGAAACAGAGCTCAGAACAGTGCCACCATCTTATTTTGGAGCTCAAGTCACGCCCCAATGAAGGTAATACTAACCAACTTGCTATCCCCCACTTGTCCTGATGCATACTCTGGCCTCCCCAGGGTGACTTGTTTTCAGAAATGTCAGTTTTTGTTAGATTTCCCGAGGTGGCAGACAAACTCGGGCTCAAATACCCTAGCTACACCTACTGTTGATGGCTCCCCATTGCATCTGAGTCCATTTGTGTTGACCAGCTATTTTATCACGAGGAGTGTGGCAATGCTGGGTAGCTAGAAGTGTGAAGATTCAAGCAGACTTTGGTGAGGAAAATGCATGTTTTTTTGCTCAAAGTTTGAGTTTTGAAGGCCAAGGTGGGTAAGAAAACACTGTGAGATACATTCATGGCACCATTCTGGACTCCTATGGGAATCTGGTTTTCCGAATTTTCTGAATTTAGTAGGTTTCCTTGGGTGGTGGCTGAGTCCAGGCCTGAATAGTCCAGATATTCAGCATGGCATATAAGAGGAAACTTGAACTTATCCCACTCTGCCAGTCTATAAGTCAAAACTATGCTCAAAGGAATCCATATGTTGTCTTGCTTGCCATGAGGATGGAAATGTTTTTTACCCAAGGAGGGCTGAACTATTGTTGGGCTTTAGGCATGAGGGATAGCCCAAAAGCCAAAGCGACCCAACCACATCCCATTTTTTCTTTCCAAAAACAAAAAATGTACCTCTGGTGTCTAGTGAGCTTTTTGGCCCCAGCAGGCAAAATTGTGGTAAGCCCACACTCAACCCTGGGGGGCAGAAAAACTGTTGCGCTCATTGTGGGGAGGAGGTACAGCCCAATGTCTGGGTGGGTGGCTTCCCACCCCTTCTTGTTTGGACCATTTTTTCCGTGGTTAATAGTGCACTTTCCACCCATCAAGTTGCAGATCAGGAGCAAGCTTCCATTCAGATAAAACCCTTCTGCCCCTGGGCAGAAAGACTCTATAGGGCCCTTCTGAAGTGGGGGCATGGTCCAAGGCTAGATTAAGCTGCCCCCATTTTTTTGATTCATTTCAAAATCACTGGTGTCTACTGGGATATTCCCCTCCGTGGAAAAATTTGGGCAAACAACTTAGCTGCCTTCAGGGTGCATAAAGATTGTTTACCTCTTTTGAGAGGAGTTATGGCCCAATGCCGGGGTAGGACATTCACAACAACTATTTTGTGCTCCACTCTAAAGTCCCTGGTGTCTACTCAGCTTTCTACCATCTGGGGTCAGATTAAGTATAAACCTTCAATCTGCAAATGAAATTTCCTATTGGCTACCATAGAGCAGAAATACTCTATTGCTCCTTCTGGAATGGGAACATTACCCAGTGCCAGGGTGTGCCGCCTCCATTTTTTGACATCATTTTGAAATCCCTTGTGTGTAGTGTGCTTTTTGCCCCCATGGGTGGAAAACGTGCTGAAAAACCCTATCTGGCACAGGGAAACATACAAAGACTGTGTTGTCCATTTTGGGGTGGGTCATAGCCTTATGCCAATGTAGGCTACACCTACCCCTTTTAAGAAAATTGGCCTAAGAAATATTTGGTTTTTAGTGGTCTTTACATCCATACGGGTGGCAGATTGGAGAAAAACCTTCCAGTCTGCCTCCGGGGGAGGACAAGATGTCCATATTACCCCTTATGGGTAGAGTCATGGCCCTATACTAAGGTCGGCCATCTCTACCCCCTTTTTTCTACAAATCAGTTTCCCTGGATTCTAGAGGGACTTCTTAGCCCCCCATTGGAAAGGCTATGATTGGTGGCAAATCCCCAAATGTATCTCATTACCGGGCAGAAAGACTATATTGTCCCCTTTGGGGTGAGGGTCTTGCTCTAGGCCAGGATGTGCTGCCCCCATCCCTTTTGTTTCTAATCCCTTGTGTCTAGTGGGCTTTCAATCCTCAAGTCAACATACTAGGGTCAAAAACCAATCTTTCCTCAAAGGGGGCAGAAATACTGTCTTGCTTTTAGTGGGGAGGGTTCAACTGGCCCTTATCCAAGCAGGTTCTCCATCTTCCGGAAACACAAAGTCCATGATGCCCAATGGTCTCCCTACTGCCCTCAGGGGGGAGATAGAGGAAACCATCAATCTGCCTACCTTGAGGAGCAAAAAGGCTGTATGCTCCTTCTAGCATGGATCTCGCATCTTCTGCCCCACCCCATTTGTTTATGAACTCTTGTGTTTAGTGGGCTTTCCACCCATCGGGCACATTAAGGGCAAATTCACACTCGGAGCTAACCTTAATGCCCCTGAAGGGAGCAGAAAGACTCTATTGCTTCTTCAGACGTGGGAGCATGTCATGATACCAAGGTGCAGCGCCCCCATTTGTTTGGCATAATTTCCAAATTCCTAGTGTCTAGTGTGCTTTCTGCCTCCTGGGGGAGAAACCTTATGACCATGTCGCCCCTTTTGGGATGGGGCATAGCTCTATGCAAAGTGGACTACCCCCACCCTTTCCAAAAATTTGGCCTAAAAATCCCTGATTTCTAATTGGTATTCTACCCCCCACCGGTGGATTATTGGGGGCACACTTCCCAATCTGTCTCCAGGGGGGAGGGAGACTGTATTGCCCCAGTTTCAGTGGGTTCTTCGGCCTATGCCAAGGTAGGCTACACCTACCCCCCTCTAGTGAGCTTTCTTTCCCCTTGTGAGAGGGAACTATGATTGTTGGCAAATCTGCATATATGTAATGCAGTGCAAGAGCGACGTAAACCTTAAGTTAGATTTTTGAAACCACACAAAGCCACTTTGCATGTCTTTGAGTGGCTCCAAAAATCTGGAGTAATGCAACTCAGCGCAAATTGCTGCATTGTATTACACTGCCCTGGGAAGATATTCCATGAGCTTTTCGTGGGCGTTACCACGCAACTCCCATTGTATTTGAAGTATTCCTGTATTTTCAAGACATGTAAATCTGCAAATGCGCAAAAAAGTTACACCTCCCCAGGAGAGGAGTAACTTGGAGAAATTCTCTTTATTTTTACTTCCTCTTTTTAAGTGTGGTCATTCTGCAGCACACATAGAAAGAGGAAAGGGCTCTTGGGGATGTCTTTGTGTTGGAAGGTGTCCCATCCTGCACAAAAACACCCCTCAAGCAAAGCAGGCATGCTTTCACCATGGTGCAAAGTTCCCAGCATTAATGCTTGGCAGCACATGGAGCAGCAGCGCAGGGGGAAATGTCAGGAATGTGACGAATGCCTTACATACGCCGCGTTCCTGCCCCTTTTCAGTGATGCAGTGCAGCGCAGCGCAGCCAGGCCTGGGTACGCTGCACTGCACCACTATTTAATAAATATGCCCCTTAGTGTATAATAGAAAACCAGTCATAGGCCTTGCTGTAATCCAACTCAATGTTACTTACTTTCTAGGCTAAGGTCTAAGCTACATGTTGCAGGAATATTTTTATTTCATCTGCTACACTATCCCGGAGCGAACTAAGAGAATGATGCTAAGTAAATCTGTGATTGAACAGAAAAACACATTCTAGCAATCATGTTTTTTCAATGCCCTGGAAAATTTTTGAGAAAAAGATATTTACTGGAACAGTTTCTGTGAAGCATTCCTGCAAACAAGCATGCACAACATGGGAGCAACTTGAGGTGCAAGTATACCGAGCTTTTAAACATGTTTGCTGCTGTTAAAAAAGGCTATGCTATCTTTGCCATGTATATGCTAGTAAATCAAGTCGTGTACTGCTTATGATTGCTTTATAACCACTGTTCCGTTACCTTACACTAGTGAACGAAGAGCAAATGAAACCACATCTAATGGAGTTCAGTCAGCCTTTGGCAACAGAGGATAAATGTGGATCCCAATAAAAAAAAACTCTAATTTGCTCAATTAAAGTTCAGAAGCCAAAATCTCAAAAAAATCACATTCTTGTAACAAGGAGAAACATGGACACAAAGAAACAGGATAGCAAGCAGACACAAGAAATGATCAAACATGCACAGAGAAAGACAGACATAAGTAGACACAGACATCGATCGTCATCAATAAGGTGAGAGGGGAGAATGCGTATTCAGGGTGACACAGGTAGAAAAGATACAGGGGCAAAAGAAGAGACATGGACACATGGGCCGCCTCAGTGACGGGAGAGACACAGACATGGATGAGGCATATGCATGAAGGAAATACAGATGTGAAAGGCATGCAAACGCGAGATACCCACAAATGGGAGAGATGGATATTGGCAGGGCACATAGAGGGCCATACCATGGGGTATGGCCACATTTTTAAACGGGAAAGCACACAAATTAGTGAGACGCAGTTATACGGGAGACACAGACATGGAGGAGAATTGGACAAGGTGAAACATTTTTGCATCCTATTTAAACAGTAAATATAGTCAAGGTGACAGTTTATGTACGGAAAGTAGTATGGTGAGATGGTTAAAACATGTAGGAGGTTAGTTAGAGGTGGGCCGAACTAATCCATCAACCAGAATTTGGCCAACGCCCATCTGACACATTGTGGCTCGTGTCTCAATCAAATGCAGGGAAATGCTTGATTTTGTTCACTTACTACAGTCTGCTAAATGGGAAAGATGTTCAATTTCACAGCTCCTATTCCAGCAACATGCCATTCGTGAGTTTCTTACATTGTCAATCAATCTAAAATATTTTCACTTTAGATGCTCATTAGAACTTTGGGGCAGATTTATAATAACTGGCGTATCCCTGCATATCAGCAGGGATGCGCCAGTTATTATGCGCCACAGCTAGGCCACCACGGATGCGCCGCATCTATAATGCGGCGCACCATGGGGCAAAAACGGCACAGATGCGTCACGCAAAAGTGGCGCATTGCTGGAGTTGCGTTGCAAGCGCGACACAGCTCCAGCAATGCTCTGGGGGGCCCTATCTTTACAATGCTGCGTCAATCCTTACGCCTGCTTCAAGCAGGCGCAGGGTTTTGACGCAGCATGGGCCTAAAAGTGACTGAGAGAAATCTTGTAGATTTCACTCAGCCACTTTTAGGAGGCGTTCCTGCGCCGGAATGCCCCCACCTGCCCTGGAACGCCTACATGTGGCGCAGGGCTTTACAACGTGACGCATCCCCCAGATGCGTCACGTTGTAAATACCCCGCACCATGGCGCAGGATTTGCACCGCTGCTGCATCACAAAAGTGACGCAACGGCGGCGCAAAAGTGGCGCAAGTGCAACATAAATCTGCCCCTATAGTGTTGAGGCTGAAAGTAGACCAGTGGGAAATCAAGCAACGGGCTGCTGCTGGAAGTATCTGTTTTGCTCATTCTGCCTGACTTTTCTCGCAGGAATAAGGAAGATATTTCTAGATTTATTGAAAATGTGTCCTCATTTTAACTTCTGGACCAGTAACCATTGTTTCCAAAAGAAAAGCACGTGAAATATGCTTTCTCTGCGAGATGGTTCTGAAGCCCCAGCAGCGAATCACACATTTTCACCTTGGAACTCATTACTGTTCCTAAAATTATTCTGGCAGCATCAAGAAATGATTTAGATTGTGATTAAAATCTGCTGTTAACCTTTGTTTATGCTCCTTTCTATGATCTTAAACATAGGCATTTCTTGCAATGTCTTCCAAAAGAACAAAAATGGCAGAGGGTAATCACTAAGGGACTCATTTATGAGTTTTTGGTGGAGGGCAGTGCAGCAAGTCACTTTGTTGCGTGCCCTGAGTCAAAAGGAAAGGGCACGAATGCACCATATTTACGATATACGCTACATTCCTGTCCTTTCTCACTGTGCTGCTGCCATTTTGGCTGCCTTACACTAATGCAGGCAAAGTTGCACCATGGTGCAAAGGTGTCTGTGTTGTTGGCATGATAGTTTTTTGTGCAGGAAGGGGACAAAACATTCACGAGAGACATGTTCCTTGTTCTATGTGTGCTCCTGAATGCAGTGCACATGGAAAGAGGAAAAAACAGGGAGAAATGATAACATTTCTCCTTGTTATGCCTACTCTGGGGAGGTGTTTGGTTTTGGCACTGCCCCAGATTCACGCAATTTTATAAATCTCGGGGAGCGTCAAAATCCATGGGTGTTATGTGGGAACACCCACCGCATTGGCCATGGAATCCCTTCTTGCCCCAGAGTACGTAAGGTAGCCTACCTCTACATCAATGAGGCCTTGCAAAGTCATGCAGGGTGGCTTTGCATCGCCTCATAGATATATATGATTGAGAGGCCTGCTCCACTGGAGCGTCACAAAAGTGAAGCTCCGGCGGCTCAAGTAAGCCACTTAAAATGTAAAAAACATACACTTCTTATAAAATGTTATCTAAGGATTATGAGAGAAATCACACTAACAAAAAATTCTGTGATATACAGGTGGCAGGGAATTGTGTTTGTCTTGAGGTTTATTTATTACTTTACAGTTTTTATTTACAGGTCCAGTGGAGAGATATGCATTTGTATGAATGTGAGAGACGGAGTACATGGATGATATAAGACAGTGTAATTTGAATACCTGTGCAGAATTATATTTTTTGTTATGATTCACTTTCTTGTTTTAAAATATGGCATGCAACAGAAGTTTAATCCTTCAAAGCTTTTAACGAACATGAGTCATTTTCCTTTGAAACCATTTCTTTTTATTAGTGCATGTACATGTTAAGAAAGGTCCCCGAGGAGTGTTACCAAGCGTTAATTCTGGGTCATTGCATAAGCATTCAATCACCTCATCTCAAACTCCCACAATTTGAGTTCATTCCCTAGATACACCAACAAAGAAGCAAACAACTTACATCGGGCAGCGTGTACCTATGAATGGATTCAATTAATGGACTAAAGGTAGACATTTAAATCATTTTATCCAATTTTCCTATAGGTCTCTCTAATATGATCGCTTATGTAAACAACTCATTGTCCTTCATTGCGGTAGGTGAGAGGGTAAATTAAAATTCCCAATTCTGACTAGTCTTCTTTGTGCCTTGTTGAAGTTAGCAGCAAAAACACAAATCTCAAACAGCAATCTTCCACCTCCATTTATACTGCTGATTATCACAATTAACTGGCAGTTAGGTGGTTACTTTGGGATATTTACCATTCCTTAGTAACTTTATCCCTCATGGCTGTGCATAGCAAATGTTAAAGTCTCAAACATTGCAAAATGCGGGGGTGTGGCTTTGGCGCCTGTGAAGATGGCCGCCTTTGCGTAGAGCTCTGTGGCGGCGCCGGAAAATAGATCTTCTCCTGGCGGACTTACTTGTTCTCCGACCCTGTAAACTACATGCTGGCACTCATGAACTGCTGATGTGCCCATAGAAATGCCTACATGTGTCCGGGGTGAGCGGTTTTGTGCTTTTTTCTTCCCGCTCGGCTGCGCCTCATTAGTTGCGACCGCCATTTTCTGTTCACTGGTGAATGCTATGGACTACTGTTGTGCTCATTGAAGTGCCTACATATGTCTGGGGCGAATGTTTTTTGGACTTTCTCTTCCCGCTCGGCCGTGCCTCATTAGTTGCAGACGCCATTTTATTTCTCATATTTTCGCCACCTCATGCTTCATTTTCCATCTTAGCTATGTTTTACCTATTTTTCACCATTTATGCTCTCTGATGAAGGCTAATGTTGGGAACTCAATGTCTTTCACAATAACTGCTCCCTGAGGTATTTTTTTGAATTTCCGTCTCTACTAAGCAGTGTGTACTAAAACACGTTCTTTTACTTCACAAGGAATATCTTGTTGCTGCGTTTGTCATGGCTACAGCTCGTTCTACCCGAAGTACTGGTACTCCTCTTGATTGTTCCGCATTAGAGGACTATAATCCTTTTAGTATCTTACAGGAACATATGGATGACTTAGACCCTGACCATTCTGCCTCTGTTGGGGGGTGTCTACTATGCCTCACACTGCCTCTAAATCGTCATTTAAAAAAACTCCTACCACATCGACTGTGTCAGGTAAACGTGTCAAGAAGGACCCACCTTCTCCTTCCACTTCTCCAACACCAATCTCTATGGAACTCATTCTTGAAGAACTACATGCTCTCAAGCCTTACATGGAGGGAGCTAATATCCATCTCCAAGGTCTTGAGGACAAATGGTCACACATAGAACAAAATGTTCATCACTTGGAAAGATGAGTTGACTCTGTTCGGGCTATCACCAATTAGGTGCCTCCTATGCAACTAGAGATTTCTCACCTTAAGCAGCAAGTGGAAAATTTGGAGAACAGTAATCGACGCAACAATTTGCGCATTTATGGTCTTGCGGAAGGACTTGAAGGCTCAGAACCTCTTTCCTTTTTTCAATCCTTTCTCCCACGTCTTTTGGGTTTTCGTGACGCTTCAAAATTGAATATCCAGAGAGCTCATCTCTTGGGTCAAAGCCCACGATCATCCTACCCCTCAACCAAACCAAGAGGTATTATTCTATATTTTTTGTAATACACCGATTTGCTTAAGGTATTACATGCTGCCAGACATAAAAAGAACATTTCCTGGCAAGGATCAAATCTCTTCTTCGCTCAGGACTATGCCAAAGCAACAGCTGACGGAAGGAAAAAAAATTGGGACGTGCGACCTACTATTCGTAGTTTAAACACTATGTTGGACCTAGGTCCTAGGGGTAGCTTGGCTCCGGTCAACAGGCTTACATCTCCACTTGGCTTCTCATGTTTGCATCCTACCCAGTTCACAATCCTGCGCAGCCCCACTCAAAAAGGACACTACACTGTTTATGTGTAAGGTTTTCTACAGGACTTTATCTCCTTTATTTCTGGTCAAAACTAGGGGTGGGCGGAATTTGCGTAATCGCGTTACGCAAATCTCCGCGAAACGGTAAAAAATCTCCGCGAACACGCAGAAATTCCGCGAACACGCGGAATTGCTTGTTCGCGATACTTTTTTCTTGTTCGCGATCGCTGATTGCGTGCTCGGGGTGAAATATCTCGCGAACACGCATATTGAGAACGCGAACAAGCAAAAAATTCCGCGAAGTCGCGGAACGCAGATTTTTGGGCGCTTTCGCGTTCTCCGCGGAACGCGAAATTACCCAAATTCCGCAAATTCCGCGAGCGGAACGGAATTTACCGCCCAGGCCTAGTCAAAACCCAGTTTTCAATATTAGGTCTTACAGTGCAAGATAAACTTTTCATTCAATGTTTTCAACATTAGGTCTTACAGTGCACGATAAACTTTTCATTCAGTGGTTTCAACATTAGGTCTTACAGTGCACGATAAACTTTTCATTCAGTGGTTTCAAAAACAAAAGCTTAACCCCACTACTACTTTCCCTGGGCCGTTGTACAGCACCTGGACACTCTAGGATGTTTCACAACAACTTAATTAAATAACAGCTTCTAATGCCTTTCATTGTAGCCATGGTAACAGTCCTGGCAACTAGAGATTAATAAACATTCCAAACAGTGCATTTCATCACAATATTACTTAGGCTCTAATCTCCTTGAGGTCTGTGTTTGTCCCCTAGGGGTCTCGGCTTCCAAGAAAATAAAGTTAGCAGGTATATTTATGACGCACCCTGAATTCAGCTGTGAGCCTCACAGAACTCGCTCTCCCCCTCCCCTCTTTACCAGGCCCAGCTTACGGTTCAGTCTTGTTGTCCTCCGCTCCATGTGTTCTACCGGAACGGGAGCTGCTGTCCCCTCACACCGTGAGAGTCGGGTCTGTTCGTTAGTGTGGAATCCTTTCCCCTATGGACGGCGAGAACCGGGAACTTCCACAGGTTTCCCCGCCAAACTGTTGGAGCAGTGCCTCCCCCCCTCCCTTCGCTATGGCTTCTTGACAGCCAGTCACGATGAACGTAAGTGGGGGCCCCGGCTGGTTCTCGTACTCCCCCTCGAACGCCAAGGCAGTGTGCAGACTTCCTCACTTTCCTCAGCAAAGGGCGGCGCTTCAGCCCCTCTTCACGTGATCGGAGGACGGCGGCCTCCAGGCCGGGCCCGCCCCCTCCCCTTCCTGCCTGCTTCCTGACGCGACTCTCGTCAGACCTCCAGCAGCCTGGCCGACTCCCGGACCCTCACCTCTTCAGCCCACGGGGCACCACAAGTCCATTCAGAGGACCACCGGCCATTCCACCATCACGGGGTGGCGAAGGGGTCCGCTTCAGGTAGGGACTTGACGCGAGTATTTTACGGGGCAGTGGGGGGGGGTTCTGGCGCTGCACTGTGCTCTACCAGGAAGGCTCCGGGAAGGTTGGACAGTATAGCCCAGTCCTCCTGCTGCGGGCTGCGTTTCACTCTTCACCCACCAAGGACAAAAAGGGGGAAGTTAACGGGTGCCGGATCCCACACGGTGACAGTGACAGAGGCCAGATAGACTCTTGGGCACGATCACCTCTTCTATCTGTCAAAAGGGGGTTGGCCACACCCGGCCAGTCCTGTAATCCCAGGTACAATGGATTCGGGGAGTAGGCGGCCCCAGGCGTTGACTCACTCCCAGGTCCAGTGAATCAGGGGTTCAAACTACCTTGAGACCTTCTCTGGTACGGGGATCTCCAAGTCCCGGCTGCGTTCAGGGACCGGTCAGGTGGTTGAGGGTGGTGTCACTGACGAAGATACCCTGGCAAATCCTGAGATCTGTCCAATCCTTGTCCAGCGCAGCCACCTCCCCACTCACGTGCCTTACTCCTGACTAGCCTGCAGCCTTACTCTAACCTAAAATGGCTGCCCTCCTGCCACCCCTATTTATCACCTTGGGCCTGACTTGCCAGAGGGGCCCAGAAGGTTCCGGAACCTCTCATGACAGTCATGGCCCAGGTGCTGAGGTGACAGTTGGAACCACCATTTTGTGAATCCCACCTTCCTCACCTATTTTCCTCAGAGGAGCACCTTGCGCCTTTCCCTCATGTGATGAGGAAAAGGCGCCCAGAACCTCTACATCAGCACCTAAAAAGTTAGGTAGACAGAAAAAAGGAGAAGAGGGAAAGGGACAAAAATAATAAAATGAGGAGGGAACTGCCAAAGGGCTGACAGGTCTAACACGCGTCCCCCCCAGCTGAAAGTGGGGAGAGCTACCCAACCCCTTGGGAGTCCTCTTCACTAAGGCGGAAATACCTGGAGAGACCGTCAGCATTGGCGTGGTCCACTCCTGGGCGATGTTCCACCCTAAAGTCCATCCCCTGTAGGGAAATGGACCACCTCAACAGCTTGGGATTCTCGCCCCTCATTTGCATCAGCCACCTGAGGGGCCGGTGGTCGGTCTGAACCAGGAAGTGCGAGCCAAACAGGTATGGCCACAGCTTCTTCAGGGCCCACACCACCGCAAAAGCCTCCCTCTCAATTGCACTCCACCTCTGTTCCCGGGGGAGTAGTCTCCTAGATAGGAAAACCACCGGTTGGTCTAGACCCTCGTCATTGAGTTGCGACAGCACTGCCCCAATACCGTGCTCCGACACGTCTGTCTGGACAATGAACTCCTTGGCAAAGTCAGGGGCCCTGAGAACAGGTGCCGCACACATGGCCTTTTTCAAGGTGTCAAAAGCGTGTTGACATCCCTCGGTCCAGATTACCCGTCGAGGGTGCTTTTTGGAAGTGAGCTCAGTCAAGGGGGCCACGATGGTACCGTATCCCTTGACAAAGCGTCGGTAGTAACCAGTGAGGCCCAAGAAGGCCCGGACCTCTGTCTGTGTCTTGGGGGGTTCCCAGGCCATGATGGTTTCGATCTTGGCCTGGAGGGGTTGCACCTTGCCCGACCCACCAAGTGACCGAGGTACACTACCGACCCCTGCCCGATCTGGCACTTACTGGCTTTGATCGTCAGACCTGCCTGCCGCAAAGCCTGAAGAACAGCCTGAAGGTGACACAAATGGTCCTCCCAGCTACGGCTGAAGACAGCAATGTCATCCAGGTACGCAACTGAAAAGGCTTCCATACCAGAGAGGACCTGGTTCACCAATCGCTGGAACGTAGCAGGGGCGTTCTTGAGCCCAAAGGGCATCACACAGAACTGGTAGTGACCTTCAGGTGTGGAGAAGGCTGACCTTTCCTTGGCTCCATCCGTCAGGGAAATCTGCCAGTACCCGGAGGTAAGGTCAAAGGTACTGAGATATTGGGCAGCTCCCAACCGGTCAATGAGCTCATCCGCCCTCGGGATAGGATGAGCATCTGTCTTAGTCACCAAATTCAGTCCCCTGTAATCCACACAGAACCGGAGTTCTGGGGTAGTGCCCGGTGGGGCAGCTTTGGGTACCAGTACCACCGGACTGGACCAGGGACTACTTGAAGGCTCAATTACTCCTAGCTCTAGCATCTTGGTAACTTCCCCATGGATGCTAGGCTTCACCTTATCCGACAGTCGGTAGGACTTGGACTTCACAGGTGGGCTGTCCCCTGTGTCCACATCATGGGTACACAGATGAGTCCTTCCCGGGATAAGGGAGAACAAGGAAGCAAACTGCTCCAGTACCTGGCGACAGTCCTTCCGTTGTTCAGGAGTTAGTGACGGTGAAAGGATAACTCCCTCCACCGATCCATCCTTCTTTTGGGACGCAAACAGATCGGGAAGAGGTTCACTTTCCTCTTCCTCCGACCCATCAGTCACCATCATTAACGTGACCTCGGGTCTCTCTTGGTGAGGCTTGAGGCGGTTGACATGGAGCACCCGATGGGGCTGCCTGGGGTCTTAAGGTCTACCACGTAGGTAACCTTGCCCTTTTTCTCAACCACCTCAAAGGGACCTGACCAGCGATCCTGGAGGGCGCTAAGCTCTCCAGGTTCCATCACCCACACCTTCTGGCCAGGCTCCAGCTCCACCGGGTGAGCATTTCGGTCATACCATTCCTTCATGACCGTCTGGCTGGCTTCCAGGTTTTCAGAAGCTTGCTTCCACAACCTAGCCATTTGGCTACGAAAGGCCAGCATGTAGCTCACCACATCCGGGGGAAGTTTTCTGGGAGTCTTTTCCCATCCATCCTTCACCAGGCTGAGGGGTCCACGCACGGGGTGCCCGTACAACAGCTCGAAGGGGCTGAAGCCCACTCCCTTCTGTGGTACCTCCCTGTACGAAAACAGCAAACAAGGTAGGAGGACGTCCCATTTCCTCCGCAGGCTCTCGGGCAGACTCCGGATCATGCCCTTTAAGGTTTTGTTAAACCTTTCCACCAGACCATTAGTCTGGGGGTGATAAGGAGTGGAGAACCGGTAAGTAACTCCACACTCTTTCCACATGGCCCGCATGTAGGCCGACATGAAGTTGGTACCTCTGTCCGACACCACTTCCTTGGGGAATCCCATCCGGGTAAAAATTCCCATAAGGGCCCGTGCCACCGCAGGTGCAGTAATGGTCCTCAGAGGGATAGCCTCTGGGTGCCGTGTGGCATGATCCACCAGAACCAGGATAAACCTGTGACCGTCCGACGTTGGTGGATCCAATGGCCCGACAATGTCGATGCCCACCCTTTCAAAGGGGGTACCAACGACAGGCAGTGGTTCCAGGGGAGCCTTCAGCTTCACCCCTGTCTTCCCACTAGCTTGAAAGGTTACACACGTCCTACAAAAAGTATCGGACGCAATCCTCATCTGAGGCCAGTAAAAATGAGGGACAAGTCGAGCAAAGGTCTTGTCTTGTCCCAAGTGTCCTGCCAAGGGTATTTCGTGAGCCTGTCCCAATAGGAAGGCTCGGTAACGCTGGGGAACTACCAAGGCCCGGGATGAACCATGCACCGGAGCCTTGGGTTCGCTATAAAGGAGTCCATCTTCCCAGTATATGTGGAAGTTCCCCGAATCGGTACCCGCTGCCTGGGCTTCGGCCTGCCGCCGTAAACCCTCAAGGGTAGGGCACTCCTTCTGGGCCCGACAAAACTCTTTCCTAGTAGGTCCTCCCTCCACCTGCCAATCTGCAGGAGTCGGTAAGCCCTCCAGGGAGGTTACATCCCCCTCCGTAGACTCCGGGACCACTTCAATTGCCCCATCCACCTTTGGAGGGTCAGATGCCGGGGCAGGCTTCCCCCGTCCCCGTTTACCCTTTCCGGCAGCTGGTTGGGCCTTTGTCCCAGACTCCAACCTCGGTGTACTCCCTCTTCAGGCAGTCCCGGACTGGCTGTTGGCACACGTCCATTCAGGGGTACCCAACATTTCCATGTGGGCCCTGAACTCAATCTCCTTCCACGCCGAGTGTTCAAGGTCGTTTCCCAACAGGCAGTCGACCGGCATGGCAGGGCTGATCGCAACTCGTAGAGGACCCGCAACCCCTCCCCACTCAAAGGGAACCTGGGCCACCGGATAGTGACCCTCTCGGTTGTCAGCCATCACAACCGGGTGGACTACATTGGGAACCACCTGCTCTGGGGACACCAGCTGACTCCTTACCATAGTCATGCTGGCTCCTGTGTCCCTCAGAGCCTCCACCCTCTGGGCATTAATGGTGACCCATTGCCTGTACTTAGTAGTATTCGAGGGCATCTGGGTCTTAGGAACCATCTCATAATCCCCTAAGGACACTAGGGTTAGCCCTGCCCACTCACCTCCCTTATCTAGGGGCAACTCCTCCCCGAGCACTACGCTCGCCACCCCAGGGGTCTTTCCTCCAACGGGAGGGTGTGGTCTCTTGGGACACTTGGCATCCCCCTTATAATGCCCAACCTCGCCACACTCATAACATCGGACAACCCTAGGCTGCTGACCACGGTCAGGATAAGGGGGTTTGTGGGGACCAACCTTAGGGGGGAATCCTACACCCCTCCCTTGTGAACTCTTTTGGGGGCCTTTAGAGAACTCCCTCTTTTTGTCTCCCCCCTCTTTCTTCTGGGGGGTGCCCTGTCCAGCCCCTTGGAAATTCCCTCCAGTCCCTTTTGAGGATACCCGGGTACTCGCCCAGATATCCGCCTCCTCTGCAAGCTTCCTGGGATTAGTTAGCTTGCTGTCTACCAGGTGCTGACGCAGCTCTGGAAAACTTTTCTCGAGGAGGTGCTCCTTTAAAATTAAATTGTACAGTCCCTCATAGTCCTTGACATCACTGCCCTGCACCCAGCCCTCTAAGGCCTTCCTAGCATAGTCCAAGAAGTCCACCCAATTCTGGGTGGACAACTTCTGACTGCCCCGAAACCTCTGCCTGAATTTTTCAGGGGTCAGCCCAAATTTCCTCACTAGGGCTACCTTCATGACGGGGTACCTGGACTGGTCTGGCTGTTCTAGCGCTAGCAAGGCATCCCTCCCCACCGGAGGCATATACCTATACAGGCCACCCCCCACTGAGCTTCGGGGACCCCATGGGCTCTTAGAGAAACCTCATAGGCAGCCAGCCATTTTACAATGTCATCCCCTATACCATAGCTAGCAACTACATCTTTGGGCAGGTAGGGCCTGGACTCTCTCGGGATTTCTCTCGGTATGCTGCCACCATTAGGACTGCTGGGGGTTCCAAGTTGAAGGGCTTTGAGCTCTAACTCCTTTAAGTGGAGCTCATGGAGGAACCTCCTCTCCTCCCTCTCCTTTTCTAACCGGGCCAGATCCATTCTAAGCTGCCTCTCTTCCCTTCGGTCAACTAGGTCAACAGAGGACAAGCTCCCCCCTGAGGCGCTACTTCCCACTCTTGATGGGGCCCTGGACCCAACGTCCATATTACCGCTCCCAGGGGGAAAAAGGACTTCCGGTTCTTCTAGGAGGTCTAGTCCTGGTTCTTCCTCCCGTTTCCCGCTAGGGTGGGCCATAACCCAGGCTCTTAAGCTTGCTTGGAGCTCTGTTTTCTTCGCCCCCTGCTTAAAGAATACCTCCCGTCCCTGGCAGAATTCCTTCAATTGGGCCACTGTATACTCCTCCAGCCTACCCAATTCGAATTCCATCCTACCAGATGGGACCCCAACACAGTCAACAAGAACTTTACTCTGGAAGACTTTCCCAAGAAAGGAAATATACACAGGACAATTTTAAAAACCTCCAATTAGGAAAACAATCTGGAGAAAACTCCAGTCAAAACAATCCAGTGTAGGTGGTGATGCGCGCAAAACTGCTACTAAGCGGATGCAAGCACTGAATAAGGATCCCACCGCTGAGCACCAATCTGTTGGACCTATGTCCTAGGGGTCGCTTGGCTCCGGTCAACAGGCTTACATCTCCACTTGGCTTCTCATGCTTGCATCCTACCCAGTTCACAATCCTGCGCAGCCCCACTCAAAAAGGACACTACACCGTTTATGTGTAAGGTTTTCTACAGGACTTTATCTCCTTTATTTCTGGTCAAAACCCAGTTTTCAATATTAGGTCTTACAGTGCACGATAAACTTTTCATTCAATGTTTTCAACATTAGGTCTTACAGTGCACGATAAACTTTTCATTCAGTGGTTTCAACATTAGGTCTTACAGTGCACGATAAACTTTTCATTCAGTGGTTTCAACATTAGGTCTTACAGTGCACGATAAACTTTTCATTCAGTGGTTTCAAAAACAAAAGCTTAACCCCACTACTACTTTCCCTGGGCCGTTGTACAGCACCTGGACACTCTAGGATGTTTCACAACAACTTAATTAAATAACAGCTTCTAATGCCTTTCATTGTAGCCATGGTAACAGTCCTGGCAACTAGAGATTAATAAACATTCCAAACAGTGCATTTCATCACAATATTACTTAGGCTCTAATCTCCTCGAGGTCTGTGTTTGTCCCCTAGGGGTCTCGGCTTCCAAGAAAATAAAGTTAGCAGGTATATTTATGACGCACCCTGAATTCAGCTGTGAGCCTCACAGAACTCGCTCTCCCCCTCCCCTCTTTACCAGGCCCAGCTTACGGTTCAGTCTCGTTGTCCTCGGCTCCAGGTGTTCTACCGGAACGGGAGCTGCTGTCCCCTCACACCGTGAGAGTCGGGTCTGTTCGTTAGTGTGGAATCCTTTCCCCTATGGACGGCGAGAACCGGGAACTTCCACAGGTTTCCCCGCCAAACTGTTGGAGCAGTGCCTCCCCCCCTCCCTTCGCTACGGCTTCTTGACAGCCAGTCACGATGAACTTAAGTGGGGGCCCCGGCTGGTTCTCGTACTCCCCCTCGAACGCCAAGGCAGTGTGCAGACTTCCTCACTTTCCTCAGCGAAGGGCGGCGCTTCGGCCCCTCTTCACGTGATCGGAGGACGGCGGCCTCCAGGCCGGGCCCGCCCCCTCCCCTTCCTGCCTGCTTCCTGACGCGACTCTCGTCAGACCTCCAGCGGCCTCGCCGACTCCCGGCCCCTCACCTCTTCAGCCCACGGGGCACCACAAGTCCATTCAGAGGACCACCGGCCATTCCACCATCACGGGGTGGCGAAGGGGTCCGCTTCAGGTAGGGACTTGATGCGAGTATTTTACGGGGCAGTGGGGGGGGGTTCTGGCGCTGCACTGTGCTCTACCAGGAAGGCTCCGGGAAGGTTGGACAGTATAGCCCAGTCCTCCTGCTGCAGGCTGCGTTTCACACTTCACCCACCAAGGACAAAAAGGGGGAAGTTAACGGGTGCCGGATCCCACACGGTGACAGTGACAGAGGCCAGATAGACTCTTGGGGCTTGGGCACGATCACCTCTTCTATCTGTCAAAAGGGGGTTGGCCACACCCGGCCAGTCCTGTAATCCCAGGTACAATGGATTCAGGGAGTAGGCGCCCCCAGGCGTTGACTGACTCCCAGGTCCAGTGAATCAGGGGTTCAAACTACCTTGAGACCTTCTCTGGTACGGGGATCTCCAAGTCCCGGCTGCGTTCAGGGACCGGTCAGGTGGTTGAGGGTGGTGTCTCTGACGAAGATACCCTGGCAAATCCTGAGATCTGTCCAATCCTTGTCCAGCGCAGCCACCTCCCCACTCACGTGCCTTACTACTGACTAGCCTGCAGCCTTACTCTAACCTAAAATGGCTGCCCTCCTGCCACCCCTATTTATCACCTTGGGCCTGACTTGCCAGAGGGGCCCAGAAGGTTCCGGAACCTCTCATGACAGTCATGACCCAGGTGCTGAGGTGACAGTTGGAACCACCATTTTGTGAATCCCACCTTCCTCACCTATTTTCCCCAGAGGAGCACCTTGCGCCTTTCCCTCATGTGATGAGGAAAAGGCGCCCAGAACCTCTACATCAGCACCTAAAAAGTTAGGTAGACAGAAAAAAGGAGAAGAGGGAAAGGGACAAAAATAATAAAATGAGGAGGGAACTGCCAAAGGGCTGACAGGTCTAACACACTAGATATGGTTTATTCCATCCTTGCCTTATGAAAGTGACTTACAATAATAAAACCACCACTTATGAAGATCCTGCTCCCCTACAACATTTCCTAGATAACTGCAGAGAAGAAAACATGGATGTTTCTCATTCATCGATGATTTGATTGTTTCCTTGTTGTTTGTTATTGTTCGTTATTATTTGTACTCTGCTTATATTGTTATCTTCTATTATTCCCTTGTTGTGCCTCTTGTTGTTTGTTAATATATACATTTTACTTATATTGATATTGTTTATTGTTGTTTTGTTGTACCTCTTATAACCATTTTCATTTTTACTATCAGGTGCAGATTGTCGTCGTTTTCCCATATGTGATTCCTTTTCCTACCTGGATGGTGTCTCCCTTTCGCGTCTCCTTCTTGGGGCTTCCCGCCTGATCGTGCCATCTTCCTTAGGGGGCCCCACCACCCTCATGTTCATTATTTGTTCATGGTATGTCCTTTTGTCTTTCTTTATTTTTTCTCTGTATTGTTTTTCTTCCAAAGTATTATCTTTATCATACCTTCTCTTTCCTGGCTCGCTTTTTCATCTCTCTATGTATTTTCTGACTTTTCCTCTCTATCCCTCTCTCCCTTTCCTTTCCTTTCCTTTCACTGGCCTCCCTCTTTCTTTTGCTCTATCACCTGGTACTCAATCCTTTGTCGCTATATTTCCTACTTTATACCTCTTTTATTTATACTGTTACTCCATTGGATTCCTCTTATTGGGGAAAGTTACTTATAGTGCATTATTGTATTTTGTTAAATTGCAGTTTTTTTATATCAAGCTCTTTTAATTGTTTCTATTCTTAGATGTTGTTAAAAGTTATATCCTGGAATGTTAAAGGTTTAGTATCTCCCTTAAAAAGGCAATGGGTTTTATCGCATATTGCTTGGTTGAAAGGTGATATTATTTTATTGCAAGAAATTCATGTGACAAGTAAAGAGATAGCTAAGCTTCAACGTCAATAAGTGGGTCATGTTTTTGCATCACCTGGTTCTCGGAATGGAATGGTGTAGCTCGTTTAGATGTCCAACTTATGCACCAAGATTCAGACTCTCATGGTAGATGGGTTTCTGTTTCCTTACTAATTAAGAAAATCCCATTGACCATTCTTAATTTATATGCACCCACTGATCCTGACAAACTATTTTGGCCCCAAATTTTATCTAAATTAATTACATTTACTGATGACTATTTAATCCTTGGTGGAGATTGTAATATGGTACTCGATCCTTTTATAGAGAGACATTATAATTCCAAATGTATTCCCTCTCCCATTCACACTCAATTTCTACTATAGCTCAAAGATCCCTTGTTGATGCTTGGAGATTATGTCACCCTACTCTCCATGAATATACTTACTTCTCGACGGTCCATTCCTCTCAGTCATGTATAGATTACCTATTTATTTCTAAAGCCCTTTCCCAACATCTTTCCCATTCTGATATAAGATCTATCTTAATTTCAGATCATGCCCCTGTATCCTTAGATCTGGACGTACTCCCCCCCCATTGAAGGAACTCGAAGATGGAGATTTAATAATTCCCTTCTCTTGGATCCTAAATTCACACCTGCATTTCAGAAATTTGCAGATACTTTTTTTTTTAATAGAAAATACATCTCCTCATGCATCTCCTCAACTTATTTGGGACACTTTTAAAGCTGCCTCTGGAGACTTCATTATTTTGTTTGCTGCTCAGAAACCAAAATCTTCTTCTCAAAACATACAACTACTTAATTCGCGTATTAAACAATTGGAAGATTCTTATTACTCTACACGGGCTCACTTTGATTTGAGTGAACTCATTAAGGCCAAGTATGCTGTTAATAAACTTTCAACTGAATCTGCTAATTTATATTTACTTAAGTCTAGTGCTAAGTATTATAGTGCTCAAAACAAAACTGGTGATATTCTTGCCAATTATTTTAAGATCAAAAAAGAACGCACTAAAATTGAATCAATTTTAACTTCAACCACTAATATGGTTTATAAGAATGAGGACATTCTTTTAGAATTTACTAAATTTTACCAAAATCTTTATACTCATGAATCTCCTTCTCCACAATCTGACATTACTTAATATTTATCCTCTATTGCCCCATCTTCTTCTCCTGATGTAGATTTCTCTTCTTTAGAAGCTGATATTCAACCTTCTGATATCCTTACCGCTATTCAGTCTATTTAAAAGGGGAAAGCCCCATGACCAGATGGTTTCACTATTGAATTCTACACGCATTTTTCCCAACTTCTTATTCGCAAACTGCACCAATTATTTTCATATTTTATCTCCACCCAGAAATCAGGAGGATCGTTTCAGGAAGCTTTAATTTGTCTTCTCCCTAAAGACAACAAAGATCACACACTGTGTAAAAGTTACAGATCCATTTCTTTAATAAATGTAGATTATAAAATATTTGCGAAACTTCTTGCCCTTCGATTAGATTGTTTATTGCCCCACTTGTTTGGAAAAGAACAATGTGGTTTAATTAAGGGAAGGCACTTATCCGATAATA
This sequence comes from Triturus cristatus, assembly GCF_964204655.1. Taxonomy (NCBI): domain Eukaryota; kingdom Metazoa; phylum Chordata; class Amphibia; order Caudata; family Salamandridae; genus Triturus; species Triturus cristatus. The sequence goes on from NC_140591.1 coordinate 1,374,684,566, forward strand.
CCCAATTATTTGTTAACGTCTTAGGTAAATCCAAATCATATAAAAAATCACTAGCACCAATTTCATTAGACGTTGAAAAAGCTTTTGATAGAGTTAGTTGGCCCTTTATATTTTCAACACTTGCTTGGTTCGGTTTTGGCGCCAAATTCATCAATTATGTCTCTCTGCTGTATTCCTCTCCTAGGTCTTTCATCCTAGCCAATGGACTTGTATCCCCTTCTTTTCCTCTTCATAGAGGAGTGCGGCAAGTTTGCCCCCTTTCTCCACTTCTATTTATCCTTGATCTAGTAACTTTTTTAAAGAAAATTCGATTGAATACAAACATTGCAGGTTTCCCCTATGGTATTAATCAGTTAAAACTTTCAGTCTATGCAGATGACATCTTATTATTTATTTCCAATCCACAAACGTCCTTGCCAGCCTTTCTCTCAGAGGTAAATGATTTCACTCTTGTTTCAGGTTATAAACTTAATGCTGACAAGTGCGAAATTCATCCACTAAACAAATTCCGCTTTCATGCTGACTTTTCATCTTCTTCCTTTTACTGGAATCCAGTTAAAATTAAATATCTTGGACTACAGTTTAATCCTTCTATTAAAGATACGGTTGTTTCAAACTTTAAAGAATTACTATCACTTTTAAATACTTCCACGTCACATTGGCATCCTTTATTTTTATCCTGGTGGGGTAGACTTGACTCTATAAAAATGATGCTTGTACCGGTAATACTATTTTATTTATCCAATATCCCTATTAATATTCCTACATTTTTCTATAAAAACAGATATAGTACTCTTTTGAAATTTCTATAATAATATCTACAGCTAGAATGTCTCTTTGTAAACTCAAAAAACCTAAACACATGGGTGGAGTCAATTTTCCTGATTTTCACTCCTATCACACTGCATTTTGTCTTAAACAGTCTTCTTTTCTACTGTCTGATAACACAACTGACTCTAACCTTTTCCCTCTATGGGTAGATATTGAAAAATGCTCTTTTCACCCTTTTCTTTTGAAGAATATGTCTTGCTTTCGCATACTCCTATCTCGCTATCTCTTCCTATTCTCAAAAATACTCGTACTATCTTCCAACCACTCTTCTCTTCTGTTCAAGATGATCGCACAAAACTCTTAAATTCATCAATTTGGTATAATAAAAATATCAAACTGAATAACAGGTTTATTTTCTGGAAAGATTGGTTATCTCATGGACTTCAGTGGACTCATCAACTTTTTCAAGATGGTTGGTCTTCCTTTTTCAACAATGCAATCCCGCTTTTCTCTTCCCTCTTCATACGAATCCATATGTCTCTGATTGCAGACGCTCAAACCTCTTATAACACTTTAACATCTGATCGCATACTCACCTCTTCATCTCTTATCACAAAATCGTTTTTATGTAACTCTCCATCTGCTAATTTAATGTATAAGAATTTAATCGGCATTTATAATCGGCATCCCTATTACTTGTGACAAATCACAGGTGGAATGTAGTTGGGAATCTGATTTGGGGGAATCGTTTCCTAGTTCAAAATGGAATAAGATCTGGACTAAAGTAAGGAAGTCTTCTAGAGCAGCCAATACTACTCAAACTTTGTTTTTTATCTATAATAGACTTTTCATCACTCCAGCTAAATTACATACTATTAACCCTGCCATCCCCTCTACGTGTTGGTCCTGTACTGCCCACTTCGCAGATCTCAAGCATATGTGATTTGAATGCCCAATTTTTCAGACATTTTGGACCCAAGTTTGGCACCAAATTAATTCTATTTTTCACACTCAAATTCCTTTCTCTTTCCCATACTTTTCTAGGTAGCATCTCTGAGGTTTGGTCCTCTCATGTCACTGACATTTGTATTATTGATTTGCTTATAGCTATTGCGTTTCAGCAAATCACTAAGTCATGGAAAAATGCCTCTGCCATATCTTTTCAAGCATGGTGTATGGAGTTTGCTACAACCATAGATTAGATAGGGCTTATGTACACCCAATCATACTTGCTATTAAACGAGATATACTTTGGTTACCCGTTACTGAGTTCCTAGACGTATCAGCTACGCTGCCATCTGAACATAAACCCTACTCTAAGGAAGTATCCAAACCTCCCTGACTTTATAATTACTGTAGCTTTTAATATTTTTATCCTATGGTTATAGATTCTTTTAATGTAGTAGGATATTTTATGCATATCTATTATTCTTTGCTTATGTTAGAATTAGATGGTTCTTACCCTACCTCCCCTCTCCCTTTTTCCATCTTTCTGTCCCACTATGTTCTCTCTCTTTCCCCTCACTCCATAAGCTTAAGTGGTACTATTTATCTTTATGAAATTGTGTTAATTATTGTATTATGTTTTTCTCTTGTTATAAGAAAACATTGCAAAATGCTCTGACAGAACTGAACATATTTATTCTACACTTTCTCCTCCCACTCCTGAGAAATCTACCTTACAGAACAAGTAACTGTCCACAATTTAGCAATATCCTTTTCTATTTTACCTGGACAACATTTCATATTTTGTCTAGAGTTTCATCATAGCCCGATCAAATCAGGATGTGTACTTCAACATTGATAGGTACTATAGGTTTTATCATTCGAAAGATGTTATCCAAAGGTCCAAACTAGGTAGTTACATTGTGTGGCATATGGGTGCTGTCCAGTAATTTCTCTTAAATTCAGGGACAATACGGCTCTGATTTTTATATTTTGAATATAGAGTGAGTAACCCTTTTAAGGTGCCTTGTTCTGATACCCTGTCTTGAGCACATTGTCCAATAGCAGCTATGGTGGCCCTGATCAGAGGAACATATCTTTGTTTAGCTTTTGCCATTCCGTGTGTTCAAGCTATACATATATGTACATTTTTGAATTTCTGTATATAAGGGATAGCCCAATGTGTCACATCTCCCATCTGCTGGAGATAGGGGCTGGCTTATACCAACAGTCTGTGGCATATACAACTTACTGAAACGTGCCATATTAGTTTATTTGTTCATTGATTTATCGGATTTATCGGATTCTATGTCTGTTATGCAGACTCTGTTTTACTCTATGCTATCTGCTCTATGTAGCACCTCAAACATTCCCTCCAAATGCAGCGTTCCCCTTTTCTATTTGATACATATGATGCTTTACTTTTCAGGCACAGGACAGTACGTAACACTCTCTTATTGTCACAAGGATAAGATGGTCTGAGCCCTTGTAAGTAGTATGTCTTTCCTTTCTCCAAGACCGGATCTTGGACGTTTACTCTTTGACGTGACTACTAATTACTGTCCAGCCAAAAGCTACACTTCAATACTGTTTAGGACCCAATATCGATTCTTAAAGATGGTAGACACTTTTAGCATCACAATCCCTAAGGACATAATAAAAGGCACTCTCTGAGAAAATGAAGGCACAAAGAGCTGCAGTCCAATTCCACTTCTGTCCAATTTCACTTCTGCCACTCAGGTTCCTGACTCAGGTACCCACACTCTAAGCTTTCTAGTAGCTGCATATATGTAACACACAGAGTTGGAAATGGCCCTTTTTGCAGGGTTATCCCCAAACCTTTAGCTTCTTCCTCCTTTGTTTTTCCTCACCTGTGGTTGTTGGCTATAGGACTCTGGGCACTTTACCACTGCTGATCAGTGCTAAAGTGCATATGCTAGCTGTGTAAATTGGTATGGCGATTGGTTATCCATGATTGGCATATTTGTTTTACCATTTTGACGCAGCGCACCAGATCGTCGCTACACATCGAGGCGCCATCTTGTCGCATCGGAACCGGAGCGCAGGAAGTATCAACGCATCGCCTTCTCTGCGCCCCTTTTGTTTCTTTTGAGTTATGCATCCCAGGTACTTTGAGACTAAAGTGTCGCATTTATCATCTACAAGTTTATTTTCTTCAAGAACCTTTTTAAAGACATTCTACTGAGTTTCGGTTGGTTGGATTTTTGTCATTTTGGTCTTGTGTAGTTTAGATAAAGATATTTTATTTTTCTAAACTGGTGTGGTGTCCATTTATGGTGTTTTCATTGTGTTATTGTGAGTGCTGGTACAAATACTTTACACATTGCCTTTGGAATAAGCCTCTCTGCTTGTGCCAAGCTACCAAGGGGGTGAGCAGGGGTTATCTAAAGTGTGTATCCCCCTTACCCTGACTAGAAGCAAAGGTCCCTATTTGGACAAAGGTGCCTACCTCTGCCAACTAGAGACCCCCATTTCTAATACACAGGCTAATATTTTATGCCAGTAGATATGTTATGTGTTCCTGTATGCCGCTTCTTTCATGGACATTTGTAATTTTCACCATACCTCCTACTGTTTTACAAATATTATTTTACTATTGCCTTTCTAAAAATCTCTTGTGGTTAATCTGTAAAGAGATTTTTTGGCAAGAATAAATAGCATATTATTCTTCATCATAATAATAATATGAATACAAATAAAACGAAAGCTATTAAAATGAATACTGATGGTAATAATAATAATAATATTAATAATAATAATAATTACAGCAACAACAATAATAATAATAATAATAATAATAAGAGCAACAACAACAATACTAACAAGCAAACACAATTACAGTGCATCACAATACGAAAGTTGAATTCTCTCACACACCTCCTTGCTTGTGCATAGAATGTATTATTTGTTTTTTAACTATAAATGGGTTTTACTCAATTGAATTTATACAATTATTACATTCTGCTTAGATTCAGCAAAATGTGCTCAATCTATAGCTTAGATGGCCTTTTTGGCAGCAAGGCTTGCTCTGAAATCCACTGTGGCCCTCATTATGTGTTTATTGTTATCTCCATGGGGAGATTTGGGGCTGGATTTATCAATAGTGTCCAGTATTGCCCAGTAAGGAGTGAGGGTTACAGATTTTCCCTGGAAATTGGGGAATAACAAGCAGACCCAGTAATATTTGCTCCAATTCCGCATAGTCCTCCACCTCCTGGGGGAAATAATGGGCCCAAATCTACAAACAATTACAGGCGGGTCCTGGCATTGGTCACATGTGGAGGAGACAGCACGTGGGGTAAGATGGTCACCCTCTACATCCAGACAAGGCTCACCTCCATTCATCAAGGCACTCAGTTATAAACCAAATCATTGTGCCAATCACATGCAATATAACGTATTAATAGAGTCATAAATGTTTAGAAACAAATTGCTACTCTTTGCAAAGCAAATCACTAACACGTGAATGAACCCGGCATAAATATGTAGGGCCTTATTTACAAAACGCGTTGCATTGCTGTGTGAAAACAGCAATGCAATAACTTTCTGTGTGCCCTCCTTGTGACACCATGGATGCACCGTATTTACTGCATGGTGCTCTGTGTCTCAAGTATTTACAGATACGTCAGTATTACTGACGTATCTGTAGGCGCAAAAGTGGAGCTTTGCTGGGGTGTGTCTGAAAACAGAAGCAACTCCAGCAATATGTCCTTTCACATGGGGCAAGACCCATGTGAAAGGGCCTGCGCCACTCCTTATGCCTGATAGCCCTCGTAAGGATTTGACGCAGTGACATCCTAGATGTGGAACAGTGAAATCTCATAGATTTCACTGCGCCTCTACTACAAGCCTTTTTTGTGGAGTAATGCCCACCCTGCATACATTATAACTTTCGCAGGTACAAGGTAGTGCAGGGTTTAAAAAGTGAAGCCTCTGCCTAGATGCGTCACTTTGTAAATATGGAGCAGTGTAGCACACTTTTTACGCTGCTGCAGCATCACAAAGACTGATGCAACAGCGGCGTAAAGGGCACATAAATAAGACCCGTCGGGGCTTATTCACAAGCCCCTTGCACTGCTGGTATGTCACTTTTTCCATGTTGAAAGTGACACACATTCAGCCAAGGGGCTTCTAAATAAGCTGTAATCTTTTAATGTATTCATTCTTTATTTCCTCAGCACAAAACATCCTGTTTAAGCCTCTTCAAAGCCCATGTTATTTCAAAATGAGTTCTGAAATGCAAGAAACAAACGAATAATCATGGAGTACCTGGAGGATAATATTAAGCCCAGTACAAAGAAGTATCAAAATTTAAGAAACATGAACTGGATAAAAATCATTTACGTTTGCGAAATACTTTGTTCATCTGCATTCATAAACATACAGCAAGCAGTCAAAATTTACGTACAAATATACCTTATGTATTATGTATATTTCAACATTGTTTCAGTTCCTGTGGGTGTCCACAATGATTTATGATAGCAATCCTGCCCATTTCACTCAGCTTTACCAGTGATGTCTACCTTGTGTTCAGTAGAATGTTAGTTTAGTGAGTCACCTTTGCCAAAACAGGGGGTTCTACCCTGTCAGAAAGTAAAAATAATATGCCAGAAAAAGCTTTACTACTTTGTAAATATTATGTAACCATGCACATTCTACAGACTTAAGTATTTCAATTGCACCGTTCGGCCAAATTCATATTTCACAATGGCAAGAAAAATAAAGCATATTTCAGAATTCTCAAATACTTTCTTAAGCCAAGATATAGAGCAAAGGTAATGCGGTGTAGCATATTTCATGCTTCCTGAACAGGCTGGCTGCGGTTCAAAGACTGCCACAATGTGTACATTGATAGACTCATGAGAAGACTGTGACAGATAAGATAGTCTTCTCAAAGAGTGAGGGGTTCCTATTTAAAAGACTGAGCTTTCCATCCCCCTCCAAATACAGACATTCGAACAGTTTTAAGCAGGGGAAACCTGCATTCAACCGGAAGTTACTAGAAGCTGCTAGGAAAGGAAATAACAACATATTTACAAGCCCCTTGCATACTTCTTATGATCCATCGGCGGCGTATTTTGCTGCCCCATATTTACAATGACACGTAAAGCCACCCTACGTGGCTTTTCGTGTCCTTGTAAATACAGCCCCCTTTCATGCAGTACTTTGCGTCAAAGGGGTGTGCCATGGTTGTTGCTGTGGGTGTTTCCACGCAACACCCATGCTACTGCTGCATTCCCAGATGTACAACCTTTCGGGAACTTGGGACTGAATCAGAATACTACGCCTCCCCTGGGGAGGAGTAGGGCGGTGCAAAGAAGGGAAATGTTTTCATTTCTCCTCGTTTTCTCCTTTGCATAGAAACAGGAAAACACCTCTTGTGATTGTTTTTGTGCAGGAAGGTGTCCCTCCATGCACAAAAACAAACATCCCTACAACGCAGGCATCCGTCCACCATGGTGCAAGGGTGCCTGTGTTGGTGCATGGCAGCCAAATGTGCGGCAGCGCAAGGGGAATCACAGGGATATGTCACATTTTTGTAAATATGACGGATCACATTGCTTCCAAAATAATGCAGCATGGCACAGCCAAATGGCTTGCGGTACCGTGCTGTGTGACTTTGTTGTAAATATGGCAGATTGAACAACTTCACCTGGCCTGATGCAGTAAATACCATCATGCATTGTGGCAGTCAGGGGCATTAGTAATCACATTGGGGCCTGCTATATGTACAGTCTGCCACTGTAAATAGAAATAACGATTTCATTACTTAAAAGGTAAATACTGAAAATAGCAACTTTAAAGTCACCAGTAAAGTTACAGTGATCTTACAACACGTCAGTGCTGAATTTGGAGCAACTCTTGTATAGGACTGTGGTCACACACTGTCTTACAATAGGCTGAAAACAAGGGTATAATGGCAGGACCATAAAGCATTTTAGACTTACGCTAGTTAATCTTCTTGGGAGTAAGTTAAGGCTCAAAACATCTTTCCCCACCATATTATGAAAACAGGATTCTAGATGTAATATGTGGAAAGAAAGTTTGTGCATATTTATTGTGTGGAATTTTGTTGTTGCAGTAATGTGATTTGCGCTATTGTAATGTGATTTTGTTTTGCTGTACTGCAGGTGTTGTGTTGTGATGCGCCCTGTTATGTGGTGTTGTTATGTTACATTATGTATGCCATTGTGTTATATTCTGTTGTTTACTTTAGATATGTCAAAATATGCTGCCACTTTTCCGGCCAAAAAGAGTGCATGCCTTGAAAGTTCCTGTGGCAAGCAACAATTCACCACTGTTTAAAGTGATACACAGCACTGCTCCAACTCTTCAAAATTTTAAGGCACTAGTCAGACCAAAACTGTGAGTCATATCACTAAACATATTTTACAAGCTCAGTTCCGCAGGTCCCCCTTCTCAAACAGGACTTGCTAGATGTAGGGAGGCCAGGCTATAGGTGTGTGTGCTGCCTTCTGAGATTCACGCATACTAAAGTAGCTACCGCACACAGGTAGAGGGCCAGCACACTTTGCTTCTTAGCCTTTTCACTCAAAGAGGAAACATTGAATTGTTCTGGTCCTAACTATCATATTTATAAATATCAATGCACAATCTGACTCTCTAACATTAGGTTCAGAGTGCTTGTAGGGGCGATGATTTATGATGCTCGTAATGCAAGTAGGGAATAATTTGCACGTCCCCACTGCGGCTGTGCTGCAGTAGGTGAATGCAGATATGCACTGGAGGCAATTGAATAGAGTTGAAACCCTACAATCTGTACTTTCTGCTTCTTTTTTCTAGGGTAAAAGATATGATCTTCTTAAGCATATGCTAAGGCTCTTACATCAGGGATGCCAAAAAGCCATCTCATACTATCAACTGATGTTCTAGTATGATGAGATTTAAGTGGGTGGAGTTTGCTTCAATCTGGCCATTAAATGGGAATAGAGCAGTAGTTTAGGAGTGAAACAGGTTGGTTGAGTACATTTATTTGGGTGGAAATTGTCTGCCATATTCAGTTCTGCTTGTAATCATCCTCAATTGTAAAGTCCCAATTTCTGTTCATTATCATCCTCATCATCACTTTTTATTTTTTTAGACCTCGTCAAAGATCAACAATATAGAATGGATTCAAAATCAATGCAGTATTATAAATATGACAGATCATATACATGGCTTCTTTTAAAACAGTGGTAAAAAAAATTTTCAAAAATGTATACGGATTATTACACATAACTTAATTAGGAGGTGATCTAATTAAGCTGATCGGATCGTTAGTGCTAAATAAATTATATCTAAAACATATAGGTTTTATAAAATGACGCCAAGCCAGGACTTTGTTGGGGCGGACATATAAAAATGTGCAATATTTTGAACGCCTCCTCGACAAAGTCCACAAGATCCCGGCTTATCACTTGTGTCACTCCAGTGTTGAGCATGTGCTTTTACTGGTTGGATCCCTAAGTGAACCTTCCTGTTTGGAATTGTTTACCACCCTCTTGAAGAGGGTGGTAAACTGCGAGTGTTCTGCGACTGCAATCGCGGTCGCAAAACATTCTTACATAGGGTTCAGACTCGCTATTGGGAAGGGACGCCCTTGGAACACCCCTTCCTATTAGCGTGTCGCTAACCGTATTTTGCAAGTCGCTATTTCATAAGCGATTCGCAAAATAGGGTTAGTACATGGCCCATAGGTTTTTTGCATGCGCAAACAAATCTAAAACCCATTTGCGCACGCAAAAATCCGCCGTACATCTGGCCCAATGACAAGCCAATGAAAAGAGTGGGCAGAGCTTCACGTCCATACCTTAATACAGCATGCCTTGCAGAGCAGTGCATGCGCTACCTAGGCTCGACCTAAAATGTGAGGAATGCTTTCTGTGCGCATGTCTGCTTGTTCTTGTGCCTGTGTGTGAGCATGTGCTCATGGGCAAAATAATGCATGAAGGTTGTGCCTAATACAAACAAATAGGAACTGAAGCTGGAAATTTCACAAAATGCAGAAACTAAAGCATACCATATTATGTGGCCTTCATTTAATTTTTTGAAAGGAGATAACAAGTTTATGTTAATACATTTATCATGTGTTTTGGTATGGGCTGCAACCGCTGTTACTCATTATTTTTGCTATTCTGAAATCTTTCACTAGATGGAGGTGGCTGACCATTAACTTAATAGTGCTGCTGCTGGGAGGACGTGACTGCACTGAGGGTTAAGAGGCTCCTTCTCTTCTGTGTAGGGGCCTCTTCCTAGCAGGTCTTCACAGTCCTCTGTAGCATATCTAAAGTAAAACCATTTTCCATGACACTATGCATAGAAGGGTTGGGCCCTGAAAGGCATTCTTTCACACTTTCTTCACAGTGTATAGCTACATGATCTTGGATCCAAAAAACTCAGCAAAGTGACGCGGAGCACAGTTTTTTCTCTCAAGCAGCTCTCCAATGGTAAGTTGGCAAGCACTTGTGAGAAAAAGTAACATGCTAGACCTCCTCCTGGCATGATTTCTCATCGTGGGCAGTGGTGGCAGGTCGCGCTCACTCACATTGAGAAGTCTGCCACTTGCGTTGAGGAAGCGGCTGCTAGGGTAGAATGTCTACTTGAGCAGCAGAAAACAGCAGAGCACTCTTGTGCAACACGTAGTGCCGTTTGTGCTGATTTTAGAGTGCAGGACACACTCCTGGCACTAAAAATCAGTACGAGCGACACAACTTAATAGACTCCGCCGCTGGTGGAACATAGCGGAGTTTTTCTGCCACTTCACAGAGTTCCACGGAGTGAAATTTGGTGAACTTCACCAGGCTTAGTTTTAAAGGGATTCTTTAAATGGAGGCACACTAAGTGCTGAGGGCCCATTAGAAGCATTACAGGCCTTGGGTACATGTAGTGCCACTTTACTAGGGACTTATCAATAAATTAATGTGCCAATTAGGTGTAGGCCAATTTCACTAAGTTTGAAGGAGGGAGCAAAAGCACGTTAGCACTGGTTAGCAGTGATTAGGTGGACAAAATCCTAATGCCAAAGAAAACAAAATTCAGAAAACAGGAGGGGTGACAGCAAAATGCTTGGGGGTGACCCTGTAGATTGGGCTAAGACCTATCAGTGGTGATGAACTAATATGTCTTCTGAATCAATTGACTTAGGTATTTATTGAGAGTCCCTCTGGCATTACCAGGCTCTTTTCATGAAGCAGGTGACTTCAATCTGGAGTAACCCTTGCTCAGTAATTTGTCACACAATAAATTTGCTAACTATAGCTATTCACATGTATGCTTGCACCTAATGAGTACAAACTAGCTGTATCATAGTAAGTGTCTAGGCATCCTGGGGTGGTGACTAGAATGTTGTAAAAGTGTATTCATGTCTGTGGGTTGCTTATAGAGGGTGGTGTATAGTTTGCTGTTATCAATTTGATCAAACAATCAAGGAAGTGTGCACATGCATTGCTGTAATTATATGTGAATTTTAAATCTGAGCTGTCACACTTGAGTCAGTCTACAAAATTGTTCAATTTACCGGCATTGCCACATCCAAATCCTAAAAACATCATCAATGTACCATTTCCATGTACAAACATGCTTAAACTAGTGGGGTTTAGTAGAAGACAACATATATTATTTCTCAAATGAGTCATCAAACAAGAAAGCAAACTTTGGTCTATAACATGCACAGTATATTGAAAATAGCTCTTGGTCCAAGCCACTTTTAAGAGGGAGATGATAAACTTGGTGAGTACATGTGTCAGTTGTTAAATATGTTTTCAATTACTTGAACACCCTCTTTTCGTGATTTCCTATGCATAATAATTATAAGTTTTCGGTGACAAGCAATTCCTTATAATAAACAAACTGGTCTTCAATGAGGCTGATAAAATTACTATTGTCCTTAATATATGTACTTGTCAGAGGTATAAAGACTTTATGAAAAATACATTATCTACCTAATTGTTCAAGGATGGAGACAACCAGAGACAATGAATCTGTCACTAAGATTGTACAGATCTTTGGGTATTTTGGGGTAAAGTATTCAGAACTAGCATTCTAGGGTATTTTGTATTTAGACAAGCAACATCTTGGTTGGTGAAGAGGCCTTCTTGTTTAGCTTGTGTGGTTAAAGTTAAAACTGTTTACTATATCACTTTGAGAGGTCTATTTCTAGTCTGGTGTAATGTTTAATATTGTTGATTTGTCTGTACATTTCTTTCCTGTATAAGCCAACATATTGAGCAACAACTTAGCTGCCCTTGTCTGCAGGCTGGATGGCAATGGTGGCCATGGACTTTTCTGCTTTAGCGTTAAATTGGTCTTTTGGGATTTTTAGGATTAGACAAGCACAGAGACTGGCAGCTCCATGAAGATGGACCCAATTGCATATTTGTGCAGTAGGTATGCTCAGTCGTAATGCTCCTGGTGCTCCAAAGGCAAGCTCTCTGAGAGCATTCAAGACCAAGGGCCAGTTATGTTGCTAGTCTGCTCCTATATTCGAGGGACGAGGTTTTACTGATGCAATGGGTGGAGGCCGAGCTACTGAGGTTATGTTCTTAAACTTTGCTCAATTGTTCATGTGTTAAATAATATCTGTAGGAAAGTGCACTTCCCTCTTTACCACTTCTTTGCCCTAGTACTGATGCTTTTTGGCTGAAAGTGCAATGGATTCCTCATAACCAGACCCCAGTGCCAGTACTCTTTCCCATAAAACAATGAAAATGTCCAATTGTACCACAATTGGCAAGGACTGTAGCATGCCTGAAAGTCCCTAGTAAATGGTACCCCAGGTACCCAGGGCATGGGTACTAAAGAGCATGTCTATGGGCTGCAGCGTGTATAATGCCACCCAACGGGACCCATACACAACCTGAATGCAGACTGCCTTTGCAGGATGTTTGAAGTGGTGTAAACCATTTCAGAAAACATGACCTTGCCCACTCTTTGTGTGCCATGCCAAGGTACACTGCATATACGATATTTTAGTCACCCCTAGAGAAGGCCTTAGAGCCCTAAGGCACGGTGCATTAAATAATATGTGAGGACATATCTGCATGAGCAGATATGCCCCTGTGACATCTAGTTCTATAATGAAGACATTGCAAATGTTATGGTAACCATCTTGAGTATATGTACTGAGCACTGGTCATTACGAGTTAGCCAGCTACATGATGGCTGAACTAAAATTAATGATGCTTGTAATCAAAATCCTTGTCTAAAAAATATATATACTGATGCCAGTACTAGATTAATTATGACATGCACCTTAGTGGTGCCCCCTGAAAACCAACTAGTCCTCAAGTGTGCTGGGTGACAGGTATTGTCTAGCCTGCCACCACAGCCGGGTTCCAGACCCCTTGTAGGTGAGAGCCAACACTCTTAGAGGTCAGAATAAATGCCTGCTCTGGCAGAAGTCGATCACACCTCCTCCGGCAGGATGGCTAGTGAATTAGCATGTTAAAGCCTCTTCCACCTTAGATATATGAAAACAGCTTCCCTCCAGACCTGGGGAATGTCACACTGCCTTGAGTCCCGTTTGGCACCAGAGCAGGTGGTAAATTATTTAGTCAGGAGGCGTGTCACACTTTCAGGCGAGGCACACCCCTTAGGGGGGCCACCTGCAGTGGACAGCCAAGGAAGGGTTTCACCATTTTGAATTTGGTGATACCAGGAACTCTGGGTAAGGTTTATGTCCACTCTTTCCAGGGAGTGGTCATATAGGGGGGTGTAGGCATCCCAGGGGCAAGTAGCCCATTAGATACTACCGTAAACTCCTCAAAACACACCTAAATTCAGTATTTAGGCGTCCCACTGACACCAGGAACTCAGCTGTGCCTACCAGGAGCTAAAAGAAGGACAAAAAAGTGCCGAAGCTGTGATAATAGTGGCCCTGCACTGAAACTGGCACCTAACCCTGCCTATCTGCTTGCACTATGACAATCACAAAGACTGACTTGTCCAGAAGCTGAGCAGCCTCCCCAAAAGCCTCCCCAAATCCTTTGAGGACTGTTCTTACCTTCATAAACTAATCAGTGCCTTCCTTGGGGTGGGGGGGCCATTCCCTCGCATCTGCAGGCACGGACTGCATCTTCTCAGTACTTTGTCCTGATGGGCATTGAGCCCACAGAGGAAGCAACACACAAGGAGGTGGCTGTCACGAGTCCAGGAGGTCACCCCCATCACATTCACCAAGCCTTGAGTTACTGATACCTCCAGGAGCCTCTCAGCACTAATACCCTAGGTACCAGAGCACTTGCAGCTACCAAGACTTGTTGCTTGTCCAGTCTGGACACTGCCAACACCGACATGCCATCGAGGGACTTTAGGATCGATGAGGTCTTCATCCAGAGTGGCTCTTCTTTCCTGTTTTCTCTTCTTCTCCATGTCACCAAAACCATGTGAGAGCCTATAACTATGGCGACCTTCTGGACAAACACCTCTACACACGACCCCCCCCCAGCTTGGGACCATGGAAACGTACTATGTCCTTGTGCTCCAGAGGCCCTCAAGAGCCAAGCCCCTCTTTGGGTTCTGCCGGACTTGTCCCTAAGCGCCTTAAGTCCTACAAAGCATCCTATAAAAACTTTTGCAAGTATATCTATGCAGTGTAAGTTTCTGCTCTAGGATAATATTACCGCGCTCGTGGCTCATACCTCATACCCATTATTCAACCATATTTTTTATAGCGCCAAAATTCTATAACTTCAATAGTACTTACCTGATTCCGATGATCTTGGTGTCTAAAATCATATAAAAATCTGTGTCATTTTTTCTAAATTGGTTTTGGATTTTCTTCTTGAGTGTGTATTTCATTTATTGACTGTGTATGAAACAAATCATTAACACTACCCTTTGATAAGCCCAAACCTAAACTGCTTGACCACCTTTTAACAAATAGAGCACTTGGGATTATTAATTTAGGCACTGTAAATCAATAAGGGTTGTCTGACCTTTTGGATGGTGTGCCCATACATTGTAACTACAGCATAAAAAGCCAGCTTCCTACAATGTCCATCATAGCTTTATAAGCTACTGAGACGTGTACATTAGAATGCCAAAGATGTATTTGGAACGCTCACTTATTAGAGGGAACCCACCCTGTCCAGCGGATCATTGAAAACCTGCTTTAGTCATCAAAATATATATTTGAACTATGTCAGTGTGATAATGCAGATCTATCATGCAAAAAACATTGCTCGTGAAGAAAGACACCTCATTAGCATGAACGCTCAACCAATTAAAACTAGCATTGTACACATGAAAATGCACCACACACTAAGGACCATAGGACATAGGGCCGCCGTACTGGTGGTGGAGGTCCGACCACCGCTACACTGTGGGCCAGCCTACAGTATTATGAGTGTGGTGGTCAGACTGCCACATGACCACTGCAACCGTCGGGGATCCGGGATCCCACAGCAGTCAAGCATCGGTCAGGAACCACAATTATGCTGTGGCAACATCCAGCATGATCTGAGTTTGCATTCCACCGCCCCTTTCATGGCAACTGGTAACTAAGGGGGCCCTAACTGGGCCCCTGCTACTCCTTAGGGTGTATGCAGGAAGACACATGTTCTGCCCCCCTGGTATTGCACCCCCAGTTCCTGCAGGGTGTGGCATGCATGCCGCAGCATGCAGGAGTGTGAAGTCCTCTCTCTCGCAGCAGTGGTCTGCATGTTAGGCTCTCCTATCAGCCTAACATGCACGACAGTGACAGTGTGGTGCCGCCACTGCTTGAGGACCACCAAACTTGTAATAAAACCCTACGTGCAGTTACTAATGCCCCAAGGTATTTACTAGTACGAAAAACTGCTTAGGTCCTCTGCTGGAGTCTGGTATCTTTAAAGATCATCCTGTGTATAACCGGGTGTAAAGCCAGATTTCTGACAAAATAGGAATAGCAAACTGACTTAGACCTTGCATGTTTTTATTACTGGCAAATTTTACATTGTGAGTTCCACAGAGATCCCTTTTTTTAGCCAGTATAATCCATATTAATATCCTTATGAAATGCCAACCTATGTCTGTCAGATACACTGTTGTGCTTCCTTCATTGGAGGTGAACAGCTCTAAACCTATCTGTTCTTTAAATCAGGCTGTCCAAGGTAGATTCAGGATGACCAAATCCACACCAATCAATCAATTAATCAAACAGTATCTGTATAGCGCAGCTTATCACCCATGGGGGTATCCAGGTACTTAGGATCTGTGGCCTTAGTCCATGAGCCAGGTCTTGAGCCACTTCCTGATGTTGGTGAGGGAAGAGGAGATCGTTCCAGGACTTGGTGGCGAGGTAATAGAAGGAATGACCTCCTCTGCAGCTCCGGCGGTCCATGTGTAAGGGCAAGGAAGGTGGAGCAAAAGTTCCTGGTGGGAAGGTGGAACCAGGATTTCAGCATAATCTCTGATCTAGGTAATGATTTCCATTTGTGTTCATTTTAAATTAATCTAATGTGGACATACTAAAAATATGATAGAGATACGACCTTTATGGACCTTCATTGGGCATCACATCTCTGGAAGATTTCCAATTTTTTCTGTTCTCGCTTCATTCTGAGAATCTTGCCACAATCAAGAGACCAGCAACAGTATAGATGAGTGCTTTAGCCAACAATTACAATATAGATACAATATTAAAGAGCTGGGCTAAAAAACCAAAAGCAACCCTGACAAAAATGTTCAAACCAGCCACAACCTTCGTATGCTTGTGCTGTGTGTGATAGCTTACTCTGCACCTTCTCCCTTTCCCTCTCCCCTGAAGCCTCCCCGTGCCGCCTGGAATTACCTCGGGTAGCTAGGGAGTGAGACAGAGGCTTTCAAAACCGGCCTCTGTGGAATCCCACCCACCAAGGAAATGCCCGGTATAACAAAAGGCCTGCCGGCCGTGAAAACGTGACTTTTTCGAAAGTTACTCCATTTGGAATCTCATTGCAAAAGCTACAAGGTTTTATGCTACTCCTGCCCACAGCCCACAATGACTGTTTGAGCCTACTATGCGAATAAGAAAAAAACGAAAAAAACATACCCTACCTATTCCATCATTATTTTAGATGGAGATATCAATTTTGCAGTTATATTTTCTTTGCGTATTCTTTTCTCAATTTAAAATATTTTGCATTCTGTGGTAAGAAAATGAGACATAGAAAGGTTGCTGCATTACCGAATTACTTGGAAAGGTTGAAAGGCGTGAACAATAGAGGGGCATTTTATTCCTTACCAAAGCTGAGCCAAGATGTAATTTCTGTCACAGCGCGGCAAACAAAGGAATTGGCAGGCTCTTTTGGTGCCTATGATTAGACACGTCGCTTTGAGTTTCATTATTCTGTTTCCCGTGAGCGTGTCTGGTTCCAGTCAGATCCACCGGCGTGGTATTGAAAAAACGAAACTCACCTTGTACTGTGAGAGCGTGAGTAGGTTCCAGACAGTGCCCTTAAGGAGATTCGCCTTCAGCCTATTTCACAAAGATTCCTTATTAGGTTGCACGACAAACAAGCTTTATTGAACAACATACGTGTTCATTTTATTCACATTGTGGATGACTTTCTTAAAATCACAAAACAATCATGAGCATTTATGTCTTTTCCGAGTGAAACAGTGGTGCTAAGAGCGAAGGGTAATTTTTGCATATTCCTTCTGCAGTTTCTTAAAACATACGTTACTGGGTCTTTTCAGTTCGTGCCCTACTCCATGCCCTTTCATACTCCACAGGGCCACCCCCCAGTGGCGTAGCTAGAGCATATGGCGCCCGGGGCTATCCCTCAGATTGCCGCCCCCCCCGGGGGGGGGGAGGGCATGCACTTCAAAGAGGTCCGAGAGACACGTTGTATCGCCGCTAATAGTTACGTTGATCACGCAACTTACATGCACATACATGACACGGTCCAAGGCTAGACAGTTGAATACAGCGGTGACTGGCAGTACGAAAGAGAACACACAGACTGCATGATCTATCTGGGGGCTCAGAAAAACCGCATGTGACATCCATCAGAGAGCTGCGTGAACAATTACCTGGTAATCCCCTCAACACAATGCAAACATGCACATACATGACACTGTTCATGTAACCTTCATCTACAGATGACATTAAATGACCATACATCTCTTCTTAGTCTTAGAAGGACCAGTAAAACTCACTCTTTTCCAAATCTCTTTCTAAATATTATCACTTTCCATGTAATATTCCTTTGATGGGAAGAGGAGGTTTCTGAGGTGGGAGTATCAGGCAAGTGATACTACTCAGGCTCCATCTGTTCGAGCCTTCATGGAGAATCCCTCTTCATTACTACATCCACCTGACCCCGGACTCTGCAACACACTCCCTTACAGGCTCCCTCTGTGCGAGCCTTCAGGGAGAATCCCTCTTCATTACTACCTCCACCTGACCCCGGACTCTGCAACGCACTCCCTTACAGGCTCCCTCTGTGCGAGCCTTCAGGGAGAATCCCTCTTCATTACTACCTCCACCCGACTCCGGACTCTGCAACGCACTCCCTTACAGGCTCCCTCTGTGCGAGCCTTCAGGGAGAATCCCTCTTCATTACTACCTCCACCTGACCCCGGACTCGGCAACGCTCTCCCTTACAGGCTTGATTATCCACTACTCCTCTCTCCAGTGCACCTTATCTCACAGCTGACCTTGGGCCACAGCCCCATATCAGGCACCATCGGGCTCCACTTTGCTTTTTCCCGGTAAAAACATTAGTAAAATTACCTTCAAACTTAAAACATTGAATATAGCAGTAAATATAATTAGCATGCACTTTAAAGTATGTTCCACAGTAGCCCTTATGACCCGACTGCTAATTAAATAAACAAAAACAGAAAGGCCATGACAGGGCCGGCTTTAGCGCTGATGCTAAAGTCTTTTTTAGCGCCACACTAATAACCTCTTTCTCCGTAAATACCTTTACTACCACCTTCCAACAGTGCCCCTCATCCCTCCATGGCCCCCCTAGTGACCTCCTCCTCAGATTGCCTCACGCCACAAGTGCCCCTCATCTCCCCATAGCCCCTCCCCCTCATGACCTCCTCCTTGGACTCCCTCACTGCCACCATCCACCAGTGCCCCTTATCTCTCTGTAGCCTCTCCCCCTCATGACCTCCTCCTCAGACTCCCTCACTACCACCCTCCACCAGTGCTCCTCATCTCACCCTAGCTCCCCCTCCACACCATGACCTCTTCCTCGGATTCCCTCACTGTCACCCAGGGCACAAGTCCTAAAAAAAGAAGTGGGGGGACGCTGACGTCACAACAGCAAGTGATGTCATGAAAGGTGGCTTGCACCATCAGACTCATTGCCTCCCCTCGCTCACCCCTTAGATGCCATTGCATCAGAGAAGCCAGCGCATGAGCAGCGTTCTGAATGAGCTCCGATCTCGCCCCAGAGAGGCCAAAGAGTAAATGTGTGGCTCCATTTGCTCCAGTAATCGAGCACCCGTTAAAATAAGTGAGGGGACGCCATCCACCCGCCTGGTAGCCCGACTCGAACCCTGCAGTCACCCTCCACCAGTGCCCCTCATCGCTCCACAGCCCCTCCAACTTCCTCCTCCTCAGATTCCCTCACTGCCACCCTCCACCAGTGCCCCTCATCGCTCCGTAGCCCCTCTCTCATATGCATTTGTTGTTTAGCGCTACTCATATCAGTGTAGTGTGTCAGCACTTTACACCACAAACACATTATACAGAGACAATGAATCATACAAGTATGTAAATCAGTCTACAGGGAATGTCACATAAGCCAATGAGGATTACAAGGTGTAGGAATCACATGTCATCCATACTGGTGGGCAGTATATTTTAAGAGGGTTTGGTCTGGGGAAACACAACCTTAGGATTTAAAAGAGTATTCCATTGGGTCAACTTTACTGATAAAAATGTATCTCTGCCCAAACATACTCATTTTAGCAACATTAGAATGATGAAAGACTGAGGAAGTTCTAACTATATCACAAAACAAATCTATACCATTCATGTTTGTATGCAGCTCTTTGGTGACAGTTCATTGGTCACTGCCCTATGTTAGGGTTGTAACTTCTGAACTGCAAGTAACACAAGGATCTCTGTGGCAAAGGCAGCAACCCACTGAGCTTCCACACAAAATACAGTTCATCTGCATTTAAAAACTACTAACAGACAAATAATTGCTCTCCAGCGAATCATTAATCACCAGCGTTATTGGGGCATCTTTTATTGTCTTATTGTTGTCCTGCATCGGCCATGATAATGATAAAAACTATTTAAATGAAGCGCACACGAAGTACGTGTCCTGCTGGACCTGCGCATTTTTTTTAAAAGAAAAGAAACAAATTCTCTTACCTACTACTGCACTGAATTATCCACGGACGCAGCAGAGCAGACTGCCCCAGCCCACAAGGTCCTCACGAGAGTGCGTAGTGGTGAAGCGCGTGACGCGTCACCGCTACGTTCTCATCGCGAGGGCCGCGCAAAAATGTAGCCCAGGGCCATCATTGGTAGCGCTGGCGCGCGCTCTCCGAGATTGACGGCCCTGGAGCAGGCTGGGAATGGATGGGACCAGTATACGCGGGCGGCGCTGCGCGGGCAGATTAACGGTCATCAACAATCATCATGGTGGCAATTTTGCAGCAGCAGGCGCTGACGCACTGGCGCACTACAACCAAGTAGGTCAGTGCGCGCAGCTTGTACTCAAAGTGGGCCGCCCGGCCGTGCGCGCCGTTGCGGACTTTATAATTTATTTAGTGACACTGTGTCCCTAAATAAATTATAAAGGCCGCCGCAGCCGCCCTAAATATAGTGCCGCATGGGGCAGTCCGCCCCCACCTAGCTACGCGCCTGACTGAGTGTGAGTGAACTATGAGGATCGCTCTAAAAAAATTCAATGTTTGTCACAAAGGTGCTATAGAGAGATGAGGTGCATTGTTGGTGAGTGATAGTGAGGGAATTCATGGAGAAGGAGGAAATGGGGGAGGAGCGCCAAAAATGACTATTGCACCGTGCGCGGCCAGTGCTAGGGCCAGCCCTGGCTGGGAGTCTTAGCCCCCCACCCCCGAAGTTCGGGTCTAGTTGCGCCCCTGGACTCCACACACTTCCACCTCCCGCTGCAGCGTGTGCACCCTGAAGCTGACATTCTGGTAGTGTCAACTGTCAACGCTGTATAAAGCAAATGAAATAACAAAATTAAATAGAGTGGTTAATCCTGCGTCGTGGGTGCGTTACGTCCCCTTCACACCCCTCCCATGGGACACAACTCTCGCAGCCGCCAAGCGGCCTTTCAGCATTGCCACAGATCCAACCTTCGAGTTTTAAAGCATCTTTTAATGCAGGAGAACTCTCTATGTCAAGTAAACCTATGAGTTCTTGTCCATTATTGCCCCTCAAATGATGGTGTCCCATTTTCAGTGCCCCCTTTGGATAGTAAATAGTCATTTTACCCTTTTCTCTAGAATGTAACCCCAGCCCATTCTTTACCACCCACCCCCAAGATTTTTAACTCTGCCTTTTTAACATCGCTGGAGACAGCGAGCTGGGTACCCCTCAAGTCTTATTCTTGAATCTCCAGAGGAGAGCACCTGCGATCACACTCACAACCAGAGCGGTGCGACAGGTGCAGCTGCACCTGACCCTGACTTTGATGATGGGGGCGCTGTGTTTAAAAATAACTTATGGGTTTAAAAGCAGTGAACTTCTTTGGACGTACAGCAATTTCAGGCAAAAATAAAAATGTGAAGTTAAGTCTAGTGATTAATGTTTCTGCTGCTGAGAGATCGGAATATTGTCTAGTGGCAGTTTTGATGCATCATAAAGTAGCGCAGAAGGTTATGTGCCTGCTGCAGAGCACAGAACTGAGTGTGAGTGAGCTATGACAAGCGCTTTAAAAAATGAAATGTATTTTAGAGAGGCTGTGTGGAGGTATGAGGGCACTGCTGGAGGGTGGCAGTGCGGAATTCGTGGAGAGGGTGCCCACGGGGAGGGCGTCAATACAGACTGTCACCCCAGCATCATCGGCGCTACAGCCTGCCCTGCTCACAAGACCCGAGCAGTGGAATGCACGTCACTGCGCAGACTTAACCCCTGGTCTTCCGTTACACACCTTCCTTCCTCTGTGAAGATACTGCTCGTGGAAAAACTCTTGGCATTAAACAGACATAAGATGCGGACCCACGGAGCGCAATAAATATGGCAACTGCTGAAGGGAGGGCGGGGCCTCGTGACCCACACTTGAACCAGAGCCCCCCCACCACCCCCATCCAGCAATGGCAATACATGGCATATTGCACCTCTGTGTATTATATAGCTATAGTTCTGTTACTTTAATAACTTTAAATAAATCAGCATTGAGGGTTGTCAGCGGCGCTGGACGCTGACAAGGAAAAGGTCACGGGTGAAAGATGACGAAGAGGCAGAAATGTGAAGAGCGCATAAAGCATACACAAAGTGTTCAAAGAGTATCTACAGTGCACACAAAGCGTACGAAGCATACACATAGATCGCACAAAGCGTGCACAAAGTGTTCAAAGTCTAAGTATCTACCGTGCACACAAAGCGTTCATCACCAGCGTTGGAGCATCTTTTATTGTCTTATTGTTGTCCTGCATCAGCCAGGATAATGATAAAAACTATTTAAATGAGGCGCACACGAAGTACGTGTCCTGCTGGACCTGCGCATTTTTTTTAAAAGAAAAAAACACATTATCTTACCTACTACTGCACTGAATTATCCATGGACGCAGCAGAGCAGACTGCCCCAGGCCACAAGGTCCTCACGAGAATGCGTAGTGGTGAAGCGCGTGACGCGTCACCGCTACGTTCTCATCGCGAGGGCCGGGCAAAAATGTAGCCCAGGGCCGTCATTGGTAGCGCTGGCGCGCGCTCTCTAAGATTGACGGCCCTGGAGCAGGCTGGGAATGGATGGGACCAGTATACGCGGGAGGCGCCGCGCGGGCAGATTAACGGCCATCAAACAATCATCATGGTGGCAATTTTGCAGCAGCAGGCGCTGACGCACTGGCGCACTACAACCAAGAAGGTCAGTGCGCGCAGCGCGCTGCTTGCACACTCAAAGCTGGCCGCGCGCGCCGTTGCGGCCGCGGCGGACTTTATAATTTATTTAGAGACACTGTGTCCCTAAATAAATTATAAAGGCCGCCGCAGCCGCCCTAAATATAGTGCCGCCTGGGGCGGTCCGCCCCCACCGCCCCCCCCTAGCTACGCGCCTGCCACCCCCTCTTAAGAGCATCCCAAGCACCAGCACGTCTTATCCTCATGAACAATGATCTAATCACCCCCACCCTTATTGAAGTCAATTGACTCCCCTTGCCAGCCTGCACCAGCTTTAAAACCCACTGCATCATTTACACAAACATCATGACCAGCACACCATCTCTGCACACCCGCAGCCAGGACGCCATCACATAGCAGACTAGCTAGCATACCTTTTCCATCTCTGCATCCTGGTTCATGAAACACTATCCCCATATCCAGCAGGACCTCGGCAATTCTGTTTCAACTTGGGAAATATTTGCCATTCTATTTCAACTTGGGAAAGATTTGACGACTTTGGGGCATATTTACAAGGGCTTTATCTCTTCTAAAGCCAAAAAAGCGGAGATAAAAAATCGCCTTATTAACAAGAGGGTGCTAACATTCATTAGCGCATGTTAGCACCCTTTTACCCGACGCCTCCCTTTGCATCTCTAATGAGATGCAAAGTGGGCGTCACTGGGCAGTACAGCCTTGTAAATATCGCTGATGTGCACGTTGCGATATTTACAAGGCTGCCAGCGTATTTTAGCAGACGTTAGTTTGGGGCGAAAACTGCTGTTTTCGCTGACAACTAACGTCTGCTAAAATGCAGACGTAGGCATACCTAATATGGGGTTGGATTGTGCCGATACGACCACAGGGTCGTATCAGCAAGGTTATCGCCGTTTTGCAGGGAACATCGCTGGAAAACCCTCCATCGCTGGTAATTATATCGCCCTGGGGAAATGCGTTGTAAATAACGCACTAACAGAGTGATATAATCCAGCGATATTTATCGCCATCCTTGTAAATATGCCCCCAACATTTTTAAAGAACTCTACATCACAATGCATGAACCATCCACAACCCAGCTTTCTATTTTATTACTTAGTGGACTATAGGCCTGTCTTTGAACATGTACAGCTCCCTGCTACTTTTGGCTAGGGTTTCGCAATAGAAATACCATATGCATACATACAATCATATATATATTCATGTACAACCCTTGTGTGGCTTTCCACCTGACTTAGGGCCTGATTTAGATCTTGGCAGATTGGGTCGCGCCATCACTTTTTTGACGGTCAGCCTGCTCTATTTAGATGCTGGTAGTTCGACAGACAAAAGACTGTCGGAGTGCCGTTGACTCCACTAGGTATGTTCACTAGCGTCGACGGCGCAATAGTCAAAAGCGGCTGAGGGAGGGTGGCCCGCAAATTTCTCTGGAAGGCTAATCCCAATGTGCCTTCCCGCTGACATGACTGTTGTGGGGAAACCTCCACACCTGAGTTGGCGGATTGAAAGGTATATAAGGCAGAAACTCACCTTTTCTCACTTTCACACTTCCTTTTCCTCCATGGACCCAAGCATCTCTTACAAGCAATAGCATGCCAATGTGCAATGCATATGTCTGTAATGTTGACATTTAAGAAATGTATAGAAACACACCTGTATGACCACATTATATGTATACATTTGGTGCAAGCATCCTTCAAAAAAATGGACACAAACAAAACAGGATATCAATCAAAAGGTCACCATGCAGATGTGTTTAAATAAATTTGGAACATTTGTAAAATTAAAAACATTTGCCTTTACACATCATTGTGATAAGTGCAGTGTAACTTGATGTAGAAATTGCACTAGACAAGGTGTAACCGTTACCATATTAATTTCCTGTCAAATCAATGTCAGTCCGAAATTTGAGTCATTCAATATATTAATCCATGTAATATTTCCTCTTGTCTAGTGCAAGCCCTGTACTATATCCAATTTCAATTGTGACATCATTTTATAAGATATAATGCATCTGTTGTTCGGGTGAGTGTGGCTGTTTGTGTTACCGGAGAGTGGTTTCTAATGTATGTGTGTGCTGTTGAGGTGCTGGGTGTGGTTGTTGTGTATGTAGATGTGGTGGTGCATGTGAGTGTGGCGGTAGGTGTGGTGTCTATGGGTGTGCTGGTGGTGCATGTGCGTGTGGTAGTGGGAGGTGTGAGTGGGTATGCTATGGCGATGGTGCATGTGGGTATGGTGGTAGGGGTGTCTGTGGGAGTGCTTGTGGTGGTGCATGTGGGTGTGATGAAAGGGGGTGTCTGTGGGTGTGCTGGTGGTGGTGCATGTGAGTGTGGCGGTGGGGGTCTGTCTGCGGGTCTGCTGATAGAGGTGGATGTGGAGGTGTCAGTGGATATGTTGGTGGGGGTATCTGTGCATGTGTTGGTGGTGCATGTGGGTGTGGTGGAGGTGTGGGGTGATGGTTTTGTGTGTGTGGTGTCTGTATGTTGTTTGTGTGTTTTTAGTGTGTTTGTTTTTATGTGTGGATGTGCTGCTTTTATGTGTTGGAGTGGGTGAATGCAAAGGTGTGCATGTGCTTGGGACAGGGCTGGGAATATGGTAATGGGATGGGGAAGAGGTGGGAGTTGCAGCACAAGGTTGGGATGGTTGGGAGGCTAAGGTCAGTGAGGAGGCTAGACCTTTGTAAGCCAGACATAGCACTGTGAATGCCTTCCAGGTATGCTGGCATTTGTTGCATATTGGAAATAAGCCCCTGGATGGCACTCGGGAGTGCAGTCTGGCCTACAGAGATGTTTTGTAGGAGGTCAATAGCCTACTCACTAAGCGCAGCTGGAGCAATGGGGTGGGGGAGGGCTCAGTGGCGTAGCTAGGGTGATGTGGGGGGCAGACCGCCCCAGGCGGCACTGTTTTGGGGGCGGCGGCCACGCGGCACTGCTGGCCCGTTGCGGCGGCCTTTATAATTTATTTGGGGACACTCACTGTCTGACACTTTGTCATTCAGATTCCCCAGTCCCCAAATAAATTATAAAGGCCGCCGCAACGGGCCACCAGTGCCGCGCGTGCGCGGCCCTGTTTGAGTGCAAGCAAGCTCACCTGCTTGCAACTGCTGTCTGCAGCGCACGCACGCTGCACGCACCACCACCTAGCATAGTGGTGGTGGTGTGGTGCGTGCGTGAGTCGCGACCGGGTCACCGAGGTCAGAACATGCAGTCTCTCATGGGCAATGCCAACCTCCTGTGCACTGCCGGGCAGCATGCTGCCTCTTCTGGCGCCCTGCCCTCATGCACTGTAGGAGCGGGGCCGGTCTGACGCCTTTGACTCAGCATAGTGACAGCAATGAGGGAATGCTGCCAGCGACAGAGGGGTGTTGGTGTCTCCTCTGCCCCAGTCCTGCAAGTCGTCCAGGTGAATCAGAGGCCAAACAAGTTTTCTGTCAAGTAAATTCCTCTCCTTCATAAACAAGGTAGGTGGGTGGTGACGAGGGGGGAGTATTCTTGGACCAGGCCTGAGCAAGCCGGCTGCTGGCTACGGATCGGCAGCATAAGGGAGACTAGTGGGCTCTTCATCCTGTGTGAGAGTACAGCAGAGAGAGAAGAGGGACAGATGGCAGATCACGCAGTCAAAGACTTCCCAACCGCGGCGGAGGACTGGCGGGAGGTGGGGGCTGGGGTGCGCCACTCCGCCATGACCTAGTTCAGATGTGATTAACTCTGCCTTCCTTTATGTCCGGCCTGCTGTTCTTAGCTTTACTTCCGGTGCCAGCTGCGCCCCTCCATATGCCCAAACCATGAACATTTCAGGCATTGCCCTGCAACCGTGCCAAGCTGCCAAGAAGGTGAGCTGGGATTATTTTAAGAGTGTATCCCCCTTACCCTGATTAGAAGCAAGGGTCCCTATTTGGACAAAGGTACCTACCTCTGCCAACTAGAGACCCCCCATTTATAACACCTACCAACTTAGTTATTTATATTTCTAGAGTTTTTTTTTTTACATTAAATCAAACTGCCTCTGACTCTGTATTAGTCTGTCTGTAGCTTGCTTTCTTATGGTTTTTCAGTCAGCTTTCCCTCTCCCCTTACATATTTTGTGGACTGTCTAGTAGTGGTATTGTAAGACTCAAGAACCCATTCGTCCTTACTACTACTAGTACTACTACTCTGCTGTGCAGATTGCATGCCAAAGTGAGGTATTCTACGCATGTTTGTTGAGATGAGAAGGCTTACTTTTACTTTCTCATGCTCAATCAGTAAATAAAATGATGGTCACCTTCGACACCCCAAAGTGTTGTATTTTACTTTTTCTTGTCTAGGCCTAGTACTATTTTTATTAGCAGCAATTGATAGTGAACAACTGATTACCGTGCACCATAGCTGGAAGGAAGTATGAGGAGGAGTATGGCACCATTATATGTTCCAACCAAGAGAGATCTCATGTCCAATTGTCCAACCAGTTGGCCACTCTTTCTTTTCAAAAACTCAGATTCACCCATAGCTCTAGACACTGATTCCAGTCCTTTGGGTTGTCCTCCTCTTGAGAGGCTTTTCAAAAATTGCCACCAATAAAATGCCCAACTGGATACTTTATTATTTTTGATAGGACATACAGTCTACTCTACTACTCTAGTAGTACCTGAATTGTAGTGATGTGTATGGTGTATATATTGTATTTTCAATCTTGCTAGTGAAAAAACATAAATAGGGGGAGGCGTATATGGCATCTAAAAAATTTGACATTTTTTCTAGGCGTACCGATCACCAGTGCCGGGGCCAGCGGCAACGGAGACACCAGTCAGGAAGGAGCTGATGCAGCATCTGCATGGGGTGAGCCAGCAGCAGTGGCGTGCGGTGGTAAGTCATATTCCTTACTCATTGACGATACACTCGCTGAAAGGGTGTACCCTCTGTACTGTTGAGACTAAGTTATTGTAAACAGTTGAAGAAGACCCCCTTTGCTTAGCATTAGCGGGAGTTGAGTAACTAATGGCCTCTTCTGTCTTCAACTCAGCAGACAAAGTTTTATGAAGAAGACTTAGAGTCAGACGACCGTAATGGGTTGATAGAAAAGGGAAAGAAGGATAGAAGGAGGAAGGAAGGGTGATATGTAATATATGACTGGCAGAGAAGGATGCGTGGGTGAATGAAGGGGGCCCGGGATGCATATAGGTGGCTGATAGGATGCATGGGTAGTTGAAGGATGTCTGAAAGGTGAAAGAAAGGATGCCTGCCAGTGCCTGGATGGGTGAAACTGTATGGGTGAAAGGAATCGTCCGAGGTGTTCGATGGGTCACACTCAAAGGCAAGCATGGGTGGTGGTTAAAATGACAAATGTATGTTGTTGGTGAAAGGTTTGTTGAGATTGAGAATGATAGCCATGTTTGAATGGCTGGATGCCTGGATGGTATTAAATCATAGCATAGGAAGAGACTGGATGTAGAGAATGTAAAAGAAAATTAAACCGTGCCAGAGTAGCAAAGCCAAGGGTGAAGAATTAAAAAAATAATGCTAGAAGAGCAATGCAATGATAAATTGAAAAATCGCTGGGAAGAGGTATAAACAAGATTATTTTTTTTCCTTCTAGATTTTTGATTCAAGACTGTATTTCAGAATACTCCCGTGACTCACAGTAGTTGGCAAGCACAACATATATATTGTGTTTGTACCTACCCATCATCAATCGCCTCCCTCCAACTCCGAGGCCCACTCCCACACCCTACCCATGTCATTTCGATCGTGCCAGCCATGTGTGGCCTATCTGCTGCATGTTTACAATGAAACAATATTAGGACCTCAAGTTGTGCCGTTTATCATTATTCATATTAATAATGATATCATCTGCTTTATTGTAGTAGTCAGTGTGAAAGTGAAATTGAGCATTTGCCATTGAGTATGGCCATAATGAAAAATAGATAATTGTGTAGGACAGCTGTCCCACCTACAGACAGTGGTAAAGTAACGTGAGTCTGAAACACGATTATGTCTGTCTAGGGCACAAGCTGACTGAGATGGGATGCCTACAACGTTAATTTAGCTAAAAAAGAGAGAGAATAGAAGAAGAATACTTGTCTATTCCATAGTGACTAATGCTTGAAACTCTAATCACATCCAAATCTTAGGGGCAGAGGAAGTGAGGATACCACAAATGTTATGTACTGCTAGTGCTACTGTGCCACTACAATTGTATTTGTATAATTTTGTGTTACTGTTTTGATAAGAGTATTGGTTTCAATTGTCTTTTTTCTTTCTTGATATAGCTACTCCTTCCAACCTAACAGGCAGGAGTTAGCAGCCAGGGCCTGGCAACGGAAGCTAGGCCTTATGATGAATATCGGCGGCTGGTGGTTCAGGTGGAGGAGGAGGTAGCAGCTGCAGCCTCCAATGCCCCGGGCCCCAGCCAGGCCCCCCCCACCAGTTTCTCTGATGGTATGGCACCGTGGTCTATCAGCCAGCCACTGCAATTCAAACACTGTTGCCCCCTCCTTGTTGTTCCTGCCAAACATTTCATCGCCACATGCTCCCCAGGATGGTGCGCCTAGAGGCCAGGATTGAGGAGCAGTTCCATGCCCTAGAGCACAAGATCCGGCAAGCCCGCCGCTAGACCTCAGTATTGACCCTTGCCTCTTTTTTAATCTTATTTTGGTGGGTGGAACTTGTTGGGGAGAGGGTAAGAATGTGGGAGTTGGGGAAAACTTGGGTATTCTTTTTTTATGGACATTTATGGACAATTGGAATTTTTCCTAGACATTGGTTGGGGTTAGCGAGAGGGAAGGTCAGGTGTTGTGGATTTCTTTCATTCATTGTAGTTTATTTGTTAGGGGAATACATTATTTATAGTTTTTTACATGTGATGTAAATCTTTTTGGGCGGGTTACTCTTTTACTTCGCATAGTTTCCTTTGCTGCATGGCCGCCGCCAGTTTTTGAAATCTGCTGATAGTGTAACACACCAAAAGATAGATGCTGTACCCTCACTTGTCCTACTACTGTTAGTCTCTCCTCCTAATAAATGCAGTCTGCAACTAAAACCCTATGAACTCGGAAGTGTGTGTGAATTAATTAATTTACATAGTTTATACATCATGCCTCCCCTACACTTCTTCTCTTAACTGTGATTGATGTTTAGGCGAAGCGATGGCTGCATGGTAATGATTTGGTTTCCCAAGGTGCCATGGTGGTGGTAGTAGCAGACACCGACAGTGGCATTTTCAAAAAAAGGAAATGTGACAGTCAGTCACCCGAGGGAGACTAGGTAAGGAGTCATACATGAAGAAGACTGCCAAACAAGAAACCATGATGATAAACAGTGCTAAAGTAACTTAAAACAGAATAGTGGGCTAGCCTAGTACAAGTTACAGCACAAACTGAAGTCGTCTCGAGCTATGAAGCGGACAAACATAACCTTTAGTGGTGGAACTAGGATGATGAATCGATGCTGGCAATTAATTATGATGGATTATGTTCCTCTGGAAAAAAATTGAATATCAAATACTGTGCATGGGTGGGCAATCTAATCTATATATTGCCAGTGTGGGCTATAGTATATATATTTAGGGCAGAAGAAGCTCCTCGCCCTGCCTTGAGTTAGTGTTGCTATCACCACATCCGCCCTGGCAAGTGTTTGATCAATTATTGGTGTATATTGTATTTAATCATACCTCAATATAAATCACACAGCCCTGGTAAGAAGGTTAGTGTTACATGAATGGTTGGTAAGGGGGAGTTGGGAAAGGTTTGACAAAGACAAACTACACATGGAAAACACACATTCATCTTGGCAGCCAACCATCATAAATCTGTTAAGGGAGAAAACGGAAATGCATGCATGATGATTATGATGATGACTTGATGATGAGTAGTACTAGACTAGTACAGGGCAGGATAATAAATATGCAATTGCCTGTCTGCCCTCAGAGAGACCCAGGTTGCATACATGTTATTTTCTGTTGTACTGGGCTTCCTTGAAAAGATAGCAAATAAAATATAAAAAATCTGTAGGAGTCAAATATAAGCAAACATAAAAAACACACACAGTCGTAATGATTGAAGACAAAAAATGAATCAAATGAAATGATCTATATTATTGCCAAATTGGGAATTGCATCTCTGCATTCCTCTTGGTCCTTCCTTGGATGGTCCATCCGTCAATCTTAGGTGCCTGGTGGATGCAGTTTGGTATGGTAAGTGTGAGTTACTTTTCCCAATCTGGCGCATGGTGAAGGCCAGACCTGTAGATGGAAAAACAAAAAGGATATTGAAAAATCAAGGAGAAAAGTTAAACTGCACAATTAAGGAGGAGTGCAACAAGAAGACTTTCAGAGGCAGCATGGATAAATCATGTCTGTTCCCAGCAGTTGCCTCCAACAACAGGAGAAGGCCCCCACCCAACCTCCACATAGCTTCGAATTTGAGCCAGACAGCACTGAGAACACACACACACAGCAACATAGCATTTTCAAAATTAAGTAAAAAATCAATGCACCACTGTGAGTCACACCTCACTCACCACCACCACTACACAGACATGTAGGTCTGGTTTTGTTGTTTATCTTTAGGCCACTTCACACCCTGAGTTATTCCACCAATCATCTCTGATCCTCCTGACTCTGAGTATGGTATGGTCATGGTGTCCAACTCTGTACCAAAAGTGTCCCTAGTGAGTCCAGACTCATCCAGACTCAAAATGCAATTGATCGGCCTGCAGTAGTACAATTTTGCTATTGAACAACAAGAAGGGAAAGATTGGCTTGAATCACTTTTTTGTGTGTAGAATAGTAGACATCATGCACAACAAACAACAATCACTCAGCATGCAAGGCATGTCATCATTTACCTGTTCTTCCGGGGCAGTCCATCTATAGTCCCTGACTATAGATATATAGTCAGGGCCCAGGTTTGGAGGCAGGCACATATTTCACATTAGTGTTCTCTATCCAATGTCTGGCTTGTGGGAAATGGCTTTAGGGCGAAGCAAGAGTGGGCTTACTCAGGGGAGGGGAGTTGGCCGAACGGCTAGGGCGGTCAACCCCGAATCTGGGGGACTGGGTTCGAGTCTCGGCAATGACGCTGAATATCCTGTGATTCTGGGTAAATCACTTAATCTCCCTGTGCCTAACCAAAATGACTGTGTGTCCTCATGTAACGTAACTGGTACTATGTTCGCGCTATATAAAACTCTGCAAAAAAAAAACTTCACTGACTGCGCAAAGTTGCAACACCAATTTGGCAATAAAAGAGCAAGACTTGGAGATGGATTTGTTGTGAACCAGAAATACAGTGACACACACAAATAATAAAGTAAATAATGTTCCTCATCTATAGCTTCTATTTTTTTTTGGGAGCATCAAAGAAAGAAAGAATGTAACTAGAAAATGAAAGAGCCTAGTAGTTGTCAGGGAAGCAGAGCTTGTTCTCAAACTCTGGTGGTTCTCCCGGAAGTAGGTCACCTAACACACTACTTCCATGACCTGAGTCACCGTCATCATCTTCCTCCTGTGCTGCTTCAGGGATGGTGTAATCCGATAGTATAAAGTGCTGATTAATTTTATCATGGGTAACCTTTCCATGTTTTGGGTTGAGAGACTGGTCCTTCTCACTGTCAGAATGGCACCAGCAACACTGAAAACACACTTAGCAGAGACACTTGCTACGGGGCCAGCCAGATAGTTTATCACCAGCCTGCTGAGCACTGGCCATTGGTGCCTTTTCCAATGCCAATACAACAATGGGTTTTGATCAAAGTAGACCTCTGTTGGATCATCCAGATAGACCTGGACCATCCGCTCAATGGTCATGGGTGCTTCGCTTTGCTCAGCCTTGTTTGCCTTTGTCTCAGCACTGGACTTAAGCTCTCCCTGTAGAAAACATTCCTGTGCCGATTTTGGGGCTGATCCTGTTCTTTTTGTTGAGGATGTTGTTCTTGGTGTTATTGGTGGTTTTGGCTGCTGTGAGCCAACCACACTGCCCTCAGGCTCTGAAGTTGAACTTGTACACTGCCCTGCAGTACTTGTTGTACCCTAGAGGAGCTGGCCTCTAATTCCTAGCCGTTCTTTTTGTAGCTGACTGGCTTGAACAGCTATCCACGTTTTGCAGCTGGCAACATCTCCATCTGAAAAAGCAATGAAAGTGTGCAGTAATGGTTTGGACTGTGAATCAAGAATTGTGGCTCAAATGCACTGATTGGATGACACAGCGCCTCTTTGCACCCTTGTATTTTCAGATAAGCAGTGGGTTAAGCACTCCACCAACCTATATGCTTATTTTTCATCCACACCTGTGTACATTGCAGACACCTCCTTCAGCTGTTCCTGTAGTATGTGCAACAATGGCATAGCTTGGCCCATAGTACAGTTCTCTTTGCTGACTTTACGTGTGAAGACCTCTAAAGGAAGCAGCATCTCTGTCAGGCATTTAACTAGGCCTCATTTGTCCATCTCAATGAATCATGCCTTTCACAATAGCATCCTCTCGTTGAATGACATATTCATTGATTGGTCTGTACTTCTCAAACAGATGTTCAAGTATGTAATAAGTTGAGTACCAATGTGTTGTAATCTCCTGGAGGAGTGCTTTAACTGGCATTCTATTACCACATTTAATGATCCTAAGCTTCTTCCAGGCTTTAAAAGAATGGCTGAAATGTGTGCAGATTCTTCTGCAGGTGGTCAGCAAGTTGCTGACTCTGTCTTCTTTTTTCATAAAGTCTTGAACAATGATGTTAATGCAGTGCGCCAAACACAGCGCCCTGAAATAGGCACCATTGGCCAGGGTCTTAACTATATCACTGCCATTGTCCGTGGCAACAAAACCAATGTTAAGCTCTCTTGGCTGCAGCCATTCAAAGGCCTTGTTGTCAAAGTCTTACAAAATGTTTGCAGCAGTATGAGATTTCTCCATAGCAGACATGGCTACAGGTGCATGTTTCCGAGAGGCATTCAAAATCTCAGCAGTGTCAACACCTGCAGATATATTTTCTCTAACCCCTACAAAAGAGATCCAGTGTGCAGTGATGCACATGTAATCAGTGGCTTGGCAACTGGTCCACATGTCTGTTGTCAGGTGGATAGTGTCCTGCAAAGCTTGTACAAGCAATTCCAGCACGTCGTGATGTAGTGCTGGGACAGCAACTCCGGCAAAAAAGGACCGGCTGGGAACCTTGCATTTCAGGCAGATGGCAGCAACAAATTCACGAAAACCCACCCCTTCCAAAAGAAAAAGGAGGCGGTCCAGTGCTCACATTTTAGCCAGCTTCGCATTGTCCAAAATGACGTTGGGTGGTTGCGTTCATACTGCCCCTGCGACCTAAACTTGCTGAGAATGGTAGCCTGGATTTTGTTCTTTTCTGGTGCCACTGATGCAGGTGACTTCTTGACACCAGATGTTAGGCTCAATGTGCGTTTTTTCACTGCGGTACTCTCTTCCCTTGGACCCCATGGTGTCTCAGCCTGACTCTTGTGCCATTGCTGTGTTGCTGATGATAATGTGGGTGGTCCCACTGCAATGCTGGAGACAGGGCTGCTTTGTGTACCAGAGAAAATGTCTCCCTCTTGTTCACCTTCCACCGTGATCAGATCTTCTTCATCCCCTCCACCAACAACACTTGCAGTTTTTTGGCCGCCAAGATGCGCCTCCCGCTAGATTAAGTGGTGTTTTCTCAGATGAATTGTTTGGCCTCCGGTACCATAGTTTGTACCAAGCTTACCCCGACTAACACCTACTCCACAAATGGAGCATATAGCAATGTTCAACTCTTTCCTGCTAACCAAAAAGAAGTCCCAAACTGGGGAGGTACATATTCTGACACTGTTGGTGTCACTTGCAATGTTGGATGAACTGATAGGTGGGTGTGACGTTTGACTCTCTGCAGTACCTACTTCTACTGAGGTGGTTGTGGCAGATGTAGTTCACTGCCGGGACTTTCTAAATATGGCAGCTGGAGGTGGTGTTGGTGGTATCCGTGTTAGTGGTATCTGTGCCACATCCCTCACCGCAATTTTGGATGGGGTAAAGTCGTTCTCCACTGAGGCGGAGCTAATGTTCATGATGACTGGCTTGTCATCATCCTCCTCTTCTACATCTACCTCCATAACTCTAAGGCTTTCTGGAACCTTTCTATTCCCTAGCCTTGTCTTGTGGCGTGTCTCACTCTCAGACTGAAGTGGGATCCAAGGGGCTTTTAGATCATCAGAAGGGGGGCTTGCAGAAGAAGTTAATGGACTGATCCCATTTTCCTTGCTGGGAATCTGGAAGACAATGGATCTTCTGAAAGAGTGGCTTGCTCTTCTTCTTCCTCAGCAGGAAGCTTGATCTCCTGAACTGCCTCTACTTCAGGAGGAACAAATACTATTGGGGGTGGTGGTTGCGGCTGTTGTTGCCCATTTATCTGAGTTTCCTGCATTGATTGGGTGCTACTTTGCGATAACGATAAGTCAATTTCAACATCACTGCTCGTCGGCGTGGCCGTGATTAGATTGGCTACCTCTGCGACAGACATGGGCTTGGGCCTAAGTTGGCGTGGTGAGTCCACTGATGCGGGGGTGCTGCTCCTAGCTTGCTCCCCTCACACCGATGCAGCAGGCGCAATTTTTGGTTTCCCAAAAAAGGTCTTCGGCGACAAACCGGTGGTGATAAGCGGCAGTGCCTCCTTTTTCTCACTGGCAACTTTCTTGGCACTGGACCTGGTACCTTTCTTTGGGGCCATCTTGAAGATGTCAGTTAGTACGCAGTGGCACAAGTTGGAGAGATGGCTGTCTGTGGTCACACGTCATGTGATGCCGTGCGCAGGACACAGACCTTCTGTCTGACAGTACAATGGGTGATGTTGTCTCCTCCTCTTTTGTGCACCTAAAAGTAAAGAAGCGAGAAGTGAAACGTGGCATTAAAACAATTACCAATACAGTGTAACCATTTGTGAGACTTTGACAAAAATAATGGCTTTCATGGTGTACTGTGTTACGGTGTACACTACAGTAGTACAGTCAGGAAGGATAGGAAAGAAGAAGAACAACAACAAAAATACAAATGTAACAGTTTGGCATTGTGCATCACATGTGATGCAGCACTCGGGGAGCTGCAGCTGACAAATGACAGTGGAAGCAATAAGCCAAGGGGAACAAAGGGAAGACAGACAAGCCGGCCTATGTGGCAAAAGCACACTAACTGCCTCAACAAAATGGCCGCCAGCCACATGTCACTCAACAGCAACAAGCAGGAGGCCTGGAAAACAATGAACTCAAGAAGGTCTATATGGAGTATGGACACAGATTTTACAAAATGGCCCCTGGCCACATGGGGAGGCTCAGCCAAGGCAAATGATAGCACACTATTACAATCACTCTCACACTCTGGCCAGACAAAGGAGCCATGTTAAACAACACATGTTTACTGCACCAATGCCAAAAAAGGAATTCCAAAGGGCTGAAACAGTTTGCAAGTTACAACCACACATATACAACAAAGCAATTTAATTTAACACACATGAAAAAAAGCTTAGTGAAATAAATACAACAAAAAAAAACATTTTGTATTTTTAATCCACTGCCGTCCATGGCCTAAATGATGTTTAAATTCAACAGACACCACAGAAACAGTTGTTTCATGCACCCATGTGTAGCTCAGGGCCTATTGCTTGGAAAACCCATTGGCAGACTAGGCCACATAGTAAATCAATTCAAATCAATATTGCAAATGTATTAAAAACATGGAGAAAATGTAGTGAACTGTGCTACCTTTTTTGCTGAATAAAAGAAGAAAATATTTCATGCAAAACAACAACCAGCAAGAGGACATGGCCACCACGAAGAAGGCAAGCAGGTCTAAGGCAGAAGCACTCTGGCTGCCTTCACAAAATGGCCACCAGCCACAAGGCTAGGCCACAACAACAAGCATTAATAATAAGCCTACAAAGGGAAGACAGTTCAGGCCTATTGCAAAAGCACACTGGCTGTCTTCACAAATTGGCCACCAGTCACATGGCCAGGCAACTAAAACAAGTAATAATAAGCCTACTAAGGGAATAGAATGCAGGCTTAAGGCAAAAGCACACTGGCTGCCTTCACAAAATGGCCGCCAGCCACATGGCCAGGCCACAACAACAAGCAGTAAGCCAGGAGGAACAAAGGAAAGACATGCAGACCAATAGCAAAAGCAAGGTAACTGCCTCCACAAAATGGCCACCAGCCACATGGTCACAACACAACAATAACAAGCAGGAGGCTTGGAAAACAATGAACTCAAGCAGGCCTATACGGTTGGACACAGAATTTACAAAATGGCTCCTGGCCACAAGTTTGAGGTTCAGCCAAGGCAAATGATGGTCCACTATTACAAACACACTCACACACTGGCCAGACAAAGGAGGCATACTAAA
The DNA here is from genome assembly GCF_964204655.1 of Triturus cristatus. Taxonomy (NCBI): domain Eukaryota; kingdom Metazoa; phylum Chordata; class Amphibia; order Caudata; family Salamandridae; genus Triturus; species Triturus cristatus. Next base: position 1,374,721,658 of record NC_140591.1, read on the forward strand.
CAACACATCTTTCATGCAACAATGGCAAAAACGAAAATACACAAGGCTAAAATAAATGTTTGCAAGTTACAACCACACACATCCAACAAAGGCATTTAACACACATGAAAAAAATAAAAAGTGAAATACCCCCCACAAAACATTTTGTATTTCAATCCGATGCCATGCATGACCTAAATGATGTTTAAATTCAACAGATACTACAGAAATAGTTGTTTCATGCACCCATGAGTAGCTCTGGGCCTACTGGTGGAAAGGCCTATTGGCAGACTACTGAGCTACATAGTGAATAAAATAAATATTGCAAATTGATTTCAAAAGTTGGAGAAATTGTAGTGAACTGTGCAACATGTTTCTTTTCAAAAGAAGAAAAATGACTTACAAAGAAACAACTAGGCCCCTACTAAAACTATTGGTCACCCACCGCAACAATTTTTTGAAAAAAAATTATGAAATGTACAAACAAATCTAGGTGCATGGCCCCAATCAAACAAATACCAATTTTCCAACCTACTTGTGAAATCTCAAATTCAAAAGTCCTCAATCAAATCCAATGATATATGATGCAGCACACACAAAGGGGGATTTTCTCAAGAACGTGTGATAACCATTGCAAAATTAGCTCAACGCAACTCTCCATATCGCAGTCTATCGCGGGAAAATAACTCTGTGTTAACGTGGTATTTTCAAGCCAGCTGCACCATGCGATAGACCCACAGTAAGGCGTTAAAATCAACGCGACGCCGAAAAAATGGGAAACACGAACGCCAAAAAAGCTGCGATGATGCCAATCGCGATACAAAAATCAGCGCAAAATCAGCGAAAACCAGCCACTGGCATGCAATCCCCATGCGTCATGCGGAAAAATGCACTATAAAAGTTGAAAAAAATACATACAAAAGACAAACAACAGTGAAGCACAATGGAGGTAGCCGAAACAAGTGCAGAGGACAACCAGAACCCCACAAGCCCCCTGGATGACCAGCCTGGGACCTCGGGGTCAGGAAAGGGCAAGGACAAGAAGAAAAGGTTCAGTCCACAGGAAAACAGGATCCTGATAACAGAGGTGATAGAACACCATCAACTTCTGTTCGTCACCTCCACTATGCCACTGGGAACTAAAAATAGAATATGGCAGACCATCGTGGACAAGGTGAATGCAGTCGGAGTGCTGAAGAGGACAATGGAAGAGCTCAAGAGGCGCTGGAATGATGTCAAGCGCAAAACCAAGCAAAAACTCGCAAACAACCGGAAGGCAGCAATGCAGACTGGAGGCGGGTGCCCAGCCCCACAGGAGGAGCTGGACGAGATGGAGTAAATGGTGTCCACAGTCAGCAGTGGCGAGATGGTGGCAGGAGTTGGGGGACTGGACACTGCTCAACATGACCGGACACAACAGCAACAGGGTGAGTAACAAGCAGGGACTGGGGGGACGGGGTAGATGAGCACAATGGCACACATGCACAATTAAGCATAGCACATCTGCAGACAAACAATGCCCCAGACCCCCAGATCCCACCAAGAGGCCAATGCACCCAATTATGCAACATCCCAGCATTGCATGAGCACAGAAGCCAGTGGTACACCTCATGTAAGGGCTATGGGGCAGCCAAATCAGAGCTGCGGGGGCAACTCCCCCAAAATGCGGCACACACACATTACATGCAAAGCACATCAACATTGACAATGATGTGGTACAAACCACAATATGTACACAACAGAACAGAGGACATAGCTGGTGCCGCATGTGCATAAAAACTGGCCAATCACATTTGGCGTTGCAGGGAAATGTGAGTTGACAATGTACAAGTACAAACACACATCCATGCTGTAGTTGGAATGTCCACTGTCCCGCATCAAATAGACAGCTCTCCCTAAACAGTCACAATGTACACTGTCATGCAGTCTGATTGTAAACATGAACAATGCGTCAACATACATGTGAACACAATGTGAAACTGCATCTCCCCTTCACATTGCAGGTGGAAATCCAACACCTCCTGCAGAGCAGTCCAAACCTCTCTTCTCCGATGACGAAGAGAACCATCACACCGTAGCCCACTTCCAGGAGCAGGGCAGCCCAGCTGCTACGAGGAGAACCCACCCCCTACACCGAACACACAGCAGGCAGCAACCACCACCACGTCTGCCTCCCAGAACCCCCACAACGAACACATGGCCTTCCAACGCCATATGTTGGGGTGCCAGGAGAAGCTGGCTGAAAAGGTGCAGGTGGGGTTTGACCCCATGGCAGCCAAACTAGACGCCATACGTGGGTGTCTAAGTCCCATCAGGGACCCCTCACAGTCCCTAACGGACACCCACAGTCCAATCCATGCTCTCCAACGAACCACGGCTGACATCACTAGAGTCCTGACTCTGCAACAAGAATGACTGCCTAGTCAGAGTGCCTCCAGCGATCTCACCCGGGAGTTGGGAAACATGCAGAGGATCATGGAGAACATGGAGCAGACATGGGCGGAAAGAGCAGCTGCCACGGCTGCACACCAGCGAGAGTTAGCTGGGTCCCTCAATGCCAAAAAGACCCTCCTCATGGCATTGCTGCCACAAGGCCTGGTGCTGATGAATACTGCTGCTACCACCCCATCCACATCTCCGGCCCCTGATGTGTCAGTGCCACATAGTGTGGCAGACATTCCACCTCTGGCCCCTGGGGTGTCACTGCCACACAGTGCTGGGGACAGAACAACACCACCCACATGTGAGGTACATGAAACAGCAGAGGACAAAGATGCAGATGAATCTGCCTTGGTGGTAAGGAGGAAGCAGTAGCATTCATCTCCGCCATATGGCCTGTTCCTTCTTGGTTCTGCCCTCTGCATCATCACCTTCCACTGTCCCCCGATGCACTCTGCGACACTCACCTTGGACCTCGACATGGACTGCCATATTCTGTTTGGTCACCAATGACACAGCTATCAAACTGCAGATTGAACTCCTCCTCTTCTGATGTACTTGTCATTCCCTGAAGGACTCTGGCTGGCCCTCCACGGAACAACAATGCAAGGTGGGGGTTGCATGGCCCTGTACTGCTCCAGCTGCAACACTCCACTGAATGTGCAATAAACACTCCTTTTCACACCGATGTGTCATGTCTATGATCTTGCAAGTGTGGAGGTATGGATGAATGTAGGGTCAGTGACTCCCCCTTATGTCCATGTGGCTCATGTTGTGGGACTTGGGTTACAGGGTGACACATTTCTGATTGCAGTCTGGGTGGAGCCGACACTAGAACGGAGGCACACGCATTAGTTGCTTCCTTGTCCAAACCAGAACAGAACCATGGCCAGAGCCCCTTACGCTGGACTGGCATACGCCAGGACAGCCCACTCCGCTTACGCTCACATGGGGGGACGACAATCCTACTTGTCCCAGGTCTACCCTGTAGGGATCTGCTGCTCACAGGTCTAGTTGTCAGCATGCCACAGCCACTCCCTCACGGCTGGTTTACACCCACACCACACCCATCCAGCACAGTCGTCACAGGACATGTGACCCTGCCAATAAAAGGGGCCTGTCGTACGTGCTGGATGCCATTTCCACTCTGTAACTGGGTGTTTCCGTGTGGTTATCATTTATACATGACGGCCTAGGGCCGGGGCACAACACATTGCCCAGTGCCGGGGGTGACATGATGGCATCCACACCACGAGACTCAATCATAAAGGGCCCATGACTTGCCGTGTACAGACTTGGTGGCATCGGATACACTGAGGCAGGCACAGGCACACCACCACGGGACGGTGTCTTGCTGTGCACTGAGGTAGGGGCACCTAAAGAGCTGAGCGGGTGTGCAGCTTGCGATGATACGCCATCCCGGCGGTCTGGACTGGTACGGATTAGTGTGTGCCCTGCTGGACCGCAGTGTAGGCCTGAGCCAGCGGACAGTGCGGGCCTAATGGCACGTGGCATCACCTCGCAGTTCACAGAGTTAGTGGCACCTCAGGAGCTGAGCGGGTGTGCAGCCTTCGATGATGCTGTGTGCACTTATATGTTCTCTGCCATAGCGAAATCAAGACCCAGAATCAAGTGTGTGACCTGGTGGTCCACGGTGCAGGCTGCATGATGTGGATGATGCTGTGGTCACGGGCCCCGGGCTTGGAGCTCCCACCGGCACGAGGTGGGCCCTCTTGGAGACACGCCATTGGCAGAAGGTGAGCAGTGAGGCCTGGTTGCGCAGGGGTGGGCAATCACTGCTGGGTGGTGGGAGGGGATGGGTGCATCAGCCTGTGTGCGCAGGGTCGGGCAAGTGACGATGGCGTGTGCAACTGTATGGACTTTTCCATTCATATCTCTGGAAACTGTTTCAGATGAGGGACCTGGGGAACTGAAGTGTGTACAGGCATGTGGTTGGAGACACACCGGTGGCAGCAGGTGAGCAGTGAGGCCTAGGTCCGCAGTGTTGGCACTCCCTCTCTCCCTCTTTCTCTCTCTCTCTCCCTCTCTTTCTCTCTCCCTCTCTCCCTCTCTCTCTTTCTCTCTCCCTCTCTTTCTTACTTTGATGAGCGCATGACATACCTTCGTATCTAGGTTTTTGTCTTGCAGACTTTGACTTACAGAATGTCCTGAGAAGACCCGACATGACTGTTCTGAATTGTTGTTTTGGGTTTATTCTATAATAAACTGATTATTTGGATATTCTAAGATGAATGTATGATTCTCCTTTCTCTGACCACACATGCATGTTAGGTGTTGTGATTGCACGACTACAGGCGAATTGTGTGGTTCATGGTTTCGTGGAGTTGATGCACAATATCTTTGTCCAAAGGGGGGGGTGTCCTGGGGGTGGTGGCGGTGGGTGTTGTTGCCGTATTGGGGCTCCGGGCTACATGTTCAGTTGCTCCATGGCATCTGTTCTTCATGTGTGGTTCTGGGCTGTGCTCCCTTGTCTGGTGCCGGTTGTCATCCGACTTTACACCAGGTCAGAGCAGGTGTTAGTTTCCTGCTGCTAAAGTGCCTTATCGCCTGTTTTGTGATCTTATCGCAGATCTGGCTGCTCGTTGAGAATGGTGAGGTGTGGTGTTGTAGTGGGTTTTTGCTCTGGAACGCCTACTCTGCATCTCATTAGCGTTAATTGCCGGGGTCATCTGTGGCGATGTTTTTGGCGGCTGCTATCGCCGGAAAACTGGTGATATCGGCTGTTTGCACCAGTTTGTGAATGGGGTGGTACATTTATCGCGACTTTGGCTGTGATAAAGTGCTGATAACTCGGCGATAGGTTCTTGAGAATATGCCCCAAAGAGTGATCCTTCCAGCTCCAAATCCAAAAGAGAAGTGACCAGGAGATGGACACAGCACTGGGAGCTTGCTGAAGAGGAACAGGAAGTTGGAGACTATGGGGCACTTCCTTCCGCTTAAAAAAAGTATAAAAATAAAAAGGACTTCTTGCACAAGAAAGTACAGACAAATGTCAATTTGAGGAGTTCTTTTCACCCAAATTGTCATTTCGAGAAAGTTTTGTTTCTGCTCGGGGAGAGAACCTTCTCCAGATTGCAGTCGCGGTATAATCTGCATGTTCGTTTGACCCCAGTCAAGGAGCCCAAATTTGAGTTGAAATCCTCCATCTCTATATTGTGCTCCCTCTGCAACTACTTTCTGCCCCAGAACTCTGTGAGGACTTGGCCCATCATGTCTTGGGACTGATGGAGGGATTCCAAGACTCAGTTGATAGTGGCCTGTGTGACAGTGGCCCCAATGTTTTTAATATGCTGGCCAGCAGAATCCCTCCCATGACCCCTACCTCCACTAACGTGTGGCCTTGAGCCACTCTACCCCGTCCCACTGGGTCCTGGTTGAGCTACAGGTAGTGGTGGTGTTGTCTCACCAGCAGCCAGGACTGGGGAGCACAAGATGGGCGCTATGTTGTTCTGGACACAGGAAGTGGAGGTATCCATATGCTGAGGTGTTGTAACAGCTGGGTTGGGAGGTGTAGGTATGGACTGAGGGAGACTCACTGGAGCCATCTGCCCAGGCAGACAAGGTGGACAAGGCCACTCCTCTTCATCCAGAATTTCAGGAACGGAGTCCGCCCTGGAGGTTTGATCCTGGGCTGGAGTGGAGGTATCCTGAGGCACAGATGTTTGGCTGCATGCTCTGGCTGTTGGACCTATAACGAATGTAAAATAAATGTTGTTTTGAAAAAGTGTGGATTGCACATCTAATGCGTTTCAAGCAAATATGATGTAACAACCTAAAAGGGGAAATGAATTGAAAATCAAGATTAGACCTTTCAGTGGAGATTTAACTAATTACACACACTGTTTATGTTTCATGCAAAACTACTTAAAATAAATAGGAAAGAAGATATCCTGAAATGAAAAAAGATAAATTTGTAAGTATACAGGAAATGTACCAACCATTCAACACAACACAGTAGAAAGGAGAAACGTGAAATTAATCATTCCAAGTCCTGGGAGACTACAAAACAGACATTTATACAACTCGGAGAGATGTTTAGCATTACTCACCATATAAATAGTGCAAAGTTAAGTTTTCACCTATGTCACTTTTATTCAGCATGCAATTTTACATGCCTTAAGTTTTTAAGGTCAACAAACGATGATTTGTGAAACTAATTACATCAATTCAATTACATGATAAGCAAAGGAAAACATACAAAATTCAACACAAAAAGTTACTTCAATGAACACGTTTTGACTTTCAAATGTCATGGTGCTGTGGAATGGCAAAGGATCATGGTCTGAAATGGAGTGTGTTTTATATTGTGGTATACAGGTACAAACAGTTAGCCAAAACACATCAGGTGATGCTAGTATCCAGCCTACAGCGACAGGAATATTCCAATGTTGACCGCATCCTGTGACGTATTTACTCTGTCAGCAAACCACCGCTAGAACACCACCAACTGTGAAATCAAAATAAGCTTAGCACAACCTCACCGCCCTGGCGGTAAACACTCTGTTGATGCAGACAGAGATTCATCCTGCATACATTTAAATAGGGTGGGCAAGATTACGCAAGCTCAACTGAGTACTTGGAACCACTGCCGCAGCAGTACAACGGTAGTACCACCAAGATCTAAATGAGGCCCGAAACATTTTCCACTTGCTGGATAGAACAACTTACCTAGTAGAATTAGGAAATTATATATTAAAAATATTCTAATAAACAGTGTAAATAACTGTTCACCAGTCACCTCTCATCTAGTGTCATTCTATTTTACCTCTGAGCAGATTTGATAATATGGACAAAACCACCTTACCACCTACCCTCACCAACCTTGGTATCACCAGTACAGCGTCTGAGTGATTCTCTTCTTAGATTTCTGGTACTTCTTGTTCAGTGTCCTAATGCTTCTTGCTATCTAGTCGCCATACCTCTAACAGTAGAATTCCCACAAGGATTAGCCATGTGTACCATTTTGCTTTCACATTGGACCACTGTCCTTGACTTGGTCATGTGTATCCTTGTTTCTTCTTATCCAGATAGGGCATTCTTATGGGGCATCTAGTCACATTCTCCCTGTAAAATACAGGCATCTGTAAACATGCAAATAACATAAATGTCAATTTTGTTTTAAAAAAATGGGTTAGTCTTATTGTATACCATACTACACATCTACGATTTTCTCAATATTGTCCCACCAAAACATGAGGTTTACCTATGAAAACTATTTATTTCAAAATGCTAATTCCTCAAAAATAAAATACTGCTACTTTTGGTGTATAGGAAACAATAGGCCTCACAAAGTGATAGGTAAAGTTGTCTGCAGTGAAGACCTACACATGGATACAGCTGCCATCATCTGCAGTTCTGGTATTATATCAATAACCATCCAGTTCTTCCCCATATTTATGATAAACCTACCTATCATCGTCTGCAGTGTGGCATTCATGTGTAATCTCAATACCCCCCAACTTCCTACTCTTATTTAACCACGATGATAGCTAGACCTTTCTATTTATTACCTCTTGGGGTTTATTCCAAAGTTTGTTTATAAAGTATCTATTTTTGGTCTTTTGTACTCTTTTTAGACTGTCATCTGCCTCTCTAGTCTTACAGCTGTAGAACCCTTAAATACCTCTTACAGCCACGTTTTTGCCTTATAACACACTTGGTCATACCACCACTCAGAGAATAACTTCACCTTCCAGAAGGGTAGGCAAACCTCTGTGCAACGAGCCCCAAAACACTTTCAACAGTAGCCCAATATTCATTTAGGATTATGTGTTTGCTCAATTGCTTAAAAGTATACTATGTTTTTTAAAATTTCAGGATACTTAGATCTAATGACGTCATAGTTCAATGAAATCCTCTGTCTGTCTAATTGTGATATTACCCCGCCTTTTTACAAATGGAAATGTGGTGGAATGTGAGCACTTCCCATTTGGAAAGAAAAGAATAGCAGGTTGGATAATTCTCATCATGGCAACCTGTTACCTCTTCATTAATACTCACCCAATGTGCTGTCTTTATAAAAATAAGATCTGATCTGCTTTTCTTGTACACACTGCTGAATGTGTATATGGCCAGGGTGTTCTAATTATACCACCTGTTGGCTTCTCATTATTTAAAGTGTAACATATTCAAAGGTTGAGGGGCAGATTTTGATTTATGGTTTTGTTTAAATGAACTACTTGAAATATCTATTTCAATGATATTAGTGGGGTATTGGTACTACACCTTTTAATGAATAATTAAAGTCCCTTTGAGTAGTTATCAGACACGCACAAGGGTATGAACCAGACTGTGTGAACTTGGTAAGGATATACACCATGGGGCAGATTTACAAGCACCTTGCACCACTTTTGCATCCCTTTTCCCATGTTAAAAGTGACGCAAAAGTGGCGCAAGGGGCTTGTAAATCTGCCCCCATATCATTAAGGATTTGTGATTCTACATTAGGCAGTATTGTCTATTACAGATATTGATTATCAAGACATATTTTCAAGATCTATCCTTCATTTTTAAGGTTTGGAGGGGTATTTGTATACATTGGTATTTGTAGACAATATACAAAGTTAAAGACATAAACATGAGATAAAGCGCAAGGGTTATATATTTTAGTGGCAGGTAGGAAACGTAGATGCTATTATTTCACGTGGTAATGTTTATAGCAGAGGTACATCTTTAACTTTTCCCTGATGTTGGACCTCACCCTTTCTGCAGGGTCACCCCCAAACCTTTTGCCTTCTACCTCCCTTTGTTGCTGAATTTGTTTTTGTTGGCTTTACTACACTGCTAACCATTGCTCATGTGCACGTATTCTCTACTTAAACGTGGTAACATTGGCTTGCCACTGTTGGCATACTAAATTTACTTATAGGTCCCGAGTAAAGTGCACCACATGTGCCCAGGGCCTGCAAATTAAATGCTGCTAGAGGGGGGCTGCAGCACTGACTGACGCCCACTAGCGCCAAGAAACCAATCGGCGTACATCGGCGTAAATAATTTTAACATAACATAACAGAAGCCATTTAAACATGTCTCAAGCCTGCCATTGCAGAGCCTGTGTATGCAGTTTTAAACTGCCAAGTCGACTTGGCAAGTTAACTGTCTTGACAGGCCCAACCCTTCCTTTTTTATACATATAGGTCACCAATACGGCTGGCCCTAGGCAGCCCCAAGGAAAGGGTCCAGTGTCTTTAAAAAAGTTGGACATGTTTTACATGTCCAGGTAGGGTAAAACTCTGAAATTCTTTTTCACTACTACAAGGCCTTTCTCTCCCATAGGTTAACATTGGAATTACATTATTACATTTAATAAGTGTAATTTCGAATTGGGAAAAAGATAGATATTTTGGGTTGGTGTCTCTGGACTCACCATTTTAAATCACAGCTTATGGCATAATTGGATTTTAATTTGCAAGTCTGAAAATGGCACTTTAAAAAGTTGATTTCTTTTTTTACTTTAACCAATCTGCGTCTTCTGCCTGTCTCTGAATATACATCTGGGGTGGATGACAGCTGGGCCTTGTGCATTCCCTCTAGACAGCCACACACAATGGGAGCTTAGGTGTGACTTGACGGGCCGTAATGGGCCATTAACTGGCATGATTGGAGGGCGGAGCTAAGCACTTGCACCTGAATAGGTTGTGCCCTGTCTCCACACAATAGGCCTAACGACCCTGTTTTGTCACTCAAGCCAGCTTGGAGCTCGGGTAAGGGAGGAAGGTGATTCCCTGCACTTCAGAACCACTGTCTAGAAACTTCTCCCACCTTACAGAACTAGGGCACCAAAGTATCAATTCTGGACCTCCGACACCACCACTTCAGTGCACCTCTGGACCTGTGGACACTCTGCCAGGAAGAAGGACTGCTGTGCTGTTACAAGGACAGCCACTCTGCTGGAGTACTACTCTGCTGGGCTCCTGCTTTGCTGAGCTCTTGCCTGGGAGTGAGAAGGACTGGACCTGCTTCTCTCCAACCCAGAACCAAAGTGACTCAAAGGGCTTGTCTGCTTGCCTCCTGTTCTGAAGTCTCAGACACATCAGGGTCAGCCAACCACCACTCTGCTACAGTACCTAGACTCTGCCATCTGTGAGTCTTGCCCTGCCAAGTGATGCCAATCCAGTCCTTGGCCCTTGGAAATGGGTATAAGGTGTTGCTCCTGTGGAACACTGATGCATCACTTGGCTGCACCCTGTATTCTTTTTTGACGCAACCAGGTAGGGTGCGCTTTACATGGAATGGGGATTGTACAGCCTCAATAAATGTAACTAGAGGGGTGAGACAGTGTTGCATATTAGCGCCTTTCCCTTTTTTTATTATACATCAATTCCCTAGACACCGCTTTAAGGGCTTGCTGTGATGATGTTCCCAGGATTGGCATGCAGGCAGTCCCTGTGCTGCTCTATGCAGATGACGTTGTTCTTTTAGGTCTGACTGCAAATGTCCTCCAAAAGCTTCTGAATGAGTTTAGTGATTTTATGCTGAGATTAAAACTTAAGGTATCTGCAGTCCAAAACACACCAAGTCAAAAACTTTTTTTATTGGGGGGACACAAATTTAAAAATTTCCTTTTTTCAACTACCTTGGTATTATATTGGAGGCAAATGGATCATGGGACAGGTTACTTATCCAAAGGGCTCAAAAGATGCGTGCAGCTGAAGATGCAATATTCAGATTTTCAAAAAGGTTAGCCACCTGCCACTAAAATATCTAACCCCTGCGCTTTTGTACTTTATATGACTCTCTTAGATTGTGCTTTTTACGCCCTGCCCTACTACATAAGCACTTTAATTCTTACAAACAGGACTTAGTTTAGAATCACACGATGTTTGCACTGCTGTTCACAGCTACATTACTGCTGCTATCGAATTGAGAAGACTGTATGCATTTCAATGATTATCTGTTTTATGATGCTTTTAGAGTGTTATTTAAATTGTATGAAGGTGTAAATGTTTTATCCTTTTCTTTTATGATCCTACAATGACCAAATAAAGATGAATTTGAATTTGAATTTGTCGACGCAACCAGAATTGAGGTACTTTTGTTCAGAGGGCCTCACTGGGTCCAAATATCCTGCCTACGCTCCATTACAGTCGGCCTGAACTCTTGACTTTGTCCCGGTCCAGCGTGACCAGATAACTCACATAAGCGTTATTGCTCCTATGCTCTATTTTGCAGTTTATTCTTTCCAAATTCATATCTCAAGTTCTACTTCTTGGATTTTTGTCGTTTTGGTCTTCTACTGTTCATTAAACTGAGCTCTATTTTTTTTAACCTGGTGTGGATTGTTTTGGGGTGGTGTTTTCACTGTTTTACGTTAATAATTATCGCCTCTTTTATATATTGCCTCTTCAGTTAAGCCTGACTGCTCTGTGCCAAGCTACCAGAGGATGAGCACAGGTTAATTTAGGGTTTGTATCTGACTTTCCCTGACTAGGATTGCGGATCCTGCTCGGACAGAGTTCATACTTCTGGCAACCAGAAACCCAATTTCTAACACCTGCTTTGTAGAAGGGTTGGTCAAGTTCTGATGTAATGGGGGGTGAGCTTGCCAACCCCAGGTGTGATGAGAGAGGTCTGCTTTCTGTATTTTTCCATGTTAGAGTTTTTGATCTCCAGTCTCCTGGTCTTGTACTGTCCTACCGAAGTGATTAGTTTGTTGCTTGTTAGTTGGGTTCTTTATAGGTGATGTGATTGGTCTTGAATGTGATACTGGCTTGGAGCAGGAGTCAGTGTAAGTACGACAAGGTTGGGGTGATATGACTGAATTTCTTCAGACCACTGATAAACTATACTACTGCGCTTAGTAGCAAAGCATTGTCTCCATGCAGTTGGGACCTGAATGGTTGTTCTAATGTTGCCATCTAGGAGAAATCAATTATTTTTCTTTAGGATGGAGTTTGATTTTAATAACAATGCAGTGCATTTTTGCAGAAGGCAAAAGAAACACATAGAAAATACAGTTGAAACACTTCAAAATATGTCTGTGCCATAACTAGTACACTGCCCTATCCCATTTAAACAATCAAAGTCCATAACATGCCATATACAACCCAGACCCTGCAAATTCCCCCGGGTGACATAATGTGCTATAACCACATTGTAGCTCTCAGGTGAAATCATCAAACAAAACATTCTAGTTCAAGGCGTTCTGTTGTTCGGGGGATCTAATAATTTAGCAAGCATTTCAGCCCATTCAGCAAGCTCTCCCATCAAATGTTCAACCTTTATTGTACCCATTAGATTATGTTTGTCTGTTACTACCCATTCAAGCAAATCATTTTTTCATGGCTCGTGTGATGGAGGATTGATACCATGCTGTCTTGGTCGTCCTGTCTCAGTGTCCTGGAGAGTGAGTTTTTATGCTCCTATTAGATGCCAGTGGCACACTGTTCTAGATCCTAATTAAATTGACATGAGTCAATAGCCTGCCTGAGACCCTACCCTGATTTCTTGGGAGACTGTACACAGAAAATGTGCATTCTCTGTACAGCAATTGTCCTTGAATTAGCCATGTCTCCTAAAGTTATACAGTGTCAAACTAGTTTATAAACCTCTGTCAAGAAGGTCCCTCTTGCTGCCCAGAAGGGCTGGGATATTACAGCACAATGTCTCTATGCTTATAATATTATCCCTGGTCAGTGAGTAACAACCATATGTTTCATGAACCTAATACATATATTATTATGTAATAATTCCTTAATTCCTTGCCAATGCATGTAAAAGGGAATACTTCCTACAGCTAGCTAGTATAGCTGTTACATAGATGGTTAGCAGGGCCTAACTGGGAACCTAAAGCAGCACAGGCAATTTTGAAGGACCCCCCCTCCCTGTGGGATGGAGGGGCGGGGGGAGCTGCAAGTGTGAAACACTGCTGCTTTCGATACAGGGGGGCGATATTGCAGCACTGCTCCAAAACTGCCCCCCAGTAACAAAACCAGCCCCACAGCTGCAAAATCGACCTCCCCCCACCCTTCCAGCCTTCCAGGGAATTGCCCGATACCCGCCATGGCCAGTCCGGCCCTGGTGGTTAGAAAATTATTTGCTAGACCTGACCTCATCACCCTTCTGTCCCCTACTTCAATGCTCATTGGCTAATGACTGCTATTTATGTTTTCAGCTGATCTGTGTAGTTCTGGTACAACGGAATGACGTTGAGCCCCGCAGCTTCCACTGTGCAGGGGGACCCCCAGCATTCACAATCCAAGGGGGCCACCTCTTGCTCTTTCTGTCTATGAGTGGACGCCTGTTTTCCAGCATGCTAAATCCATTTTTTAAAAAGCCTTGCAACATCATAGTTGCTTTAGTGTTGTTACTGTGTGGCCTCTTTGGGGCTGAATGAGGTAAAAAAGGATTCATCGTCCATATAGGCCGCGGATCCAAAGCAGGATCCGAGGTGCTTTTTTGAACTGGATGTATGACGTTACAACGCATGCTGTTACAACGCATGCTGTTACAACGAAAGTTTTACACCGCGAGTGCATTGACAACGCAGGACATTACAACGCAAGTCTTTACATCGACTTGCACTAGATGGCGTGCTAACATTAAAAAAGTGTAATTTACTATTCCAACTCCAGTCCACGAAACAGTAGGGAAGGTGTTGGGATAGTAAACTACACTATTTTTAATGTTAGCACGCCATCTAGTGCAAGTCGATGTAAAGACTTGCGTTGTAATGTCCTGCGTTGTCAATGCACTCGCGTTGGAACAGTTTCGTTGTAATGGTAGTGCGTTGTAAAAGTTGCGTTGTAAAGGTTGTTCCCCGGTCCCAATTGCTCCCTCCCCTCATTCACAGAGAGTGGGTGCCTTGCTCAAACCACATGCTGTTTTACTTCTCTCCTTATTGAGATGTGCAGGGCCTTTGACCAAAGGACAGATAAAGAGCATGGAAACCAGAGGCCCACAGAGGGTCTCTGTGAGGCTTTCCCTGGGCTCATGGAAAGGGACTGGTAGAGTCTCATGTAGTACAGTGCCAGTGAAAGCTAATGCCCCTGGCTGACCTCAACCTCAGATTGCAGCAATTGCTCAAAGATTTTTCACTTTCTGATTTAAAAACAGTACAATAGCATTGCATGACTACTATATTCCGAGGGTAATCCCTGCTAATACCATGATGCTAACTGCACACATAAATGTTCTTTAAAATACAGGCATTAGATCCTTCCTATCACCCAGAAATCTACTGAGAAATGCTCACAGAGATCCTCTGCCAGACAGTCATTTCAAACATTCATTTTAAAGTTCAAAATCCAATGCACCTGGTGCCACTTTGACATTAACTCTGGATAGTGTCCAGTTTCATTATCCCATTTCAGGATTAGCACCTGGCATAGTGCTGCAGTATGTACACACACATAGATGTCAAGTGACCCCCCCCCCCCCATGTCATGTGAAGCCAGTCCTCGTTTTTTACCCATCATAACTATGCAATCTGGGACTTGTAGTTTTGTTTTTGCTTACTGAGAGTGGGAATGTGGGATTAGATATCATTGTTTTCACTGAGCATTTAAATAGATTTTGGGCCACAAAAATGCCGCATAATAACATTAAGAATACTCAGCTTACTGGAGATGTTACACACAACATGAATACCACTTTGCAGCTGTGCAAAACACCCTTTCACTGTTCCTCATACTCCACACGTTTTGTTAAATATACAAAACAGTGATGGATAGAATGCTTGAAATAATCTTAGCCACTGGGGTTGAATCCCAATCCATTGTTATTGTGCACTCAATGCCTCCTCAGTTTTGATCCAGCTACATTCAAATAAGTCTTGACCCTGTTCTAATAGGAACAATCCAGCTCGAACTGCCAAGCCTTTTCCTCCCTGAACCAGAATACAAGCAATCCAGGACCAGTTTTACCCTTGTTATGGGCTCATCAGCTGGGTACAGATTGGTTTGAGTGAAAGTGTGCATGGGATACACATCTGGGCATACCTGTTCTGGTAGGGTGATGTAATAAGCAAACAAAACTGATAGATGGAAGGCTTGAATTAATCGCAGCCACTGGAAATCACCTGGGCCTCATCCCTATCCATCGTTATTCGCCCACTATGCCACCTCAGTTTGGACTCAGCTATATGCAAATCAGTCTTGACGCTGCTACAATAGGAACAGTGCAGCCTGAACTGCCCTTACAGTTGCTGATGTCATACTCTATTTGTTTTGTGAGAGAGGCTTGCACAGCCACAAGTGGACATGGATGTCTCAACATCCCTCAGATGCTCTGGGCTGGCTGCCCCTTGAGCAGCCCTACACACACACTGTTAACAAGAGGTGTGCCAAGCTGGTGTGTTATGAGTGAGAGTCTACACTGGTACCTGCTTTCCGTGCTACATCAGATTTTATGGGTGAGACTTGTGCATTTGTTGCTTATGCCATCCGTGTTTTGTGAGAGAGGTTTGCACTGCTCCTGTGTCACGTACTGCGTCTCCTTTGTGATGGACGGTTCCCCTGCTCTTTGCTTATTATGCTACATCTATTTTCTGACAGAGGCTTGCACTGCTTTTTCAGTCCCTGACTGTATTTTCTTTTTGAGGGGGAGGCTTACACTTCTCCTTGCTTGTGCAATGTCTGCTGTGTGATGGAGGCTTGGACTGAACAATTATGAATCATCATCTTTTACAAAGATGCACACCTTCTAGTTTTCTCTCTTGCATTTCTCGGTTTTCAGTCTCTAAATGCCTGGCTTCTCATGAAGTGCTGTGCGTTGGAGATGGTTCTTAAAGATGATGGGGCAGATCTATGTTTCATGGCGCATCCCTGCAAATCAGCATGGATGCGCCAGGAAATATGCGTCACGCAAGTTTACCCTTGCGCCACCACAGATGCGCCGCATTTACAATGCAGCGCATCGTGGCGCAAGGATAAACAGATGCGTGACGCATCTGAAGGCGTAAGGCGGTGCATTGCTGGAGTTGTGTCGCAAGCACGGTACGCCCACATGTGGCGCAAGCTTTACAACGTGACGCATCTCCCTAGATGCGTCACGTTGTAAATAGCCCGCAGCATGGCGCTGGCTTTGCGCCGCCGCTGCGTCACATAAGTGACGCAACGGCGGCGCAAAAGTGGCGCACGGGGCTTATAAATCTGCCCTGATGTGTGCTTGAAACACCGGCTTTTTTTGAAAATGGTGGAGTGCAATACATGCATTTGAAGTCCAGCAAGCAAGTGAAGTGAGCAGGCCCAACTTTTCTGGAGAGTATAAAGTAGAGGGGCTCTCTCTTTTTAGAAACTTAAAAAAAATATGGTAAAATAGTGTATTTTAAAGCCCCCTAATAAATGTACTCAAAATCCATGGGCTCTGAAATGGCACTCATTATTTATTGAGGTACTTTCAAGGTGTGCTAAACCAATTAAGTCAAAAATTCCAGATGAGTTTACCTAATTGTTTTCCAAATGTGCAGTGGGTGCCCCCTTATGTCAATAATTATCCTCATTATACCAGGGCCAACATTTTGCCATGGATGCCCCACAAGAAATCACAGGAGCCCCCTTATGGCAAGAAATACATACTATAGACCAGTACCAGAATTTTACAATTGACTAAATACGTATAAGTTGGGTGACCCATATGACAAAAATGACTTCTAGTATGTCAGGACCTGCCTGCATTTTTTCATGAATGGCACTCATATATCAACGGCACCCTGTCATGTTAAGAATTACAACAGAATGCTAGTGGCAGAATGTATCTATTGACTTAATTCATATTAGGGTGGGCAGTAAACTCCACGCTGCTGCAGTAGTTCGCAGAGCTTTTCCTATCGCGTGGCTCACCTACATTAAGTTGGTGAGCGCGAGCAAGGAAAATCATACACTAATCCACCACCCGGAGAGATTTCTCAACGCGGGCAGTCATGGCAGGCCACTACCACTCACTTTGAGAAACCTTCCGCTATTGTTGAGGCAGCTGTCATTCTAGTAGAACATCTACTTGATCGGCAGAAAGAAGCAGTACCCACTTGAGCTGCACATGGTGCAGTTCACGCTAATTTGACAATGCAGGAAAAACTCCTGGCGCTAAAACTCAGTTCAAGCAACGCAACTTACCACACTAACTGGCACATGCATCAACAATGCCATTTGCGATTCCTTAATAGCGAAAAATAAGGATTCGCTAATAAGGAATAGCAAAAGGCTATGCATGTAGGAATCGCTTACAAAATAGCGATTCCTAAACATTCCTTAATTGCTACTCGCAAATTGCGAGTCGCAATTAAGGAATACCTCCCCATTGATTCCTATGGGCCTAGAGGCCCATAGGAATGAATGGGAAGACTTTCTCAATTTGCTAATCTCAATTAGAGAATCGCAAATTGCTCATGCTATTTTAAGGGTGCCAGGGTGTCAAAAAGACACCCTGTTGCACCCCTGAAATCTGCATATGAATACATCTTGCACACACACATGCCCCAAGGGCATGTGTGTGTGTAAAATGGAACTTTGAAAAATGCACTTTAGTGCATTTTTCAAAGTTTTTGCAAATTACCATGAAGTTCAACTTCATGGTAATTTGCTCCCCCTATTAGCGAAATCGCTAATTTTTCAACTTTCATGCATTGCATTTAAGGAATCTCAATTTGGGATTCCTTAAATGCAATAGCAATTTAAGGAATCGCAATTTAGAGATTCCTTAAATTGCGATTTTTGCATTTGGGATGATGCATCCCAAATGCAAAAATCCCAGTCGCAAAGGGGCAGATTCTGAGAATCTGCCCGTTTGCGACTGGTTTTTGCTTTGATGCATGTGGGCCTTTGTCACTTGCGGAACTCCACGGAGTGCAGCAGAGTTTTTTCGGCACTTCCCGGAGTTTCATGTAGCAGAACTCTATGAACTGCACCCAGGCCTAATCCCTATACCATGGGATATCCATATGATTACAAAATATCACTAATATGTTTAGAAAAGCATTTTGTCATGGTTGCCGGCCTCCCCCTATGCCATGGTTATCCTCCCTAATGACAAACTTGATCTCCAGTATGTTAGATCTAGAATTGCACAATGTATGAAAGAATTACCTCTAGTGAGCCAGCTTCAGCATTTTTCAACAGGTGTCTCTTATTTCAAGAACTACCTCTGGTCTACTAGCACCAGCATTTTGCCTTTAGGTATCCCTTATATCAGGAATTATCTCCAGTCTCTCAACATTTTGCCATGGATGGCTCTTATGACAAGAATTAAGTCCAGTAAGCCAGTACCAGTATTTTGCATATGCCAAGAATGAACTCTAGTGTGCCAACATCAACATTTTTATACTGGAAAGAGCACTCCTCTTGCGCTCCCACTGTCGCACAGCAAAAAGTAGGAATTGTTCCTGCCAATATATTGCATTTGTTCAAGTACTCCAATGTGAATTCATTTTGACTGTCGCATAATCCAATTTAATCCTTATATTCTTATCTTTTCATCACAGCGGAGACAGTATAAGAGAATCTGTGGTCTTTATTAACGACTTCAAATACCACTTGTACCCCAATCCAGGCTTTTTACAGAGGTACGCCCACATCATTCACTTGTCGAAGTTTAACACGCTTTACAAAAAACCCAATGCATTTCAAGCCTGCATGGCTCTTCGTCAGGGGTTGCTGGAAATAAAATGAACAGTATAAGTACATATGTAAACGATGTTTTAGATATAAAGCATAGCGTCTGAATACTGTAAATTAAACACATTTGTGACCCCAATAAACATAATATTGTAAGTTTAACTGAACAATACATTTTTAATTCATTCATCATTATCAATGTCTAGTTTATCTCTGCAGTTTTGTTTTTCTTCAATAGGCTTATAGATCAGCTCACTGGTTTGCTGCAAAGCGCCAATTGACCTGAGAATCTTTTCCAGTTTGGAGTCATGTGGAAAGTAACTTGGCTTGGGAAGCTTTTTCCTTTAAACATGAGCAGTTCATGAACCACAACCTCAGACAGCTGTTATGTTTTGAAGGACCTGCAACTAGTCCTCTGTGTTCTTTATTTAAGCTGGATCATGTGCAAAAGACCTTGTCTAAGATCTATAAAGGACTTGCATTGTTCTTGTGTGAAGCAAGTCGTTGCAATGCAAAGCCAGTCCTTAAATGGAGTTTACAAAGCCACAGAAGGGGGCTATTTGCACCGCCTTGTGTGACTTTCTAAAAAAGTGTAACTAGGGTGACTACACGTACTAGATTTTCCAGGACAGTCCTAGTTTTTCAAGCACTGTCCTGGCGTCCCCAAGGATTTTGCTGAAAAAGACATTTTCTGGTTTTTGTGAGGGGGTGCACATTAAGCATAATGTGGCACAGGCCTACGTTTCCTTTGACCCGCTGTTCACACCAGAGACAGAATTTGGGTTGTTAAAAGAGTCGCCTGCTGTGCTGTCCGCCTCAATTATGCAGCACAGCAGGATTTAAAGAGGGGTGAATCAGTGTCTAGATAGATAGATAGATAGACAGACAGACAGACGGACAGACGGACGGACAGACGGATAGATAGATTCTGCATCAAAGAAAGAAAGGGAGGAGGTAGCCTCTTTGTGCCTTTGTGCATGCAGGTGTCCCTTAATGTACAAAAGCAATCCTGCCTATAACAGAGGCACCTTTGCAGCATGGTGTAAAGGTGCCCCTGTTGGTTGAGAGCTGAAGAACCCCATATGGCGCAGTTCAGCTTCCTCCCATTCCTTGCAAAACAACTTTTCTTAAGGGCTGCATTGATTTATATTTTTGTCAGGCCGTGCACATACAAAGTTAGCCCCTCGACCCATTTTGGGTAAATTACATATTAGTATGCCCTGGTGACACCATGGGCAAGCATACTAACTCTCCCGATGATATCTCTGATATGGGTTCAGTGTAACTTGAAGGGCCCCCCTAAGGTTTTTGTTACGCCACTGTTCAGGTATCATGTAGACGTTCTTCCATTAAAGACAGGTGGCTTTTTCTTGGTTTAGAGACACCACGGGCCCTTTTCTTACGAATTTGTTGTTCATCATCATATGCTGAGGCAGGGGTACTCAAAGTACGGCGGGGAGGGGGCTCCTGGCCCTTACATGCGACCCCTTGACCTGCTGTTTACTTGACTCAGCTCGGACATTCAGAAAGCTGTTTAACCAGTAAGAATTTATTTACACATTAACTGAAGTTAAAGGGAAAAGAAGGGGAGAAAGGTGTCCTGCACCACTTAACTTCAGCATAACCTTCCTTTTAAAGGCACAGTGCAACAAACTTGTAACACTATAGATAAGACAGAGGCTCTTCAGAATTAAAAAGCGTCTTTCATTAACATGCGGAAGGGTTTCACTTTGGTGCTTCAGATTATATCACTAATTTAAAAGGCATGCATTAAAAGTGATAGTTCTCAACCATGAATTTATCAAATATTCATGCCTTCCTCACCCTAACAACAATGCCATTAGTGCATCTAGAGCTAAGTCAGCTGTCATGTGCACGCTCTATGTGCACAAGTTCCTGTTTTGTGATTTCTAAACAATAATCTTCACATATCGCACAGGATACAGTAATAATCATATTCATGCAGTGGATGAACAAACATCGCAAAATATTGACACGGATTAGTTTGGTAGTAGATCACACAGTGCTATGGAGGGTTTGGGTGCATCAAATTAAAGGAGATAAGGGAAGGATAGCACCTCAATCACGTTGTCTTGTAAAGGAGTAGCCACAGTATTCATCACACATTAGAACAACACGTCAGAACTTCCGGAACTGTCAGGCTGGCACTGCCCGAGGCAGCTAACGGCAACTGTGGAGACATGAGTGGCAGGAGCAAGCTGCCATGTGGGGGACGTAAACTAACGGGTGCTCCGGGGGAACAAGGAAGCAGGAGAAACCTCTGTGTATTCTCACTCAGGGGGACATCAGGCCTTTCTCGGTGTTTGTTAAACATGTATGTGTGGGCAGAGAGTCACCTAGTGGGTCAATCTAGTCAGCCATATGGCTTCCTGTGGCGGGTTCTTGATCATGGGAGGGTGAGAGGCCTTCCAAATCATGGCATTTAAGTGCTTAAAGATGACCAGCGCCAGATCAACTAACTTCAGGTAGTGTTGATTACGTTTAGTGTGTTGTATAATCCCTAGAAGGCAAAGGAGTGGGTTCGGTGGCAACTGGACATCGAACACTGATGACACACACGCTAGCACCTGGGTCCATATGTGCCTCAGTGGAGAGCCTTCCCAAGCCATCTGTATAAATATGGCATCCATGTGACCACATCTCGGACACGCAAGGGAATCTGGAATGGAACATTCTGTGGAGGGGTGCGGTGTGAGGTAAGTTTGATGCAAATAATTACATTGCATGAAACATGCTTCACCCGCTCCAAAGCCATTGTCCTTTGCTTGGAGGTGTATTCTGTACCAAGGGTATCCTTCTATTTGAGTTTCTCCTGGGTTAAGAGGTTCATGTATCTCCCCTGTAAAGTTGCATGCAGTACTGAGGCGAGCCAGTGTGTCAAGAAGCATTGCAATCCCAGGTGCAACGGTGGCTCAGCCTGTCTTAGTGCCCGCATGTCCCCAATTGCCGTCATAATTGCATTCTGTGTTGGAAAGAGCCCCACACCAAGCTCATAGAGTTCCTGCAGGCCCTGGAAGGATAGCAGAGCACCATTGCTATACAGGTCACCCAATTGGATCATGAACTTCCAGCACAGTTTTCAAAGTGGGCACGCTCCAGTGGGGCAGCTGTGGAGCATAAGGGTTCGGTGTCTGCCTGGGCTGCATATATCATTTTCAAATGAGTTTGGCAACTCGAATGAGCAGACCCAGTCCTCTGGCTGGTCCTCCCGGTGATAATAGCCAGTCCAGCACGTTAATGCCCCTTGGGTCTGCTCGGACCATGTGACCCTTTGCCATTTAATCTCCGGCCACCCAGAGCATAGGCCACTAAAATTGGGCTGCTGTAAAATATAAATCCAGGTCTGGAATGCCAAGTCCCCCCTTAAGCATGGAATGCTGAAGCATGGGGAGTTAGACCCACTTCTGAGCAGGTCACCAAACAAGCTCCGACTCCAGGCTCCTCAGAAATCTGGAGAAAAAAAAACCTGGTTGGTATCATTGGCAGAGCTGCAAAGAATTATAAGTGCTGTAGAAGAATCAGCATCTTCACCACCGATGCCCTGCTCATAGACGAGAGGGGTAATTGGGTCCAAAAGTGCATGGACTGGCAAAACGAGGCAAGGGCCTTACCATGATTGCCAAGCAGTAGGTCCCTGTCATTGCGGCAGACATTAACACAGAGGTAACGAAAGGTGTCAAAACTATAGGGGAGGCACCCTGCTCCCTCTCTGCGCTCTGGCTCAATCCAGCACAAAGGGAAGATACAAACAGGTCATAGAGGGATGGTAGTGAGTGGGAATGTTGTCTCAGATACACTAACACATCGTCTGCATATAAAGACACAGTCTGCCAGTCCAGTCCCACCTTGATACCCCAGAGAGGGCCCTTGACATGCGGCATTGCAGCAAGTGACTCCACAACGAGCACAAAAAGCTCCGGAGATAAGGAGCACCCTTGACAGGTCCCTCTGTCCATGGAGAGAGACCACAAGATCTGATGGCCAGTGCAGACCTGTGCTACTGGAGCTGTGTGCAAAAACTTAACCCAACCAAGGAAGTTAGGACCCATCCCAAGCACGTCCAACACCTGAAGCAGATAAGACCAACTAATGGTGTCCAACGCTTTTTTGGAATCCATGGAAACTGCCACCAAAAGGTCAGCCTCCCAGTCATCGCATCCAGGATATGGCACAAATGTCAAACATTTTATAGTCCAGATCGCAGAGTCTTTGTGCCTTCTCCTGATATTGACATCACAAGGCCGTCAGTCGGGCGTGCATCAGGTGCCAACACCGCCTCGAGCTCCGCGGTCAGCATGGTGGGTCTCTAAAGTCAGAACAGTATGGCTAAGAGATAACTTGACTCCCCCTGTTGTGCCGATGCAGTGCCCTGTTATGACCACCTTCAATGCGTCCTACTCCAGCCCCCAGGAACCCACTGACCCAGTGTTCTCCTCTAAATACTAGGAGAGGTGTGTGGCAAGGGTGTCTCTGTATGCCGTGTCTTGTAAGACCTCTGTCCGCAGCCACCAGATTAAGATTGGAGCACTTGTCTCCCCTCACTGGAACATAATCAGGAGTGGATTATGGTTGGAGAAGGTCCTACCGGGCATTCAGAGCTGTGTATGAGATGCCAGCAATCCACATTGCAGAAGAAGTAAGCTAATCTGATATGGACCTGATGACCTGGGGCATAATAAGAATACTCTGCCTCCCCCGGGTGTCCCAGCCAGCAGACATCATGCAAAGTGTACGTCCTAGACCATCATTGGAAGTGTTTCATCACCTATATACCCAGAGTACCCAAGAGTGGGGACATTGAGCCATCCAAGTCAGTGTTGTGTATGCAATTAAAATCTTCTCCCCATAACAACAGGCTTGGGGATCCAGCAACATGGTTGGGGATAGAGTGTCTAATAACATGCCCTGGGAGGTATTAGGTGCATAAAGGGATACAATGAAAAATAGGCGCCCATCTAATGTACCATTCAGGTGGAGCTATCCAGATAAGGGCCCCCGGGCATTGTCCGAGTATCCAGTGCAAAACACTTGCCTACTTCATCACTTATGCACTTTGTTGAATTCCCATGTGGTCAGGTGAGTCCCCTGAAGACAAGCAAAATGAATGTGCCTGCAACGGAGATAAACATATATGATGTGTCTTCTGGCAGGGTTCACCATACCACAGATGTGCCAAGTTGAAGTGTGAAAAGTGTTGGCCATGTGTGCAAATGCTATACCTTGAGATTTTTGGGACCCATACTATCCCCCATCCCTCCACATGACCCCTCATCTTAGTCACTCCTCCAACCAGTCAGGAGATGAAAAACAATTGAACAAATCAGTAAAACAACTTCCCTATCCCAGGACTGAGCACTTTCCGGCCCCTTGCCATAAACCCTCAAACAATGTAACTGGCACACAACAAATGCCTGCAACATATTCAAGTGGCGGAGGGAGCTAAAAATACGATGATGGATTCATCCCAGATCTGTGATTGGGGGCGAGTGTCTGAAAAGCTTCACCGCTCCGTCCATCCTCTCCTTGTGCTTGTTTTGTTTGCCCTAAGTTGGTTGGCATTGCCCAGACGTGGGTCCCTTGCTTACTTTGCCGCTGGATTCAAGCTAGCCTGGCTGATGATGGGTGTTACCCCGAATCCGGTCCCAGGATGCTTGTTTCCCGGCCAGGGAAGACCTGACTTGGCAGTTCAGGCTGGACTGTTCTCATGAGGCACAGGGTAAAGACTGATTTGCATGTAGCTGGGTCTGAACTGGTGTGGCAAAGTGAGCTAAAGATCGATGATGGATTCAACCCAGATCTATGACTGGGGGGTCAGTGTCAGAAAAGTTTCAGCGCTCCGTCCATCACCTCCTTGTTTTAGCTCCCAAATGTCACCACATCCCAGTGGTACTCATGGAATATTGCTATTTCCGGCGGCCCCTGTTGAACTCTTTTTTGCATATTTTACAAATCACATAATTGCAAGACACTTTCTTCCTACCTGGCTTCACCCGAAAAAAGTGCCAGGAAAAGGACTCCCAGGGTGGCTGAGGTGGCTGACTTGCAGGAACAGGAGTAGGGTTCTCATCTGAATCAGATGATGACATTCTGATCACAGAAAATTAGCAAAGTCAGAGAGGTAGCCAAAAAGGTGCGTCCAGAGAACAACCCCATAGAAAAATGAGGTAAAAAGGAAGGAATCTTTCTCTGCTTCATACGGAAATCCATATGGACCAATCACAATCTTTCCTTGGGATGTATTTCCTCTCTTGGGCATCTGACAGGTGTCTCGCGAGAGGGCAGAGAGATTGTAGAATACAGATAACTTTCTTAATATCTCAAATGCAACAATACATCAACTGTTTTTGAAACTTTAAACAACACTTCTCATGTCTTACTTTCTTCAAAATTACAAAAATCCACTGTGATAAACTTAATTCCAAATGTACGATCTTGCGAGCGGATCTCAATAGCCAGATAGGTGGGAAAGCAGCCGCGGCCGCTGCGAGTAAGACCGGAGGGGGCCCGGTGGGGGGATTTCGAGTGACGACCACGAGGGAAAATTAGATAAATAATTAATTTTGCCTTGTGGTCGTCTCTTGAAATAAACCCCCACCTGGCACCACTGCCCCACCGCTCTTACCTGCAGCAGCTGCAGTTGTAGGACAGCCCACTTGTAGTGCATGCGGGGAGCTGTGTGTTCGGCTTATGCGTTATTAAACTTTAACTTTCTGTAATAACTGACCAGGTGAAAAAGAACTCTGATTAGAAGCCTACTGTGCGAGCGATCACACACCTTAAAAATGTAAGTACATAGTGAAAACACATAGTTTACAGTATAGGAAAAACGGATTAATGTCTTTTTGAGATATAAATATGAAGTTTATGTAAATATACTTGCAAAGACTATGAAAACTATGCTTGGAATATTTCTGTTTATGTAAGTTACAAAAACTAAGAAGTTGAACATTCTCAGCACAAACATTGCTGGAGTACCTAGTATCTATGTATTATTAAATATAAGAGTTTATTTAAAAATTAACCCTAGAAAGTCACTGAAAAATAAAGGCTAAAGTAACATTATAGTTTGGTGTAATAAAAATATGAGTATTTGATAGAAAAAATCTTAGAAAATCACTGAAAAAACCAAAGGTTATGATAACGTTATAGTTTGGTGAATTTCTCTGTGAAAATGTTAATGTTTGACCTGAATAAAACCACAGAAATTCAGCAGTTATAGTTAGCTGCACTATCTATACCTTGCACTCCACCCATGCCCTGCTTATGACAACCCTCAAGACATGTTCTATGACATCATTTATGACATCACTGATGGTTGCTGATTAGGACTACCAATTTGTTGGCAACTATATTTGAGTATTTATGTTTTATGAATAGGTGGCCTGCCAGCTTGAGACGGGATTCCCAAATTTCATAGAGATGTAACCATTTCTGAAATATTAATTCTGTTGGAACAATGGAAACAGAGGTTGTATCAACCCCTGTTCCCACCTGTCTACATAGGTCTGATATGTTCCCAACTTATAAACAGAAACATACTGAGGGAAACGATTGAAGTTTGAGAAGGCAGTCGTACATGTTTCCTCAAAGAATGGGGCCAAGACTTTATTTGATACAGCTTCATGGCACAAAAGTTATGGTACAAATTCAGGATGATTATAAACACACTTGGTTTCTTCATTCTTTCAATTTATTACAGAAAAACACTACATAACATGTTGTCAATGATGTTTCTAGATACATTCTTGGCATCAGTATAGCTTGAGGATATGTGCCTACAGATTCAATCTGAAATAAAGAGAGGTTTTGTATTTGTGATGCAGGATCAGCAGATCTAATTTGATCTAGTTTGGTCTAATACTACTTTTCACCCTCCAAACTTCATCAAGGTGTTTGAAACATTTTCTGAATCCTCATGTTGGCTTGCCACACAATAAAGGCAAAATTATTACCCATACCTGGACAATTTCCTAACATCACATATCTATGAGGAGTTGAAGAAGAGGGACATGTACGGATTTTGTGATCATTTTCAGGAACATGACTTATTTCTGGAGAGTGGGGCATCCCCCTTGTTAGTATTGCAGGAAACTCAGTACCTTAAAATAATTATACAGACACATCTAATTATTGTTTCCCTCTAAAATAAAAACAGTGCAGTGAATCTGAGGTTACATCTAAGTCATCTTATAAAACAGAGGAAACACACTCACAACTGTGGTTTAGACTTCAAAGTGCGTGTGTGATGCATTACTGATGAATCGGTTGATCTGTTCCTATCTGGAATTCCTTGTCGGACTGTTAGACCTGGTACCATTGCGTGAGTCTCCCTTCCATATTTTGCTGTTGTCTCCTCTGTTTTTGATATGTTTTGCTGGTTTTAGATGCTTTAGGCACTGTGCCACTGCTATTCAGTGCCACAGTGCAAGTGCTCCCTATGTTAAATTGATGTAATGGATTAGTGACTCCATGGTTGGCTTATTTGATTTACTTGTCAGACCCTAGTACAGTGCACCATGTGGGCCCAAGGCCTGTAGATCAAATGCTGCTAGTGGGCTTGCAACACTGATTGTGCCAGCCACAGAAGCAGCTTGTAAAGTGTGTCTCAGGCCTGCCATTGCAGAGCCTGTGTGCAGCCTAGTACTGCCATGTCGACTTGGTAAGTGCACCCACTTACCAGTCCCTAAACCTTCCCTTTTCTACATGTTAACCACCCCTAAGTTAGGCCCAAGGGCAGGGTGCATTGTAAGTAAAAGGTAGGACATGATCTGGTGTGAATTACAGCCAATTTCGTTTTTCACTATTGCAAGGCTGCCTGTCCCCATAGGCCAGAATGGGCAGTTTGATTATAACACCTTAAAAACCTAACTATCCCAGGGAACATGGTAGAAAAACAAATTTAGTATGCCTGAACTCAGAATGATAAAATACATCTTTTAGGGAAGTTGGTTTTAACATTTTGTGTTTGAAAATACCACTTTTAGAAAGTAGATATTTTCTTGCCTAACCATCCAGCCTGCGTCTGCTAGATTGTGTATTGCATGTCTGGTTTGTGAGTGACAGGGGCTGAGGGGGGCTACAGGAGGCAGGGTGAGTCAGCACTAGGCTAATTAGACCTATCTGCATTGGGAGTGGTGGGAGGAGTAGCACCTGGGGCTGAATAGGGCTGTGCCTGCCTTCCACAATGCTGGCTCCACCTCCTGTGGTGCATCTGATGACCCTGGCCCACACTGACAAAAGAATAAGTTGTGCCCTGACAGAATGCACCTAGAACTGGTTTGGACTAGGTACAGAAACTCTCTGCCTTCAGAGACAACGGATTTGTGTGTATAAAAAGGGGAACCTAGACCCCAGAACTTTAGATCACTTCTTGACATCAAGACAGACCTTTTGCCAAGGAGAAGAACCAGAGAATCTGCAGGACTTTTTGACTGTCCCTGTGCCAGTGTGTAATTGCTGGGGTTGGCCTGCAATGGTTTCTTTATTGCCAAGGAAAGGAGAAAGACTTTTATTTGCAACTTTCATCATCTTGAAGAAGAATCTCCAAGGGCTTGAACTGTGCTTGCCTCCTGCTGAAGTCTCAGGAATACAAGACTTCACCACCAGCTCCCCCCTGAAATTCCTTGCTAGGAATTCTGTCTGCAGAAGCCTGCGTGTTGTTGGGAGCTGGAAGCGCGACTCAACGAGAAGAAGTGTGTCGTATCCGCAGCTGCTGCCGTCGCATCATCGGAGAAGTGTGTCGCCACTGCAAGGGTCGCCGTTGCATCACCGGAAAAGCGTGTCTCCATCGCAGCTGCTGGTCATTGCATCCCCAGAGAAGCATGTCGCCACTGCAGGGGTCGCCGTCGCATCACCGGAGAATCGTGTCGCAGGGCCTGTCGTGGCTCCAAAGTTACAGAGTCGCCGCACGGCCGCCGGGCGTGCACGCATCGTCTTCACGTCATCGCATCACATCAAGGGTGGCATCTTCTTGTATCACCCCGGATCATCGCATCACATCAAGGCGCCATCTTGTCGCATCGGAACTGGGACAAACCATGAGATCGTCGCATCACCTCCTCTCCGGTAGGGATCAGATGCATCGCATACTTTGCGCAAGCACTGAGGAACAGACTCATCGCCTCCCCCGAAGCAAGGAACCGACGCATCGTTCTCCCTGTGAACCTTTTGTTTATCTTGCGTGACACATCCAAAGGTACTTTGTGAGAAACGTGTCACATTTACCATCTAAAGTGAACTGAATTATTTCTACCATCTTAAAGTCATTTTCTTAATACTGTATTGTGAATTTTTGTCGTTTGGGTCTTGTGTTAAGTCTATATAAAAAATACTTATTTCTATAAAACCTGTGTTGTGTCCATCTGTAGTGTTTTCACTGTATTACTGTATGTGTTCACAACTGCTTTACACACTGCCTCTGAGATAATCCTTCCTGCTCCTGCCAAGCTACCACAGGGTTGAGCAGGGGTTATTTTAGGAGTTTAGCCCCCTTACTCTGACTAGAGGCAAGGGTCTCTACTTGGACAAAGATGCAAGCCATTGCCAACTAGAGACCCCCAGTTCTAACACAGACATATTGTAAGTTTCCAGCCTCCTTGCTGTATGAATTTATTGTAGGAAGCTGGCTCTGTGTATACTATACTAAAGTGAGGTATAGTGTGCACAGACTCCAGTGGAAGCCAAAAGGTAGGCAGAAGTAAAGTAGATAGCACCTCACTCTTTATTTGTGGTAGTGTGGTTGAGCAGTAAGGCCTCTGTTGTACACACTCACTCAGCAAATAAATGTACACACTAACAGACTGAACTGCAGACCAATTGTTTTTGTAGAAAAATATTATTTTAGTTATTTTATTTCCTAGAACTAAACAAGCAAGCCTGGCACAGTTAAGTGATAAATACTTTGCAGTAAATATACAGTTGTAACAGTTTGGATTGTAATTGTATATGTACTTTGTTTCGATTTACACCACAGTTACTGAGAAATGCAGTGCTTTGGAAATACAGTACATATACTTTGAATGGGCTTTATAGTAAAATGACCAGTGCATTACTTTCAGATTACTTTTCTTACACAGTGTAGTATACCTGGATACTACACTGGGACATTTCCTGTAAACAGGTAAGTAAAAGCGTTGTTGTTATTTAGTACAGTTGTAAAAGGTTTTCATAGATTTTCCAACCCCACACTTGGAAACTTTTCATAGAAAAACAGTCAATGTTATCCTATGGAGGCAAATAGGGTTATCGGTTCAAAGGTAAGTACCTTGTTGCGGGAGTTGGTATTCTGGGGTTAGACACAGGGGTCCCACAGGGTCAAGGATGCACTCTTGTTACACCCTCAGTGGCACTAGGGTGGCCGGGTGGGGAGTGAGCACAATCCCTAATCCTGATTGGGGAGTGCCTGCCATCTGCAAGATGGCGGGCACTGAAGAGGGGGCTTCACCTCACCTCCCCCAGCTAAAGGATGGGGTTGGCAGAGGTGGGCACACCCTCTGGGCTGGCTAATTCTTCCTGCCTGTATTCCTGCCAAAAACAAGGGGAGACAGGAAGTGGGCCTGCTCCTGGTAGCAGGAGAGGCAGGGGGTGGCATTACAAAGGCTGCCAGGCCTTTGAAGCTCCCCTGCCACAGATGGCTCTTCCTGGCCTGGGGGAAGTGTGAACACCTCCGCCCACGAAAGGCTTTGTTTCTGGGATTAGGAAGGTAAGACTCCCACCCTAGGGGTCCAGAAACATGTATTGTGGTGGCAGGCTGTTGTGTACCAGTCATGGAACCCACCAGAGGCTGGTCGTTTTTCAGGGGGCATCTCTAAGAAGCCCTCTGAGTGTATTTTTCATTAAATCCCACACTGGCATCAGTGTGGGTTTAATGTGTTGTGAAGTTTGATACCAAACTTCTCAGTGTTCAGTGTAGCCATTTTGGTGCTATGGAGGTCATAATGACAAACTCCCAGCACGATATACTTGTAATGGCAGCACTGCGCTTACAATGTCTAAGAATGGACTTAGACACTGTAGGGGTACAGGGCTCATGCACCTGTACCCTCACCACTGGTATAGGGCACCCATCTATGCCAAGGCAGTGGGTCATAGACATGACACACAGGGATGTGTGCCTTGTCGAATCTTCACTTTGTTCTGCACGAAAACATGCAGCCTGCAAATGCTCTGTGTGTGTGTAAAGGTACAGGGCCTCTAAGGATGGCACAATGAGTGTTGCAGCCCTTAGAAGTCTTTTCTGGTGACAGTGCCCTGGGTACCCGTGGAACCATTTACCAGAGGCTGACCTGTGGCCAGAGATGCCAATAGCGTTTGGGTTAGTTTCGGGGAAAGAACACAGGCCCTAGGAATCTGATTGGCGGGGACCCAGGGCACATAAAGTCAAAGTGCATCAGTTGTCTGGCAAAAGGTGGGGGGGGGGGTTGCATCAACAGCAACCCAGCTTTTCACACTAATATATGCCCAACCCACTGTTTCCTGAGATCTAGAAGGAGTTGATTTGGTGGACAAGGTACAAAAGCCTTTTTCTACTCCACCAGTTATGTTATGTTATGACAATTTAATTTAATATCGCACACACATCACCCCTGCAGGATTATCTAGGTGCTAAGGACAGCCACAACAACAGGAAGCAGAGTGCTGAGTTACACAAATCTGATGTAATCAGTACAGGTGCAGATTTGGAATGGCAAGTTGTTCCTGTAAGTGTAAGTCAGATACAAGAAAAACCTACTTCCACCATCTTGACCGTCGGATATGTGGGATAGTAAGCAAAGTTTTGTCCATAGATCCAAGTTCCTACCTGGATAATAGCTTTTGAGCTTCTGGTATAATTCTCTTTCTGATAGCCAGTGTAGTGTTCTCAAAAGTGGCGTGCAAGTAGTTCTCAAGGGAAGATTGCAACTA
The DNA here is from genome assembly GCF_964204655.1 of Triturus cristatus. Lineage (NCBI taxonomy): Eukaryota > Metazoa > Chordata > Amphibia > Caudata > Salamandridae > Triturus > Triturus cristatus. The sequence goes on from NC_140591.1 coordinate 1,374,753,571, forward strand.
AGTTGTGCTGCTATATTTTTAAAGACTCATAATTTAGATAGCAATGTCTCATGTGTGGAAGCCAGTAAAACATTATCATAATCAAACCTGCTAATAATGAGTGCCTGTACCAAGGTTTGCCTGGTCACAAGCGGAAGAAAAGGAAGGGCTTTCCTTAGTGGGTGCATCATATATATTTAGGTACCCATTATAGATAGGACCTACTCTTTTATTGTTAGAGTTTTATCTAGCCTAACACCAAGATTGTTTACAACCTGACTGAGAGTAGGGGCTCTCAGTCATTCTGAAGCCCACCAATCGGATGTCCAGAGTTGGTGGGATTTCCCAAAAAGCATGATCTCTCTTTTCTGTTTTCAGCTAAAGAAAGTTCTCAAACATTCACTCTGCTATCACTTTCATCCCATTGGAGAAGCATTCCTTTACTTTTTCCACATCTTTGTCAAAGGAGATAACTAAATGAGTGTCATCGGCATAAGACAACATTCCAAAACTAAGGATTTGATGATCTTGGCAAGGGGGGCCCCACATATATTTTGAATAAAGTAGGACTCAAACATGATTCCTGGGGGTCACCTTGTCAATCAGCATGGTTCAGAAGTCAGACTTGAAAGCACCCAGCGAGATGACTTGAGATCTATTTTCCAAAAAGTCATGAAACCATTCTAAGGCCGTGACATAGATTCCTATCTCATCCAGCCTTTGAAGCAACCTGGCTTGTGATGCAGTGTGAAAAGCAGCAGACAGGTACAGAAGCACAAGTATAGTTGGATGTTGGCATTGAAAGTGCATTCTAAGGAGTCTTTCACAGCTAAATAGGCCATCCCAGTGCTGTGCTCGGATCTGAACCCAGACTGTGATGGGTCCAAGATCTTATTTTCTTTAATATAGTCAGACAGATGTTGTAGGAGGGTAGGATCTGCATTTATGTTGCCCCTACTTTTTTCTGATGTTAACACTGGTATCTGGCTATAGTCTGGCTGGGCCCCTGCTAATCAGGGCCCCAGCCTCTCTGTTCTCTTTAAACAACTTGGAGTGCATATTAGATGCACTAGTGATTGGAAACTGTGGTACCTTATGAGTCCCAAGTATATGGTATCTTAGGTACCAAGGGCATAGGTACTTCACAGGCCTACCAGGGGCTGAAGCATGTATTATGCCACCCCTGGGAAGCAGACTAAATCTGACACCACAGGCCTGCTACTGCAGCCTGGGTGAGGTAGTGTTAGCACTCCTCACTGAGATATGGGTTCCCTATATCTCACCTTACACACACATATAAACCTATTAGTCACCCCTAAGGCAGGCCTTATCAATCCTGAGGGCAGGGTGCTTGGTTTCCATGTGAGGGGGTGCCTCTGCCTGAGCAGAGCCCCTCTGCAGCCCTCAGAGTCTATTTTCTGTGGATATTTGTGGATGCGGTTAAACCATATATACTCTTAAGTGCATTATAACCTCGTGGTAAATGCTAACTCTGGGATGGCTGCATCAAAACATGTCGTGTTTGGTGTTAACCGCTTTGGAATCATACCCCCACACCAGTAAATGGTGTGGGAGTATGATCCCACCCTTCTACAGAGGAAGACATGTACCTACTGTGGAAACACGGTAGAATCCTGAAAGAGCCCTGGCATCACAAAATGGATGCCACCAGCACAGACACTGGGCTGCCCTCCTGCTACTTACCGAAACTCACAGTGGAGGAGGCCCAACAATAGGCATCCTGTCACAGGGAGGTCTCACCACCTTCCAGACAGGATTTAGTGTATTGGGGCTGGGTGGATGCACTCCTAGAGTGCTTTGAAGTCCTGCACTGGGGGAGCAGTAGGCTCCTCTGTGCATATGCCAGCTCAAACCGGTTCAGGGGCTCTGGTGTGAAACTGGACAAAGGGAAGTGGGTGTAACCACCCACTCCCCTGACCCTCCCATAGGAGTGGTCATAGAGCTAGTCCGTCCCTTTCCTTTAGTATAAGTTAGGGAACCCTTGCCATTGCAAACTAGATAACCCTGGACGATGCTCTGAAGAAGAATCCTGGACCTTCGATGTTCCACTACCTCCCGAAGACTGAAGAATCTCCCTTGGAGTCAAGGAGTGACTCCCCTGCTTGGCAGGCACCAAAACTTTGAATCAACGGTCGCAAACTTTCCCGCTCCCACCGGAGTCCGAAGTCCCTGCAGCCCGGAAGTGGATTTCCTGACTTCTCGATGGCCATCGTGAGTCCCCAGCAGAGCTGAGGCAAGTGGACCCCACGAGTGACGAGGAAGAGCAATATCCGGGTACTGTTCACTATTGTCGAGTGCAATCCCTTCACGACATTCTACGAACTTGTGCATTGGACCACATGTGGTAAAAGTCTCCAGCAGGACTTTCACTGAAAATCAGCAGCCTACCTCGTCCCGAGTGACTGTGGGCTCCTGTGAAGTGAATCCTCCTGAGGCATCTTTGCAATCCCTTGCCAGTTGGCTTGTGGGTCCCCTGAAGACTTCTTCATCAAGCCAAAGGGCTCCTCAGGTTTCTCCAGGCTTGCCCTGACTTACCCTTGCTGGGTGAGTCCCTCAGACCTTGCTGGTCTGCACCGCTGACTTTCTTCATATTCCACCAGACTTGCTGTTGCCAAGGCTTGTTGGCTCCAATCCGGTTGCCGACACCTCAGTAAGCTGCAGACATCGTGGGACATTCCGAATTGAGCTCCTGGTTGTTGTTGATGCCTCCTGGACCGTGTGGCTACAGAGTCCAGACGCCCGTGATCACCTGAAATCACCCGATGACTGTGGGCATCCATCTTCCTGGGCCCGGGTCACTGGCAAGTGACTTTGAACACTTTCTCCTCTGCTTTCAGGTCTTCTTTCTTCAGAATCCAGCCTTTGATTCCACCGGACACTTCTCCTGTCTTCACAAGCAGCAAGCCTTCTTTGGCTCCCATTGAAAACGACGCCGCGACCCGACACCAAAAGACACCTATGCACCCGGCTTCCCTGGGTGAGGTAACTCGTGCACTCCGGTGCTCCTGTGTGTCTTGGCCCTCGAACTACTTACCCTGTAAGTGACTCACTTGTAGACTCTCCCGAAGTATCCTAAAACTTTAAAATTCCATCTGCGACTTGCTCCATTGATGTCTATTGGGATCCGCGGCTGTGTTCTCACACTGCATGCGTCTCCCGTGGGTCATTTACTTACCTGCCTTGGGTGGATTAGTGAGACCCCAGCGCTTTTGAAGACCTTAGGCCTTCTCCCTTCTCAAGTCGTTCTTCTTATACCTCTTTTTTAGTATATGGTCTGGTACGACCCTAGGGCCCCAGCCATATAAGTGCTTAATTTGATGTGAAACATTGATTTGTGCATATGTTCTTGACTTCTAATCTCATAAAGAGATTAGTAAAGTGTGTCTAGAAATAAATACATATATATTTTATATATATACCTGTGTGGTGTCCTTTCATTTGGTAATTCAAGAGATTATAAGGTAAAACAAGCTGCTTTACATTCCTCTGAGACTTAGCCTGAAGGCCACTCTCCACAGCTACCACTAGGTTGTCTTAAACCTATCTACCATAAGAGTTGAATTGGACTGGTGCAAGGTGGCCACTTTAACTAGTGACCAGCATATGCCAGGCCAACTTCTCACAGTTGTTAATTGATTAAACCTTCCAGCATCTTACTTAGGAGGGGAAGCAGGGTGATGCCTCTGTAATTTGTGAGAATCGAAGAGTCAACAATGGCCTTTTTTGAATAAGCATAACCTGTGCAGATTTCCAGGCCAAAGGAAATTTCCCTGACTCTATTGATAAATTAAACAAAGATTTAATTGCAGGAGCTATTTGCTTAGAAAGTAGCACTGCGCTCCTTCAAGTACATGGGTCTGACGAGGAGCCAGATTTCGCTTTTGCTAATGAATTCAAGTAAACATCTGTTAAAATTTCCCGTGTTACAATTCTCATTTCAGGAAAGAGAGCTGAAGTTCAACTCTATATAGGCCTGATTCGAGAGGCTCGTAAAGTTTTGACAAATTACCTTGATTTTGTTCTCAAAAAAGTCAAAATATCATCTGAGGTTTGAATCTTCTAAGAACAGGTATGAGGATTAACAGCATTATTGAGAGCTTTAAAAAGCTTTTTAAAAGAGTTTCCAGCAAGGCTATTTGTTTGGGAGAAATGTGTTTACACACAATTTTATTCCGGTGATACCTGGTGAGTGCAATTCTGTATACTCCTTTATTAATTAGGTTGTTTGTCAGGCACCAGCAAACTTTCCAACTTTTTCTAGTCTCAACTCTCTGGTGTACCATAGCGTGTGTGGTCTGCGTTTATTACTTGCGTAAGTTTTAACAGGGGCAACTGAAGAACCGGGACCTTATGGGCCTGGCGGCGCATGGTACGCCTTAATGTCCTGAGTTCACCTGCTTTGTCGAACAGAGACACGGGACACTCCGTTAGGCGTAGAAGGTTTGGTTTATTAGCTGCAGCTAAGTACAGTTGTCCCAGAAGTACACTCGGTATGTTCTTAGGCGACTGCCACTTTACTTCGTGGCGCACAATCTTTTATAACACACATATTCACAAAGAACACACCCAATGCATACAGGGTTAACCAATGAGAAGAATGTGAAAACAAGATATTAAGTAACTCAAATAAGCCTCTCTTCCAACTGTGTTTGTCACCCTTCCCCACAAGTTAATCAGTGGTAGTATCTATAATTCGACTTGCAGGTGGCAGGACACATTTGTATGCCCCGGAGGACAGTTGTGAAATGAGAGAATACGAGTAAAGAGTAGCGAAGGCCAGAGGATAAGATAAAGTCAGGAAAGAATGGTGCGAACCAACAGATAGTTGAGACAGGGATCAGTCAAACCAGACGAGGATTAGTGGAGTTGGCCAGACCCTGACACCAGCTTTAAAAAGAGGCAGGAGGTTATTTGACACTTTGCCCGAGTGAGGGCAACACAAAATGGCGGCGGATCACAAAATGGTGGCTAAATACGAACGGGATCGGAAAACTGAATTACCTCAGACCCTCCTTTTGCCATTACTCAGGCAAGACGCACAGACTCATTTCAATCTGAGTCGACGTCAATGGCCATGAGGTCATCAAGCTGTTGCTGCAACATCATTTTAATGCTCTCCGTCTTCCGTGACACAGGTCTTGGGACACACATAGTGGCACAAAGACCACAGATGGCGGGGCCACACTGCATACAGAGACAACAGGAAAAAATGATGGCCAAAACCCCTCCAAGGAATGTTAATACCTTCCATCCCCATTTGGACAGTAATCCCCAAAACCATTCCAATAAAGACCAATCTCCTTCGTCCTGATGAATCGACTCGGAGATCACATGTAATTTGGAGATGGCTTGGTATACCGTAGGGGCATCGTCAGGTATATAAATGCAACAGCTAGATCCGATCAATTTACAAACTCCACCACGATCCGCAAGTATAACATCCAGAGCAATCCGGTTCTGCAATGTCATGAGACGATCCGCCTGAAATTCAGCTGTGAGATTACTCAAGGCTCCCACAGTGACATCTATGGTAGTCTCATCAACACGATCCAATTGTCTCATGTTTCTACTGTTGGCCATTGGGCCCCAAAAAGGGAAAAATCCTTTAAGGAAATCACCTCCCTCTTGTCCTGCCGTGTCTTTAGAATCAATCATCCCTCTGCCATATCTGTTTCTGTGATGTCCCGAAGGAGCAGTGTATGTAGGGGGGAGAAGAAAGGCTATATAGCACGTTCCTGAAAAATCCGTCGGTAGCCACGTGTAGGCTCTATCGTGGCAGACAAAATACGTGCCCTGGGATGGCACGAACGGTGGTGAATTCTGAGATGCGTAAATGTATGTATGGGAACTAAAACTCTTTCCTTGTCCAGTGTCAGTAGTCTGCCCATTCATTTGTAGACAAAAGTTACCTCGATGAGGCACAGTCCAAATTGGTGGAGATTCTCCCTGTTTAACTCTATCTGTAAGGCTAGTAACATAACGAGTCACGTTCCAACCATCGTATGCCCGTTTCTCATCAACAGGAACCCTACTATTCTCCACAATTCTAGCCATAGCCACTATTCCTTTTATCAGAGAACTATGACTAAAATCTTGCCCACTACCATGTGAACCAACTGAACGTCTAAATCGGTTCTGATATGCATTTGAAAACATCACAAAATAGTCCCAAGCGGAACCTTCATAAGAAAATGGAAGGGCTAAATATGGCATCCCTTTGTCTGTGGTATGAGGCATAAGTCCACACACCCAACAGTTGGTTGTGTTGACTACCAATTGGTGTTGATGCAACAACTGGACAAATGAATTATTAAAATATTCTGTTCTCCTGATTAGTTCATGTTGGGGAAGCGTATGTAATTGATGTGGGGAGATAGTAGAATGAAGAGGCAAGGAAATAGAAGTAGGGACAGATTTGTGCTGCATAGCATGAACAATCCAACCTACACAAGCCCATAAGGTACTAAAAAACATAAGAACACACAATGTTATGTCACATTGACTGTACACTAATTTACAATATTTCTTTCTCATCTCTTCCTTCTTATTATTCTTTCCCACTTTGACATCCATCCTCTAAAATTGTTGCTCACGGCAATCTTCCTTACTCACTTGGCTGTGATTATTAGCCGTCCTATGACACTGCAAGTCCTGGGGGCCTAGCCACTATACAGGTCACGAACCAAGACTCCTACCGTGACCCTGCAACCTGGACAGATGATACATGTCACGAAAGAGATGAAAATCTCAGGTGTCCTTGACCAGTCTAGGCCTTAAATTATATCGAGTTCAGGTCAGTACAGTTTGGTCCTGAAATAGTGTCTGTGGATCTGTAGTGTTCAATCGGAGATGTGGCGGTACGGCTTCTTGTAAAACGTCGTCATCTTCTTTCTCTGACCGAGTTCCATCTAGGTGTGCACTACTGAAAGGTACAAACCGGGAGACCCTTTCGCCTTCAAAATCACCTACACCCTTACGGACCCACTGGTCAAAAGGCAAGGGCAAGGGCACCTTTTTGCAGTGCACGCCATGGATCCAGTTCTTTTTCCCTTCGACTTTCACTGCTGTACGTGTCACCAGAAGAACTTGTCGAGGCGCCTTCCAACGAGGTTCCAAATTCCTTGTCCTCTGAAAATTTTTCACACAGACCCAGTCTCCCGGTTGGATAGAATGACCTGGGTCTGTGGAGGCCTCTGGTAAAGCGTTTTGAACCTGTTGGTGGAGAACACGTAATTTAGTGGTGAGGTCATGTAAGTAGTCTGCCTGATACCAAGACCGGCACACACCTTTTTCATAATTTGGCCCACAAATTCACTTCCATTGTCACTCCAGACAATGCGTGGCAAACCAAACCTAGGGAAGAACTCTTTCAGAAGAACTTTGGCAGTGGACAAAGCAGTGTTGTCTTTCAGGGGGTAGGCCTCTATCCATCTGGAGAAGGCACACACCACCACCAAAACATATTTGAGATTGTTGCATCGTTCCATGTGAATATAATCAATTTGCAACACCTCAAAAGGATATGTTGGGGGAGCAAAATGACCTGCTGGAGTTGGGGTTCCCTTTCCTGGATTATGCATCAAGCAAACGATACAATGCTTCACTAAATTATCTGCACATTTTGGAATCCCTTCGTTCAGCCACACTGGAGCCAGAAGCTTACATATTCCTTTCGTACTGATGTGGGCTGGACCATGTGCCATAGCAACTACAGGCAGCACATAGGCATCTGGTAACAGCCAACGCTGATGTTCTGACAATTCTATCCAACATCCCATCGCGTCTAACATTCCTGTACTCTCTTTCCACTTACTCAACTCTTTCTCTGTAGCCTCTCCTTGAATCGATCTCACACTTTCTATTGTATCCTCACACATTCCTTTTTCCTTGACCCAATTTGCAGGGCCCGCAACATACATGCGACTTATAGCATCTCTGGCTGTTTCTTTCGCTACCTCATCCGCAAAAGCATTCCCGCGACCAACATCATCAGTAATCCTCTTATGCGCACTGCACTTTATGATTGCTATCTGGGTAGGCAAAGCAAGTGACTCAAGAAGATCAGTTACCAACTGACCATGCTGTATTTTATTACTGTGGGAGGTAAAGAATCCTCTTTCCTTCCACAAACGACCAAAACTATGTGCCACACCAAACGCATACTGGCTGTCGGTATATACATTCACTCTCTTCCCCTTAGATAACACACATGCTCTGGTCAAAGCTATCAGTTCAGCCGCCTGAGCTGAATTATGTCTGATGCGTGCTGTCTCCACGATTGTATGCAAGGTGGTAACAGCATAAGCTGAAGTTGTTTCACCATTAGGGAGTTTAAAACAAGAACCATCCACCCATAGGATCCCATCTGGGTCCATTAGTGGTGTATCTTTCAAATCAATCCTACCTTTTGTCTCCTCCTCAGTACGGAGAAAACAATCATGTTGTTCCTGAATACCTTTCTCCTCTGGAAGAGGTAGCAATGTGGCTGAATTTAAAGTGTTACATCGTTTGATGTGCACATGACTAGCCAAGAGCGTCAGCTCATACCCAGACAAGCGAGCACTTGTAAGATGCTGCATTTTCGTCCTATTTACCAAGGTATCCACTGCATGTAGTACCATAACAATAAGAGTGTTATCTAGCACCACTCCAGCAGACAAATAGAAATTGCTGCTGCTGCTGTAGCTTTAAGACAACTAGGCTATGCCTTGGCTACTGGATCTAATGTAGCCAAAAAGTAGGCACATGGCCGCTGCTTGTCTCCAAATCGTTGTGTTAAGACTGACAACGCACAATCCTCTCTTTCATGGACATAGAGCGTGAAGGGCTTACTGTAATCCGGAGTACCCAACACAGGAGCAGAGCACAGAGCAGCACGTAAATCAGAAAAACTCTTCTGACATTTGTCAGTCCAAGGAAGGGGTTGGGGTGTGTCTTTCAAAGTGAGTGCCAACAAAGGTTTAGCCAACAAAGAAAAATTTGGAATCCACTGTCTACAATAAGAGGTAATGCCCAAAAAGGCACGCACCTCTCTTTGTGTGGATGGCACAGACATTCGTGCAATTGCTTGCATACGTTCTGGGGTCAGTCGCCTTCCCTCCTTCGACAAGAGATGACCTAAATAGGTAACCTCTTGGCGGGCATATTGTAATTTAGAAGGTGAAACCTTATGGTGAAGGTCAGACAAGTGACGCAATAGTGCAATAGTCACGTTGAGGAGTGTGGTTCAATGGTTAGAGTGGCAGACCCTGAAGCAGAATTCTGGCCAGGGACCAGGGTTCGATTCCCGCCTCGGCGGTGCTCGGGCTCAATTTCCTCGGACCTGTCTATTCTCGCCTCGGTGCCTATTCTAATCACGGGCCCCACGCTGCAACTCTGGGCAATAGCTTGCTTAGCCTCCACACCGGCCCCAACAGCGCTAAGGATGCCTGGCTTCACCCTGGGGGTGCCCAGGAGTGGACACTTCACAGGGAAAGCCAGGAGGGGTTCCACAGCGGTATGAGTATCAGCGCCAGGAAACCGCAAAGGCGACACCGCAAGGTGGCCGTCTGGTGACAGTGCGCTCTATAAGTACCTTGACATTTACATTTACATTTACGTTTTTGCAAATATCCTCTGAATCAGCAGCAATCAATAAATCATCCACATACTGAATAAGGGTAGCACCTGGCGGCAAAGGAAAAGCATCAAGCTGGCACTTCAGAGCTTGGCTATAGATGGAGGGACTTTCACAATAGCCTTGGGGTGCGCGCTTGAAACGGAAACTTCGGCCTCCTAAAGAGAATCCAAAAATATCCCGACTCTCTTCAGCAATGGGGATGCTGAAGAAAGCATTTTTCAGATCAATAACAGAAAACCAAGCTGCCAAGGCAGGTATCATAGTTAACAGGGCAGTGATATCTGGAACAACAGGAAACTGCGGTACAACAATTTTTTTAACCTCCCGGAGATCAATAACAAAGCGATAAACAGGAGGCTGAGAAGGATCAGTGTGTTTAAGAACCGGGAGAATAGGACTATTGCATACATTTCCCCTCGTCTCCTCAACCACACCCTTCTGAACCAAATCATAAATAATAGCAAAAAGCGCTCTTTCACCATCATTGGGAATTTTATATTGAGGGATGCGTGGCAATATAGCATTGGGCTTGAGGGTAACGACATAGGGTGGGATCTCAAGACAACCAACATCATTTGGACCCGTAGCCCAAAGTGTTGCAGGGAGAGAGAGCAATTCAGGTGGAAATTGATCTTTAGACAAATACATTGGAGAAGTCAGTTTCTGCCCTAAAACGAGATGTACACCAGAAGGAGAACAATATATCGTTGCATGCAATCTTTTCAATAAATCCAAACCCAACAGATTTTCGCCGCAACCAGTTGTTAAAAGAAGCGGAGCTTCCAAATCATAAGAACCAATTGAATTAGGCAGAGGACAAGAGACCGGGCTATGAACTGGGGGTCCAGAAAATCCTACGGATACGTTTGTTAAGCCAGACAAAGGTGCCCCAGGGAGTTTGGAGTGAATAATAGAACTTCTCATCGCACCAGTATCTAAAAGAAATGGCTCTGAAACACCCATTGTAGTGACATTAACATAAGGCCCATTCTGATCTACTGGAATCGATACAACTCGCTCACTTTGTCTATGGCTGTACTAGTTAGCGTGAAGACCGTCATTCTCACCTTCAACATAGTAATCATCATTGTAATACTGTGTAGACTGAGTATTTTGCTGATCAAAGTAGTTCATAGAATGTGGAGGTGGAAGGGAACACTGTGTCTGGGGCGACATACCTCGACCTCTACCCCTGGGCGCTAACTGGGAACCACCACGACCTCGTGGAGTAGATAGTCCTCCATTACGCTGTAATAAAACCTGGCAGCCATTCTTAAAATGACCTTCCTCCCTACAATAGGCGCATTGGTTAAGACCTAACAAAGGCCGCGGAATATAGGGCTAAGGCTTTTGAAACACCCTCTGAAACTGGGGAGGCTGTTGAAACTGGCGCTGAGCAGTGCGAGGAGGATAAGCTTGTTGCAGAAGAACCTTCGTTTTTAATTCTTTGGTCTTCTTCTCTAGCTTGTCTTTTTCCTCTTTGTCCCTGTTTTCGTAATATTGAGCAGTAGCCAATATCTGAGCAGAAGAAGAAACAGCCCATGAACTGTTCAGAGTCTTTTAATTTATGTGACAACTCGGGGAGCAAATTAAATACAAATTTATCTACAAATAATCGATGTCCACCCTCCGTAGTCATATCCTGACCACTGTGATCAATAAACGTCTCCTCAACACGAGTGAAGAAATCGGAGACACTCTCATCTTTCTTCTGTCTACACGCAGCTAATTTATCCCAATTAACTCGTAAGGCGGGCATCATTGTTTTCATTAAATTAATAATCCTACCAGGGAGTTCTGTGATCAAAACATCAGGCTTAGCACCACCCACTTGTGCTCTATCCGAGGCAGTTATAGCATCCCATGTACCACCCAATTCTTGAACGTGATCCTCTCTACGAATCCGAGCCCATAACGCTTGTGGAACTACATTTCCCATCAACATATCAATATCGGCTAAATTCATAATACAGGCATGAACAGTATGAGACAATTCTTTATAGTAACCAGCAGGGTTTTTACGGAGATCCGGTAAAGATTGTTTGAGGGCCAAAACATCAGATCTCTTCCAGGGCACATGTACCCATATACGCTGGAAGTGAGCGGGAATAGCTGGATTATTACCTGCTTGCGCAACCTCTTCCCTCCATATCGGAGGAACCTCTCTCATTGGGTAATGTTTCAATGTCTGCCGAACAGCAGGATCAGAATCAAGAAAAGTTTGTGAAGAAAATAAGGACCTAAAAGTAACAAGTGTCCTTACGGCGTCCTCAACCTTAGAACCCACAATGAGTCCTTTATCGAAATTAGCCTGAACATCCAACAGACCCTGGGGAAGTAAACCCAAATCCATATACTCCCATCCTTTAGCGAGAGTGTCACACATAACATTAAATATATATCTCTGCGTGGGCGCATCCCACTGATGAAAGGTGATCATGATATCTTTCACACTATACTGGGGACCCTTCTCGATCCATTTGCGAGCGAGAGAGTCCAACACCACCCGTTCGTCGGAACCTGAAAGTTGACTACGAGACTGTCTTCGAGAAAAAGCTGGACACATGTTCAGAGTCCCAAAGAAAGGGGACAAAAAACCAGAGACAGTATCTGTTATTCGTTTGCGCACAATAGGAGAATTAGACATAAGGACAGGGGACAAGGTATTAGGCGATACAGGAGAGGAACTGGCAGTTATATGGGGAGCCGAAGGTAAAGAAGATTGATGTTCAGGAGATGGAGACAAAGGAATCGGTGGCACGAGAGGTGGGAGTGGCAATACCGGAAGGGGCAAATGTGGAAGAACCGGAACAGGTGGGGGGACAACAGGCAACTGAACAGGTTGTAACAACGGGGGTGCATTAGCACCTTGTACATAGGGTGGAGGCAATCTCAATAGGTGAGACATCAAAGGGTCTTCCTCGAGATCCTTACTTTTATAAGAAGGGGAATTAGGCAACACCGGATAGCATCTATCTATTGCCATACGATGCTGTCTCTCTGAAATTTCCATTGCATTATCAATCTCATTATCTTTAGACTGCTGGGCAGCCTGTATAATCGTCATATTTTGTGCTTTCTTATCTCGTTTTGCCTGCTTAATTTCTTTCTGTTTGGCTTCCTTACGCCAGAGGCGGAAAGAGTCAAACATTGCCGGCCGGGCTTGTCTTTTGAACAATATCTCTTCCAAATTGTCTAATATGTCAGGCTCAAAACTACAATTTTGTGGCCACTGTAGAACGCCATCGTTCTTCGTGTATCGGATCCATGCCTTATTAAAGGCAATGGGGCCGACACCATGTTTTGAATAAAGCTCATGGGTGGGAGTTCCAACCGGAGGAATCGGACAAGAGTCCTCCAGCCGGGAATCCCTATTACAACCAAGGCAACTGAACTTCCTAAACTTACTCAGACCAGGCATCGTTATTTCACTGGACTGTTCACAAACATCAAGGGGTTAAATCAAATAATACAGCACAAACGTACTCACCCCTCGGCTTCGGCTTTTGCAATAGCCGAATCAAAGACCCAAATCAAAACAAAATAGTGGGAGCTACCCACCAATACTTAACTAAGTGTCTTCTTACGCCAACAGAGGCCCGTCTAATGTCTCGCGATACCAAACATCATCAAAGGGACCAAAGCAGGGCGACAGTCAGGGCAGCAGTCGTCAGCAGCCGTCAGAAAGTAGAAACCGCGCTGCAAAAGACCTTCGGACCACTTCGACATACAGGGGTCGCTTGAAGTGGTTCGCGATTCCTCCAGAATTTTCTTGCGGGGCTCCTCACGATCCTCGGGCAGAACTGCTACCTCTGAAGCCGGCCCACGTTCGGGCTCCAATTTGAAGAACCGGGACCTTATGGGCCTGGCGGCGCAGGGTACGCCTTAATCTCCTGAGTTCACCTGCTTTGTCGAAAAGAGACACGGGACACTCCGTTAGGCGTAGAAGGTTTGGTTTATTAGCTGCAGCTAAGTACAGTTGTCCCAGAAGTACTCTCGGTATGTTCTTAGGAGACTGCCACTTTACTTCATGGCGCACAATCTTTTATAACACACATATTCACAAAGAACACTCCCAATGCATACAGGGTTAACCAATGAGAAGAATGTGAAAACAAGATTTTAAGTAACTCAAATAAGCCTCCCTTCAAACTGTGTTTGTCACCCTTCCCCACAAGTTAATCAGTAGTAGTGTTTATAATTCGACTTGCAGGTGGCAGGACACATTTGTATGCCCCGGAGGACAGTTGTGAAATGAGAGAATACGAGTAAAGAATAGCGAAGGCCAGAGGATAAGATAAAGTCAGGAAAGAATGGTGCGAACCAACAGATAGTTGAGACAGGGATCAGTCAAACCAGACGAGGATTAGTGGAGTTGGCCAGACCCTGACACCAGCTTTAAACAGAGGCAGGAGGTTATTTGACACTTTGCAGTAGGAAGAGGGAAAACAACACCACGTTCACTGTGCTGCCTGAGTGAGGGCAACAAAAATGGCGGCGGAACACAAAATGGTGGCTAAATACGAACGGGATCGGAAAACTGAATTACCTCACAACCTTATCAAAGGCAGAGTTTAGGGTCTTGTGATAATCTACTAAAGTTTGATATAATTCTGGATCCTTGGAGGCTATAGCGAAATCAAATATTTCAGAAAAGGAACCAGTAACATCTCCTTTAGGTCAGTCTTTGGCTTTTCAGTCCCCCCCATTTTAGGGATAAGGAAACAGATCAAACAGAGTTCTGTACAAGACAAGAGTAAAGAATCCTCACAGGTTAAGACATTGGAATTAGTCAATATTAGGTCCGATGTATGGCCTGCCGTTATGAGTGGGGCCTTTGATTTTTTTGATGTAGGCCCAGTGTCTCTAAATCAGATATAAGCTGTGCAACTTCTAAATCTAGGGGATCTTCTCCATGATAATTGAAATCACTTTGTAAAAGAAAGTGTTGTGATGATGGCACATAAGTTGCTAAACATTCAATAAAGTGATGGTTAAGGTCTCGTTTGGATCCTGAAGGAAAATAAAGCAAAGCTCCTTTACAGCAGGAGGGTTCAATTTAAAAAATGCGTAACTCTACCCAGCCATGATTTAGAGTTTCAATTAGGCCTAGGCAGAGCTCATGGAGTTTCACTCTGCGGAAATCCGCAGAGTTACCCAAAAACTCTGCCAAAGTCCGTAGAGTTCCGCGCACAGGCGGAGCATTGCTCGGCCACCCCTGAATTTATATGTCCTCTCTCAGAACCTCCATTCACAGGCCTTATGCTGATCTGCTCTTTGCCACTCATCAGCCAGGCGACACACTTAGAATAAAAACCTGTAATTAATTGCTCATCTACATCCTGTGCCACCTTTAAATGTCCCTCACTCCCCCACCCGGCGCTGCCTTCCATACATGGTGAATGACGACATCCTTAGCACTTCCACTCTGGACCAGAGCTAATTACTGCACATCGGAGCACCGAGTCTTTGCCACAAATTGTTTTACAGGATTAATTACCCCGTAATCTACAGCCACAAAAGGGAGGTGATTAATCGGCAGAGCTCAGGTGCCCCATCCCCAAGGCTGGCTTTCACAACCTTCTGTCCAGACAAAAGGCTACATCTTTTAGGGCTTGACAGCTGTATGAAAAAGGTGGCATTAGATTTCCCTACAGGCATTTGTGATTCCTACACACCCCTTGCTCTGTTCTTTGCACAATACCATGGTTCACTGCTCTCCACCACACCTTGTGCAACAGTACATTGGTCTCAGGCAGCGGAGAGTGCAACTCAGTGAGAAGGTGGCTCTGCAGGGGTAGCTGGGCCTGGAGGACTACGCTGTTGGCAGCTGGACAAATTTTGCAGCTCGGGAATTAAAAAAATGTCATGGTGCAGGTAATGTCATTGTTAGAAATGGGATTTCTGGTTGGCTAGGGCTTGTGCCTGAGCCAGGCAAAACCACCACTCTAGTCAGGGCAAGGGAGTTACATGCTGAAGATAACCCCTGCTCACCCCCTTGGTAGCTTGGCAAGAGCAGTCCGGCTTATTCCAGAGGCAATGTGTAAAGCGTTTGCGCAACACACACACGGCAGCAACACACTAGGCACACCACAACAGAAACTCCACACAAGGTTATATAAAAAAAATAGCCTTTGTGTTATCCAAAACACATTAGAATCATAATCACACAAATACACTGTGCCAACTGGCACCAGGTCCTAATTTACAGGAGATTATATACATGACAGGTCCGATCGGGCCACTGTCAGAACCATCACAAGCACAAGTAGTAAAAATAAAACACAGCCAGAAACTACTAGTATAATACTGTACTTAGCATTATCGCCTGCAACATAAATACATTATGTTTTCATAACTTTGGGCATAAAACACATTATGCACAAATCTCAGAAGCATAAACACATTATGCAACCTCTGTAGGCATCACATCAGGCATAAAACACATTATGCACAAACTTCATAAGCATAAACACATTATGCAGCTACCGTAGGCATAAACACATTATGCAGTAGGCATCACATTAGGCATAAAACGTGCACCACAGTAATTCTGCAAAACTGCACACAGCACCTTAGCCTACACACTGAAATGACCCCAGGCCAACTGGTCTTTCACTGGGGCTCCAATGCCCTATGTCCAGAAAGTCAGGGCGTAGCTGCCAATGCAGAGAAATCTATGTGCGCAAAGCGCTGGGTCCACACCTCACTCCTTCCTGGCATGAGAACCAATATCCCCCTTCGTTGCAGCTGCCCACAACGGCGGTGCAGCTGTGACCACAAGAACACTGGCACTCACTGTGCCTATCCAGTCCCACTGGGACTTGGGGAACCAAGTCGCCCCCTCTCTGTATCGCAATGCTGCCTAACAGAATTCAGCTCTGGCACTGACGGTGCCTCAGGGAGCACCAAAAATACTCTCAAATCAGCCCCCTTTCCCGCGACTCTTCTGGTGCCTTCACTTGGCACCTCAAGGCTTTGTAGAGGCCCCTCTCACTGGAGCTCCTCATAGCAAGGGGGCAGGCACCGTCAATGTGCCTCGAAAGCACTAACACTGTGTCACACTCAGCCCCCCTCTCACCGGGCTGTCTAGGGACTCCTCCGGTCCTCTCCTTGGGCAGGGAAGGCACTGACAATGTGCCTCGGGAGTCCTTGCTCCACCGGGACCTCTCTCGCACAGCATGCAGGGCTCTCCTTTAGCTCACGGGAGCCCCACTCTGGCAGGCACAGACTTCCGGATCCTGCAGATGTCCTGGGCAACACGCGGGGCTCCCGCCGGTACGCTGGGTCCGCGCCTTCCCCGGCCTGAGTTCCTCTTGGTGGCCGCAATCTAGCCCCACCCACAACCAGGCAATATGTGCCTGGCTTCCGGGTCGCTTGTGGTAGCGGCTTGCATCATGAAGGAAAAATGCAGGGTAGGCTCCCGCTCTCGATCTCGGCGGCTCCTCAGAGGCACACCAATGCGGGGTAGGCTCCCGCCATTAAACACGCATAAATGCGGGGTGGGCTCCCAATCCAATAAGCAGCACGGGGGAATCCCGCATGCCGGGATTTCCCTCACAGCCCGTTGCAGCCTAGCGCTGCAAGCACCCATGCTCCTTCTCCACCCGGCAACTAGGATATAGCACTCACAAGGCGCTAGAGTCCCTTACATTTCAAGGGGCACAGCTAGGCTCAGGCAGGCTCGCACACAGGGCCCTCCAGCAGGGAGGCAGTCCCTCATGGCGGTTCCTCCTGGGGCCCAGCAGCAGCAAGCCCCATGTCACAAGAACAGCACAAGACCCACACCATGGGGTCACAGCCCCAATATTTATACACCACTTTTGCTTTGTCTGCCCTGGCACAGGGCTTGGGGTAACCAGTCTGAACTGGTTCTGGGGGGTGATGGAGCACTCTGTGTACAGTGCTCACACCCTCCTTTGTCAGATGGGGGCTCAGTCCTTAGACACACCACAGGGGGGGCGGAGCCAGCATTCAGATAGCAGGCACAGACCTATTCAGGATCAGGGGACAACTCCTTCCACTACTCCAATTGCAGATCCTCTATTCAGCCTGACGCTGACTCACCCTGCCCTCCCTGGAGCCACATACACCTCACCAGCTCCTGTCACTCCAAAGCCAGACATACAATCCACATCAGGCAGGCAGACACATAGCACACAGAAATGCCAACATCTAAAAGTGGCATTTCTAAAATAGTGATAATAAATCTGCGCACACCATTGTGCAGCATTTATTATCACCATTCCAAACATACCAGACTTGACCACACTGCTCCTCTCATATCAGGAATTACCACTGAAACACTATTCAGGGAATCCCCAATGCATTCCTATGAGAGGGCAGCCTCACAGCAGTGAAAAACCAAAATGGCTGTTTGTCACTACCAGGACATGTCATGCACTTAAGGTACTTTTCCTACCTTTTACCTACAATACACCCTGCCCGTAGGGCTAGCTAGGGCCTACCTTAGGGGTGACTGACATGTGGTAAAAGGGGGATCACAGACCTGGCACACACTTTAGGTGCCACGTCACAGCGGCAGTAACACTGCGCACAGGCCCTGCAATGGCAGATGCCTGAGTCAGGTTTGCAAGGCTACTTTGGTGGGTGGCGCACTCAGCACTGCAAGCCCACCAGTAGCATTTAATTTACAAGTTCCGGGTATATGAAATACCACTTTACAAGGGACCGGCAGGTAAATTAAATATGCCAAACAGGTGTAGACGAATCTTACCATGTTTACCACAGAGAGCACACGCACTTTACACTGAACAGCAGTGCTAAAGTGCCCAGAATCCTAGAACCACCAACACTATGTCAGCACTATCTACAATTCCTGGCCCAAACGTGTCTTTTTCCTCCTAAAAGTCTTTGACTTCAGCAATCAGCATACAACTCCTAATATAGAGAAAGCAGCCAGATTAGAGGTGTAACATTCCTGTTAAAATGGGACTACAGTAGTTAAAATTAAAATGTAGGGGTGAGCGGTGAGCACGTTGGTAAACCCTGCATTTCCAGTGGTTGGCGTAGTAGTTTTTGCTGAACTCCAACTTTCATACGGAGCACGGAAGGCAAAATTGTGTCTTGAAAAATAATGGTGATGCCCCCTCCCACCCACCCTACTCTATCAACTTTAAGCATTCTATAGTTGTCAGGGAGTGCTAACGTTATAGCTGGTATGGAGGAAGGACTAAGCCAAGTTTCAGTCTAAAGGCCTACCTCTGGTAGCAGAGAGGAAAGAAGGTCCCAACATTCAGTCCCATGTTTGGGCAGTGACCTGAGCATTGGATAGGAAACTGTTAAAAATGGGAGTGGCATGGAGAGGCAAATGAGGGAACTGGGTGCTGGATATGCTTGAGATAGAGGCTGCCGTTGTCCAGAGATCATTGTCTGTTACCATATCTCCCAGGATAGCTTGTCTAGGGGTGTCATTGACACAATTAAATTAGCATTTTAGGCAACCTACAGGGCCTTCTAAATATCGTGGGAAGCTACTGAAACAACAATGCTCCAAAGAAGTAGAGGCTTTACACTGCTCACCAGCTTTATATAGCGCTGCGGAGGAGCAAGTAAATCTAAATGGACAAACCTCCTGAGGAAAAGGAGCAGGGGTCTTGACAACTGGTGACGGTCGGGCACAGACGGGCTTGCCTTTGCGTGCCTTCGGCGTGCCAGTGGCGTGCCTGCTCTGGGCATCCGTGCCGGCATCGGATTATAAAGCCAAATGAAGTTAAGCATGCCATTGTCTGCATAGCATATGACCGAAAGTGGAGTCTTTTGTTTGGCTTTCACCACTCAAACAGAAATCACAGCAGACCAAAAAGCCAAACGTTTGAAGAGCAAGTAAAAGTCAAAAGCCCAAAGAATACCTCGCAGTCTAATTAAAACAGTTTTTGAAACCAGTGTGTTGTCGCTTGCCTCGTTTGCAGTGGCCGACCTTTGGGCAACCAATGGCTCTGCAATGCAAGCTATCAATCAATCAATCAATCATGCAATTTGTAAAGCGCACTACATACCCGCAAGGGTTCCAAGGCGCTATGAATCAGATTCACCTTAGAGTCTCCGCAAACCACAGCACAAACTAATTTCACCTATTTTGAAGCAGTTCTGTTCAGTAAACTTTTCGGTAATTTGACTCTTTGCGTGACCACTCAGTATTAATTCACGTTAACGGTACTACCACAAAGGCTTTTGTATACCATCTAAGTGGCACTAGGACAAGCATGAAATGGACCAAGGTGTGGTGAAGAATCAAATGAAATGACACAATTCTCAGATGAACACCCTCTGCAGATATTTTCCTCCATTAAGAACCTATGTATGTGTTTAAAAACATTCTTATAGATTAAGGCAACATTTAGGAGACCTCTATTGGACCTCCATTCCAATCAACAAAACAGCCTTCAGCACTTCTTCCAGTCTTGTTACATAAATCCAAATTCCTGGGGTTTGGACATCCTAGCTTCCCAAACCTTCAATGGCTCCCATGGACAATCAGTAGACTGGGAGCAAGATTACTAATAGTGGCCCCATTCTGAACACGGATGGAGTGGTTCTCGTTGCTTTACCAATGATCAATTTGGAAGGAATGGGTCTTTTCCAGTATTTCTGAGTCACCTGAAATGCTTGAACCGGCTGTGGTGAATGGTTGACAGTTTCCAAACTTGGAGGTCAGTGCTAACCCATTAAAGTGCATCCTGACCATAGCAAATCATTCTGCTCTCAGGCTCCTGAGGAGTGGAACTGTGTTTGAACCATTAATTTGGTCGTCGGTTCCTCCACGGGCTCTTTCCTTAGTACAACATGCTGTCTAAGGACACCTTTTGGAACATCTAGGAGATACATTTCCGTTTTTAAAGGTGTGCTTTTGGTGGCACAAAGAGTGGAGAGACTTTGACGGGAATTCGTGTCACACTTACACATTTTTTGTTTGGATGGTTCTTCGTTTGTATCATAAGCTGGTAGTGATAATTGCCTCTGTCAGTAATGCAGATATAGAAACGGATCTTCCTCGTGTTTCCACATTTAACTTCTCCAAACAAAGATGGCCTCCATATGCTGGATGTATGATAAGCTTTAAGGATTAAAATAACTAGGGCCCTTATTAATTAATACATTTCACTGACGTCACAGAATGGGTAAACATGTTTCATACACCAGGCCCTCTTCCATGTTTTATTGTCTACTTCTTTGATCGTGCACACGATAGCTGTGACGGACCCTGCCGGGATCAGGTCAGGTGTATCCGACTCCTGAGAGGTGGTTCATTGGACTTCCCATGTGGATAGGTGCGGGGAAGGCACTGGTCCTTGTTATTCCCAATGAAAGATTGCATAGAGAGGGAGTAAGGGAATCAGAATTTGGGTCTAAGGCCCCACAAGCAGCCTTTTTATATTTGGAACAAATTCATGTTTAATAAGCTTTTCGAATCTCTGGATTTCTATCAAGGCCTGATTGAAGAATGTGACCTTGGGTGTACATTCATTTATTAGTTAATGTGATGAGTTACAGTTAACTTTGGTTACATCTAGGGTAATGATCACCCTTACTTCCCTCTTTCCCACCTTGATTTGTAGCACTAGATTTTTGGGCCTTCTGTATTATTAGGGGAATGGGGTGCATTCACAGCATCAGAAACAGTGGTGGGGGCTAATGGGGTGTCCGACTTTAAAGGTGAATTCACCTCATTGGCTGTGTAATAAGTAGGATGAAGATGGCCCAAGGAGTAATCAAGATGATGGTGATTGCGCCATTGGGTGAAAAAGTCTAAATATTACTATATTTTTCTAGAAATTCTTTTGTCACCAATGCGCAGGTAGTTTTGTCAGCAAGTGGCCTTTGAGGTCTCCAGCATGTATTAGACATCACTTAGGTGAAAGGAAAGGCCACTTAAACGTTGAAAGATTGGAACTGCGTGCACACGAATGTGTACAGCTGACAAACAATGGAGGAAAAAAACAAGATGAAATTGATGCATTATTTTAATGTCTTCTCATCGACACTGTCCATTTCTCCTATTGACAAGGCCTAATAAAATAATTGGCAGTGGGAGGGTTGTTGATGTGCTGAACACGAATAGTTTAGCTGAGTTGCCTCTTTTGCAATATGGTCCTACTAATTTGTTTTGTGGACCAAACAGTGAAAGGATTGTTTATAAAAGATGGCATATGGTTGGTGTGAAAGTAGTTCGATATATTTGAGTGCATACTAGAATTTGTAGGCATGCTGAATATTATTTTCGCGTGCGAACAAAGTTGCTTTCCAGAAATAACTACACAATTCTAATGTATTCTTATTCAAAGAGTTTGACTGTTAAACACCTAACATGACCTTTTATTTAATGTGGCAAATGTGTAATTCACAAACTTAAATAAAAGTAGGCAAAATCTGAAATCGTGATTTAATAACAGTGGCAGTCTTTTAAAATAAATTTGAATTGTATTAAAAGTGATAGCAGGATCTAGGGAATGATAACTATCTGAATTCGAAAGTAAATAAGTTAATCGGCATTTTTTTTATAATATTCAGCGAAATCAGTGGTGCTATGTAAAAATACCTCTGCACTGTGCTGCCTTGCTGCTCGTTTCAAGTATTAAGTCATCAATTTCTTACTAAGACTTGAGGATCACTTTTTAAGATCTGGCTAATGAGTCTTAGCTTGCCCCCTGACCCACAAGAGCAGTGTGCCAGACGACGAACGCTTTGAACCAGTGTGTCAGCTGACCTAAGGAATGCCCATGTTGTGTTGCCATGACTACAATCAGACATCAAACAACCTGTAAATTCTTACAGAAACAGAAGTAAGTCCACGTTGTATAAACTGTGCAGTTAATACAGTTCCAAACGTGACATGATGTTTATTTAAAGTATACACACTGATATATGTTAGGAGGAAAACAAATGTTTAAACCTTCGCCTCTGCCTGGCAGTTGAAAGGAACACGGCAAAGTCCTATTGTACATTTCAATTCTGCACACAGGACCGGGACATACAAAATACTCAATGTTATTTGACATTCCTAGAGCGATTTGCACTTTCTAAATATTTAATTTCAATGGGTAAAACAGAAAACCAGTGTGAGTGTCCCCAATTTACTGAGAATTCTCTCCGAGCACTTGGGGAACATAGATGATGTTTCCCTGCCCAGGACTGCCATGAACTGCATGGTGTTCGAGGACAGGAATGTTGTTAGTCCCACCCTAAATTTTTATTTATTTATTTTATGCGTTTTGATATAGCGCGGACGTTACCCGAAGGTGTTAGAGCGCTTCACAATAGGAACAGCAGCGTTACAGGAGGAGAAAATTACAAGTGGGCATGTTACAAAAGCAAATGTTACATTACATGAGGCAAAAGTGACAAATGTGCATGTATCAAAAGCAAACAAAATACAAGAAGAGGTAGCAAACTATACGTTACAGGAGGAAAAAGTGACATGTGTGCAAGTTACATAAGCGTACAAGATACAAGTAGAGGTATAAAACTGCAATAAATGGCAGACACTCAAAACACAAGAACACACCGGGAAGGCACTTCTATAGGCATGGAGTACAGACTTTCCTATACTGGAAGAACTTCCTTCAGGGACTAGAGAGGGTGTGAATTAGATTTGGAAATGTCTTTGAAGGAGGAGAACTTTGAGGTCAGTTTTGAAGGACCGGGAAGAGGTGGTGGTCCGGAGCTGAGGCTGCACCCCTTATCAACCCAGCACTAAATGAGCCTTTTGTCTTGTCTCGGATATGTTCGAGTTCAGTGGTGTTAAAATATTGAGCAAGCCTGAAAATTCACGAAAGGTTGGGGTGGTCACATTTAACAGCTAGATGAGTGACATAAAACTGCCCTAATAATTAAATGACAATTTATATATGCCTGTCCTATTCCGTTAGAGGTTTGGGATAGGTGGCTGTCTTATCAATACCTAGAAAGTCCTAACCACTAATTGCAGCCAGCCCTAATCTCTAAATGTTATGTTACATTTCACCTTTTTGCACAGTACATCATTCACCAAGGCATGGACCTCTAAGAGCAATTGAGCGAAACAGTACTTAGACTGTTGTCTTCAGGCCTTTGAGAACACATGAAGGTCCCTGTTCTATGGAGAAACTCACCGAGGCACGTGCCCTGGTACTCTGTAATTTCAATGTGATTCTAAGCAGTGCCCTGTAGACCTGCCCCTAGGTTGCCACAGTGTCTGTCCTAATGCAGGCCTCACTTTTTTTTGGCAGCTGAGGCATTTGGCTGCAAGAAGAGCAAATTAGGGATGCGAATAAGGCAATACAAAACTTTCTTATCTAAATATATTTACCCTGTAAAATCAACACAATTCTTAACATTTCCAATCAGCAAATATGCATTGTTTAAAAAAAAATACATATACCTGCTAAGTTTGGAGGCTGTGAGGTACTGTCCCGTGCTCGTTTTGCAAATACAATTACTGAAGTGTTGGATACAGTTATAACAGAGCAAAGATAGACCTCAAATATTTTTATAAAGGATAGGCCAAATTGAGTAAAATTCTAGGGAGCAAGTACAGTACAATTAAGAACAAAGCACTAATGTGGAACAAAACACTTCGGAAAAAAAGAAAACGTATACCATATTCCTAAAAGCGACCCCAAGGTATACAACTATAGTGCAACTATAGTTGAAAATTGTGCAAAATGCTGATATTTTTTGTGCAAAATAGAATTGTAGCATTATAATATGTGCAAACACGAGAGCAATCATTCTGGGTAAAAAGCGATTGACCCAAAGATCAATCAAAATACTTTATTCACCCTTATTGAGCCATTAAAGTGAGACCACATGAAGAATATACATCAATTAATACATATTTAAAAATATTGAACCTACTTGATAAAACAATTGATTATAAAAACCTTGAATAAAATCACAGGCACCAGTAAAGTGACAAAGCAGACGTATACAGGTATGAATTTCAGTAATTTCATTGTCATCTTAAGGAGCTTCAAATGTAGTTAAAAACAGCGCAGGCAACACTTTCGTTTCCCAGACTCTACAAGTAGGAGAAGGCGGCTGTATGAAGTCTAGAGCCCAGTGTTCGAAGTACTGGGCACAAGATCTGTCTTCTATGTCGAAAAAAATGTGCAAAACAAAGTAAAGTGCAGCGTGCTATGGGGCATATTATCAAGACAGGCGATAATATTATTGCAGCTTTAGCGGCAGAAAACTGCAGCTAAAACGGCGATAATGGGCTTGATAATATGCTCTATGGAATTCCAATTGAAGCCCATGTTAGACATCTAACCTGGGCTTCTAGCCGTTTTAGCGACAGTTTTCTGCCGCTAAAGCGGCGATAATATTATCGCCTGTCTTGATAATATGCCCCTATGATCGGCTGGGGCTTCATAGTGACAAGGGGGCTGGGTTGAAAACCAGGGGGCATATTTACAATGAAGTGGTGAAGCGTGGCATTAGCCTCCTTGGCTTAATGCTACGCTCCGCCACTTCTAAAATGCAGGGCTGCACCATATTTACAACAATATGATGCAGCCCCGCATTTCCCCCTGCGCTGGTGGTAAATTCAGCAGCCTAACGCCAACGTAGGCAACCTTGCACCATAGTACAAGGGTGTCTACGCTGAGGGGAAGATTGTTTATATGCAGGAAGGTGTCCCTTCCTGCACATAAACAATTTTTAAATGGCGTTTTGTCACTTGTATGAAGCAGCACACATAGAAGTTACAAAATGTATTTTTTTTTAAAAAAGATTGTTTACGTGCAAGAAGGGTCACCTTCCTGCACATAAACAATCAATTGCCTTTTGTTACTTCTATGTGTGCTGCACAATGCAGCACACAAGAAAATAGCAAAACCGGGAAGAAATTAAGTATATCTTCTCGTTTCACCTGTTTAAAACCAATTCTTAATTTTGGCGCTTCCTCCTATTTACACTGCTCCTGTAAATAGGGAGCAGGGTAAAAAACAATTGCTGTTGCGGTGGAACGGTGTTGAGGTGGAACGGCCACCGCAACACCCATTGCCCTCCCCTTTCACGCTAAGCACAGCATGAAAGAGTGCCTTATTTACAAGGCAGCGTTAAGCCACGCTAATGCGGCCTTGTAAATAAGGCAAAGCCCCTACTTCCGCCACAACGTCACTGAAAGTGACGCTGTGGTTTCGATAAGAGCTTGTAAATATGCCCCCAGGTCTCTTTAGTAAAGAAGGCTGCCAGAAAATGCATACTATTGAGTCGAAATCTTGTCAAGAGAAACTCATTTTTCTCACTTACATTAACTGTAGGTAAAGTGCTGGACGTGCTGGTAGACCGCAGGAGATAACTCCCCTATGCTCACCACTGTCCGCTGATCGTGCCCTTTGCATGTATTGGAAAAAATATATATTTTATTTGGGATAAGAGAATGCTAGATAGGGTAGCCGGGTTATGAAAAAAGGCTGGAGTGCCCTGGCTTTCAAAGCTCGTTTTAATGTATTTAAGCCAAGGGACATCTAGGCAATTATCCAATGTTCATACAATCTAGCAAGATTAATCTTCACAATTGGGCGTCTGGGTTCTTCCAAATTCGCTTCCACAGTACAAGGGGTTGTAATGTGATAGAATATTCTCAATAATTTAGTCCTACCTCCTCATGGCAAAATGACAGGAAGTATAAAACAGTGCTTCAAGTGATGTGATAGCCTTTCACCCTAATAATTAAAATTGGTTTCACACCAAATTCAGAAATAGATCAACCCAAACCTCCTGATATAACAGATATGAATCCATTACTGTGTGTTTGTCAGGATAGTTAATCTTTCAGCAACTGCGGACAAAAATCTTCCTAGAGTAAAACACACAATACAATTATTACACTTTGAAATTACAGTCATCAGGTCCTCAATGGAGCGCACCTGTAGAATTCTAAAATCAGGCAGTAACAGGCTCTGTTTTATTTTAGCGAAGCATACGCAAAAACCAATTATATGTGAAAGAGACAGTACAGCAGATTGGCAGAAGGGGCAAATGTAATTTCCCATTCCAGCCTTTCGCTGGCCCATTTCCACTTAATAAAGGCTGGGACCTGCCAAAGTCCAACCTTTTAGGCCCACCTCCCAACATCTCAACTTTTTATATCACATGGATAAGCCTGAATTTTCCCACCATAGTCTGCCTCCAATAGATGTGGCAGGTTGCCACATCAGCTATGTCACTGTTCCTAGAGCAATCCCTTATCAAATGTTTTAACAATTGTTTCTCCTGGGATTAGAGATAAATTAGAGAAGGTAAACCTCCTGACTCTTCATG
This sequence comes from Triturus cristatus, assembly GCF_964204655.1. Lineage (NCBI taxonomy): Eukaryota > Metazoa > Chordata > Amphibia > Caudata > Salamandridae > Triturus > Triturus cristatus. Next base: position 1,374,780,458 of record NC_140591.1, read on the forward strand.
TCAAACTCCAAGATTGATGTTCTTAGAAACTTTTGGGGCTATTACGATGTCGGTCACAATCACCACATTACAATGCGGTCGGTCGGACCGCATACGTGCAGGTACTGACCAACAGGTTCTGATGGGCTCAAGGAGCCCTTCGAGCGGGCGGGCGGCCGGATCGCATTCCCCACAATGGAGGCGTGCCTTCTCAGGCACCGCCATGGGGATTACGATCCACCTTTCCGCCTGCACTTTCATGGCGGTTTGCCTGCCATGAAAAGTTAGGTAGAAAGTGACTTTGGGGGCCCCTAGAAGGTCCCCCTTTCCTACTGGGCCTCCACTGTTGGGGCCTGGGCATCCAAACACCATGTAGCAGGCATCACACTTATTTTATGCCTGACACCCGTAAAGATGACCATATTTTGCCATTAGGGGTTTAAGAGAAAGAGAGGAGGTGACATGTAGCACCCCTGCCGTGCGCCTCGACCAATAGCAAAACATTGTAATCTAAACCCATTACACATATCTGAGCTGCCTGGGTTTGGAGGGGCTAGCTGATCTTTTGCATAAAGTTCTCTTTAAAATTGGCTTTAGTAGGAATCTGAAGAGAGAAGGCTATTTGACGTGGATAAAAGCTAAGTGGCTGTCATGATTATCCTTGATTTGCAAGAAAAGGTGAAGGAGCAGCCTCATATGATGAAATGAAGATAACCCTTTGACAAATCTGACTTGGTTTTAATTAATTATTTATTAGTGATGGCTAGTATACATTTTTAGACAATAAGAAAGAAACTTTGCTGGAATTTTAATATGAGCGTTTCTAAGCAATATTAGTCTGTAGATGCTCCAATTTAGTGGGTCTTTCTCCAGCTTTAGAAGTAAAATGATTGTTGCTTTATTAAATTAGTGTCAGCTGCATATTCAAAGATTTTATACAGTAGTGAGACAAGAAGCTTTATCGTTAGCAGGTAGAACTCAGTTGAGAATCTGTTTTCCCTATGGCTTTCCACGATGTCATGGATTCCATGGTATCCTTTATTTCCTGTTAAGCAATATCCATCTCCAGTAGGTTCTTCACCTCACTCCGCAATCATGGGAGGAGCAAAGCTTTAAATAAATCTGTCTTCTGATGCCTCATTCCCGTTACTGGCCTCTGACGTCTGAAGGTCTCTGCAAATTCATCAGCGATCTGCACTAGAGGCCTTATCAGTTAACCTTCCCCGGGTCAGAAAGCTAGTATGGACTATGATCACTCTATCTGCTTCGGCTGTGCTGCAAGTCTGCCTGCTTTTTCTTCTTGGTCACACTGTTTAATTTAACTCTTGAGAGAGATTTTCTGCCACCAAGATAAAAAGTGAATTGAGGATGAAATTCAGCGGAGTCAAACATCTTAGGGTGTCTGCCAATGGTGTTTCTCTATATTGCTTAAACAGAGTGATCCAGCACGAACCCAATAATTTGATCAGGGATAAACATTCAATAAATCACATACATTGGCCAATACACATTCACCCAGATCCCTGATGCGCTGGGGTCAAGTTTGTTAACTCGTCTCAAATTTTTACTCTCGCTGTTCAGGTTAAGCTTCAAACATTTATATTATTGGAGCATTCTGAAATAACCATAATCGACTTTTAATCTACTTGGTCGATTGACCAATTAGTTGAAGAGTTGATGGCAATAGAAATTTTAAGGAAACATCTAATTAAATAAATTTGACTAAAATAATCACAGACTCTCGGTGGGATTTAATAATTTTATCTAGTAATATTAAATGATCATATTTGTTATTTCATAATTTCAAATACTGGCAACCTCGTGAGAGAGAGCAAAACTTTAAACATCACAATATTGTAACTATTATTTCAAATATACATTGCAAAGAGTGGACAGATGAAGAGACATCAGATGCAAGTAAATATATTGATTTTAAACAGATGGATAGGTGAAGAGACAAAAGGTACAGAGACAAGAAATATCACTGCAAAATTAATCTGCAATGCTAGATTAGATTAATTCAAACCCAAGGGATCTGTAAGGAAAACCACCACCCACGCCTAGGTAGTAGTGGGGACCCCTGGAACAAGAGTCAGGGATTAAAGACTCAGGAATCAGGACAGGACAGGAACAGCTAGGCCTCTCTGCAACCCGACGATCAGTGGCGCACCCTCACTCAGACACCTTCAGCCTATGCGACCTGCAGCAGCTCCGCATAACCGCACCCCCAATGTACCTAGTCTTATACCCTAAAACTACATGCCTGACCCACAATAGTGGTTATTTCCATACTTTCCAGCTAAGTGCTTGGTTAAGTTCTGAGGGTGGGATGTCACTCCATGGTGAAATCATCCTACTCTTGACTACACTATTGTTCTAGACAATGTTTTTATACAGTCATCAATTTCAGCTTCTCTCTCACGGATACATTTGCAACATTCTATTTAACAGCCAATATTTTCAACAACTTGGATTCCGTTCAAATGAAGACACTGGCTTTGGCCGCCTGTCAAATGTTCCGTCCGTTCACCAGGTCACGCTTTCTCAGCTCGTTCAGTAGCTTTGTCATGTGGTCACATGGTTCCTTTCGCGCACAAAGTTCCTCCCACCCATTATGTTGTCAACTTAGCAAAATGAATGATTCATCCATCACTGAACGAACGGAAAACAGACATTTATTAATTATGTGATAAATTATTTTTCACTGTTTACCACCCACCTTAGCTCTACTTCATGTTATCGGTTTTCCTGGCATAGCATATGCAGAAAAACAGCATTGTCTATTGAGATAAAAAAGCACACGTCATGCTTTTATTACAAATACATGCAGCTCTGCCATGCAAAAACCTACTTAATCCATACTATACACAGGATTATTACATGTCCGGTTATTTACACATTAATTCTGGCTAGTTCATGCATTTTGCAAAGCATTAGCTTACCTCGTGTAGTGTAAAGGTGCACGTTAGTTGTTCTACCATTACTTACTGTTAGTCCGTATTATAGGGGAGTTCGGTTGAGCAGGTTTCTTTTGCAAAATCCTGCGCCATCAATGCCCCCTCTGATGGCTTTTAGGAGACATCATAATACTCACCATACCGAGTGCCACCTTTCAATTTTTTAAAATCTTACTTTGTATCTCCTCTTTTATGGCACCCTCATCTAGCTTTTTCATTTTCTCATAATATTCCTCATTTATTTTTTCTAATTCTGTCTCCTCTCTCTTTCTTTTTATTCCTTTTCTTTTATTAATTTTGTCTGTTACTTCTTGTCTTGCCTTTGTGCATCTACAACACTTATATGCTGTTAAGATCACTAGAGCTACTGTTGTTATAGAAAGTATAAGAATTATTATTTTTCCTAATAAACTACTTCCCAAGTTTGAAAACCATTTATTTACCATAGAGAAACTCTTACCAAGTCTCTCCCAAACACCATCAACCTCCAGTTGGGTTAAATCTTTATGTAATTGTGAAATATTTCTAATATATCCTTCTATCCCTTTACTTTTATCCAGGATATAAGTACAGCAGTGTTGAATTTTCAACATGCCACTGACTCCACCCTCTTTTGCCAAAAGAATGTCAAGGGCAAGTCGTTTCTGCAAAACCATTGATGTGATTGCCACCATTTCGGTATCAATCATCAAGAAACCACCAGCAGTATCTTTTGATAAAAGATCAACCACTATGAACAATTTTCGAATTTTGTGTGAATTCAAAACAACTCCAACTGAGGGTATCAGTGCACCAAAGATATCACCTACTATTTCCATGAAACTTGCTCTTTTACTTCATATTCGGCCTTGTTTTATTTCATTGACACTATTATCCTCACGGTCTACACGGTAAATTTCTGGAAAGACAATTCCAAAATAACAAATCCCGTACCAATGTGCAGGTAGCCAATAATAGGCTTTCTTGCCACACACATAATATATCCCTGGAAACACAGGATCTGTTCCACCCTTTAATCCGTAACCTCCAGTAATTTGGAAAGTATGCTCACATTCACTAGTGCTGATGAAATAATTGTTATAATTAGGCTTTGATCTAAATAACCTAACCACCTGGCTTTCCGTAAGATGCTTAAAACCTGGCTCTTCCCCAAATAATACTGCTTCAGCTTCAAAACGGTTCTGCCCACAGCACTGGGTTGCCCTCGGGTAACTACGCGCTTTCTAAAAATTATTTTCATTTCATTTCAATAAACATAGTTTCGCTTTCTGTGACCAGTCCAGGGACATCGCAGCGTGTGTCTCACCCTTCTCATAATTTCCCTCTCTAAATGCCCCAGGTGATGTCTGTGATTTTTATTCATCAGCTTTCTTCTGGAAACTTAATCTTCTATTTTCTACCATGTTCAGGAATAGTTTTTCCTCTACATGCAAACTACATGTTAGATTGTTCTTATTACTATGTTCTACATCTAATGGTTTAGTAATATGGAAGAACTCTCCCATATAGCGTGCATTTTTACCACTAATTACTTTATTTAATTCTCTTACTATTGGTACTTCTGAAAATACTAAATCTATATCAGTATATTGATGTTCTAGCTTACCTGACATGTAGAATAGGCTGCCAAGGACACTACACGACACACCACATGTTAGTGACAAATGGTGATAGGTTATACCTTCAGAAACAGATGAAGGTAGTTTCATGGAGATGTAACAATCACTCACATTCATAGTGTCAGTATATTCATATACAAGTTTAGTAAATACATTCAATGAAAAATCACTAATGGATTTTTCATGGTGGAGAATAATTCCATCCAATTGTTCTTTGTTAGCATTCACAGTTTGTTTAGAAACATCTTTCATTCCTTCAATTGACACATCATTAGTTTTATTTCCAATATTATTCACATTAGAAGTGGGTATGACAACAATTAATTGAACTCATATGATTGTTAATTTGGAAAACACTACATAAACAGGTTTTAAAACAACTACGTTTTAACCTAGATTTGGTTGTTCAGTCACTTCTGATTCTGCCATTTTTGTTATACTACAAAAATCTAAAAATCTCTAATTTTATAATCCTAATGAAAAAAATAAGGATATATCTATTATGAACTCTATTTCTAAATAAAAATAAGGATTTTGTGTAATCCAACACTTAATGACTTTCTTCTTCACCCCTTTTCTTTCCAGTCCTTTTCGTTTCTTTTGAGTATTTAACTTATTTTCATCTGACAAATATTTCACCTTCAACTCTTTACAGTTCCTTTTAGGGTGGTCTCAGTTGGTTCTCATCTTCCTTCTCAATGTCACTACTGTCGTGTTCTTCGCTTAAACCTAAACTTTCAAATTCTTCCAGGATAATGTAGGTCCATTCTGGTGATCTGTACTTTCTACATGGAACTCTTGCTTTTTTGGATTTTTTGGGTTTTCTTCTTGAGTTTTCTTGTTCTGTCTGACTTGAGACTTCGTCACTTTGTTCTGGTCTTTTCCTCAATCTTCTCCTTACTATTTTATATTTTAGTCTTCTTGGCTAATTGTTTACTTTCTTGGTCTCTTTTTCTGTATTATGCTTTCACCTTCTGTGTTTTGTTCACCATTTCTTTTATTTAATCTTCTTTCTATCTGTTTTCACTATTTTCTTGTACTTCTGTTTCTGTATATTCTACACTCTTTTCTGAGTTCACCTTCCTCTGTTCCTGTTTCTGTTTCATCAGCTGTTTCTTTCTCCTCTATCTCGACAGCTGTTTCCCTTTCTTCTGGCACAATGGAAACCTCACCTTCTTCTGACTCAACAGCAGTCTTTTCAGTCCCAGTATCTGGTGCCCATTCTACTCGACTAGTGCTCGGCTGTTCATTGTCAAAATGTTCATCAGAATCTGTCACTCCAGACTCTTCAGCTTTGCACACCTCAGCTGCTGGTTCTTGATTTTGAATTTCCGGCTGCTGTTCTTCAGGTCTTTCAATTGGACTTGGGACCTGACGAGTATGACTTGCATGTATCCAATTTGGCAAGCCAAAACACTTCACTGCTCTGGTCATCACCAATATGATCTGGTAAAGGCCGCTCCAATCGGGTTCTAGGCAAGTTTTCCTCACGTGTTTCTTGACTAGTACCCACTCACCAGGATTCAAATCATGTGCTTGGTTCCGCTGTGTCGGTGTGGCATCTCCTCCATCCTGGCGAGACACAGAACGTACCAGGTCAGCTAGTCCCTTGCAATAATCTAGCACACGATCATCAGACATATTCATCAGTTTGTTCGCAGGTATGTATGCTTGTCTCGTGGTTCTTCCCATCAGTATTTCATGGGGGCTTAATTCAGTCTTTTTGTCAGGTATGTTTCTAAGACTCATCAGTACGATGGGTAAAGCGTCGGACCACTTCAGTGTTGTGGATGCACAGACTTTCCCTAATCTCGATTTTATTGTGCTATTTATCTGCTCAACAGTACCAGATGCTTCTGGCTGATAGGCACAATACAGCTTCTGTTCAATTTGCAATGCTGCACAAATCATTCGAATTATTTCATTATTAAAATGCAATCCTCTATCTGATTCCAAAGTGACTGGAAAACCAAATCTAAGGATCAGTTTTCTCAACAACAGTTTAGCCACAGTGAGACTGTCATTCCTTCCCGTCGGATAGGCCTCTACCCAGCGAGAAAACAAACAGACAATGACAAGGACATACTTCAGCCCATTACATGGCAGCAGCTCGATAAAATCAATCTAAAGTCGGGTAAAAGGACCTCCTGCTTTCCCAAATACACCCCAACTTACAACTGTCTTTCTTCCTGGATTCTGTTTTTGGCATATGGCACATCTCTGACATAAACTTTCTGCAATGACCCTGAATTTTGGATTGTACCATGTCTGCTTGAAGTGTCTTACCATGGCATCTCTTCCAACATGTGTCAGTCCATGGTACGTCCTGGCCATGTGAGAAAGTAAGGAATCTGGTAATGCTGGCCTTCCATCAAAGTAGACACATATCTCGTCATCAGCATTTTTCCTGCAACCTGATCTAGTCCACTCTTCCTTTTCCTTATCACTGGTCTCTTCCTGCATCTTCCTTATCTCATCCCAAGTCTCAAATGTGGCTGTGAGCATAAGGTGGCATTCAGTATTTCCTCTTTTGATTGATCTGTTTATGGCCATTGCATTTTTGGTACAGAAACGCGCCAACTGATCCGCGTATCTGTTGCCTTTTGTCACATTATCATCTCCTGATTAATGGGCAGCACATTTTACAACTTCAATTATTTTTGGTAACTGCAAAGCTTCCAATAATTCCTTTACAGTTTTCCTGTTCTGAATTGGGGACCCAGAGGAAGTCATAAATCCTCTTTGCATCCATAATTGACCAAAGTCATGTACGACTCTGAATCCGTACTGACTGTCGGTGTAAATTGTTACTTTTAGACCTTTTTTCAATTTACATGCTCTGGTCAGTGCACTCAATTTTGCGACCTGAGCGGAGTTGACCCCTTTCAAACAGGATGCTTCTAGCGCTCCTGCCAAAGTGCAGACAACATAACCAGCACACAATTCACCCTTTTCATTTCTTATGCAAAATCCATCCACAAACGGCTCACAATCAGGTTCTATCAGGGGTTCATCCTCTATATCAGGACGGAGCTTAGTACAGAATTCTGTCACTTCCAAACAATCATGTTCTGCTTCCTCTTTCACTTCCTCACATTTTGAATTTGGTAACAAAGTAGCAGGGTTCACGGTAGTGTACCTTACTACGTCACATTTTCAGCACCAAGAATCACTCTTTCATATTTAGTCAGCCGACTAGAGGTCATGTGTTGAGTTCGAGTTTGAGTTAAGAGGATCTCAACAGAGTGTGGTACATATACTTTTACAGTGTATCTCATCACAATGGCTTCACTTTGTTACAGACTCACACAAGTGGTGGCTACTGCTTTTAAACAGCCTGGCAATGCTGCAGCCACGGAATCCAGTGTAGCAGAAAAATATGCCTCTGGACGTCTCGCCATTCCGTGTTTCTGAGTTAAGATTGCAAGCGCACATCCATCTCTCTCACAGCAGTGCAATGCAAATTCTTTTGAGTAATCTGGCATTCCCAAAGCAAGCGCTTGACAAAGACTATTTTGCAATCTAGAAAAAGATTCCATGCTCTATTCGTCCAACACAATTGGATCTTTCACATCCTTTCGTCTCAACCTCTGTAGAGGTTTTGCAATCAACGAGAAACCACAGATCCACAGTCTGCAGTATCCAACCATTCCCAAAAACATTCGTACTTCTTTTTGATTTCTGTCTGGATTCATTTTCTTGATGACACTGATTCTCTCCGGTGTCACATTTCTAACCCCTTTCTCAATCTTGTGACCTAAATAATGAAAGTCTACAGTATTGCAATTTTGAGGGTGACACTTTATGTCCTCCTTCTGCCAAATGATTTAGTAATGCAATTGTGTCTGTCACACATGCATCTCATGTTTTTGATGCCACCAGTAGGTCATCAATGTACTGGACCAGTACAGAATTTCCAGGCATGACTAAGGTTTTCAAACATTTTTTCAGGATCTGATTAAAGATCGAGGGACTCTCAGTGTACCCTTGAGGAACTCAACACCATGCCAAGACATGGTTTCCGAACCAGAATGTAAACAAAAATTGGCTTTCCGGGTTCAAGGGAATGGAGAAAATGCCTGACACTAATCAATGACAGTGTACCACTCAGCATCACAGGGAATTTGATAAAGAATTACTGCTGGATTTGGTACTACTGGAAAACATGGCACTGCAATTTTGTTCACCTTTCTCAGGTCTTGAACTATTCTATATTTTCCACTAGGCTTCTTGATTCCAATGATGGGTGAGTTGCAGGGACTACTTATTATTTCCTTTAAAATTCCCTGTTCAATCATTTGGTCAATCAAAGGGGTGACTCCAGCAATTACTTCTGGACTCATTTTGCACTGGGGGTATTGGGGTATACAACACCATCTTTCACTGTAATCTGGATTGGATCTACATTCTTCATTAACCCAATCTCTTTTCCTGAAAAATCCCACACTTCATTTCTCACTGTACCTTTTAACTATTCAGGCAAATCTTCCTCAGTTAACATTGAATATAATTCACTCACTTCTGACTCCCGTTGGGCCATCAATACCTTGTATTCAACATCTTCATCAGGTGTCATAAATGCAACACCATCCGGTGTGCAATAAATAGTGCAATTCATTTTGCACAAAAGATCTCTGCCCAAGTGATTCACAGGACTGGTATCACATACCACAAATGTATGCATCTCTTTGAAATTTCCAATGTGGACCTCTATGGGGGCTGTGACAGAGGTTCTGATATGTTTATTCGCAACACCAACAACTTGGATAGTCTCTCCCGAGAGGGGTAGGTTTGGAATTTCTGCTGCTCTCAAAGTAGAACGGGTAGCACCAGTGTCCAGCAAGAAGGTGTTATCTTTACCTTCTACCTTTCCATCAACATCATCATCATCAACACCACTTTATTCAGTTAAGAAAAACCAGAAAAGTACAATATCGACATACACTACATCATAAAAACATCTAAAATGCTAATCATCAATGAATGTGGGCAACCTGGTAAAACACCTTTCCATCAACAAATGGACCTGACTGATCTACCGCTAAAGATGCGCCAAGCATGCACTCTTCCTCCCACCTCAGGCACCGTCATTGAGATGCATCTGAATCACTCTCATTGCAACGCACCAAATACTGATAAACCAGTGGATTCTTACCAAACTGCTGTTCTCCTCGGAATCCAGAACTTGCACTGTACATCTGCATATGAGCATTCACATTAAAGGGGATAGGTGGTTGTATCTACCTGCTGCGGCTGCTGTTGACTCCCAACCACATCATTCTGCATCTGTGGATTTAAATTTGATTTGTTTCATTACCCCTTTGGCCAGATCTACACTTGTTCTTCCAATGTCAAATCTTTCTGCATGCATGAGAAGGAAATTTCTCTTTAGCTTCTTCCTTATTCATTCTAAGCTCCCCCCTACCTCCTCTATTTATCTCTCCAGCCTGATTCTGACTTTGTTGTATATTGCCATTTTCCTGTTGCTGTTCTGCCATTTTCACTTGTGCCTACATCATGTTCTCTTTTAACTTTTTAAACCTTGACTCAATGTCATCACTAAAATATTTTGCATATCTCAAAATTTCGTCTATTGATTTACTCTGCCAGCAAACCATATACTGCTGTATCATGGCACTAATCTCTGGTTTCAATCCAAATACAAATCTATACACAAAATATCCCATGTCTTTATCTCCAATATTCTCAAACCCGCTATATTGCTTAAACACCTGTAGCAATCTCTTGTAATATGCGTACACTGACTCTTTGGGTTCTTGGGTCGTCCTGTCAATTTTAACCCAATCTGTCTCTTTAGGGGAAATCTTTCCTTTCAAAAATGTAATGTCATGATGATACTTTTACATTACTTCATCCGATGGTGCACCTGTTTTTGCATCTCTGAGATATTCCTCTTTCGGCCAGTCAACAGTAATTTTACATTCTGTCCACAAATCAGCCAGAACCACTATCTCAAAAAGTCCATCTAAATCTTTCAACAATACTTTTGAAACCTTTACAAATCTGTCCACTTGTTTATACCATTCAAAAGGCTTCTCTCGTAATCTAGGGAATTCATTTGTGAATGACAATATATCCTGTCTAGTCAAAGGCACATGAACATATCCACCACATGGAACTTCTCTCATGGGACATGCCCTTTCAACTTGCTCGGTTTCCTTTAATGGAAATATGAAACTTCCTTTACCAGTAGTCTCCTCTCTTTTCATCCATTTACTTCTCCACCGCTCTACAGTTCCCCATTTCTTCAAAATATTCATTAATTCCTTTATCTGCAGTCTTCTCCCTGACGTATTTAAACTCTCTAGATCCTTGTCAGTAAAAGCCATTCTGTACGTTTTCTGCAACATTTTCCACTTTTCTATATCTGCACCAAACTCACATGCTACTTCAGGTAGTTTTTCATGAAAATTCTTCGCTCTCCATGTAATACTTTTACACAAAAACAATAGCTATTCATCACTGTGTGTCCCTGATCTATCTGGGCTTACGGTACCAATAATAATTTCTTCAAAATCTACCTTCAATTGACTCACTTTTAAACTCTGTGGTTGGGCTTTTGTTTGGTCATTTCCTTCATCCAGTTGGTTAAATCTTATGGGGAGGAACCTGATGAACTACCTGCTATCGGAGTAAAATTTGGTCCTATTATTCTTGCGTCTAATTGAATACCTCTTCTAGGGGTTTCTGTTAATAAGTCACCAACCGGTAGGTCCAACAATGTATTATTCTGGTCATCCTGTCTACCCTCATTTGTTACCAACACTACTTCACTCCTTACACTACTTCTTGGAACTGACATTGTGTGCATTTTTGGCAAAGTCGATTTTTCTCCAAACAATGGTACCACAGGACCAATTGTCGCTGGCACCGTCAAAGCTTCTGCATTTAGATTTAGCTGATTTATTTTCTGTACCTGTTCCATTCAAGCCTTATTTAACAAACCTGCTTCATTTTCTCATACTATTCTAGCTATTTCTGTAACTTGGGGAGTTAATGGAGTTACCATTTGTGTGGCACTCGGAATCAGCTCCCCTGAATTTTCTTCATATGGCGGAGGTCTCTTAGTCATCATGGGCCTCATGTACGTAGCCGAATACCGGTCGGTAACGGCCGATTTTCGGTAGTTATACCGTTACCGACCGGTATTTAGGCTTTTGACATGTAGGGGGCTCATTTCTGTATTCGGTAATTTACCGAATCGGTAAAATTACCGAATCGGTAATTTTACCGATTCGGTAAATTCCGAATACAGAAATGAGATGTAGGGGGAGTGTGTGGGTGTTGTCTGGAGTCGGTATTTACCACCAACTAATAGTTGGTGGTAAATAAAGAATGGATGTGTAAAAGCATTTTATAGCGCTTAGAAGTGTGCAATGTGGCTGACATACATGCCCTTAGGGCATGTATGTGCGCCACATGTGCACACATGGCCGAATCAGGGGTGCAACAGGGTGTCAATGTGACACCCTGCCACCCTTGCATGTGCTCCCCCATTACCGAATCAGTATTTACCGATTCGGTAATGAGGCATACCTTCCCATCAATGGGAAGGTATGCCTCATTACCGAATCGGTAAATACCGATTCGGTAATTACCGAATTTTTCCGAATCGGTAATATTTACCGACTTTTTACCTACGTTGCATTTACCACTTCATAAATACCAAATCGGTATGATTCGGTATTTATGAAGTGGTAAATGTAATTTACCTACATGAGGCCCCATATCTTCCAACAATTCGTCATCAGATTCATCCAAAACTCTCCAGACATTTTTATATTTTTCTTTTTCTTCTTACACTTCGTTGCTCTCTGGCTCCCTACTGTCAAAACTGGATATAGACCCTCGGTTACCACAGCTCTTGTCCATCTTTTCATTTGATCTTCTTGTTCCTCAAAAGGAAATCTAGGCATAAAGCCTCTGTATCTTCTACCACTTCGATCTTTTTCCCGCTCATATGCATCTACCTCACATTTTTCCAATGCGTCCTACAGAGAAAGTCTCGGATTTGGCTCTAGCGAGTTCATTCTGGCTCTCAAATAATGTAAAATCCTTCTATTAAATGTACCAAACTCAGGGAAAGCTAACACCCCATCATCCTTTGATTTTTCATCCAATTTTCTAACCAAACACTTGTATGATAACCTCGCTCCATCATCATGTAAGATGCAGGTGTCTTTGGGTGTGGAATCGGAATTCCCTCTCTAGTCACAATTTCTTTATCTTTCTTAAAGAAATTCTTTATTGTCTGAATCAAACCCATCTTCAGACTCTTCACTTCGTATTTTTCAACAAACAAAATGACAAAAACTTTTTCATAATTCTCCTTCCCCTGTTTGCTAAATTCCTTTCTATACCAGCGCGACCAACCAACCAATTGTCGCTCACAACGCAACTTACAGTCTTAACCGATGTCAGTGCATCTCGCTCCTTCCACCCACTCACTTCTCGGTTCACACTCTCTATCTGACCAATGCCAGTGCGGCCTTTTGTGACATCAGTATTCCTCCTTCTACTGACTCTCCCTTTACAATCTGCTCTCGATACACGCCCGCTACTTAGTCCAATCCCAGCGCTGCACTTTGTGACGTCAGTATCACTCCTTCTACTGACCCCTCCTTTACAAAATCTTACGACAATATTTTTCTGAGTTTCTCTTAATTCAAAAATCTGTTAGTGACAACATAAAAGACAATGCTACCTTGTCTGCTCCACTAAATAAAGAGATAGTTTACGCTTTTTCAAGAGAGCCATACACTGGGGTATATTATCAAGACAGGCGATAAAATTATCGCCGCTTTAGCGGTAGAAAACTGCCGCTAAAATGGCGATAATGGGCTTGATATTATTCTCTATGGAATTCCAATTGAAGCCCATGTTAGATGTCCTCCACATCTAACATGGGTTTCAATTGGAATTCCATAGAGCATATTATCAAGCCCATTATCGCCATTTTAGCGGCAGTTTTCTGCCGCTAAATCGGCGATAATTTTATCGCCTGGCTTGATAATATGCCCCACTAAGAGTAATAATAACGACCAGCGTTATCTCACTTTTCTAACAAGCTCCGGGGAGACATATTACTCCTGTAGAGATAAAACCGAGGTATCACAAGAGGACCTTTTGACATACAAAAAGGGTGTCCTGTTACTTTTATGGGATATTCTGCCAGAGTTTCAGAAGGGACCCTTCCCTATATCAGACACTCTCCTTAGATACGTAATTTTCCCTAATTATAACACTGACAGCCCTACGTAGCTTTTCAGTATTATTACAACAGACAAACTACTTCTACAGTGTGATTTCTTTACCACACTCTTCTTCTGCCTACTTCAGGCTAATTCCTTCCTGGGATTCCTCAGGCAACTTTGTACCTGAACTTCTAGACAACATAAAACGAGACGCTAACTCTTCATGTTAAGACAAATAATCAATATTCAATAACCATTACCTAAATAATCAATAGATAAACCGTCCTCTGCTGCCAAGAAACTAATCCAGCGCGAACCCAATAATTTGATCAGGGATAAACATTCAATAAATCACATACATTCGCCCATACACATTCATTGGTCAAGTTTGTTAACTCGTCTCAAATTTTCACTCTCGCTGTTCAGGTTAAGCTTCAAACATTTATATTATTTTATATTATTTGTGCATTCTAAAATAATCAGAATTGACTTCTCATCTACTTGGTCGATGGACCAACTAGTTGAAGAGTTGATGGCAATTGACATTTTAAGGAAACATCTAATTAAATAAATTTGACTAAAATAATCGCAGACTCTCGATGGTATTTAATAATTTTATCTAGTAATATTAAAGATCATATTTGTTATTTCGTAATTTCAAATACTGGAAGCCTCATGAGAGAGAGCAACACTTTAAACATCACAATATCGTAACTATTATTTCAAATATACATTGCAAAGAGTGGACAGATGAAGAGACATCAGATGCAAGTAAATATATTGATTTTAAACAGATGGATAGGTGAAGAGACAAAAGGTACAGAGACAAGAAATATGACTGCTAAATTATTCTGCAATTATAGATTAGATTAATACAAACCCAAGGGATCTGTAAGGAAAACCACCACCCAGGCCTAGGTAGTAGTGGGGACCCCTGGACCAAGTCAGGGATCAAAGACTCAGGAATCAGGACAGGGACAGGACAGGAGCAGCTAGTCCTCTCTGCAACCCGACGATCAGTGGTGCACCCTCACTCGGACACCTTCAGGCTATGCGACCTGCTGCAGCTCCACATAATCACACCCCCAATGTACCTATTCTTATACCCTAAAACTACACGCCCAACCAACAATAGTTGCTATTTCCATACTTTCTAGCTAAGTGATTGGTTAAGTTCTGGGGGTGCGATGTCACCCTATGGTGAAATCATCCTACTCTTGACTAGACAGTTGTTTTATACAGTCATGAACGTTAGCTTCTCTCTCACGGGTACATATGCAACATTCTATTTAACAGCCAATATTTTCAACAATTTGGATTCCGTTCACATGAAGACACTGGCTTTGGCCGCCTGTCAAATGTTCCGTCCTTCACCAGGTCAAGCTTTCTCAGCTCATTCAGTAGTTTATTCATGTGGTCACATGGTTCCCTTTGCGCACAAAGTTCCACCCACCCATTATGTTGTCAACTTAGCAAGATGGAGGATTCATCCATCACTGAAAGAACGGAAAACAGACATTTATTATTTATGTGATAATGTATTTCTCACTGTTTACCACCCACCTTAGCTCTACTTCAAGTTATCAGTTTTCCTAGCATAGCATATGCAGAAAAGCAGCATTATTCATTAGGATAAAGCAGCACACGTCATGCTTTTATTACACATACATTCACCCTGCCATGCAAAAACCTACTTAATTCATACTATACATAGGATTATTACATTTCCGGTTATTTACACATTAATTCTGGCTAGTTCATGCATTATGCAAAGCATTAGCTTCCCTCGTGTAGTGTAAAGGTGCACGTTAGTTCTACCATTACTTACTGTTAGTCCGTATTATAGGAGAGGTCAGTTGAGCAGGTTTCTTTCACAAAATTCTGCTGCATCAAGAGCTTGGAGTTGTCGTTCTAGTTGTTGTTATTGTTGCTCTTTAGATTTTTACTGCCATATGCTGATACCTTGTAGGCCTTGCAGGCAGTCAAGAATATATGGACCAGATGTACGACCCTTTTTTGCTGCCGCCTACGGGAGAACCTCCTGTTTGCGGCCGCAAAAAAGGGTAATAGCATGTACAAATGCTGTTTTATGAGTCCCTGACTCGCAAAATAGCATTTGCAGCTGTCACTATTAGGAAGGGGAGTCCCTTCCTAATAGCAAGTCAACATGCTATGAACTAGTGTTTTGCGACCACATTTTCTTGACGCAAAACACTTGCAGTTTACCATCTACTTCAAGTAGGTGGTAAACCACTCACAAAGGGGAAAGGGTCCCTATCGGTGATTAACTCTTTAGAGTAAACAACCCTGTTGAAGATATCCAGGAGGACTCTAGCCACTGCAAGCGCAGTGACTGTCATAAGGGAAATAGCATTTTCATTGCTAGTGGCATGGTCCACTCCCAACATAATTAATCCTATTCCCTGTGGCTCTTGGATGGTCAAGGGGACCAACAATGTCATTACGCACCCTCTTAAATCCCTACCACAATCCCTACCGCTCAAGGTGGTATCAGAAACGATGATATATTCAAAACAGATTTATGACTGGGAGTGAGTGTCTGAAAAGTTTCAGTGCTCCATCCATCATCTCTTACTGTTTGCTTTGTTCGCCCTAAGTTGGCAGGGTGTGCCCTGACGTGAGTCCCTTCCTCACTTTGCTAGTGGATTCAAGCGAGCCTGGTTGATGAGGGGTGTTACCCCAAAACTGATCTCAGGATGCTTGTTTCTGGTCAAGATTGATTTTCATATGGCTGGATCTGAACTGGGGTGGTGACGTGAGCTAAAGAACGATGATGAATTCAACCCAGATCTGTGACTGGGAATGAGGGTCTGGAAAGTTTCATTGCTTCATCTATCATCTCCTTGTGTTTGCTTTGTTCGCCCTTAGTTGGCAGGGTATGCCCAGACGAGGGTCCCTTGCTCACTTTGCCACTGGGTTAAAGCTAGCCTGGCTAATAAGAGGTGTTACCTGGAAACCAGTCCCAGGATTGTGTGTCCAGTCCAGAGAAGACCTGGCTTGGCATTTCCAGCTGGACTGTTCCCATGAAGAATTGGGTCAAGACTGATTTGCATATGCCTGGGTGTGAACTGGGGTAGCGAAGTGAGCTAGAGAACAATGATGGATTCAACCCAGATTTGTGACTGGGGGTGAGTGTCTGAAAAGTTTCAGCGCTCTGCCCATTCTCTCCTTGTGTCTCCTTGTTTTGCCCTAAGTTGGGAGGGTATGCCCAGACGTGGGTCCCTTGCTCACTTTGCCACTGGGTTCAAGCTAGCCTTGCTGACGAGGGGTGTTACCCTGAAACTGGTCCCAGGATGCTTGTTTCTGGTCCAGGGAATACCTGGCATGGTAGTTCAGCCTGGACTGTTCCCATGAGGAACAGGGTCAAGATTGATTTTCATATTGCTGGATCTGAACTGGGGTGGTGAAGTGAGCTAAAGAACAATGATGGGATAAACCCAGGTCTGTGACTGGGGGTGAGTGTCTGGAAAGTTTCAGTGCTTCGTCCATCATCTCCTTGTGTTTGCTTTGTTCGCCCTCAGTTGGCAGAGTATGCCCAGACGTTGGTCCCTTGCTCACGTTGCCACTGGGTTCAAGCTAGCCTGGCTAATAAAAGGTGTTACCCGGAAACCAGTCCCAGGATCGCGTTTCCAGTCCAGGGAAGACCTCGCTTGGCATTTCCGGATGGACTGTTCCCAGGAGGAAGTGGGTCAAGACTGATTTGCATATGCCTGGGTGTGAACTGGGGTGGTGAAGTGAGCTAAAGAACAATGATGGATTCAACCCAGATTTTTGACTGGGGGTGAGTGTCTGAAAAGTTTCAGCGCTCTGCCCATTCTCTCCTTGTGTCTCCTTGTTTTGCCCTAAGTTGGGAGAGTATGCCCAGACGTTGGTCCATTGCTCACTTGGCCACCGGGTTCAAGCTAGCCTGGCTGATGTGGGGTGTTACCCTGAAACTGGTCCCAGGATGCTTGTTTCTGGTCCAGGGAATATCTGGCTTGGTAGTTCAGCGTGGACTGTTCCCATGAGGAGCAGGGTCAAGATTGATTTTTATATGGCTCGATCTGAACTGGGGTGGTGAAGTGAGCTAAAGAACAATGACGGATTCAACCCAGATCTGTGCCTGGGGGTGAGTGTCTGGAAAGTTTCAGTGCTTCGTCCATCATGTCCTTGTGTTTGCTATGTTCGCCCTCAGTTGGCAGAGTATTCCCAGACGTTGGTCCCTTGCTCACGTTTCCACTGGGTTCGATCTAGCCTGGCTAGCAAGAGGTGTTACCCAGAAACCAGTCCCAGGATCGTGTTTCCAGTCCAGAGAAGACCTGGCGTGGCATTTCCAGCTGGACTGTTCCCATGAGTAATTGGGTCAACTGATTTGCATATGGCTGGGTCTGAACTGGGGTGGCAAAGTGAGCTAAAGGACAATTATGGATTCAAACCAGATTTGTGACTGTGGGTGAGTGTCTGAAAAGTTTCAGCGCTCTGCCTATTCTCTCCTTGTGTCTGCTTGTTTTGCCCTAAGTTGGGATGGTATGCCCAGATGTGGGTCCCTTGCTCACTAGGCCACTGGTTTCAAGCTAGCCTGGCTGACAAGGGGTGTTACCCTGAAACTGGTCCCGGGATGTTTGTTTCTGGTACAGGGAAGACCTGGCATGGTAGTTCGGGCTGGACTGTTACCATGAGGACCAGGGTCAAGATCGATTTGCATATGGCTGGGTCTGAACTGGGGTGGCGAAGAGAGCTAAAGAACAATGATGGATTCAACCCAGATGTTTGACTGGGATTGAGAGTCTGGAAAGTATCAGTGCTCGTCCATCATCTCCTTGAGTTTGCTTTGTTCACCCTAAGTTGGCAGGGTATGCCCAGACAGGGCCCCCTTGCTCACTTTGCTGCTTGGTTTCAAGCTAGCCTGGCTGATGAGGTGTTAGCCCAAACCCAGTCCCAGGATTGTGTTTCCAGTCCAGGGAAGACCTGGCTTGGCATTTGGGGCCAGACTGTTCCCATGAAAAACAGGGTCAAGACTGATTTGCATACGGCTGGGTCTAAACTGGGAAGGCGAAGTGAGCTAAAGAACGATGATGGATTCAACCCAGATCTGTGACTAGGGTGAGTGTCTGAATAGTTTCAGCACTCCGTCCATCATCTCTTTGTGTTTGCTTTGTTCACCCTAATTTGTCAGGGTATGCCCAGATGTGGGCTCCTTGCTCACTTTGCCCCTTGGTTTCAAGCTTGCCTGGCTGATGAGGGGTGTTACCCCAAAACCGGTCCCAGGATGCCTGTTTCCGGTCCAGGAAGACATGGCTTGGCAGTTCAGGTTGGACTGTTCCCTTAAGGAACAGGGTTATGACTAATTTGCACAATGCTGGGTCTGAACTGGGGTGGCAAAGTGAGCTAAAGAAGAATGATGGATTCAACCCAGATCTGTGACTGGGGGTGAGTGCCTGAAAAATGTCTTTAAAAAGAAGAAAGTGGCAGGAATAGCCACTAAATATGTCACAAATAATCATGATACTTCTTTTGAACCTGAGCGAAAACATTGCTCGACAGCTCAGCAGAGTTCACAATAGTTTGAAAAACTCATCAAGAGTTTCTGGTGGAGAGACTGACTAATGATTATATTCAAGTTGAAACTGCAGATCAGCGGCTGAGCCCTCTTGTTAACTTTATGATTTGGACATCCAAATCGATAGTTATTTACCGCATACTATTAAAGTAATATTCTGGCAGAAATTTTCTAATGCTTATGACATTATCTTGGCTGAGGTACATTGGTCACCTGAGTTTGTTAGAAATGTCCCACAAGGGGAGAAGCTAATATTACCAGCCTTTTTGGTTTTGTCCCCGAGGACATAGAAAAGTGTATGCCACAGATTAGACTCTTGCACATGCCCCTCCGTTATATCGCAATCAAGCAGGCTGGGATAAGGACTCGTCTTTTCATATTATACTCATAAGGTCCAGTCCCGAGTGAAACCACAATACCCTGTTGAAAATGAAGCTAGACACCCTGTTTTGGAAACCCTGTCACAATTAGAATATCAAGACATGTTTGAGCCCTCTATCTCTCCTATGAATAATCCTTTTATTCCGGAAGCCAAACCAGACCAATCCTTTGTATAGTCTTAGACTATACACATTAAAACAGTCATACATACACTTTTGCAATATAACATTTTCACAGCACAACTTTAATGAGCAACATTAAAAATATAAAACTACATTGGACATTGGACATTTCCAATGGCTTTTTCCGTCAAAATATAGGACCTAAAAGCAAAGATTTGATGGTGTTTGCCGCTTTTGAGACCCAGAGAACAGGGGCATATAAACATTACAAGTCTGTTTGTTGCACGAGTAACATAAATTTTACAAGAAATACACTCAGAAAGGGTTGTCTACATCAATGAAATTTACCTTGCAGATGAATTAAACACACACTGGACAGAGTGGATCTCATCATTTTGGAATTCTCTGACCAGAGCTATAAATTATATTTTGAGAAAACTAAAATTGCTCTTCTAAGTGTACTATTTTTAGTATGTTAACGGTCAAAAGAAGGCAGTAACCTTGCTCCACACTTCTTAAAGAAGTGTGCTCTTTAAAAAATACATTTAAAAAGCTGCAATCACTTTTAGGCTTTCTAGATTTTGGCATAACATACATACCAGATTATTGCACAATGGATTACACTATTGTACAATTTAATTTGTCCTGATTTTTCAGACAAATATTAGACTAAAGAACATAATACTGTTCTCAGAACATTGCAAACAGACCTGCTTGCAATCAAACACTTGCATACTTGTGTTGACAAAACTAATTTAGTTATTCTGATTTTTTAGGCAAATATTGCACTAAAGAACATAATACTGTTCACAAAACATCGCAAACAGACCTGCTTGCAATTGAACACTTGCACACGTGTATGGGCAAAACTAATTTAGTTATCTACATCATTGCAGGCTATACTGTCTATACGTATGTCACTTATAATGAAGGTAAAACAGTACTGATGGCATATATATCACATTTGTATTCTTAGGCAGAAATGCATTTTGAATCAACAGAAAAACTTCTAGCTGCTGGCTATACATATGTCACCTTTAATGAAGGTAAAACAGTATCGACTGCATATATATCACATTTGTATTCTAATGCAGAAATGGATTTTGAATCAACAAAAAACTTCTGACTGCAGTTAAAACAGCTGTTCTAAAGAAACATCCATAAGCTCAGGGTAAACTCTTAATTGTGGTTTCTCCCATTCCAGTTTTAGGGGCTGTTACAATGTCAAGCGTTCCCAACCCCAAAGCTTTACCTTTATGATGGATTCAGTGGATTACTTCCTTGACAGCTATTGATGTAGATTGTCTTCGATCCTACACTAAGAACACATGAATGTCTCCAGTATGACAAAGAATACCCCATGTTGAAGAAAATGTTGCCTCTAGAGCAGCATGATTTCATAATATATACTGATGGTTCAGCCCAGCCCATGGTTGGTACTAAGCATACGTATTCAGCAACATGTGCTGCAGTGGAGGGTGTCATGAAAGATGGTGTATTTCTGGCACCAAAAACATATACAGAAACTTTAGGTCACTGTACCGCTCAAATGGCTGAATTGAGAGCTTTGGTTCTGGCACTGCAGAATACGGATCTTGAATTTACTGATACTTATTGTTAGTGATTCCTTTTACTGCGTCCATTCCTATGATAATAATTGACAGTATTGGTGCTTGAATGGATTCAGAGATTATGAACGAAACACTATCAAGCATAAGTTGCTTTGGGGAAAGGTGTCAGCTCTTAAAGATGTTCTCCCACAGGTTCATGTTATTCACACATTAGGCTATCAACATGTTGGAATATATATTATAGGGAATTAAATGTCTGATGAAACTGCCAAAACGTTGTTTCAGGCATTTGCAGTAGCTGCTATACTTGCTCACATGCAAGACTAGATGATGACATTATGGCTGTGGTTACTGCCTCGGCTAGTGGCACATTCCCACCTAAAAATTATCTAGCAAAATACTCCTAGCTGTTGAAAGCGCAAAACACCTCTTTTGCACTCATTCCAGGAGTGGGTGATCAAGAGATATACAACTATGACTACAAATTAGAGCTCATAATTGCTGCACATAAAGGATTAGCATCTGCCCATGCTGGTGTGGCGGCTACTGTTTCCTTGTTACAGAAACGCTATTGGTAGAATGGTCTTTTTAAACACTCTAAACAATATTGTCAGAGCATTCAAGGACCCAACCCAATCAAGCCACTGCACACACCAATCCCTCTATTACACAGACCACAATGGGTTGCTCTCTATCGTAAGGTCCACCGCACTGGGAATCTTCCCTTTTGGAAAATGCATGTCTTCTCAGGGTCTGCATGCTGTTTGTAGCTCTGTCCTGCCCATCTACATAGGCCACACTTAACTGCCAGAACTATTGATGAGCCATGTTACATTAAGTGTTGAGCCATGGTACATTGTGCCACATTTTCATGTATGCTGTTTCTTCCTTTGCAGTGAATTTGATTGTGGGACCACATATCCCGGCTGCCCTGGAGATGGCCATGTTGGGTGTGGCTGAGCTGCACAATGAGTGACCCCCGCCTTATGGTGGACACTCACTATTCTCCTGCTTTTTCTGAGGAGGGAGCTCCTCTGCCATCCCACTATCATCTGCAATTCCAGAAGTGGCCTCTCCCGCCTGAGAATATAAGTCTCCTGTTGAGAGGATCATGTTGGAAGCACAACAGCTTTTCTGAGATTCCAAGCTGCCCTGCTGGCTACAGCTTCATTTGTTGGTGTGCAGAGGTGTCAGCGAGTATAGCCCGCTGTTCTTGAGTTACTTACAGAGCATACCTTGCCCTGTGTAGTAAGCCTTTTCTCATTGACAAACATATGTGTGTAACATGCTCACATTCCATAAACACCGACTTTGAATCCTCGGCCCTCATTAAGGTTCATAAAAAGTTACCAAGTCTCCAGTATTATGGCCCGCGCTCGGGCTAGTTTCTTGTTTGGTGTACAGTGTAAGTTACATGCGAACTGTTGAATGACTTTAGCAGCAGCTAAATAGATCATTGTGTGCATTGTTTCATACATGTGATTTGAGGCAAGTGTGACACTATGCTAGATGTGTGCCTTTTTGTAACTTCTGGTTAAAATACGATCTGCCTCCACAAACAGAGCACTTTAGCTGAAAAGCGACATTTGAAAATAACCATGGTTAATGCTATGTCCCATGAAGATTTGTTTGCCAGTATTTTGTGTTATACACTAACCTTTTCCTTTGTAGATCTCCTTCCCTGCTGGTCCCATCCAAAACCCATCCCCTCAGTTGCTCACTCTAATTCTCAGTGCTACAAAGGCATTCTTCGTTGCAGGTGAGCCCCATAAAGCATTGTGCAGATCCCAAGGAGGACACTCGCTGCGACAAATATGGCTTTTGTTGTGTGATATTTGCCAACAGATTAAAAACATCACCATTGCTCAGCCACCACATACACCCCTTCTAGTTTCTAATAAACCACTGTGAGAAAGTAGCTCTGTATATACTGTTCCCAAATAGGTACAGGGTGTACAGAGTCCACAGTCCCCAAGGGTTTGACAGAGGCTAAAGTTAGATATAACCTTACTCTCTAAAGTGGTAGCTTGGCCGAGCAGTAAGGCAGTATCAGAGGACAGTGTAAAGCATTTGTTGTACACACTAAGTCAGCAAATGGTCTCACACACTCAATAACTGAACTCTAGGCCAATGGTTTATATATAAAAAATATATGCTTGTTTTATTTTAGAACCAACAATTGGAATGAAAATATACTTTCTCAGAATGAGAAGCTTTATATAAATACTTTTGCAAGATGTAATTGACTTTTGTAAACAGTTACAAGTGGTTGCAATAGGCAACACTATTTTAAACACAATAATGAATTGAGTTCAATGGAGGTTTCATGTTATTTGCCACAGATTACTTTTAGGATTACTTTTGGAATTCCAGGACTGGATCCTAGATTCAGTCCTGGGTCAGCACTCAGAATCAAGTGATGAAAGTCGACTTAATTACTGTAATGATTTTTAAACAATATTTAGCTATTTTAAAAGTTGACACTTAGAAAATATTTCAAAGAAAACAGTCAATGATTCCCTATGGAAGAAAATTCAGGTTACAGGTACAGTGTGTTCTCGTTACTTTTGTAATCCAGTACTGGGTGCCTAGACTCAGTACTGGGACCTTTATCCAAAACAGGTAAGTAATTACGTTTTCAGATATTATACGATTTTTGAAGAATATTTAAAGATTGCAGAAATCGACACTTAGAAGAAATTTCACAGAAAAACAGTCAATGGTTTCCTATGGAAGAAAATTGAGTTAAGGGTAAGTACAGTTGTAAGTATTTTTCAGAGTCAGTGCTGGGCACCAAGATCCAGCAATGGGAGCTCACCTAAGAGCAGGTGAGTAAATTCGTTTTTGTACCTCGGCTGATTTTTGGTGAATATTTGAAGATTTGAAAAGTCCACACTTAGAAGAAATTTCAGGAAAAAGCCAGTCAATGTTACCCTATGAGGAAAATAGAGTTTGCGGTTTAAGGGTAAGTACTCGACTGGCAGAGTTGAGGTTCTGGGCACAGACTCAGGGGTCTCCCAGGGTCAGGTAGGTACAGTTGGTTCACCCTCAGCGGCTCTAGGGCGGCCGGGTGCAGAGAGAGTTAGGCCCAATGTTATCCTATGAGGGATAGGGGGGCCTTGGGTGGTGGCTACTGACTGGCAAGCCACGCCGCTGTGGGAGCTGGGATCATGGTCACTTACTCAGGGCAAGTGGGGAAGTAGGTAGGTGTAGAGTTTTCACTACCAGGGCGGCTGGGTGCAGAGTGCTTTTGAGCCTTCGGGCGCTCAATTGATTTCAATGGGAAATCTCCGGTTTAGAAAAAGACTGCAAGCTCGGGGACGAGGACTCTTCAGGTGCCACCACCACTTCGAGAGGTAAGTTGGGTAGTTGGAGGTTAGGTAGGTACCCCGGGATTGGGCACAAGGGGCCGTGGGGCGCCGCGTGCAGGGGTGCCTTTTGGTGTCAGGAAATCTTACCCTCTGTTGATCGCGGTTGGGGGGGCACCTTGTTCTGAGGTTGCAGGCTTCTTCAGGAGTGTTGAGGGAGGTCCTTGGGTGCCGGACTCGGGGTCACAGTTCCCGTGGGGTCATCCTCGGGGTCTTTGTTCACTCCGGCACTGGCCAGGCTTGGCTGGTGCAGAGTGTGCTGGGTTCGCGGATCTGGGCTGCTGCCAGGGATTAGAGATAGGTTTTGAGTAGAGCCTCTACTCATGGGAGTCCCAGGGGCTTAGAGCCAAGAGGTAGCCAGGTCCTCCGGGGTTTGTGAGATTGCTGGCCACAAGAGATGCCAGGTTGGAGCAGGAGCAGGTTCGAGGGTCGACAGGCCGGTAGGGCTGGGGCCAAAGCAGTTGGTGTCTTCCTCTTTTTAGGAGCTGCAGGGCAGGTCTTCTTTCTTCTTGCTCTTCTTTATAGTTTGGAATCTGGAATCTGGGGAAGGAAGGTTCAGGGTGCCCCTAAATACAAGTTTTAGGGGTGTTACAGGTAGGTGAAGGGCAGGGGCCAATGGGTCCCTGTCCTGGGGTGGGTACACCCCCTATCCTGCCTCTCTCCTGTGGGAGGGGGGCAGTAGCCTAGTTCTGATTGGGCAGGGCTTCCCATCTCCAAGATGGCGAGAGCCCGGAGATGTGCTTCACCTCGCCTCTCCCACCTGAGGGGTGGGGTTGGCAGGCTGGCACATCCCCTGTCCTTATTTGGGGTTTCCGGCCAAGCTTCCCGCCAGAGTGGGGGGTTGCAGTGGCCTGGGGAAGCTCACAGAGGCGGCATGCCTTTGAAGCTTCCCCCTGCCCATCCTGGGGGAGGAGATTTAGCACCTCGCCCAGGATGTGCATTGTTGCAGACCCAGGAGAGCAGGGGCTCTCCTACCCAGGGGTCCAGCAACATGTCTGCTGTGTGGCAGCCTAGGCAGCCTCAGAACAGACGTGGATTGTAGGTTTAGGTTTCAGGGGGCCTCTCTAAGATGCCCTCTGTGGTGCTTTGTACATTAAATCACACACTGGCATCAGTGTGGATTTAATGTGCTGAGCAGTTTGATACCAAACTTCTCAGTCTTCAGTGCTGCCATTATGGTGCTGTGGAGTTCGTGTTTGACAAGCTCCCAGCACCATATACTCTTAGCTGGCAGCACTGCACTTACAGGACCCAGGAATGGACCTGGGTACTGTAGGGGCACAGGGCTCCTGCCTCTGTGCCCACACCACTGGCATAGGGCACCCAGCTAGAGGGGTGGCTGATTTATGCCAGGGCTGTGTAGGTTGTGCGCATGGCACACAGGGATGTGTGCCATGTCGACTCTCTGTTTTGTCTTGTATCCAGACACTCAGCCTGCAAGAGCAGTGTGTGTGTGTTAGCGTACAGGGCCTCTGAGGGTGGCACAATGAGTGCTGCAGCCCTCTGAGGCCTTCCCTGGTCACAAGGCCCTGGGTACCTAGGCTACCATTTACCAGGGGCTGACATGGGGCCAGGGTTTTGGCTGCTAGGCAGTTTTTAGGGAAGGAACACAGGCCCTGGGCACCTGATTGGCAGGAGCCCAGGGCACAACAAGGAAAAGTGCATCAGCTATTAGGCAAAAAAGGGGGGGGGGGTTACTGCAACAGAAACCCACTTTCTTACAACCACTGCAGTGTGTCTGTTTGGATCATTGCAGACCACTCCATTCTGATAATGTGCCTACATTTATTTTATTGGTTATTGATTCATGTTCTCAATTCTATGGGTGTGACCACAGTTATAGGCTGAAGCTTGAACTGTTGTAAAATATTTGCAAGTCTTTATCGGTACATATACAGTAGCGGCATTCAACTAGGACCAGGAATTGGTCTTCGCCTCTATGGCTCACCGGTATACCATGGGAACCCAGAGTGTTGCTGTGCATTATTCCTTTCCTTATCACCCTGAGGGAAATTCGATAGTGGAGAGGAGAACCAGCTACAGTATTAGATTCAGGTCGTAGCTAGATCCAATGTCTGTTTGGGGTCCAGAGATAGTGAAATAATTTTTCTACGAGATCATTTGTTGATCAGCGGTCATTTTTGAGGGGCCAGATGCATGCCCCAGATTTTGATTACCCTGGCACAGTGGCTGCTGATGCACACTTTGTCATTAATGAATGTTTCGTTGTCTTCCAAGAATTACACGACTATCCAGATGAGTGCTCGAATGTGAATTCTAAACGTTCTTCCACTGAAGTGAAAGAGCAACCAGCGACTTATGGCGAGATTCGTAAATAAGGGGAGCTGGTCCAGGAAAAGATTACAGATAAGAGGGAATTCGACCCATCCTACCATGCCCCAGTGCCTGTACTTGCTGTTCAAGGTACTCAAACTGTGATTTTGCCACCGTTTGCCAATGTCGCTGTGGAATGGAACCAGGTGTCCCTTACATTGTAACAGTCTTTAAGGTTGTGACTAGCTGTGTGAATGTACTATAGCCTCCTACACAGAGCATAGGAAATTATCTGGTGGCCAACAGTCCCTATTTCAAATATTAACTTTGAGGAGTTAAGCCAACTGAAAGACCTATTGTTTCAAAAAGACGGTATGGGTGGAGTCTGGCCCGATAGAGATGGCCATCTGCCTGTAAAGCTCTGTGGCCTAGATGGGACCAGAGGGACCCACAAATGCTGGCAGCACTGCTACAGGGCCGATCTCCAGCAGCGGGTTCATCCCAGGCACCATCAGAACCCATACATCTTTGCCAGCAGAAGTCAGGGTCCTTGATCTTTCTGCTGGCACCAGTGTTAGGCAGCCTGACCTGACATGGCAGTATGCACAACTGCACCTGGGGAGTCTGTGTGGTTGTGAGGGGGCGCAGATCCTTTTCCTGCTGTGCTGCAGATCCTTTTCCTGCTGCTAGAGGAGCAGGGGTGATGTCCTGCCCTCCCCTTCTTCTTGGACCCAGTGCTTACCAGTGGATTTCAGAGCTCGGGGGAGGACCTGCCAACTGAGGCCTGCCATGGCAACATTGGCCTGCCATACCCTGTCAGACCCCAGGGAAGGAGCTGCATCACACAGGCTGACCCGCGGCACAGAGGAGACCATGGGCCCACAACCTGCCTAATTGGACCATTTTGTAACTTTGGGACTGAGGATATTGGTCTGCTTCCTGCACCTTTACTCTCCTACAGGTACTGGAGGCATGATTTGGTGACTCTGTCCTGCTGTGGCCCCAGGGCTCACCAGTGAGGGTGCCTGGTTGCCGAGACGATTCCTGGGCTGTGCAGCCTCACCTAGTTTCCCTGGGCATTGTGTCCTGGGGGCAGGGGGGATAGCCTGCCCTCTCCATCCTTGCCTACCTCTATTTGTCCCCAGGACCTACTCGTTGTTTTTTTTTCCCCGCTTCATTGACCACCTGGACTTGGACTTTGTTCTGTTGGGGGATGCCTACCTGCCCCAATTGCCACTATGCACCCTCCCGCTGGTGGAGGACTGAGGGGCCTAGCCGAATCCCTTGCACCATGGCCACAGAGTGCGTTTGCCCAACTGGCCCATGTTGGGACTTACCTGGTCTTCTGGCCACTTGACAGACAGGTCTCCTTACCCCCCTGTGCCATGGGGGGAATATGGCCCTACTGCACTTTACTTCACCAGAGTCGTCCAGCCCTTTCCACACCCCACAGCTGCCACCAACTGCCCATCCACCTGTGGATCACCTTGACTTTGTTGTGCAGGCAGTGTGCTCCTTTCCCATTTGCTCTGTCAGTGATATCCTCTGGCAAAGTAACCCACCAGTTGCTCTTCACAGAGTTCTTCACCCAGTCTTGCACCATGTCTGTGGGTGCTACTCAAGCTGCCTTGGTGGGCGTGACCCTTCCACCCCAGGATCCCAGGATGGACCAGATCCTACAAGAAATCACGGCAGTGGGTCACCAGTTGGAGGGCATGTATGCCAAGATGTCTGACCTCATGGCGGAAATTAGGTCCATACAGATCGACATTCCTGGATTTAATGACAGGGTGGAGGGGATGGAACATCAATTGTCGACTGTGGAGCAAAAACATAAACGCCTCCCTGACAGGGAAATAGAAATTTGTTACCTCAGCAAAAAGCTCCCTGACCTAGAGTATCGGAGCTGGAGGGACAATGCACACTTCTTAGCTTCCTGGAATGCACAGAGGGCCTGGACACCTGTGCCTTCCTCAGAGACTTACTCCCTACACTGACAGGTCTGACCTTTTCCCCCATTTGGATATCCAGTGGGCCCACCACCTTGGACCGCTGTAAATGGCAGGGTTAGACAGGGCGCGACCTCTGATTGCCTGCTTCCTCTGCCATGAAGAGGACCTGCAGCTCCTGGCAGCAGCCTGTGCCCATGGTCTGTTCGACTTGAGGGTCACAAAATCCACATTGCAGTATGCTTCTCCTGGGAGACCAAAAACAAGTGGAGGGCCTTTCTCACCCTTCTCCCTCTGCTTCACAAACTGGACATAAAAATTGGCCTTTTTGAGCCTGTGCAAATGTGGATCATGAGAGAAGGTAGATCCATGGACTTCTTTGACCTGGAGGAGCTGCACTCCTTCCTAGAGAGCCTAAAGGACTAGGAGATGGACACAACCTCCACAGAACTGCCACTCTCCTGCCAGACTCCCCACTCTTGAGTTCCGAATATCATCACCCTGGGGGAGTGTCCTCTTAGATAGACTCCATGATCACTCACACTAATCCCAGAGTGGAAAGGACAAGGTGCTTCATGAAGTGGCAGGGCTCACCTAGAATCAAAGTCAGGATAAGTCCCAGTCCCCATTGAATTCTAGGACTTCTACAGACTGAGGGGTCCCTTTGCTCCAGTGTGTACCTCGTGCTTGGCCCCCTCCTGTGTCCTTCTGGACTGATTGTTGGTTCAGGATCTCATGGGTGTAGGCCACCTGCCTTTTTGTATCCTTACATGGTTGTCTTATGGTTTTAATGTTTACTGTGTACTGTTGTCTTTTTTATGGGCGACCCTGTTCCACCTTGGTGTAGCAGACAAACGCTTGTCCTTCTGCACCTTGTTCTTCACACTACCCAGCCCGTCTGGCTGCCTGTGTGCCTAACTACCTCACATACCACCCTCTGCAGTTTCTCAGGGGTTTACTTTCTCCCTCCCCCCCATGGCGCTCTCACCCTGTGGCTTCTCCGCCAGCACCCGTCAGCCCACGTTCTGTTTTCCCATTTGCTCATGGCCTCCCGAGCCATGTGGTCTTCTAGGTATGGACCTATGGTTCACAGTTTAAGTCTCTGGATGCCCTTCAAGGCTCCAGTCAAGGATTTCCCCACTGGCTGACACTTGATTCCCCCCTTATCCTTGTTTATGCCTTGCCCAGGTACAGGGCTGGTCTTCCTCTCCTCCTTCCCTGCCATCCTATTGCCTCCCTCGCTAGCCATTTCCCTTCCTCCCCTCTTTCCATGCCAAGGGGTCTCATCTCTCTTCTATTTCGTCTTCTTCATCCCCTTCACACACTTTGCCCTCTCCCCATTCCCTCCTCCCTGTTCTTGGCCCTTCCTGGCAACCTCCACCTTTTGCTTGCCCCGCGCTGCCCATGGCTACAATACACCACTCGACGCCTTCCTGTGCTTTCTCCTGGAATGATCATGGCATCACACACTTTATCAAACATATGAAAATGTTCATGTATCTCCAATCCAAGTATGGGATTGTGGCCCTCCTCGAGGAGGCCCAGCTCTCATCAGCAGGAGTGCAAAAGTGGAGAAGCTCCGATGCGACTAGGTGGGGAGGGTGATCCACAACAATCACCCCCTCGCTACCCAATGGGACTGTGTAACCACAGTTCTTGCTCCAGCTCAACTGTCTTCTTATGGAAATTGATGGCTCTCATTTGATTGTGGTAGGAGCCTGGAATCTGGCCCATAACACTGTATTGGACCGAACTGACCTGCCTAATGTGGTCAACACCGCTGACCGGACCCTCATGGGGGGCATCACAGTAGACTATGGCCTCGTGAACATCTGGTATCTATCCCATCCTAAGCACCCAGTCCCATTTAGACTACTTCCTCGTCTTGCAGCTGGTAGTCACACTATCCAATAGGCCCTGATCCTTGAGGGCACACTCTCGTACCACTTGCTGGTACTATTCTTCGTCGAAAAGGGTCTAAGCCGCCTGTGCCGTAAGCGTTGGTGCCTCAACTTCTCCCTGTAGTGCTCCACCTTGGGCATGGCACAGCTTCAGTGTCATGTCATTAGCTACTTGGAGCACATCAAGGATATGTGGCCTCCCTGAGCACTTTGTCGGTGGCAGCTAAAGTGACCATCCAGGGTCAGCTGATGTGGGATGCAGCCCTTGCAAACAAACAACGCCCCTAGCAGCAGAAGGACCTGAAGGCTTGCATTGGATCTCCCACCTGCCTCTATACTGTGGCATCCTTGGTTCCCCTCTGGCGCTGTTTGGAGGGAGCCCACATGCACCTTAATACACTGTACATCTCTAGGATGGAATATGACTTGCACTACTTGCTGGGCCATGACTACGAGCAAGGAGCAAACACAGAGAGGCTGTTAGTGGCACAACTTTGCAAACAGGAGCCTGCGCTGGCCATTCCTGCCGTACAGTCCACCACGGGAGAGACCATTAGTCGGCCCCAGGATATTGTGTACAAATTTGCTGCCAACTACCGGGTTTCACCCCAGAGATTGTGGCGGAACCAGCAAGTTCTAAACGCTTTCTTTGACAAGGTTAGCCTCCCATGTTTCAAAGACTCAGGCAGGGACTTGCTCGAAGGGGGAGATCACCAAGGCTAAAATCTCACTGGCCATCTCAAATCTCCCATACAATGAGGCCCCCTGGGGAGGATGGCATCAAGGAGAGATCCATACATGGATGAAGTAGGAGGTGACGGACTCCCTCCCTGAGGCCTGCCAGGAGGTGGCATGGACAGGCTCCCTTAGCCCCATCTCAAACAAGTCCATGACCACTGTACAGCCCTGTACAGCCCAAACTGGGAAAGGATCCCCTCCTCTGCTATATCCTTGCTCAACGTGGATATCAAGATCTTGGTAGCGGTGCTGGTGGTATGTCTCAGGAAGGTGATCCTGACCCTTATTCACCACTCGCCAGTAAGGTTTGTTCCCGAGCGTTCATCTTGCAACAACTCGCAGGTAAGGTTTGTTCCAGAGCATTCATCTTGCAACTATCTCTGCATGCTGGCCCTTGTGCTGTGCTCCGTGAGAGATCTCCCAGAGGTGGCCCTTGCTATCTCTTTGGATGCCAAGAAGGCATTCAGTAAGATTGAGTGGGCCAACCTCTTCATGACACTTCTATGGTTCAGTCTTGGTGAAGACTTCATAGCCAAGGCCCTGTGGCTTTATGACTTGCCCTCCAAACAGTTCAAATATGGGGGGGTTCCTTTTGGACCGCTTCCCAGTTTAACAACAGAAGCAACAAGGCTGCCCTCTATCGCCCCTTCGCTTTCTTCTGGCCATGGAGTCTTTGACTGTGGCTCTCAGGCAGTCCTTACAACTGGCGGGAGTCCCCTTCTCAGGGAGAGCATCGACCCTTTATCTGTATGCGGACCACATTATTCTTACACTTCTAGACCTCCCACGGTCACCCCCAATGTTTATGGCCATGATCTATGACTTTGTGCCGATTTTTGGCTACAGACCTAATTAGGACAAGAGTCAGGCCCTCCTGATCTTGCGAGTGACCACCCATACAGACGTCTCCACTTACCCATTCCAGTGGAAAACCCTCCTGCCTAAAATACCTTGGGATTTACCTCAACCAGGGACTTAACCACATGGTGGTGGACAATCTTGATCCACTCCTTGATCACACACAGCTGGACAATGAGAAATGGTCCCACCACGGTCTCTTGTTATGGGGCAGGGTGCAAGCGGGCAAGATGGTGACTCTGCCACACTTTACCTATGTCTTGGGCATGCTATCCCTGCTTGTGCCCCTTTCGCTTTGTGCTCCATGGACAAGTACATCAGGGCCTTTGTGTGGGGTTGCTCTCTACCAAGGCTGGCCAGCAGCTACATTGAAGCTTGCTGCCTGTGTGCAATCGGTGGAACATTATGCCCTGGTCTTGCACTTGGTGCATCTTGCTTTTATGCTTCCGCATAAAATTATCACTGTATTCACATTGGGCAACAATGTCTTACTCTGGATTGCAGAATCACTGTCTTTGTCCCTTTGATTTCAACGTTTTTACCACATGGTCACATTTTGTGAAACAATTGAAAAAAGTACAGTATGGAACCTAAACATCACTAAAATCATGATTTGTCATGGCCTCAAATTGTGTTGCATCATTTTTTACATGCATTCACAGTCCCAGTCAACCCTTATCTTATCTTCTTGAAATTCCCACAGCCCTGGAGATGGTCTCACTAATGCCCTCAGACCATAACGTCAACACACAATGCAACTTCCTTATTAGTCATTGTTAAACATGCAAAAGCCTAGTATTGTTTGCTTGACAGGCGCAAATTGAGTAAATAGGGAGTGGACGTTAGATACATTGTCATATGGTACTTAAATTTGTATACAATCTAGCAATAATCATTGACAGTGTGTCATGAGATCTATTTGTGCAACCCCTGAATTGTATATATGAAGATTTAATAATTTCAGTATAAAAATTATGAATGTATACACCTGCTCTTAAAATACCTTTTCTCTTTACTTCACTTGAAAAGAACGTCCAACTAAGTTGTGATGTCAGGCTACGATATACTGAAATATTTATAAATGTTTGTATTAGTATCTGTCTTGACATTGTTAACTCCTCCATGAACATGCACCCTTCTAGGGCAATGGGGTCTCTGCATCATGGGGGCTGTGCTTAACAGGGAGTGTGGTGTATGGCAGGAATACTTACCCTCCAGCAGGTATGTACCCAAGAATCCATCAAACCCTTCAAGGTGCTGCGGGAAATTTGACCTTCCATTAGGCCAACACTATCTTGCCTGCTGGCTAGGCCTACAGCCTTAGGCTCTTCTGCCCTCGCCAGTGGTCTTGTACCTGAAAATGTAGGGTCGCTTCCGAGGGGGACGTCTGTTTTCTACAGCCTCCTAATCCATTATCTATATCTATTGCCCCAGCTAGATAGCCTACGCACCAAGTGGCAGGCCCGCCTTCAGGTGGAATACAAACCTGAGGACATGGCAGAGCTCCTGGAGGCCCTGGACAGTAACACCAGAGAGGCCTGGATGAAGTTCTGCCTCTTCAAGTCGCTTCACGACTAGTACTGGCCTCCGGTGAAGCTGTGGAAAGCATAGCTGCTGCCTCACTCCAATTGCTGGCTGTTCGAATACTGGTATGGATTGTTCACCTTTCACGCCTTTCGGGAGACATGCTATTGATCCCCCTAGCGCTGCCTCGACCCACGATCTTTCTCCATGACTGTGCGGGTTTCCCAATCCTGCCCAGATGCGAGCGTCGGCTGCCTCATATGGTGCTGGCATCAGCCAAAAGCTATCCCCTCTGACACTGGGGCTCCCCAAACCCCCCACACATGATGATACAGCCATGTGTCAGACGACCTTATATAAAATGATTTTAATTTCTTTTTACTAGTTGCAGGGTTTTGTAGTTGGTGTTTTTAATGGCTTTCAATTACTCTTCTATTGTGAACGTTTTCTATGCCTTCATGCTTTTAAAGTGGCTAGTTTATAGTGAATGAGTCTCCTTTACAACCAAGGGGAGGGCGTTGAATGTCTTGCCTGTAGTCTCCATTATAGATTCAACTCCTTCGGTTGACATCTCTTTCTCGTAGTGCATTTTTGCCACACTTTTCTATTAACGTGTGTCTATGTTGTATGTGTATCTCTGATAAATACTGATGCCCTGTAGTCTGTACTATTATGTTCAGGGTCGTACATTAAGAACAGATTTCAATTGTTTTCCTTTATTTCTATGCTCCTTAGGAGACACTTCATTTTAGGTAGAAGAAACCAAATGAGCTGCTCTGCGCCTCATCCACAGTTTGATAAGAACAGTACTTTATTATATAAGCAGCTGAGTGAGTGAGTGGCTGTTTTAAGAGGCTGCATGGGTGGGTTAGTGGGTCTGTGAGTGATTGAGTAGGTAAGGGAGTGGGTGTGTGTTTAGCTGTATGTTTGAGTGTGTGGCTCTGTTAGTGGCTGTGTGGGTGAGTGACTGGTTGAATGAGTGGCTGTATGGGTGAGTGAATGGTTGTGTGAGTGCATATACGAGTGAGTGAGTGAGTGAGTGGGTGTGCAAGTGCCTCTATGGAGGAGTGAGTTGGTATGTAAGTGCTAGTATGGGTATGTGAATGGGTATTTGAGTGGTTGTGTGGGTATGTGAGTGGGCATATGAGAGGTTGTATGGGGTTTGCGTGGGTGTGTGAGTGGATCAGTGATGTCTTCAGTGATGTCATTTGAGGTGTCATGAGTGATGTCATCAGTGATGGCACTGACCATGACATGAGTGATGTAATATGTGAGGTCAGTAGCAGTGCATTGTGGGGGAGTAAGTTATAGTTCGCTCTAACTAAGGTAGCTATAATTTCTGAATTTCACTAGTTTTACATGAGTGAAAGTTGAACCTTAATATAATGTCCCTATAACCTTTTATAAAAAGTTAATTTCCACTTTTTTAATGTTATTTCCTAATTCTAACATCTCAGTAATCTTTGTTTTTTAAGTGAATTTCTATGCTTTTTCAACTAGTAGCAGTTTCTGCAGAGTGGTGGAGAAAGGGGGTGGGTGGGGCCTCTATCCAGCTCTCGAGAATCCAGCTGTATGAGATTTACTTGAGGTAACAGGAGGGCCTCTTGGCCCCCAAGGTCCCTCACAATTCAACCAGTAGTGCATCTCTGCGGGCAGGGAAACAGAGCAGACCTCAGCTCTCAGCAAACGGGAACACAGTTGCTGCTTGCTGACAGCAAGCGGGAACTGTGTGTTTGCTTTAACAGCTCCTGCTAAATCAGAGCTGAATGTTTGCTTTAACAACTCCTGCTAAGTCAGAGCAAGCAGCTACGTCCCGGGGTGGGACCCCAGGGACACAGCAGGAGCTGGCTCTGGGGTATTGGCTCCAGGAGGGGGGCCCGCACCCCCTCCTTTCCTCAATTTTACCCTGGGGAGGTGGTAATCCATGGGGCTGCTTGGGGCTATGCAGCCCCCTGCATTCAATTTGTCAAAAGCCCTGGGGAGGTGGCAGCCCCCTGGGCTGCGGGGGGTCTACGTGGTCCCGCATTAATTGAAAGTAAAGCCCGAGGGAGGTGGAAGGCCCTGGGGGGCAGCGGGGGGCTGTACCCTGCCCACCTAGGCCCCATAGAGAAAAAAGGAAGGACACCGCCCGCGGCCAAAATAAAAAATACATTGGAAAATATTGCTATGATCCTGTGGGACCACAGCAAAAGCAAACAAAATGTCGGCTGCCATTTTTATATATATACATGGAAAAGGAGACATCAGTGGGAACTCCCTCCCCAGCCCATATAGGGCCCTGCAGATGCTATGCCCCAGGGATGGGTATATTTAAGGGGTGGGGGCCATGCAGACACCCTCCCTGTGCTGATGGTGGGCCACCTTCCTGACCCTACTTTGGCCCCAGGGACAGAATCCCTAATGGCCATAACTTCAATTAAAAGGGGGAGGCCACCCTGAGCTATAATGGCCTAAGGACCCCATCCCCAAGGGCCTGCTCCATTATTTTGCCCAGGGAGCCCACCTGCTGGCAGGGAAACATGGTTTTTCACATTTGGTGGGAGCATGTTTGAATCTCCAGCCAAACGAGAGCTGGGTCTTTAACCCTGATGATCCTAAAGTGGTCAGTTAGGGGAGTATGACTGATCATACCGAATGATGCAGACAGGTCAAGTAAGATAAAGGCATCTCTGCTGCTCTTATCTAAGAATGATCTGAATTCCTCTGTGGCCACAATGAGTGCTGCTTCCATACTGTGGCCACTTTATATCCAAACTGAGCCTTTTTGAGATGATTGTTAGTTTCAATATATGAAGACAAATGAGTGGTCATAGCTTTCTCAGCTATCTTAACTGGAAGTGAGAGTCTGGATATAAGATGATGGCTGTTAAAATCTTGCAGAATTAAGTTGGTTTTTTTTATCAAAGAAAGGATCGTAGCCATGGTTTCAAGAAATGCCCTATTCTAAGCATGATGTTAAAAATGTTCACCGAATAGTTGGCGACATCAGCAGGGGATAAACTATATGGGTGGACAGGAATCTGATAGGGACCCGGACTTAATGGTACAAATAAACTGTCTGACTTGATCATTTGAAACATGAGTGAATTCTCGGAGGGTGGATTTTTTGCCTTTGTAAATCTTTTGACCGCATCAGCTGCAATAACAGGCAGTGTAGTATATATGTGTGTATATATATATTCACTGAAAAAACCATAGGTTTCAGGGGCATTATAGTTAGCTGGACTTTTCACTCGTACAAAACCATAGAAATTCCCCCGTTATAGTTAGTTCAGCTAACTATAACTCGCGCGCCCGCAATGCACTGCTGATGACGTCACATATTACATCACTCATGACATGGTCAGTGACATCACTCATGACATCACTGATGACATCTCAAATGACATCACTGATGACATCACTGATGACATCATCCAGTGAATGAGTGTTTTTCTGAAAATTACATATGTTTTATATATGTATATCTCAAGGTCGATGGAAGAATAAATGGGTATATAAGTGTCTAAATGGATGATTTGTTTTTGAAAAATTGATTGTATAACTGACTGATTAAGTGTATCTTAGTGAATACATGGCTTAGTGAGTAATGTTTAAATATGTAAATATCTGTATCAGTCTCTCACTTTGTGTATAAGTGGCTGCATGGGTTGGTGAGTAGCTACATGAGTGTCTATATAGGTTATTAGTTGGTTTTTTGAGTATCAGTATAAGTGTCTGATGTCTGTATGGTTCGGTGGGGGGTATTACGTAGTGCATAGGTGCATGAATGAGTGACTCACTGTTTGTATGTGTTGAAGACAGCATGTGTGCAGGACTGTATGGGTGGATGAGTGTGTGCATGGGT
The DNA here is from genome assembly GCF_964204655.1 of Triturus cristatus. Taxonomy (NCBI): domain Eukaryota; kingdom Metazoa; phylum Chordata; class Amphibia; order Caudata; family Salamandridae; genus Triturus; species Triturus cristatus. The sequence goes on from NC_140591.1 coordinate 1,374,818,321, forward strand.
GTGTTAGTGAGTGAATGACTGTCTCAATAGTGTCTCTATGAGTAACTACATATGTTTTAAACTAGTATATGTGACTATTGGTGTGTATAAGTGAGTATATGTGAGAGTGAGAGATTAAAAGAGTTCCTGTATGAATAAGTATGTGTTTCTATAAGTGATTGTTAAAAAGACTAAGTATGTGTAAGTTTCTGTAGAAGTAAGTGTGGTGGTGTGTGTATAACTGTATATGCAGGTAAACGGATGTTTGATTCTTTATTAGCATGAGTGACTATGTGTGTGAGTAACTTTATGGATGAGTGGCATTGTGTAACAGGATGTATAGGTGTATGAGTACATATGATGAGTGAGTACATGTATGAGTGACTGTATAGGACTGTTGGTGAATGAGTGGATGTGGCTGTGGATCTTACAATTACTGAATAGGTTGTTGTAACTGGTATTGGTATGTCCATTGTTTTGAAAATTTTAATTTCTATTTTTGAATGTGTGTATCAAAGGTTATATTAGGGGGAGAGGAGGTCTGCCACTCTATCACAAGGATAATGTCATCAGTGATGTCATGAGTGATGTCACTGACCATGTCATGAGTGATGTAATATGTGATGTCATCAGCAGTGCATTGCGGGCGCGCGAGTTATAGTTAGCTGAACTAACTATAACGGGGGAATTTCTATGGTTTTGTACGAGTAAAAAGTCCAGCTAACTATAACGCCCCTGAAACCTATGTTTTTGTCAGTGAATTTCTAAGGTTTTTTAAAAGCTAATTCCTAGCTATAACGTGCCTGAAACCTATGTGTTTTTCATTGAATTTTAAAGGTTTTTTAAATGCTAATTTCTAGCTATGCCTACAGAGATAGGACATGTGAAGAAAGAAGGAAAAACGCACAGAAAGAAAAAAAAGAAATGCAGAAAGAAGCAACAGAAGTCCTCAAAGACGAAGAAAAGTGCAGGAAGAAGTATAACGTGCAGAAAGAACAAACAGAAGAGCAGAAAAAAGCCTTGTACCCTCAACTTTTTCAGACGGATACTGGTGGTAACTGAGTCTGACTAACCAGTCCTAGAGCCAGTGCTATGTTAAAAGACACTCAGAATACAGTGAAAACACCTACATACACTAGGGCACACCATGTGTTGGGGTCCCCCTGTGATTAGCATGACCTCCTCTGTAAGCCCCTAGTATATAATAGGGCAGGGGATTAAAACTACCTCTTAAAACGCACCACAGGGCGTGTTTGAACACGTCACCTGATGCCCCGTCCCCTCCCTTCCCCACTGTGTAAACACGCCCTGTAGCCGTTTTAAGTTGGGAGATTAAGTCCCCTTGAATCCTGAGGGTCCCTAGGGTCCAACTAGACCACTAGGTACCTCCAGTAAGCGCCACAGAGCTGCATTGCAGAGAGGTGTAAAAAGTGGCACGGCCTGCACCACCTCTCTGCAACGCAGAGCAGTGGTTCTTACTGGAAGCACCTGGTGGGCTAGTTGGACCCCAGGGTCACTCAGGATTGAAAGGGAATTATTTCCCCAACTTAAAAACGCACCACAGGGCCTGTGGGCGTTCTGAGTTGAGAGATTAAGTCCCCTTGAATCATAAGGGTGCCTAGGGTCAAACTAGCCCACTAGGTACCTCCAGTAAGCGCCACAGAGCTGCGTTGCATGGAGCTGTAAAAAGGGGCATGGCCTCAGAACACCTGTCTGCAACGCAGCTCCCTGGCGCATACTGGAGATACCTGTTGGGCTAGTTGGCCCTCAGGGACCCTCAGTATTGAAGGGGAATTAATTCCTCAACTTACAACTGGCCAGGGGGCGCGTTTGCAGAGTGCTGCAAGGTGGGGGCGTGGCCTCTGGCGTGATGCCGGTCTTTTATTTATTTATTTTTAAGAAGGAGGGCTGTGTGGCCCCCTTTCTTTTTCTAATTTATTAGCCCTGGGGACCCCATCCCCCAGGGCCTGCACCCTAATTTTTTTTGTTGATAAAAATTAATTTGGCCCTCCAAAGGCCTTAATCGGCCCCGGGGACCCCAACCCCCAGGTCATGGCCTTTTTAATTTTTTTTTATTCTTTAGGAGGGGGGCTGTGTTGCCCCCCTCCTCAGGCCACTTATGGCCCCGGGGACCCCATCCCCCGGGGCCGGCCTTTGTTTTTTATTTATTTTTTTAAATATATATTTATAGAAACACCTAGGACATGCTGGACAAACCATATGTACTTATCACCATGACGATTTGCGTGATATTCATTAAAAGGCGACTATGCATACAATGAATCCACGTAGAATGTATTCACACCGCTAGTGAAGCTCTGACATGTCTGACACCCTACCGTGCCTAATCCCGGCGCCCCCGCTGGTGGGTACTCTCCAAGTAGACACCCTTGTCGTTTATTTATACAAACATGGGTAGCTATTGACGGGCACATTTAATACACATGCACACCAAGCCATTCAAAGGGGATTCGACAAAAATTCGACCAAACTCTGCAAGAAACCCCCTCACGGTTAATAAAACACACATCCACCGCCGGATGTGTAATACTTTTTATTTTACTCTTTGGAAAGGAGACAAACCTCACTTGAGAGTCACAGCGTGCTCCTGGCTGAGCCCAATGCTGTGTTACACCCACCAGTGCCCACCGAGTGCCACACACCTCTGTGTTGTATTCCACCAGCTAGTGTGTATGCTATGACACTCTCTAGCCCATGTACACTGTAACACCACCCCGTGAATATGTCATGCCACACTTGCCTTCGCACAGGTTATATTGCCCCATCTAACGTGCCTTCCTCGATGCCTATGTTATAAAGCACAGCGCTATGCCATACATATTACAATCTGGGATCCACATCTTTGTCACAGTGCATATGCAATGTTACACTATCCAGCACATATTTTATATTACAACTTTAGAGACTACTTAGGTTACACAACACTGCCGTGTGCATATTACACTCCAAGGCGCATATCACATAGCAAGCGCTAGTGCCTGTGCTATCTCGCGCTCTCCAATGAATCTGTCATTGCGCACAATGTATTGCATATTATATTTCACGCCCCGGTTCATCTTATATCACACTTTTTGGTGCACAGTTTATACTATATACTATATCTAGTTTTCATTTTCAATCGTGCTCTCAGGACTATGTTCTATATAACACTGCGTCCCCCTACCCTTTTCACGTGCATTACATTTTGCGATGGGGGGTGGAGGGTCAGGGGATGTTTCTGCCAAGTGAGCCCGGAGTCACAGTCCCAAACGTCCTCTTCTTCCTGAATAAAAGTGAGATTATGCTGCATACTGTGGTAAATATTTCTCCTTTACCGGGACTGAATTTGATACAGGAACATAGTAAAATAGCTCAGTAAAATGAGAGGCAGGATCCGTGATACTAGAGTTTTCAGAATGGGCTTTATTCCAATAAGCGATTATAATCGGATGCTTCAAGTTCCATCACCACGGGAGTTCAGGAAGTGAAGTACATACTTTATTGATAAGCAGTAACTTTTATAATACATACATCATAATGAAGTTAATACAGTAGGCGTAACAATTGATAAGGACATTGACGTTTAGTGTGCGTTGCCGAAAATGGGTGTAATAATGAGTAGAAAGGAACATGATTGGCTATGATGTAATACATAGGTGGATCTATAAGATAATACTTGGCATTGATGCGCGCGCAGCAGTCTGACGTGTAATTGACGTGTAACTAGGGGGTGACGAGGACTTGACATTTAGCTCTACGTGTGGAGACAAGAAGTCTGGGGGTCACGTCAACCTAATCCCAAATCATATCTACATCCTATGTTTAAAGAACTATGTTATCCACAAAAGAAGGACTCTCGGACAGAATCTATTCTATACTGACTGTGCGTGCGTGTACAAGCGTCTGGGTGTCTACACTGAATGCGAGGGGGTAGGAATATTCCATGGTAACAGGGCTATGAATTACTTGCATGAGGACAGAGAAGATGGGCCTTTTTGCTTGGTAACTGGAAGAATGTTTACTTAAGCTATTTAGGCAGGAATGCATCGGCTGAGGGGGAAGCAGATAATTCGAAGGTGAAATACAGTTCTTGGCAGAGAATAGGCTGATGTCAGGCTTCGTGAGCCGCGCAGAGAATGAGACAAAGTTCATGGTCACAGATGCAGGCTCAGACTGGAGCTTTCAGAGGCAGAAGGCAAAAGGAGTTCGATGACAGAATCAGGGCCTACTTGCCTGGACTGTAAAATGGCGTAAGTGAACCATATAAAGCCGGTGGCCTTTCATATTTAGGAATGGAATATCCAGCCCACTTATGGCGGATCTGACAGAGGACATGTTGACGGTGGACGCACATGTGTTTGCGTCATCAAAACTGGAACTGGAGGGAGCATACATGTACTTGCGACATGCACATAGAACCGTTGGGGTCCAAGATAGGGGACATAACTGACCAGGAAAATCCACATTTCCACATTCCCTCCTTGTCCCCTACTTGCCCTTCAAGAGATATCAATCTTCATCAATCCATTGATCTGTTCATATAGCATCATTTGTTCTTCTTTCTTCTTCCGTGATCTTGAATGAAAATCTTGATGTGGAATGCACGATGTGGTACATAGACCACAAATTGCTGGTCCACATTGGAGACATAGACAGCAACTGAATAGTATGAGAAGGCCAATACCTAGGAAGGATAAAACTCTCCATCCCCAGGCTGATACCGTATTCCAGAACCAACTGGACCAAGTCCAAGTGCCTGGGTTCTGGTGTATCTGGCTTACTATCTTATGAAGGCGAGTGATGGCTTTATATACGGATGGCGAATTTTCTGGTATGAATACGCAGCAGTTTGATCCGATGACCCTACAAGCTCCGCCTCTATCAGCCAGGATGACGTCAAGGACAAGACGATTTTGAAGCACAACAATCCGCATAGCAGACTGTTCTTCTGTTAAATTGCCTAAGGCGGAAATAGTTTCATTCACTACTGCTTCAAGGGTTCTGGTTAATCTACGTATCAGCTTACTATTGGTAACAGTACCTATATAGGGAAAGATGCCTTTATTAAAATCTACATACTTGTCCCATGCCGTCTCAGTGTAATCGACAATGGGGAGATCTCTCCGCTCTCTGTTGTGTACTAAATGAATATTTCTGTAATAATCAGGAGGAGCTAGGAAAACAGGTGGCAAAAGGAATGCTATGTAACAGGTGCCATCCCAATCTAGAGGTAGACGCATATATGCAGTCTGACCACATATAAAGTAGGAGTGGCGGGAAGCTCTGAATGAAGATTTGCCTTGATCACTGAATTCTACTGTAGTAGTACATTTACTATGGCCCATATGTATAGAACCAACCTTTCTTACACACAATTCACCTTTTGCTGGGAATACTGACATGGTGGGTAAGACTAGCTCAACTTCGGATACGACATTTAGAATCATGAGATTAGGTGTAAAATTACCTAATCCATATACTTCATTTTCTAGATCAGTTCCTGTTCTTTTGGGGCGACCCTCCTTGTCAGGGTAACAGACTTTGAGTAAAACTAGGTTCAGGTTTCCCCATACCCAATTGTCTTGATAAACTGCGGTATCTGAGTCTATGGAATTAATTAAACTAAACCATGCTCCACAGGAGCCATTATGTGTAAATGGATGCGGAAAGAATGGCAGGACTCCTTCATAATTCTGATAGGGAGGGAGTCGGCCACACACCCAACAATTGGTGGCGTTACTAGTCTGATGGGAATAATGTAACATACTAATGAAAGTGTTATTGCGCAGCGCAAGTCTATAAGACAATTCATGCGGAGGTAAGTCACTAAAAGAATGTTCAGCAGCAACATTATAAACATGTCTAGGAATAGGGTAATATATGTGCAACAACATACTTGTAATAATTATTAAAAGACTTAATAAAAACAAAATTAATAATGTCACTATGCAGTGGCTACGCAGTGATTTACAATACGCCTGTCGTTTCAACATTTTTCCGGTATTTCCTCTACTTAGGTCCAGGGGATACATGTCAGAGACAATTCAACCGCTTCACCTTGGAGAGGACTTAAACAATCAAATTGCTCGACGTCCTAGGCCTTAACTTAACTTTGTAAAGTTCGCTTTCAGTTTTTTCCACCAAAGGAAGTTTTGAATCAGTCTGTGAAGGAGTGCAGGGCACAGTGTCTATATCTGAAGGTAGTCCATGAAATTTTTTTATGTGACTTGAATGAATCCAGCCTTTGCGGCCCTCGATCTTCACGGCTGTTCTTGTGGTCAACAGGACCAACTTGGGTGCTTTCCACCTGGGCTCCAGTTGAGTTTTTCTGTCGAAATTTCTCACAAAGACGAGATTACCCGGAACAACGTCATGGGGTTTCACCTCAGTGTTGTCGGGAAAGGCTGCAGCTACCTGTGAACGAGAAGATTGTAGTGCAGACATCAAGGAAGCCAAGTAATCTGTCAGCATATTACAGTCAATATCAGTTATTTTGCGTGGTATAGGCGTCCCCCACATATTTGGTGGTCTACCGAAGATCACCTCATACGGGGATAGCCCTGTTCTAGAGTGTGCTACCATTCTCATGTAAAAGAGTGCAACTGGTAATGCTACTATCCAGTCGACACCTTTCTCTCTGCATATTTTGGACAGTCTGATTTTCAGTATCTGGTTATGTCTTTCTACGAGACCTGCTGCCTCGGGATGTCGGACACAGTGGAATTTCCACTGATAACCTAACAGAAGTGAAACGTGTTTCATTAATTCGGATGAGAACGGCTGGCCGTTATCTGAGTAGACAACACGTGGTAAACCGTATCGTGGGAAGAATTCTCGAACCAACTGTTTGGCAGTAGTCGGGGCAGTGTAATCTGAAACCGGGTACGCCTCTGTCCAACGGGACAGAGCGCAAACAACTACGAGAACATATTTGAATCCTCGACATCGTTCCATCTGGATATAATCCATCTGTAGGACTTCAAAAGGGTGATCAGGAGGCTGGAATCCACCCTGTTCTACGGGAACACTTTTTCCTGGGTTGAACTGGCAACAGATCATACAGGTACGGACCTTTTGTTTGGCTGCTGCTCGTAAATGCTTATTAAACCAAATGTGTTGAATGCTATCTAGCATAGCTTTCTCTCCTAGATGTGCTGGACTATGTATAGTGTTAATTACGACTTGGACCATTGAATCAGGGAGGAACCATACAGACTTTTCCTTCATCATCCATCCTTGGTCCGTTTGGATCCCTCCTAATTCAGTCCATTTCTTTACTTCGTCTGGTGTAGCATGTGTCTGTATGTCAATTACGTCAAGAGTAGGATCTTTAACTGTCATACAATGTGTCGGTGTCGGGACTATTGTCTTTGTCATATCGGGGGTTTGAGTTTGAGCAGTCAGTTTAGCTGTTCTGTCGGCTAGATCATTGCCTTGGGAAATGGTATCAGTAACCTTTGTATGGGCTTTACATTTCATAATTGATATTGCAGTGGGTAGATGTATTGCATCTAATAATGCATGAATGAGGGGTCCGTGCTGAATGTGGGCACCGTGAGAAGTTAAATAGCCTCTCTCTCGCCACAGCACGCCGAAGTCATGTACAACTCCGAATGCATAACGTGAATCAGTGTATATGTTGACTTTTTTATTCGTGGCTTGAATACAGGCTTGTGTCAGAGCGATGAGCTCTGCGGCTTGAGCTGACAAAGTATTTATACGATTAGTTTCAATGACTTCAGTGTCTGTTGTGACTGCATAAGCGGCTACTAACTCTCCTGTACTTGTTCTTATGCATGAACCATCGACATAAAATGTCAGGTCTGGATCTGACAATGGAACATCGGTCAAGTCTTGTCTGGGTTTTGTCGTTACGGTAAAAACTTCAATACAGTCATGGGCTAGTGGGTCTGTTCCGATTACTGGCAAAAGTGTGGCAGGATTCAATGTGTTACAGCGTCTTATTTCTATATGTGGCTGAAACAATGTAAGTTCATACCCTGTAAGTCGTGCTACGGTCAAGTGTTGTGTTTGTGTTCTATTTACAAGAACCTCTACTGCGTGTGGTACTTGAACTGTTAATGGGTGTCCTAATACTATGGCATCGCTTTGTCTGATTGCTAAAGCTGTTGCTGCTACTGATTTCAGGCATGCAGGCAAAGCCTGAGCTACGGGATCTAATGTACTAGAAAAATAAGCACATGGTTTGTGTGCTCCTGCTTGTTCCTGTGTGAGTACTGACAAAGCAGTACCTTCGCGTTCTGTAACAAAGAGTGTAAACTGTTTTCTGTAACATGGTGTTGCTAAAACTGGTGCTTGACATAAAGCTTTCTTTAGGCTTTCAAAAGCTTGTGTATGTTCCTGAGTCCAAGGGAGAACAGTCGATGTGGCTGCCTCCTGGGTTGTCAACTGAATGAGTGGTTTTGCTAGGAATGCATATTGCGGGATCCACTGTCTACAATATGAAGTGAGGCCTATGAAAGCCCGCACCTCTTTTTGTGTCTTGGGTATTGGCATGTTAGCTATCAACTGAATGCGGTCGGGTGTAAGCTGCCTTCCCTCCTTGTCCAGCGAGTGTCCAAGATAAACAACTCGCTGGACACAGAATTGCAGCTTAGAAGGGGACACCTTGTGCCCTTTTTCGGCTAGAAATTGTAAAACTGTCAGTGATGCTTTCTCACATTCAGGTTCACTTCTTGCGGTGATCAGCAGATCATCGACGTATTGAAACAGAGCCGTGTTAACTGGCATGTGGATACTGTCAAGTTCTCGTTTCAATGCTTGGCTATAGATGCTGGGGCTTTCTGTAAATCCTTGAGGTGCGCGTGAGAATTTAAAGCTACGTCCATTTAAACTAAATCGGAACAAATATTGGCTTTCCGGATCTATTGGGACACTGAAGAAGGCATTCTTGAGATCGATTACAGTGAAGAATGTCGCTTCGGAATCAATAGCTGTCAGTAATGACGAGATATCTGGGACCACAGGGAATTGTGGCACAATGCATTTGTTTAATTCGCGCAGGTCAATAACCAATCGATATACTGGCGGGGCCTTCGGATCTGTTCGTTTAAGAATCGGTATTATCGGTGAATTACATATATTGGAGTCTGTTTCCACAACTACTCCTTGGGCAATGAGCTCGTCAATGATTTGTAGTAAAGCCACTACAGCATCTGGTGGTAACTTGTATTGTCGCATTCGTGGTAGCACCACTCCTGCCTTTAGCGTGACTCGATATGGTGTAATATTCATGCAACCAACATCAGTAGGGCCTTGTGCCCATAGATGTGTAGGTAGAGTCTGTAGTCGGGGATCCATGTCTCTAGATACATAGTGACCTTTAAAATCACGTAAAAACAATCTTACTCCTTCCGGAGAACAACATATTATGGCTCCTAGAGCTTTTAACGTTTTTATTCCTAATAAATTTTCTGGACATGATTTAGTAAGCAATAAATCTGTAGTTCGGGTCAGAGGTCCTATCGTAAGTGGAAGAGGCTGTGACACTTCATTAACAATAGGTTTGCCTGAAAAACCCAGGGAAATATTCTGTGAGCCTGAGAGGGGTGCCCCTGGGACTTCACTACGTTTTATAGTTGTTCGACTTGCCCCTGTATCGAGTAAAAATTTTCTATCTTGACCTAATAATTTACTATGTACATAAGGTCCTTCTTGATCTACAGGAATCTCGATAAGGGGTAAGTCAACTTCCCTCTCTAGGCTAGTTCATGCGTAACGCTGATACTCGGGATATTCATACTGTGCGGTCTGATACATTTGTCGTGTTGTTGTCTGTGTGGCAGCAACAGGCAATGGGGGTGCAGCTGGCACAAACTGTATTGGCTGTTGTGCGGCTGGTATTGCCTGGACATGCTGTATAGCTCCTTGTTCATTCTGGTCTTGTCTGAGTGGCCGTGATCTTTCTTGTGTTTTACCTATGGCGATATTATGTTTTAAAACTGGACAATCATGTACGTAATGGCCTGGCTTTTTACAATAATTGCATGTCCCTTTTACAGGTCCTGCTGAATCGGAATGTGTCATACCCTTTTTATGTCCTTCAGCTGGAACTGTCTGGGAAACTAGCATTTTCAGTTTTGTGTCTTTCATGCGTCTGTGTTCATGTTCTTGTTCCTCTTTAATTCTATTGTGGTGGTACTGTAACATTTGTAACATTTGTGTTGGAGTGTTACCTTGCCAGGTACTTTCGAATTTTAATACTCTATTCTTTACTGGAGGCAGAGCATTTTCTACTAATTTTGTTACAAACAGATGTGGGTATGATTCGCTACTTGCTTTTATGCCACTATTTATACCAAAACATTTTTCAAAACGGGCATAGTAATCACTAGTGTCTTCATCTTGCTTCTGTTTGCAGGCTGAAATTGTACCCCAATCTTCCTTTTTCGTAGTTAATAAACGTGGCAGTACCTGTACTAGTAGTCCTGGTAATGCCTTAGTTTTGTCCCCAAGCCCCGAACCTGGACCTCGGGCTCTTTCTTCTGCTTCTAATGCTGACCATTCTATCTTTTGATCACCTACCTCCCACTCTTTTTCTTTGAGTTTCTCATAAATGCCAGCAGGCATCAACACCTTTAATATTGTCATAATGTCGGGGTAGGTATACTCTCCCATGAGTAACATATCTTTAATTTCTCGGTGAAACCCTGCTGGGTCCTTGTCATGACTGGGTACTACTTTCTTCATTTCTAATAATTCTATTTTCGATATAGGCGTATATACAAATACGCGTTTAAACTCATTGTCCTCACCCTTTATTGGGTGCACTTCTCGTAAGGGATTCTGTCTATCTATGTGGTACGTAGTTCTTTCCTTGACGGACAATGGAACATGTTCTGAACATACGAAAAGAATATACTGCTTTCTTGATTCTAGAATTTCTTTAATTAATTCAGTACCTGGACCTCTCCATTTATTCATAAGTAAGTCAGTCAGTATGTCAGGCAAGGGACCAGGGTCCGAATGCTGACTCCGATATAGTATAATGAGTTGTTGGATCATATAAATCCCAGCTAACCTTTGTTCATCTGGGGTAAGATTCAAAAACGTGCGTACTACTGTATCATCACTGTATTTTCCGGGACTGTCCACCCAATGGACAGCTGCCCTGGCTAAATCTTGTTCATCCATAGAATCGAGGAAATGATAACCCCTTCGTTCTCGGAGTAGTTTGTCGGCGGTTTGGAACGCATGCTCGTTAGACCTTATATTAATTATAGGTATTTGAAAATTCCTGTTATTATCTGGACACGTCGGATGTATTGAGTCAGTATGATATCTAGTCTGATTCCTATTACAAGATCTTCCTCTTCCTACATAGGCTATGGTGTCTAACTGTCCTGTGGGCAGTCCTGGCCCTTCTTCCTCGTTTTGTTCGAACTCGTCTGTCTCTAATCTCTCTTCGTGTAGGCGTTCTATTTCTTTACGGATCTTTCGGCACATGGCTATTATACAATTTTGTTTATCATGTCTTCCTTCTGATATATTCTGGCTCCATCTTGTAAGAATTCTCATGGCTTCCGGGTCTACCCCCGGTCGGTCTTGATTTCTGATCACACAATTTATGAGGAAACGTAACAGTTCCCCCTGTATCTCTACTTTCTGGTATTCCATAGCTCTGTAAATACATTCTGGATCTCGCCCTGTTTGGACAAAATGATATATATATTATCTAGATGCGCAGTCATTCCTGGTAACTTCGCTAAATACACTGCGGCTCGTCTGATACGCAATGATGCTAGGGTCATTTCGTCCTCTTTTCCAGGCACCGGGTCATATCTACAATCTATAAGAAGTTCCTTAAGCGCACGGGCACTAAGGAGTTTGGGTGTACGTGAATGTGCTGACTCTTGAAAAGTAAGCTTATTTATTCTGGGTGGCGTAGAAAAGACATTGGTAGCTCCTCCCGCGGCTCCATCTGGGGCGTCGGGTGTAAAAGGATTCGTTGAACGTGATACGGCAACTATAGGTGTGGACACAGCCATAGAAGTAGCCGTAGGAGCGGATACAGAAACCGATGTGCTTGCCGGAACTTGTGACTCGATTTGTTGCTGCAGGGATACGGGTACTGGATCTTGGCGTTGAACCTCCCTGGTGGGCGGTCTACGTGGGGCGGAATTGGCATACTCGGGAGCTGCGTCATCTAAATATGAGGAAAGAAAAACATCTTCTGCGGTTCTAGGATGCCCCTTAGGATGTACCTTTATGGGGAACAATGGGGTTGGCAAGTCTTTTGGCGTTTCCGGAGTAGCCTTAGGTAATCCTTCGGCCAGAAGGGGATACATACCATTCATAAGGGCATTTCTTTGTCTGTCTACTTGTTCTGATTTCACTCGGATACCTTCCTCAATTAATAGATTCTCTCGAACTTTATTGGAACTCTCTTTACTCTTCTCCTCCTGTCTACGTGCTTTTTCTGTTCGTCTATGTGATTCTTTACGCCATAATTCAACGGCGTCTTTCTGTGACTGTCTGACTTTCCTTTTCCATAACTCTTCCTCGACTTTCATGATGCACTCTGCATCCCAGGTCCCCGCTGTGGGCCACCTCTGACTTTCCGGTAATCCCTTGGTATAGTCTACCCATAAGTCAAGAAATAATATGGCGTCTAATCCATGTTTATGATACATAAAATGCCCTGGAGTGTCCCTAGGAGGAATAGGGACGGCTTCTTCGAGAACCCCTTTTCTGGTAGTGATCTGTCTTAATTTCGAAAAGAACGGCATATTGAGAACTGACCTTATACTTGATTTCGACCTGACACTTGAATTTGAACAGACTTAATACAATAAACACGATAATGAACAGTCATTCATACCACGATATACTTAAACACTTCAAACATTTAACATTAAACCTTTAACTGAAACAACAATGATGATCGTCTGCATAACTAATCACCAAGCTTAATTCTCGATAATAACTAGATAAATAACTAGACACTTCGGAATACTTCGGAATACTTGATATACTGCTAAACAGTACAGATACACTGCTAAAACAGTGCAGACCGGATTTGTGTACCCAAACCCGTCTTGACCGGCACAACCTATGTGCACGTCAGAAATGCCTCCCCAGCAATGGTACTCACCGGGTAGCTTCGGAAACGGAAGGCCTCAGTAACTTGAACTTGACTCGGATTGGACTGGACTCGACTCGACTCGTCGGACACTGGGCTTGACGTCGGACTGGTGGGTCTCTGTATACCTCGGATCTTGCTCTCTCAGCTAGGCTCTGGTCGGGATACTTCGCACTTCTCACCGCCTCGTCTGGGTGTTGATTGCAGTCTCAGTCGCCCCCGCTTGACCGGAGGGAGATACAGGAAATCCTGCTGGTACGCGTTATTGTCCGTCCAGCTGTGGCAGGAGACCGGGCCTGCAACGCACCGCCGGCGCGTGAGATGAGAAAGTGTCCCTGTTCGGGCGCCATCATGTGGTAAATATTTCTCCTTTACCGGGACTGAATTTGATACAGGAACATAGTAAAATAGCTCAGTAAAATGAGAGGCAGGATCCGTGATACTAGAGTTTTCAGAATGGGCTTTATTCCAATAAGCGATTATAATCGGATGCTTCAAGTTCCATCACCACGGGAGTTCAGGAAGTGAAGTACATACTTTATTGATAAGCAGTAACTTTTATAATACATACATCATAATGAAGTTAATACAGTAGGCGTAACAATTGATAAGGACATTGACGTTTAGTGTGCGTTGCCGAAAATGGGTGTAATAATGAGTAGAAAGGAACATGATTGGCTATGATGTAATACATAGGTGGATCTATAAGATAATACTTGGCATTGATGCGCGCGCAGCAGTCTGACGTGTAATTGACGTGTAACTAGGGGGTGACGAGGACTTGACATTTAGCTCTACGTGTGGAGACAAGAAGTCTGGGGGTCACGTCAACCTAATCCCAAATCATATCTACATCCTATGTTTAAAGAACTATGTTATCCACAAAAGAAGGACTCTCGGACAGAATCTATTCTATACTGACTGTGCGTGCGTGTACAAGCGTCTGGGTGTCTACACTGAATGCGAGGGGGTAGGAATATTCCATGGTAACAGGGCTATGAATTACTTGCATGAGGACAGAGAAGATGGGCCTTTTTGCTTGGTAACTGGAAGAATGTTTACTTAAGCTATTTAGGCAGGAATGCATCGGCTGAGGGGGAAGCAGATAATTCGAAGGTGAAATACAGTTCTTGGCAGAGAATAGGCTGATGTCAGGCTTCGTGAGCCGCGCAGAGAATGAGACAAAGTTCATGGTCACAGATGCAGGCTCAGACTGGAGCTTTCAGAGGCAGAAGGCAAAAGGAGTTCGATGACAGAATCAGGGCCTACTTGCCTGGACTGTAAAATGGCGTAAGTGAACCATATAAAGCCGGTGGCCTTTCATATTTAGGAATGGAATATCCAGCCCACTTATGGCGGATCTGACAGAGGACATGTTGACGGTGGACGCACATGTGTTTGCGTCATCAAAACTGGAACTGGAGGGAGCATACATGTACTTGCGACATGCACATAGAACCGTTGGGGTCCAAGATAGGGGACATAACTGACCAGGAAAATCCACATTTCCACAATACTTGTTCATATTTTAAGTAGTTTGCACAGACACACATTTTAAAAACAATAATGTTCCTAATACCCACCTTCTATGAACAGTTAGCTTGCTGCCCCATCCACCTCCTCCCTAACCTCTGTTGTCTGAATCCATGGACTAGCCTCCTCCCTCCTGTCATGCATGGTCTGATGTGCTGCCACTGCCCTGCATTTAGCATGATGTACCAGTCCACTCATCCTGCCCACCATTGCCCAATTCTATGGCCCATCATTGACCTCCTGCTTAGCCTCTGTGCTTTGCTTGCTGCCCCTATTCTCCTTCCCCCTGCCCTCCGATGTCTTTGTGCATGCCCCTGCTCCATCCTTTTTGACCACCATGTTCCATGGACCTGCCACTCCTATCTACTCTGAGTGTTCTGTTGAGCTGCCACTCCCCTACCACCTGCTTAGCATTGTGAGATGACTGTAACCTGTCCCTGCCACCTCCACCCTGCCTGTCCACATGCCATGCACCTATCCCCTTCCTCCTGTCCTCCATGGTCCATTTTACTGCCACACCCTTCTGCCCTCCCTGGTCTGTTGTGCTGCAACTGCTCCTCCTGCCTGCCCCGCGCGGTCTGTTGTGAGGCCCCTTCCCCTGAACTCTCTTGTCTGTGCCCAGGTCCTGACCCTCCCTTCTATCCTCCATGGTCCTTTGTGCATGCCCCTGCACCCTCCTTCTTGCCCATCATAGCCATTGTGCTGCCACTAACCCTCCCGCTTGCCATGCATGGTCTTCTGTGCTGCCATGGCCCCTCCCACCTTCCCTGGGTGGTTAGCTAGCTGCTCCTGACCCCCTCCCACCTTCCCTCCATGGTCTGTGTGTATGCCATCATAGTCTCACTGTTGCTCTCCATGGTGTGTCTTGTTTCTAGTGCCCATCCTGCCAGACCTCCATGGTCATCTTGCTGCTCCTGCCCTGCCCCCTTGCCCCCAGCCCTCTGTTTCCATGTGCAGACACCTATCCCCTCCCTCCTGGCTTGTCGGTTCCATTGTAATGCCCCTGATCCGTCCCTCCTGCCCTTTATGGTCTGTTATGCTGCAGCTTTCTCTCCTGTCTGTCCATTATGGTCAGCTAGCTACCATTGCCTCTTTCTCCTCTGTTGTCTGTTGTCCATGTGCATGGTCCTGTCCCCTCCCTATTGCTTTCTATGGATTGTTGTGCTGCACTCCCGTCCCGCATGCCCTGTGTGGTGTATTGTGCTTCTGCAAACCCTGATGCCTGCCCTGTAGGGTCAGTTTGGTGCACCTCTCAATGTCCCTCCTGTCCTCTGTTATCTGAGTCCATGTCCCTACCCCAATTCCTCCTGCCTACCATGATCCAATGTACCATACTTGCAAACATTTTGAACTTTTTAAGAGGGAGATTTTGAAATAAAACTGGGGTATTGATTTTCCCCTTTGAGTTACATTGAAAAAGAGAAGATTGTAGACATGAAACAGATCAAGTAAAGCCCATTTGAGCTTAAAAACATTGGACGTTTCCTGGCTGAAACGGGTCTGTTGGCATGTATGGTTGTATGACCACTGCCTCTTCCTTCTGCCCACAATGGTCTATTATATTGCCACTGCCTCTCTTGCCAGTCCTATATTGTTGGTTTGTTGCCCCTGCCCCCCTTTCCACTGCCCTCCATAGTCTGTTGTGCTGCCACTGCCCTTCCTGCCTGCCTAGTGTGGTCAAATTGTTGCCCCTGCACTCTCCTACCTGCCTTCAATTTTCAGAGTCCGTGCCCCTGGCCTCTGCCTCTCAACAGTATCCCAATGAACAACTAGATTGCTAACATTCTATATTTATTACAAAAGTGTGGAATGCCTGACGTCATCTTGATGTAATCAAAACTGTAATGCCTAGAGCATTTCCTTTAGAAATTACATATATGAGAGGGTCTTATTTGCATCAAAATTATGGTTAGTGCTCTAAAAAACTAAAATGAGGACAAATTTTCTGAGTTTTCAAATAGCGACAAAGAACTTTTAAATTATTTGTAATCTTAGTTTTTTTACCCAGTTGACCACTTGAT
The DNA here is from genome assembly GCF_964204655.1 of Triturus cristatus. NCBI lineage: Eukaryota > Metazoa > Chordata > Amphibia > Caudata > Salamandridae > Triturus > Triturus cristatus. The sequence continues at coordinate 1,374,834,956 of NC_140591.1, forward strand.
TAAATGTTGCATCCAAGGGGAGAGGGTGTGGTGTTTCTGCTTCAGCTCAACATTCTGTGATTCTGGTGATACTGCAAATACACAAAAAATAAGTGTTTTGCACACTTCTGTCATTGGGCTACATTTGGGCTACATCTGGGTGATATTTGAGCTACATTTGGGCTCTTTTGTCTCTGGTGGCCATTTTAGGAGATTTATTTGTTATGAAGTTTCCTAATTTCCTCATTTACTGCAGTCTCCTCAGTAGGAAATACTTTCAGTTTTTTACTTTGGTTCCATAAAGAAGGCATTCAGATGTGTCACACATTTGCCATAAATTCTGAATGTTAGCACTCTAGTTGCTCATTAGATCACTGTAGTATAGCTACTGCTCACCAGGGAAGTCTGCTGCTGGTATTAAAAGTGCATGTTTCAGTCTGCATGTCAGAATGTTTTTATGAAATAAAAGAGGATTTCAGAAGTCAAAATGTGCCCTAGTTTTTCTTTCTGCAGCACTAATCATAATTTATATGGCAAAATGAACCCTCTCATTTTGTTCCTTTGTAAATTAAATGTTTTAAGTGTTACCACTTTATTCCAATCAAGATGGCTTCAGGTGTGCCATACTTTTGTCATAAGTAAGACTGTTAGCGCTCTAGTTATTCTTAAGAACACTCTGGGACATTCTGTCATTGGGCTATACTTGGGCTACATCTGGGTGATATTTGGGCTACATTTGGGCTCTTTTGTCTCTGGTGGCCATCTTGGGAGATTTATTTGTTATGAAGTTTCCTAATTTCCTCATTTACTGCAGTCTCCTCAGTAGGAAATACTTTCAGTGTTTTACTTTGATTCCATCAAGAAGGCATTCAGATGTGTCACACATTTGCCATAAATTCTGAATGTTAGCACTCTAGTTGCTCATTAGATCACTATAGTAAAGCTACTGCTCACCAGGCAAGTCTGCTGCTGGTATTCAAAGTGCATGTTTCAGTCTGCATGTCAGAATGTTTTTATGAAATAAAAGAGGATTTCAGAAGTCAAAATGTGCCCTAGTTTTTCTTTCTGCAGCACTAATCATAATTTATATGGCAAAATGAACCCCCTCATTTTGTTCCTTTGTAAATTAAATGTTTTAAGTGTTACCACTTTATTCCAATCAAGATGGCTTCAGGTGTGCCATACTTTTGTCATAAGTAAGACTGTTAGAGCTCTAGTTGTTCTTTAGAGCACTCTGGGAAGCTGCAGTAGAACACAAAGGAATCAACTGACAGTCTCTGCCCTTGTTGGATGTACATGTTTTACTGAGAATGTCAGACTTCATTCTTACATGACTGAGAAAGATAATGTGAATTTACAGAAAATATGCTCTCAGTTTAGCTTATAGATCACCTTCCAAACCTCGGTGGGAAAAGTATGAGAAAATAGTTTTCTCTCAAACATGGTTCGTGATATCACAGCAGAAGGCTTTTTCACATGGTAAAATCACCTTAGAACACACCACAATTCCTAAAATGAGTATGGTACCATCAACAAATGATTTATAATGTAACTAAAGTCTTAAAACCTTCTATTAACTGCAATGCTTTTTAATGTATTTTGGTCCCAAGATGGCTGCCAACACTTCTTGGATGAAGTACTGACAGCCAATCAGATCTCACGATGAGATGTGTGGTTAGGCTCCGCCCAGATATGTATGTGATTTTACTTTTGATTTTCTCAGGAACTACTGAACAGATTGACACCATATATGCAAAAGGCACATGCCTGGCCTGAGGACTACCTCTTTGCCAAATTTCAAGTAATTCTGTTCAGCCGTTCGGGCTGTACCTTGGACTAAAGCTCCCGATGGAAAATTGCATGGGGAAAACGTGTTTTGGGACCCCCTTTTTTCTCAGCCCCCGCTTGACGAATCCCCCCGAGACTTTCAGGGTAGGAGCGGAGTGCCCCACCTATTTTGAAAATTTCGCGAGGATTCATCAACCGGCGCCAAAGTTATTCCAAATAGAATGTTGCGGATTTACTATGGAAACACGGTCCTAACTATAACTATCTACTGGTGACCGCCAGTAGATAATATACATATATGCGAGGAAATTGTGCGAGCAGTTGGTGGATTGCATATGTATATATGTATATATATATATTTGTGTGTGTGTATATATATATGCATATATATATATATATATATATATCTTAAAAACATTTTACAGTCAAGCACAGCACTGGCAAGAAGAAGGCAGTCGCTGAAACGCGTCCCAGGTGCAAGACTTATTGAAGATACGCATAATTATTGTGTCTTATGGTGAAATTAAAGTCCTGATTACTCCCAGCTGTGTCAGACCTGTTTCTTAGAAAAGAAGCGGGATTGGTGTTTATATATATATATATATATATATATATATATATATATATATATATATATATATGGGCCAAATCATGGAGAAATCTTCTTGTTAATAAATGACATGCAATAGTAAAGGTTCTATGGTTCTGTGTTCCCATGATCTCTACCCTGATGAATGGCAACATTTTTTAAAATATACCAATAATTTTAGATGAACTGTTTGCACCAGATTCCTTCTTTTTAGGATTGCACATATATGGTATCTATTCACAGGATGAACAAGTGAACAATGTATATTGTGCACACTTAGTTTTTTCTGTTTTTGTCATGTACTAAGCTGATGAATATGTATTGTAATAATTACATTCAGATCATAGACTTGAATTCTAACTCCACTGTCCTTCTCTCTCTCTCTCTCTCTCTCTCTCTCTTGTTCCATTCTTCTTTACCTAGATCTACCACTGACCAGTCTAAATATTGTTTGCATGGTCGTGAGTGGATTCTTCAAACTGTGGTTTCTAACATCCTTTTTGTTGAATCTGGATTTCCAGGTTAGTGTAAATGGGACCTGTAGCAAATTGTGGTTGCTAAGCCCTCCTATTTGTTAGGTCTCGCTGAGCCCAGTGCATGGGCACTGGCTCGGAGAGACATTTTGTATGTGGGCTTTTCAAAGTGCTGCTGGCTGGCCTAACGCTTGCGTTCACGCGATCGTGCACGCGCGAAGCCGGCCGCCAGCAGCACTTTGAAACCTCGTGCGTCATCGCGATCGAGATCACTTTTACTTTCAGAGCGATCGCGATCACGATGACGCACGCGCACACACAACTCCCGCTTCTCCCCCTCCCCAACCACATATTGCGTCTCCGGCCGCTCGTTGATCTTTCCTTCTGGTTTGCGGGCACCGTCGCAATTGAACCTTTTGCAACATGCGGGGACAGAAGCAATGTCTATAGCTATTCATCACGGAGACATAATGTGGTTCAGACATAAACTCAACGTTCTTTTCTTCAACTCATTAACATTATTGACAAGACAGAATAATCCTCCTCTCCAAGCACCTCTGCTAGGTGGCAGACGTGATGGCGCAATCCTTTAATCCTGGAAGTGACAGAAACAAGCTCACGTGCTGTATCATGTTAGCAGATTATTTTCTGTTTGTCAAATGCAAGGAACCGGAAGCATACGGGGCACAGAAACCTGGACATCTAGGTTCTAACCCATGCTTGTGCACTTCTAGGGCAGCCACTGTGCCTTCCTTTGTCTCAAACTGTCAATACATGCAATTTAAATATTAAAAAATAACTGCACAGAGTACTGTCCAGAGGTGGAAGTGCAAAAAAAAAAAAAAAGAAAGAATATGGGAGATGTGCTCACAGGTACAATGTTGAATGTCAACATTCACAGTTCTGGAATGATCTATTATTTTTACAAATGTACGGGAACTGTTACTTTGAAATAAAAAAAAAGATTGGGAACGTTGTTTCCAAAAGATCCCGCCCACTTCAACAACTAGTATTGTCGTGATGTTACAGCCCCATTACACACTGGTTCCAGTCATCTGGTTTCCACCGGACTAGACATACCACACTGCTCTACATACAGCATCTCGTATTTAATATACTCCTGCTCTACACATAGCACCGCTTACCTGATATACTCCTGCTCTACATACAAGACCTTATGTTTAATATACTCCTGTTCAAGATACAGCAAACTATGTTTTATATGTAAAGTAAATACAAACGGCAGGCAAAGTTGAGTTTCTTGTAGAAGTTTAATTCAAGCATAACAGACCACTGGTGAGGAGTGGTATGGCGCAGCCTTCGGCTCAAAAGACGGTTACAACACGAACCACGTTCTACATTCCATCCTACATCATAAACGCATCATTACATACCAACTTCTGGACCACGCTGGCCGCTGAGGCCAACCCAAATGGATGTCTGGAAAACATGAACACTCCAAATTGTATAACAAAACCTGTCAGGTCACGTGACTCTTCTTCCAGAATCACCTGGTGATATGCCGATTTGAGATCAATTACTGAAAAAATATCTGGCTCCAGTAACTGCAGCCAGCAACTCCTGAATTCTTGGCAGGGGGTGGCAATCTACCACAATATTCTTTTTAATGATATCAAAACGGCACATAAGCGCAAGTCATCATTTTAATTTTAAAGCTATAACAGCCAAAATTCACTCTGCACTGTTTGTAGATTCAATAAAACGTTCAGCAAACAACATGTCCAGATGCTATTTAATTTGTTGTCGCACACCCAAAGGTACGATAAGAACTTTGTAGTGTATAGGAACATCCCCTTTTTTTAAGCTTAATACGGTGGGAAAATCTTACCTGTCCCACTTTATCTGCAAATACTACACTATATTTTTCAAAAATTCTTTTCACGTTGGACTGTTTCACATCCACATGAACCAACGTCACATCACGTAAAACAATGGGACAATCTGTACCGAGACACAGCATCACAGCAAGTTTGCCTAAATCATGCCACCCAACAATATCCTTACAGCGTATCGCCACATATATTTTGGTTTGCATAATGCGTCCCTGAAATTCTAGCTTGTCGTCAAAATACCCTAAAATATCTATATTCAAATAGCCACAAGCTTTTTGGGTTCATATCAGTGTCAATCAAATCAAAGCAGCGATGCAATAGGTTTCGCATTTACGCAAGTTTAAGCTATTGACATTGGAAATGACAATACGTTTTATTTATGTTTCAAAAACCAAAACATAAACAAAAAGGCATTGTTTTTTACAATGCCAATAGCTCAAACTCGTGTAAATGCGAGACCTGTTGCATTGCAAATGCTTGTTTTTGAATTACATTGGGAAAAGTGGGTGTGGAGGAACAATGAAGAACCTTGAGTAGGTTATACTAAAAAAATAACGAGCAAGACAAGGGTAAAGAGCAAGAAAAAACAAACATCTGAATGAGGAGCTGAAAGCAAAATTAAACAGCAGTTCCTTGATTGTAAGTGTGGAAGGATGCACGTGCTTGCATTCAAAAGACTGTTAAAGAACCTAGGTTCCAGGGAATGGACAAATACAAGAAAAGGTTGGAAGGCCATTGAATAAGAAACAAGTAGATTTATTGACGAGAAAGTCAACCAATGACAAGCAATGGCTGACCGAAATCACGTTGTAAATATTGGTATGGTACATGCTGGGTCTTTCAAGAACAAACACCTAAAACTGTCTGCAGGCAATACCTAAAAATCAAACATAACATAAAATGATGCAAAAAATCCAGTGTAAAGGCTCTTAAAACCAAAGTAGTATCTGAAACTGAAAGAAATAAACCACTACATTTTAATACAGATATTTTAAAATATAAAATACTATGAAATAATTAAGATTCATACACAACAATTTAGACTTCTAAAAACGTCAAATATTGTAATGACAGTCTAGAATTCAGCTTGGTAAATACTAAACCAGAGCAAGGATGAAGTAGATGATTCAACCATGAGAAGACACAGAAAACCACACTATCCCAAAGAGCATATTAGCAGTGTTTGAGGGGATGGAAATCCTTAAGCTGATGCAGCTAGTAAAAGGTCTGATCAAGGAGTGTAAAGTGTGCATCTTTCTGAGAGGTAATGAATGTGCTATTATATTACATAAATGGAGACTGGATATGCCACTGAAATAATTAAGAGTACATATAATTCCATATTATATAATGTAATATGTTTGCGCATTTATCAGTGAAATCCCAATGTAAAATTCTTACACAAGGTCAGACACATTTTTACCTATAAATGATTGACATCCTCAGACAAGTCATCTGAAATACTTCAAGCCTTGCAGATAAGTTAGATGCAACTTGGGCTTCGTTGTCACTCTAAACTCATTCCAAATGGTCCCCATAATTCTGATAGGGCTGGTTAAGTCTGGCAGAAATGCTCTGTTCAGCAATCTCACTATTTAGGGACTAATTACGAGTCTGCCCAATTAGAACTTTGGCGGACAGACCGCCTATGCACTGCAGCAACCGACAGGGAACCGCCATTCCCAGATGGTGACGTAGCAGTCAGGGGCTAAGCAATATGCTGCTGGTGTCACTGTGGCACCGCCATGCATATTACGAGTTTCAGGAGAGCCGTTAGTGTCATGGAGGTCTTTACTCAATGAAAAGGCTGGCGATCCTGAATCAAAGGTGGGCCCTACAGGGTCCCCTGTTTCCCACTTGCATGGGGATGCATGTATGTGCATGCACCCCGGTTTCTGTACGGCATGGACTTTATAGTCTATGTTGTGTAGGAACTGTTTTCGGCATTTCCATTGCGGTGCCGATTTTCAGAGGCACCACCTTGAGGCCACCCAAAAAGCCTGCCAAACCAGAGGAAACGTGTAAGCTGGCCAGCGGTGCACACACAAGATTGTGAGTGCAGAGGCGGGCCACCAGCACAGTGGTCTTCTCCTGCACCGCCAAACTCATAAGCAGTCCCTTAATACTCACTGTTTAGTTCTAGACAGCACAATTAACATCAAATTTAGTGTAGCACTAGTTTTGCAGCTGTTCTTTTGTAATTCCAATATTTGACTTTAGTATCCCATGTGAAAAAGAAATCTTTACCAATTCAAGTAGTCTCTAAGATGGACAAACTGTGCCCCTTGCCCTGCTCTGCCTGCATCATCTTATGAGAGAACTAAGGGCCTTATTTCGATGTCGGTCAGAACTAACTCTGACCGTCATCTTAATGAGGCTCTCAATGTACAAGTGATATAGTTATGTAATTGTAAAGTCTGTCTTGAAGAAAGTACTGCATTATATTTTTATCCCAATCTACATGTAGGCATTGTTGGAAAATAAGTACATATTTAATGCATTATTTATTGTTATGCTTTTTAGCTGTGGCTGGTCAAATAAATATTCTGAGTGAGAAAGAATATCAATCAAAAGGGACAATTATACATGACAGTGTCTGTTAGGCTGAAAAATGCACGGTTTCAAGTACAGTGCAATGACATGAATGGATTATTCGTGTTTTACCATCTAATAAAAAATAGACCCATCCTTTACTTTGCAATTTGCAGCTCGTAGTCAATATTCAACCTTCATGGATACATTCAGAGTAACCAGATAATGCTGCAGAGCTTTGTTTTGTCGTGCGTTGCCAAGGGGATAGTTTATTCTCCTTCTGCTTCTCTTGGACTCTTGCTTCCCACTACTATTGCATAGAAAGGGGATAAACATTTCCTGGCTTCATGTGAATTTTCCTTACTGGCAAGTAGCTTTTGGTTACGTGTGCGGGGGATGCTTGTGTGGGGGACTCTTCCGGTCTTGCAAACAGTAGAGGCAGATTATTTCTTCCTGATGCTGAGAACTGCTATGAAAAGATAGATTTTCAATATGTATAAACTGCTCTCCTCATTAAATGTAATTGTGAGTGTAGTTCCAGTGCCTTATATGCCAGTATTCATCATTTAATACTCTGGTACCTGTAGCAATGACTCTGTTCTGACCTGTACTGACTCAGAAATTAATATTGAAAACGTTGATAGCTATCTGCCGTACAAAACAAGGGAAAAGAACACACCACCCACCATATGTTTTTATCCTATCTATCAGGTGTATGTGTTTTTTGATATTGAAGTCGCTTCGCTTCCTACGTACTTCTGCCTACCAAAAGAAGTCCTTACCACACTAATGGTAGAATAGCGCAGCTTTTAATGCTGGGAGCTTGTCGTGCACTGTAATATCAGTGCGAACGGCACCACGTGGCACACCAGAGGGCACTTCTTCTTTCTGCTGCTAGAGTAGATTTTCTATTCGAGCTGCAGCTTTCTCACCACGAGTGGCAGTTTTCTCAGCATGAACAGTAGTGACCTGTCATGAGAAATGTCAGCAGGAGGAGGTCTAGCACTTAATTTTTTCACTCATGCTTGCCAATTTACCATTGGTGAGCTGTGTGCACTAAAAACTCTGCCACACAGCGGTTGGAGGAGCTTTTTGGGAACTCCAGCAAAACTCTGCAAACTCTCCAGAGGATCGTATTCTCGATGGATGAACTTGCAATATTTCCTCTTAAAGTTAATGGACCTTTCAGGTGACTTGTGGGTTATTCCAAACTCTGTAACTATTAAGCTTTTTTCATATTTACTTTGCAAAATCGGGCATGAACTTTCCAACATTTAAGCTTTTTCAAAGTCAAAATACTATTTTACACTGTCCAAAAAACGTACTTGTGCAAAATAGATTTTTTTTAATTTTTTTTTTAAGTTCAATAAAAATTTTATTAGTCAATGAAAAAGAGTAAATCAATACATAACATCAGTTAGGAAAGGGAAGGGAGAGGGAAGGTGGGAGGGAAGGGGAAAAGGGGAATAACAAAATGTAGCATGTAAGAGAAAATATACAATAAAAACAATAATCATGGGCATTTAAACATTTGAACATTTGAACATGGGTATTTGAAAAAGAAGAGAAAAGGAGAAAAAAAACAGTATATTAGAAATTCTTGGATGTGGAAAGGGTATCATGGGGGTTTAGAGACCTCTTGTTGAGTGGGCGTTGGACGGGATGAATGGACAGCACATTTATCTAAATACAATGTAATGGGGAGCCATAGGTCTGCTCGTTTAGTTGCTAATTGAACAGGAAAAACAAAAGCATTATCGAGTCTATGATTGTGACAGACGTTGTACCACCACCCTTTAAAAGAAATATTAGATGTATTTTTCCAATTAACAGTAATCTGCTGAAAGGCTACAGCTAATAACAAATCTACAATGCGAATACACATATCTGCAGTATCCCAACCCGGGGATAGACTACCCAAGAAAAGGTGAGTGAGAGAAAAAGGAATACAGGCATGAAAAATAACATTGACTTGAGCCCACACCTGTAACCAAAAGTCATGCACATATTTACAGAGAAATATCATATGAAATAAGGTAGCATTGGGGGAGCCACACGACCAGCATGTGTCTGGGGTAATAGGAAAGCGTTTGTGTAGTGTAGAAGGAGTATGAAGTAATCTGTTGTAAATAAAAAATAAGGATTGCGTCAGGGAGGCTGCTCTGGAAGTTTTACGGAGTTTTGCCCATATCTTATCCCAAAGAGATACCGGCCATTCTGTTTCAAAATCAATCTCCCATTGAAGCTCGACCTTGGATTTAGGTCTGCGTGACTGGTGCGAGTGAAGATATTTATAAATAAGGGATGCTTTGGGAATCGTACGTAGGAGAGAGTGGAGTTGGAAAATGGGGGTTTGTTGAACAGGGGAAGGAGAAGAAGAAGGACCCGAGAACCTCTCATAAACCTCTAGAACGGTATTTTTAAGTAATAAGTATTTAGGGATAAAGGATAGAGGTAAGCCAAAGGAAGAGCTGAGATCAGAAAAAGAGAGAAAGATGGAATCAGAGAAGTGCTGCGAGATCCATATCAAACCTCGGGATCTCCATGATTTCCAGTAGAAGGGTTTATTACCAATTAGAAGATATTTATTATGCCAAATGGTGGAAGAGAGGAAATCAGCAACAGTCGTGGGAGGGCCAGGGGCAGCAGATAGTAAGAGCTTAAGGGTATATTTGTGAATAGGAGTAGGAATCAAAGAAGGTTTACGAGAGAAAGCAAGATATTCTGCAAAAGAAAATGGAGAAAGGAGAGTACGTTCAACCTTAATCCACAAAGGGCAAGGGACAGTAATATCTTGTAACCAGAGGGAGGCTTGGCGTAGTAGAAAGGCCTTCTGATATGCAGGAAAATCAGGGAAGTTAACACCACCCTCAGAAGCAGGTCGAATAAGTCTAGCAAGAGACATTCTGGATTTTTTAGAGTTCCACAAAAACGAAGATAACGTTGAGTTAATCTTTTTGAAGAACTTCATTGGAATAGATACCGGAATATTGGATAGCGTATAAAGAATGATGGGAGAAATCATCATTTTAATAGTATCAAGACGGCCCCACCAGGAGAGGTATAAGGGGTGCCACCTTGCAGTGAGGTCCGTAATTTTTTGTGTGCATTTAGACAAACATAAAGAGACAGTGTCAGGAATAGAGGGGGTGATATATAACCCCAGATATTTAATGTGGGTGGGGCACCAAGTAAATTGAGAGTCACAGAATTCTTGCTTGAAAGTGAATTTGGTCAGGGGTAGGATCTCGCACTTATCATGGTTAAGTCTATACCCAGAGAGGGATGAATAATTTCGGACTTCATCCAGAAAAGCAGGGACAGATTCCGTGGGGTTAGAAAGAAAAAGTAAGATATCATCTGCATAAGCAGCAAGTTTAAGATGAAGGTCACAACCTGAAAGCCATGGATAGCGGGGTTTTGACGTATTCTGGATAAAAAGGGTTCTAAAGCAAGATTGAAAAGAAAGGGGGAAAGGGGGCAACCCTAACGAACGCCTCTACCCAGACTAAAATAAGAAGAAATTTGGCCATTGGCAACTACTGCGGCTCTAGGGTGCGAGTACAGCAGGGAAACTAAAGAAATAAATTTAGGGCCAAAGCCAAACCAAGTAAGGGCGTGAAAAAGATATCGCCACTCAACTCGGTCAAACGCCTTTTCGGCGTCAAGGGCAATTGCTGCAAGTGAGTGTTGGCAGCGGGAAGACTTTGATAGAATATTAAATAAAAGTCTAGTGTTGTCCGTAATGTGTCGGCCCTTAACAAACCCGGATTGCTCTTCACCAAGAAGATCAGGAAGTAGGTGGTCCAATCGGACCGCCAATACTTTAGCAAAAAGTTTATAGTCAATATTGACTAAAGATATGGGCCTATAATTTTTGCAATATTGCACATCTTTCCCAGGCTTAGGTATTAAGCAAATATGAGCATCTGAGAACGTCCCTGAGGAAGCACCTTGAGCAATAAAAGTATGGAGAAGGGAATGCAAGCGTGGGATCAACAACTTAGAAAAATGAAGATAGAATTCAACGGTAAAACCGTCAGGGCCAGGAGCCTTATTAAGTTTAAGGTGTTGCAAAGCAGTGAGCAATTCCTTTTGTGTAATGTCAGATTCTAAGGAGGAAAGGTCAGGAGGAAAAGTGGGTGGCGTGTGAATGGTGGAGAAGAAATGAGCAAGGGAGTTGGGAGAGGGTTGAGTTTCAGATGTGTACAATGTTTCATAGAAATGAGAGAACGCAGCAAGAATATCAACATCCTTATGCTTCAGGGTGTCATTAGAGTCGTAAACAGATTCAATATTTAACTTATTATGCTTAATCTTTAAATAGTTAGCTAGGAGCTTCCCTGCTTTATTCCTGCCCCCATAAAATTTAGCAATAGATTTTAACAAGTAAAGGGAAGCGTCCTCCGTAGATTTCTCATTAAATTTCAGTTTTGCAGCAACAAGGGCTGTCAAGCTATCCTCAGAGTGGGAGGTAAAATATGTGTGTTCCAACTTCTTAATATTTAAAAGGAGCTGTTTGGTGGACCATCTGGCAGCCCTGCGTTTATTCGCAACGTAACTGATGATAAAGTCACGTGCAGCCGCTTTAAAAGCATCCCAGATAGTGTGTTCCGAGATATCGGTGTGGTCGTTAATCAGAAAAAATTCATCAAAAAAGGAGGTGAAGTTAGCCGTAAACTTGGGATCAGTTAGGAGCGAGTTATTAAATCTCCATCTTTTGGGACCATTGACCTTAGGGAACACATCAACGCTCGTAAGGACGGGAGCATGATCCGAAAGCAATATCGGGCCTATCTCGGAATGTAATAGTGATTGAGAAAGGTTGTGGGAGACAAAAACATAATCAAGTCTTGACTGGGAACGATGACAGGGAGAGTAGAAGGTGTACTCCCGTAGTTTGGGATTGCAAAGGCGCCAGGAGTCCACCAACTTATGCTGTGAGATAGCATGGCTAAATAGCTTATGGGGCTTGTTGGGAATATAGGGGGCCATGGATTTCCTATCAATAAAGGGATCCAGAGGTTGATTACAATCCCCCGCCAAAATAAAGTTGTGATCCATAAATTTAGTTAGGAGTGGAGAAAAATCAGCCCAAAAGGAGGGCTCACCCGTAGTTGGACCATAAACATTAAGAAGGGAAACTGGAACGCCTCTGAGTGATAGCTTGGCATAAACCCAACGACTCGAAACATCCGATTCTTGGGTAAGAACCTGAAATGAAAGAGACTTGCGACAAAGGATTGCCACACCATTCCGTTTGCCATCACCGTGTGAGTAAAAGAGTTCACCCACCCATCCACGCTTGAGCTTATCTGACTCTACATCATTTAAATGCGTTTCTTGGAGGAATGCAATATCAACATTCAATTTGGCTAGGTGTGACAAAATTCTTTGATGCTTGATCGGGGATTTAATACCCTTCACATTCCATGACAAGATATTCAAGGACATAACAATAACCTATCTACAAAAAATGTGAAAAACATGACCAAAGAATGAAAAGCCCATGTGTCGTAGAAAAGACATAAAGAAAGAAGAAGAAAGAGAGAGCCAGTGTAGATATGCTGGAGAAGAAGAAAAGAAGAGGATAAATGAGAAACTGAAGAACAGGTGCACCGGGGGGAACAAGGAATGCAACTCTTACGTAAGCAAAAGATTCTAGTAAAAGATAGCATGCTAAAATATAAACATGTGAACAGGAATACGAACAAGAGAAGAGGAAGAAGGGAGGGATAAAGGGAAAAACCATCAAATACGCAAGGAAAACAAATAAGGGAATAGAGACAGAACATACCTACGAAGGAAGGGTACGGGGAAGAGTGGAGGAGGGAAGGAGCCACATGGGTGGGGCGGCACATCCAGGAGCAGCAAGGCAGGGACCAAGAGACATCATCAGACACGGGGAAAAATTCCTGTAAGACGAAAAAGGAGAACAAGAATTGAAACAAATCAGGAAATCATGCGGGAACCATGACTAACAAGAAAACAAGGGACAACCATCATGCATAAACAATAACAGGCCAGAAAAGTAAGCTTCTGGAGAATCAGACAAATTCGACTGAACTGCAACTAAGAGAGAGTCTCTGAAAAAGTACAGGATAAAATGCAACAGCCACATAAGGATTATGAAAGCATTAGTCAACTACAGGCAGAGGATGATGATCCGGAGGCATCCATGGCAGACGACTTGTGCGCATTGATGAAACTTTGTAAGCGCACTGGGTCTTCATAGGTTGTAGTCTTGTTGTTATAGGTAACTTTAAATAGACATGGGTGATAAAGGCCATATCGCGCACCCATCGCCCGTAGATCTGCTCTTAGGCTCAGAAAAACCTTGCGACGGGTGGCTGTGGCTTTAGCATAGTCCTGTGCGAAAAACAAGGGTGTGCCAGACCAAGCTAAATTCGGAGAAGATTTAGCCGCCGTTAGAACCATCAAGAGGTCAGTGTATTCCAAAAAGTAAATAATGACCCCTCTAGGTCTCTGTGAGGAAGAAGCAGAAGAAGGTGGTCGACCCAGCCTGTGAGCACGTTGGATGTTAAGGGCCTTGTCCGATGACAGATGCAAAAGCTTGGGAAGAAACGACTTGAAGAAGGCGATTGGATCAGATCCCTCAAGTCCCTCAACCAGGCCATAAATACGGAGGTTATTGCGCCTATTCCTGTTTTCCAACTGTTCCACTTGCTGTTGAAGGTCTGAGACTTGAGACTTTAGATTGGAGAACACAGAGGATGTCTCTTGAAACGACTGAACAGATTTTTCAATCGAAGTTACCCTAGTTTCCAATTGCGACCAATTATCCGTAAGGACCTGGAGTTTAATATTGGTTTCTTCCATGAAAGGACGCAAGGACCTTATCTCTTCTAACAACAATTCCATGGACACTGGCCCTGAGTGCTTTGGAGGTGAAAGAGAATTTGACTTGAGTCTTTTTGTGGTAGATTTAGAGTTATCCGGCGTATTCTTGGAAGGATCCATTGGCGTGTCTGAGCCAGACGAGTTAAGAGAGTCTTCCAGTTGCGAAAAAGCAGAGAAAACCTTAGAGTTCTTCACCAGCTGGGGTTTGGTCGATCGAGGCAAGTGCGACATTGATTTAAGTATACCCATGTAGTAAAGTTGCGAAATGACTGACACAGTAGATGTCACTGGAGCAAAAATGAAGACAACACAGGATATAGCACAGCAGTAAAACGGGGGAAACTAAATATTTTATGAGAAGAATGCGGCCAATTCCATAGCACTCAAGTAAGAACAGTCGTCAAAGCATATATGAAAAAGCAAATGAAGCCATTCATGAGGAAATCAAGGTGTTATGTATACAGCATATATTGCAGAGAATTGGCATCAACTCACCGCACAATGCAGAGCGGGTTTAATCCACATGACAAAGGATGACATGAAGTGTCTCACGACACACCTCTCAGGAGTCCTCAGTGAGTAGTTGTACCAATAGCAGAGAGCAACCAGGCATGCTTCATATAGACACCTCACCACTCATAGGCGGATTAAGAGAGCAGTGCAAATATAACAACTATAAAATTATGCCTTGGAGAACAGCTTAGGAGCAGTCATGTGGAGCAAGGGCACTTCGTGAAGGGACGCTGTGACTGCATTGCGCAGAGGACGAGCAGTTCCATAAGGCAGAGACTCAGTGCAAGGGAGCCCATTAAAGGTGTATAGTTAGGCATTCAAATCGCTGGGCTAACGGTGAAATAACCGCCACAAAACGCGCGTCATTTAGCGAATCCAAGATGGCGGCCGTATACAAGAGAATCTTGTCAGGACTTACAAGTTCCAGTTATCGTGTCACAAAGGCATGAAAGGAGTCTCAATGACGCTTGGCGAGGTCAGGACATGTTCCGACACTTCCTCAGTCGGTCGCCTTCAGGAGACGTAAGCAGGAACCGGCTCGTCTCTCAGCACCGCCTCGGAGCTCTACTCGAGCGCCGCCATCACCCGCAGGCGCCAAGCCACGCCCCCGTGCAAAATAGATTTTGAATAAACGCAGGTATGCAGAATATACAAATTATATGTTTTTGGGATTTCTTTGGCTGCAGTGAAGTAGGAAAATGTGCTTCTCTAGGCCTAACTACGAGTTTGGTGGTGCTGGAGTGGACGCAACGCCGGCTGCCCGCTTCTGTATTGCCAAATCCCTGTGGGCACACCACCCGCCAGATTACGAGTTTGTGCCTGGGGGGCATTTTTTGGCGGTCCCACGGTGGTACCCTTGAAAATTGATTTTGCAATGTGAACGCTAAATGGGGTACATGCACACAGGCGGGCACATGTTGCCCCCTCTGAATGTATCTCCATGCAAATGGGTAACTGGGGGACTTTTAGAGCTATCTTTGTTTTAGGACCACCGCCCTTTTCATGGAGTAAAGACCTTTATGACACCGCTGGAGGTCCTGTAACTCGTAATATGCATGGTGGTGCCGCTGCTGCACCACCAATATATAACTGAGGCCCTGTTTGCTGCGCCACCGGCAGGGAATATCGGTTCCCTGGTGGCTGCAGAGGTGCAAAGGTGGTCCAACCGCCAAAGTTGTGATATGGAGGTCAGACTGTCAGTGCGGTGGTGGCTGGTCCGCCATGCCCCCGTGAGTCTGGAAGTCCTTGGAATGTCCGGCTTTAAATTAGGCCCTCTGTGGGTGTACATCCAGGTGCTGCTAACACTAATAAAATTACAACTCTGGGAATGCAAACACAAGACAAAACCATAGACACTGCGGAGTTGAATGAAATGTGGTACAGCTGCGTAACTGCAAATAAACTTCATGACCTTAGACACTGCTGAGGCAAACGTTTAAGCCTAGTTGTATGGAAAGTGGGATAAGCTGCATAAATGCCATCACAAGACAAGACAATAGACATTGTTGAGTTGATTGTTTCAAGCCTAGTTGACTGACCAACCATTGCAGCAAAAGAATAAGAGTATGCCGACCTCAGATGGCCAGTTATTAACTGTCAAGGATCCATTAGACTGATGTTCAGTTTCGTTTATATGAAGCATTGTTTCACATATAAAGCTTAAAATTCACATATGTGAACACACTATCTCACAGACATGCCCACATCTCTAGCAGTGTTTGAACAAAAATGTGCGTAAAAATATTGTGAAATAAAAATATTGTGCCAAGAATATCGTTAGGTTAAAAATGTAGTGGTTATTTTATTATGTTTTTGTAGTGGTTAAATATTGCTTGTGTAGACAGCCACACAAGCATATGTAGGAAAAACATGCTTTATTCAAATACCTCAAGCTTACTCTTCCAGTTACCCAGCTTCAACTACCACTTCCTCAAAGAAACACATTCCATATCAGTATTCCAAGTTCTATACTATCTAGAAGGTTCCAGCAACTCCACAGTATGCTATTTATTTTGTTAATTTTTCATTTCTAATTTATTTATTTTAATTATTAATATTATGATTAATTTTGAAGTATTACTTTGAATAGTTTTGTAAATGTTATAATTTTATAGGAGTGAGGTGTTTGGTTTAGAGGGGAAAAAGGTGGGGACATTTTTAGTTATCTAATTATTTGTATTTACTGTTATTTAAAATTTGATGCATTAGTTATATGATTTTTTAGTTAAACTTACAATTTTAAATGAAACATTTTTTATTTTATGAAAAATGTTGCTTTAAACATTAAAAAAATTATTTCAATTATTTTTAGAGTTTTATATAGATTTTTAATTGTGTTATTGTATTTATAAATTTGATATAAAATGTACTAGTAAATATTACAAACACATTGTTAAAAAACATTTCTTTACAAAATTTAAAATGTTTGCCCTTAAGGATTTCTTTTGCAGTTTTTTATTGTGAAAAGTTTATTGCATGTTGATTGACAAAACATTGATAATCACAGTTTAAAGTTTTTTTATGTAGTAGTATTTTCTATTTATTATAATATTTTACATTTTTATGTTAATTTTAAATTGTTTTACAAAATGGTAACTAATAAAAAATAATTATAAAAAATTATATATTTCGGTTTCACATTCATTATTATTTTTTATATTATAAAGATCATTAATTTATAGATTTTTCAATATTTATTAGGTTTTAAAAGCAATTTTTTATTCCAAACAATAATCCATTTTATGTTTACTTGAGTAATATTGCTTGTAAGTGTGTTAAAGAGAAATTAAATTCATAATGGCATTGTTTCTGTATTGTATAGGTTTACTGTTTTATAATTTCATAATTGTATATCAAACAATTATTTTCATTATTCATAGTTTTGCATAGTTCCCCCATGGCCATTGGGGCACCTGTGGTAACCCCTGCACACTTACAGTAGGGTTTACATCGCATATATTCATTGCTTCTGCACCATGGTAGAAATGTATCTGCTGTTTACTCTCTTGGTGCTTGTTATCTCCTTTATTTCCTTCTGTCTCCTAATCATTGCAGCACACGTATTTTATGCTAGAGTACCGTTGGTTCAATAAATGTTATTGACAACGTCCCACTGTGTATTCTCTGCATATTTCACTGAGAACAAGTGAGCACCAGGGACTGAGTGAAAGATTCTGTGCTGTTTCCATGATTCCTGAGGAATCAGGGTGGCCCTGTTCAGTGGTTGCCAGAAACTGTTTGCTTCCGGGTAGTTTATTGGGGCTTATGGTGGCACTGCGAGCTGGTTGGTCTATAGGCCAATATATCCTGCGGGGGTGTGCGGAATCAGTCTTGACACCAAGCCATTAATTTACGTTGTCCAAGCAATGCACAGATCTTACGGATTAGTAGGAACTAGAAAACAGTGCCATTAAAAGGCTGCCTGAAAGGGAAATCATAATCTCTACGGAGGTGCCTGAGCAGGCACCGCCCCATTGTAGATTACTTCCTGACTGACGGTCAGACGGGCTTCTTGAACCCGTCAGAATCATCAGTCGATCCCGCCGCATGCTGTCTCCAACCTCCACGCATCTTAATGCGGAGCTCAGACTGCAGTACTAGATGGCCATCGGACCTCAATCGACAGGCCATTGGTTGCGGTTATGATCTGGATCATAATGAGGGCCACTGTGTCATGTGTTAGATTTACTTGGTTCCATTGTGTGCTTTTTTCCAATGTCGAGCTTTTTGATTGTTGCTGTGCTGATTTTTAATTCATTCTTAAACATATTATTCTTATTTATCAGTCTTCTTTTCTGTGTTATTTATATGACCAAAGCATAAAAATATATTGATTAGTATTTATTTTAAAATACTTAAGTTGTGGAGGTGGGTAACTTTGTTAAGGTTTACTGGTTAGGGTGTAGGTTGCTAGGTGTTTAATAATAAATATTTTGCTATTGATCCTAAGTAGTGTACTCCTTTGTTGTTTACAAATAGTGTAACTTTAAGTTGTAGCATATCGTACATTCTACTTGTTTGTTTACTTATTTTATTTTTAATTTGGAGTGCTGATTGCTCAATTCCTAGTTGCTGGTAACTTTCTTCATTTTGAAGGGTTTCTTATGAATTTGTGCAGTGTAGGTTGGGTTCTCCCTAGTGTGGTTTGGAAGGCATTGTGCCATCTTGCTACTGTGATGTTGGTTTTGGCCTCATGAGCTATGGCGCTGTCAGAGACATTCTACGATGGTATTTGGAATTTAGATTGACGTCTGTGTCCAGAGCAGTGCAGTCTGCTAGTTTGTGCTTGTTTTGATGCTAAAACGGGTTTTCTGTAAGGAAGTTGTAGTGGTTAGCGGCCTCTGTTAAAAGGACATAGGTAAGTATGGTTATTGTTTTATTTTTTTTATTTCAAAGGCAAACTCAGATGTCTCCAAATGCTTTGATTAAAGTGACAGTAACTGCATTGAATAGCTGTGTATGGGTACAGTTTAAGTACTGTTTGTTTCTTGGCATGCTCACAATTGATTACTTGTTTATGTGGGGACTAGTTTGTTTTATTTTTAATGTGGTTCAGTAGTTCTCAGTGAATGCTCCTTTGTTAATTAGGTAGTAAGACACAAATGAGGGAGATATTAGTGGATTGATATTCAACATGTATGGTGTATATCTGGTCGAATGCTTTAGGGCACTTTTTGAAAGTTCCGTCCATCATCCTTGTTTAACACTGGCTTAGTCTTAATAAATTATCTCCTGTTTGATTTGATTTGATGTGTAATTTGTAAAGCGCGACAATCACCCTAAGGCATCAAGGCGCTACAGACCGACCATCCAGAAAAAGGTTGAAGAGGAAAATAGCCCGGATAGATGCTAGGCCGAGAAAAGACAGGTGTTGAGAGCCTTTCTGAATGGTGCAAATATAATAATGCTTTTGTCATTATTTAAGTTGTCATGAAGGAGGAAGGGTTCATCACTATGCCTGGTGGTTAAGTGTTTAAGTATTTGGATTTCTTTGCATCTTCTAGGGATAGCAGGACTCACTGGTGCCCTTGTGTTACTGGTGTCAACGGTGGCTTGTGGTATTTAGAGCCTGATTATGAGTACAGCGGTCTCAAGACTGCCATACCCGCGGTGGTGATCTGAATGCCTCCTCCGTGGTCTGACTGACAAATTACGACCATACCAGTTGATCCGCCACAATACCACCGCCTCCGACAGGATCTTGATCCCGCGGTAGTGGGGAAAGCATCTGAGAATGGAGGCGGTGCTGATGCCGGTACTTCCGTGCTAATCACGACCTGCATTTCCGCCAACCTTTTCATGGCAGGTGCTGCCGTGTGGCAGCTTTGCCTTTAGGCTCTCTGTGTGAGCTGAAGCATGCCACCATCGCAAGACCACCACCGGAACACTGCTAGCCCCCCTGTAAAATCCAAATGGTCAGTTGGGATGCTGCCGGCTTGGTGGTGTTTTCCCAACTGCTGATGCCGCTGCCTGGCAGTCCGATCGATTTTAATGTGAAATATATACTTCTGTGTTATTTTAGATCAACTTTTTTATTACGTTTATTCATGAATGTTTATTTTTTATATTAAAATAATTCTTGACAGTATTTTTGTTTGTTAAACTATTTGATGTTTTGAAATGTATTTTAATTTTTTGTATGTGTGTTTAAGGCTTGTTTTAGGTAGAGTTTAATTGTATTTGTCGATTAAAGTAAATGTACTACCTGGTTTTGCAATATTGATTTTATATTTTTTTTATCAGTGTAGCTGGTATTGTGTGTTTCGATTTTTTGTCTCTTTATAGTAAAGATATTTATTGCTTAGATATAAGGAGAAACTGATATTTTTAACAGCGATATTTTGGTCATTGATCTTTGTGTTGTTGTTGTTGATTAAGAATGAAATCGCAATATTTTTATAAACAATATTTTTTTCCGATATTCGTGTGAATTTATATTGCTTTCAATTATATTATGTCATTGATCCTCTCTAGCAGCTCATCGCATGACCATGGTTCATACATTAATCGCATGAGCTTCCTAACAGCCTAAAAACAACAAAATTAGAATCAAGCCTTCTCTGTCTATCCCTGTGGAAAGAAATGCCACTTCATTCAGATTCTCAGCTTCTCTACACAGTTGTAGTAAAGGTCTAAAACCCAGTTTGCACTCCATGTCTTTGCAGTTACATTTGCACAACACAAGTACTATGACATACATAAATTAACTTTTTCAATATTTCACTCACTCATTAACTAACATAAGAACAACATTCGGTAAAATAGACATGAAAGGAGAACGTGCTGAAAGGCAATATACATGCATTCTGCTGGGCTGCCAAGTTCATGCCAATAGAAAAATCTCTCAACACCTTAATTTGTTTGTCTATCAGTGAGAAATTAGGACAAAGGGGCATGAGGCCAAATACTTTACATATGATAATTTAATGGTCAGGTAGCAACACTGCATTGTCTCTTCTTAGTGAAGATTTTTGAGTGGCATGGAGAAACAGGGTAAATCTTCAAGTTTTATGTTCAGGGATCACTTGTGTTATAAAGATTACTTTATTAATAATTAACCATGTAAAAATACATGTTGTTTATCTCTGCTTTTGTGTCCATTCCATTCCTGCCTCTCCTGGCTTTCATCACAGCAATCAAATTAAAGGATGGGGAGACAAACCATGTAGCATATGTAAATTACATGAAATGTAACAATTAAGGGCCTCATTAGGATTTCAGGCGGAAACTTCCCGCCCGACACTGTCTAGGATTTGAGAACTGACTGACTCGTGGTCAGCGGTTCCACCTGACCGATTACGATGCTACCAGAAGTCCCATTGAGCCCTATTGTAGCACATGTTCCGCCCTACAACACAGGCTCCTATCAGGAAACGGGGTGTGTGTGAAACCCTGAACCCTATCACAGGCACCCCATTGTGCCTGCCACACAGTGCAGGGTTTTACAGGGGGGGGTCCCTTAGGTATGCCTTTGGTCCCCAGCAAGAGGCCTCAGAATGAAGGGGGCCCTGCTAGGGGTCCCCAAAGTCACTTTCCAACAGCCTTTTTATGTCAGACAGGCCGACTCGCAAAGGCTGTTGGAAATCGACATCGTAATCGGTCGGTCGGAAATGCTGTCCGTGGAGGTGCACGATGCGGTTCCGGCTGACACGAATACTCTGAGAGCGAGTCGGAATAACTGTACGGTTTCCTTTCTGACCGCAAACATCGTAATCAGTAGGGCAGATTGTAAACTGACCGTGTCGGTCAGAAGGGTTCCGATGCAGTCTAGGAGACTCCGACTGTTGGGTGGAGGCTTTCTGCCCAACATCGTAATGATGCCCTATGTGTATACCTCCTACAGCCTGAATGTTTCCCAATTAAAACATAATTTACCTAGTTTCCTGAAACCATACCTATACCACTCTGTGTTTCCTTCGCTTTGCAAGCACAGGCTATTTGTGTGATTTTGTAACAGTTAAAAATGTAGACAACTGTTTGCTGATACTGTATGGCTCCTCAGTGCATGCAAAGAAATCCGCTCTCACTTGGGAGGATGCCAAAACAAGAACTTGTCCTCTGCGGAGTCTGCTTCGCCATTAATACTTGCTAGTCTAAATAGAGACACTAGGTAGGGCAAGACAGTAATGTGCTCTTTAAAACATTAAAAATGCCCCTATGGTTTTGTTGTGGTGTATATGTGCAAAAGCTCATTTTTTTTAAATAAAACTGTAGGTCGTGCCCTGGGGTGGCTCTGGCTCGTGCCCTCGCCATGCACTGCTTCTACCTTCAGATAGTACATCATTCATAACATGTTCAATGACTATTGATAAAATCTCTAAGGACATCTGAAATTACATAATTGATAACAACACTGTGCAAAGCGGGGGCACGGGTTGTAGTTGCTTTGGGGTATGAGTTGTAGCCCATGTTACTGTACAATTATTCAGTCACAATGATAAGCACCAAACTTAATTTCTATTAATTAGAAGGGACGTGTCTAAAACTGGTCCTTGTTGGCCTTCTCGGCATTGCCAAAGGTCAAATATTAAAGGGTCGATTACGATCTCGTTAGGAAGGGTTCCGAAGGGTTCCAAATCGGATTAGGCCTTGTTTCCAACAGAATTGCACCCAGTTCCGAGCGACCAATTACGATTCTTGTAAACCAGCAGGTCTGTCCGAATCGGTTCCAAAAGGCATTCAGTCAGATAGGCCGAGTCGTTCAGATACGATTCGTACAGCTCTATGGGCTCGTTATCCGAGCAAGCAAGTACAATGACCAATTCGGACAGCCGTTCTGAATCGGTTTCTCTGGAACAAATCGGCTGTCGGAATCGGTCTTTGGGGGCCCATAGCAGGCCCCACTTCACCCGGGACCCTCCGAATCAGGCCTGTGGGGGTACCCAAGGGACCCACGTTTCCAACCATGCACAGTGTGACAGGCACCATGGGATGCCTGCCACAGAGTGCAAGGTTTTTCCCAACCACCTCTTTCTTTAATGGGAGCGTGTGTTCTCGTTCGGAACACAGAGTCCGAACGAATCGTATCTGGATGCATCACAATCGTTCGGTTGGACTCCCCCGATCCGAGTCGTTCTGAAAGCATTCCGGAACAGATTTGGTCAGAATGCTTTCTGAACGAGATCGTAATCGGCCCCTAAGTTCTTGTTTATTGATTGGTGAGTTTGTCGGAGTAGTTGTGGATGAGTGAATGTGGGATGCATGATCACCTGGACTGAAATCCACTCCCCTAAGTCACTGCTGGTACCGCCCACACCTGCACACTCTTAGCACCACATCCAGTATGATAGCTCCCTGCCCCTAGCAAAGCTATGTAGGCTCAACACTCTAAGGGTCCAGCAAGGCAGAAGGGTGAAGAGATTCCCAGTTGGGTGTAGGACAAAAATGCTCCTTATATAGAATGCAGTTGGTCAAGTAGCTCGGGTGCCCATAAAGGGTAAAAGATTGACCAGCGTGCTAGACTCTCTTCACCTGGAAATATTCCATTCTTTCAATGCACAACCCACCGCCCTCCACGCCATCCTTTACTCCCACCATCCTCTCCCTGTTTCATTCAAGGCAAATGTTACAGTTTGTTGCTGTTTACCATCTTTATTCATTCCAGACCCTGATCAACTTCCCTGTGTAAAGTAGCAGTTCCATCTTTATCTGTTGGAACAGTTGGGCAGTTGATTGGGCATCACTAGGATCAGTGAGTGATGTACAAACCTGTTTTATTACGTGATGGGGGAAAACCAAACATGTATTTAAGATTAATGAGTTGTTGGCCGAATCTGAACATGCAAAAATATTACAGACCTACCCGGTAAATATAAACATACAGGTAGTATCAATGATTGTGGGGGGAAATTTGAGCAGGTCACAAGAATTCGTTGGCGAAGGTATAAGGTACCAAGAATTAGTAGGCAAAGGTATGTCTGGGCATGATCTCAAGATTTCTGTCTAATTGTGCAGATCTAGGTATGATTTGAAGATTTCTGATTGTTGATGCAAATAGCAGAAGGCTGAATGCTAAGTTATGGTGCCAATCTGGGTATGTACTGGGGATTAACGAGTTATGTTGCAAAGCTGAACATATTCTAGCGATTAGTCAGTGATACGATACAGGTGAACATGCCTTATGGTCGTACATTCTTGACATGTGCTTATTCTTTGCACAATGGTGTCCACGCCTACATTATCCTTTGATTAACATAATGATCATATTTCCTGACAGAGTAGAGGCACTTTTAGCATGATGGTCCTCATTACTGATGTAGTGCTTGCAGAGGCATAAAAGAGGTAATTATTTTTATATTGTGGAAATTCTTGGCACAACTGTAAACAGCTCTGGAGTAATGCTTTTACACAAATAATATTGGAAATTCTTAATAAATTATAAATACAGCTCTCTAAAGCCTCAACCTTTAATATTGGTTTAACTTGTGAACATCCATTCATTCATACACCCATCCATGTATGTACTTGTCCATGCACCCACATAGTCACTCACCAATCCATTAATTATCCACACACTCATTACTCACTCTCAGGTAACCATTCTTGCACATACTCATCCACCCACTCATTGCTTCAATCACACATTCACCTCCACCAGTCCACACAATACACACATGCAAACTAGCCAATTATTTAATAGGTGCTTCACTTATAAAATAGCCGGATCTATTGACTTTGACATTGCTTAATTTTTGATCATACATAGCATGATATTGTACTTTTTGTGGCAGGTTACATGACTGACGTATTCGCATCTATAGATATATTCTGAATAATAAGTCTGAAGGTGGTTATGGGACAAAAGGAAAGGAGAACACAACTTGTTAATGTGATCAATAAAAAAATAATTTAAGGTGTTCTTTTCTAGCAGATGAAGGGCACACGCAGAGCACAACTGTGTTGCAGCATTGTTCTTCTTGGTAGGCAGAAGTTATATATTAACCTGCTCTGATGTGTGCGTATACCATTGGAAATTCACAGATTGTGAAGATTTCTGCTGTAAAACTTGTGTTCAACCTGCAACACTCTGTCCTGTTTCTGTTATTGTGTAGACATTTCACAGTAAACTCCCAGATACAGTGGGCATACGGTTTACCGCATAAATCAAATATTGATTTTGGAAACTTTTTTTAACCAATCCATAATTTCATTATTCCCAGTCTACAAAGTTATGGTTTCTCCTCTCTTAAACATGCTGCTTTTCTTCCAGACGCCGCAGCATGTTTATGTTAATTCCTCGCTGCTGGGTGCTGAGAGTCCATGTAGCAGTTTCAACTGATTATGTTTTAAATTAAGGAGGTGACATTTCCCATGACCTCCGTGAAAAGAAATGAAATCATACTTATTGCTTTAATTGTAAGACCTTCGGTGTGCTTTGCTTGAGGCTGATCCCCGAGGTCAAGCTCAGCTTAAAGGGCACACGGCTGCTTCTAATCACTGTTCCCAGGCCACTTATAATTACATCTTCCTGACAGGTAGCAAGCATCCTGTCCGAGCACGTCCTCGCCAGAAGGGCCCTTTTAAACAAGACAACAGAGAAGAGAAACACATATATTTGTATGGTTCTAGACATTGACTCCGCCTCCCTGTATCAGCACTATGGCAGCAGTATGCAGTGTTCGATATTTGACTTAGATGCACACCTGCCAACTAAAAACAAAAATGTCACCTTGTGGGGAGGATCAGCCGAGAAATAGCTGAGACACATTTGCCCATGCTCCACCTTCAAATATCTACTTGCAAAAAGAATACAAGCTTGGTAAGGCTTATGCCGGTGCCCTAGGGTGTTTTTACACCCCTTATTGGACCCCGACAATTCTAAGTTTTTCAGCTCGTTTTTCCTGCCACTGTTTGCTATCAGCTCCTCGCCTGGTGACTGTGTGTAGGATGCCGATATCATGTGTCACATGGTGGCAAGGTGTGAGTTGCCTGGTCTGTAGATGTACCTTTCGATGTGAATAAATCTCCTGTCGTAAAAGATGGAGTGTTATGCGGGGGCGGTTCCTCCGCTAATGCAGTGGAGCGTCGCCCCGATGCTCTCAGAGCAGTGGAAAATGGAAAAATAAAATGATAATAACGTTATCATTTTATTCTTCATTGCTGCAGGGTTTAGGGCGGGGCAGGTGGCACAAGGAGGAAGAGCAATTCATGCTCACTAAGGGGGTCATTATGATAACGGGTGATTTTGGCGGGCGGATCGCCACAGCCATCCATATTATCATCATGGTGGTGAAATGCCTTTCCATGGTGGTGACTCCGCCATTGAAAGGCAGGCTGTTTTGTCTTTGGGGACACGTTGCAGGCCCCCCAGGTGTTTGGGGTGTTGGGGGTGCACATGGGGGGGTACCTATGATACCCCCCTGCATTTGAATGCACAAGGTGGCAGGCACCGTGCGGTGCCTGTCACGTTGTGCATTTCAAATGCACAACATGCTTTTTACACATTGCGGCGGGTGCTGCTTGCAGCACCGCCCGCCGCAATGTTTAGCAGGCTAATGCCACTTGTGGGACCCCTGTGACAATGGCGGGAGGTCCCGTTTCCAGATACGGTGTCTGCTCGCCATCGTAATAGGCCCCTTAGTGCGCATGACTGCTTGGCTGGCCATCTTGGACCAGCCAAATAGTCATGCTCACTTAGCATGTTCTCCACCAGCCTGCAATACAGCCTGGGTGGAGAACATGCACAGACTCCCTGTCCCCGTCTGACCGCCGGACCACGGAGCTCAGACCAATGACAACGCTGCATTGCAGCATTATGAATGGCTTAGGGAAGCCTGTGTGCTTCTGGAATTCCTCAGCAACAACGGAGGAGAAAGAGAGGCGGACGCGTGGAGATAAGTGTTTTTATTAAAAAAAAAAATGTGTTCACCCTCACCCCCCCCACCCCGGCTCCCGTTTCCTGCCAGCTGCCACTGGTGTTATGTGGTGGGAATGTATTGGAAGTTGTAGAGTACTGATCAACCCACATATTTGTGGGTAAACAAACCTTTGGTTTTTTTTACCACTTCCCACCTTGGAAATGGACACAGATATAATCCTACAGAGAGCACCTGTACGTACCTTTAAAAAAATAGAAAAGATATTATTCCCCTAATTGGGTGAGTATACCCTATAAAGTCAGGGGTCTCTCAAAATGAAAATATATTGTCCCCTTGTATATAAAATGTTAGCAAATGTATTTGCTCTTGCTCTTTTTCCTGTGTAAAATTATTGGTGTGTATATTTTTAAAGGAATTCATTAAACTATTTGTGGATAACACTGCAAAACTGGGACTGGCTTAGAATTTAAAGCGGGAAACTGTGATTTCCAAACAGTCATAAATCTGCAATAATGTGAGGAAGTGTACCTCTGATTGAAAGCATACAACTGTTTTGGAGAGTTTGGCCCTCAGATTTACACTTCTAGAGCATGCAGAGAATGATTCCAAAAGGGCCAAGGTTGAAAGTTCTTAACTTGCACCTGCAAGACACTCATATGTTTGGAACAAGAAGGACTTCTACTGTAAATTGTATGTAAAACATAGAATTCCATGAGTTCAATTGATGCATGCTCTAAATGATAAATTCCCCATCCATTCTAGTGTTAATATGAATTTCCCAATCTATTTATTTTATTGAAGGAAAAATATTTTCCGGGTTTTCAGAAAACACTTCCCATTTAATATGGGTGAATCTATTCTCAAACTCCTCCCATTGAAAGGCGCTTGTTTCTGTGTTTGTCAGCATTGGGAATAGGTCTGTGTGGAATTTCGATTAAGCCTGAGTAATCTAAGTTATTTCTGTAATTCCTCGTTACTCTTTCATGTTGAATTACAGATAATTACATGATTACTCCTTCTTGTGTAATTAGGAATAATTTGGGGGGGGGAATCCTACTGCAAGAGGACATTTAGGCCCTCATTTCGATGCCGGGCGAATGCGGAATCAGGACCAACTGACATCTGGTCGGCAGTCCCGACCGCATTATCAGGATGTGACCGCGGTCGCACACTCCCATTTCTCTATGGGAGCTTGTGCTGTGCCCATAAACTGGCCGTAGCACAAGTTCCCATAGAAAAATGCAGTTTTTTTAAATCTCTGCACGAATTAACGGCCGCTGTGGCTAGTGGTCCCCAAAGTCGCTTTCTGACAGGCTTTTCATGTTGGAAAGCCCGGCATGAAAAGCCTGTCAGAAACCAACATCATAATCCCGGCGGCGTAAACGCTGTATATAGGGGATTATGAGTGGCCTCCGACTGGCCAACGGGCTCATTGAGCCCGTCGAAAGCCAGTTCTTCCAATTGGCTGGTTTCAAATCCGAAAGCCTTCATTGCAATAAGGCTGTCGGATTTGAAACCAACAATGTAATTCGGAAAGCTTCGGACCTGGGGTGGGAAGCTCGGCCCATAGTGAGTGCAAGCAGCCACTCTTACTCGTTATTCGTATTCTACTGCATTTAGCGCTATTTCTTAGCACCATATGCATTCTCGCACCCATTTTAGATTCAATAATGTTAAATACCAGGAGCAAGTTGGGGAAAAATCCTACTCCAGAAGCACATTAAACTACAATGAGTTACATGAGCTATGCCCACTCCTAATTGTGAACAATCCCGAAGTAAAGATCACCCTTAAATAAAGTTATCTTTTTAATTCAGACTGATGCCGGTAATGTTTCTGCTATAATAATCGATTACTTCAAAAAAACCTTACAAACATTCCAGGAGACATGCCTGGCAAGTACCCCTTTGTTTGCCTTTAGTGTTTCCAGATTTTGTTTGTGAAGCTATCTAATGATGTACGTAATACTGTAAAATAATATATCACAGTTAAATTATTCAAGTGACATGAACCGGTTAACTAACTGTACCCACTATAAAAGGTGTTGTGATTATCAAGTGATATGTACCTTTCCAAAATATTTCCAAAGGTGAGCTTGCTGTGCACCAATCTACAGTTTCTGAGGGCCTCTCAGAATTAGGAAAGCTTCAGACCATTTAAAAAAGACATAAATAACTGGGAAATCATAGGGGATAAGGGAAAGTTGCAAAAGTTGTTAAGGACGTTTATCATTACCCCATGTGAAATCTGTGTCCAAAATAACTAAAGCTCCTCCTTTGTCTGCCTTACAACATGTGATCGTTTGGTTATTAGCGATTTGTGTGATGGCTCCACGTCCTTTCTGGGTTAAGTTAGAAATTTTATGTTTTTTTGTTTTGAAGACTTCTTGAAAGACAGAAACCAATTGCTCATAAGTAAAAGCCTTCGAACACTACCAACAGATGCATTTTTTTCTCCAAATTTTCTACCAGTAATCACTTAATCAAGAGGATCGTGCTGAAGCATTGGTGTATGCTACAAACTGAAGATGATTTTAAGGTTATTTTCAGTCATCCACCTCTTTTTGCATATCAAAGAACAAAAAAACTTGAAAGAGATCCTGGCTAAACCATCCAAACCAAAAACAGATCAAAACCATAAACCATAAAGGAACCACACCATGTCATAATTGCGAGAACTGCAATAACATCACAAAGGTAACATCATTATGCACCCCGTTAATGGCACCCCCATCAACACACCTTGGCCACTTCTGACTCCAAGAACATAGTATATATGTTGAAATGTCCATGTGGGTTAGTATACATGGGCAAAACAGAACGAAAGATAAAAATCAGGCTTACTGAACACAAAAGTAACATCGGCAATAAGAATAAGAAATCAACAGTTGCTGCTCATTTCAACAAATACACACATAACGTAAGCCAACTCAGATTTCTTGTATTGATCCAAGATGGCAAAGACAATAAGAAAGACCTACTATAAAGAGAAACATTTGGGGAAAAAAACTGGACTCTTGCAGCCCTATGGGTTTGAATGAATGTTTAGACTTGAGTTGTTACCTTTAAATACTCTGTGAATCCTTACCTCAATATTATTTTGCAAGTAAAATGATTCTATTACTGTTATCATTTTGCAATTGTTTTGTCATTTCAGTTTTTTTATTCCTTAGCAGTTGATATTAAGGCAACTTTCATTGTGTTCACTGGCTCGTTTTTCTATTACAAAATAGTACTGACACTTCTATGTCATGACATCCATCATCACTTTACTCTAAGCCTCTTTCTATTTCCATTTTCCGTGTGTTCACGTTTAAAACTGGATCACCAGTCATGGTGCATATCTACTGAGAGGATATACCTGGCATGGAGTTGCCACAAGGTATGAGCACTAACGAAACACATTTTTAAATTCAATTGGAAATTTGTTTAAACACATGTTACAAATTCACATATGCGAGGAAAACAGCCAGAACACGTCATCGTTTTACACATGGTTTGATTATGCACCCAACATAGGTTTTTTCCTATGGCACAGAGCTTGTTTTCAGTATCTGTGTACTTATTCTTCGTTCTCCGCTGTACATTATTCTATTTATGGGTACACTACACCATTGAGCACATTTCGATACAGCATATTGCATGCTTTTACGTTGTTTGAGGATGTTGTTGGATGAATCTCTGCTCCTAGGTTTCACAGTTTGTTGAAGTCGGAACACTTTCTGGTAAACTGGGTATACTAGCCGCTCGCTTCATTCACCCTTCTCTTTCCGGCGCTGACACACGCCGGTAATTACCCTCGGATTGCACTTTAACGATAACGTTTCACAGTTTTTTTTCAACTATCTCCATGACTTTACATTAATGCTCAAAGCTTTCTTTTTTATGATAACTTTGACTGGCAGGCTGTACCATTCTTGGTGATTTGACCACTGGTTATTGATTGCATTACATGATATATTACCCTGACAAAGGGCTAGTCCCGAAATGCATTGGGATTCTTATTAAATGCATATGAATTCCAGTTGTAGTGTGATGTTTTAACACTACGAACATGAATGCTTTAAACTGAATAAATGATGAATTATAATTGATGAATTTGACTACAAACTGATTACTGATTGAACAAGATACTAAAGAGTCGTAGTGCAAAGTGGGGACGTTGTCACTCTCTAAATGTGGCATTTCGAAAATAGTAATGTCAAAACCTACTTTACCACTAATGAGGATTTATCATTACAGTTCCAAAGATATGAAACAGGCAAAAATTGAGGGAAGACCACCCTAGGGATGACAGGTCCAAATCATTTCCCTACCAGCTGAAAGTGGAGAGATCTACCCAATCTCTAGGGAGTTCTCATCACTAAGGCGGAAACACCTGAATAGACTGTCAACATTAGCGTGGTCTACTCCTGGTCTGTGTTGCAGCCAGAAAACCATACCTTGTAGGGACATTTAGGATACTCACCTCTCAATTGCATGAGTTACCTGACGGCCCTGTGGTCAGTCTGAATCAGAAGTGAGTGTCAAACAGGCATTGCCTCAACTTTTTCAGTGCCCAGACCACAGCAAAAGCTTCTTTTTCTATAGCAGACCACCTCTGTTCCCTGGGGAGTAACCTCTTGGAGATGAAGGCTACAGGTTGGTCCAGGCCCTCTTCTTTTATGCTCTAACATAAATATGGGTTTTGGGGGGCTCTCAGGCCATTATTGCCTCTATCTTGGCCTGGACTAAGCCTGGGCGAAGTTCACGAAGTTCTGCTACGGGGAACTCCACGAAATCTGCCACGGAGTGCATTAGAAAAATTTTGTTCCCTGTAATTTTCAGCGCCGGGTGTTTGTCCGCACTGTGAAATTATCTTCCTTTCTGCCGCTAGATTTTCTACTCGAGCGGCAGCTTTTTTAACGCAAACGGATGGTTTCTTAATGCGAGCGGTCGTGAGCATACGCATTGAGAAATCAACTGCACACGTTGAGAAATATTCCTGAGAGGTTGATTTCCCTCGCTCGTGCTTGCCAACTTGAAGTTGACAGGCTCGAATGAGAAAAAATGACGCCGGGAGGTGGATTTTCCTCGCTCTTCAACTTGATGTTGACGAGCGCGAACAAGGAAAAAAGTAGTGGAGCAGAGTTTTTGGGAACTTCGCAATCTTCGTGTAACCCGGATTGCAGAAAACTCCTTACACTTTACGGGGAGAACGGAGTTCACCGCCCAAACTTAGCCTGGAGCAGCTGCACCTTGACCCTGCCCACCAGGTGTCCCAAGCACACCACAGACACCTGCCCTATCTGCCACTCTCTGGCCTTGATAGTCAGGCTTGCCTGTTGCAGACCTGAAGCACTTCCTGGAGGTGAAAAAGGTGGTCCTTCCAACTGCTACTAAAAACAGCTATGTCATCCAGATAGGCAGCTGAAAAGGCCTCCATGCAAGCGAGTACGTGGTTCACCAACCTCTGGAAGGTGTCAGTTGCATTCTTGAGTCTGAAGGGCATCACTTTAAACTGATAGTGGCCCTCTGGATTTAAGAAGTCTGACCTATCCTTAGCACCTTCTGTTAGGGCGATCTGCCAGTACCCTGACGTAAGTTAAAGGTCACTTAAGTGCTTGACAGTTCCTAACATGTCAATCAGCTTATCTGCCCTGGGAATGGGATGAGCATCAGCCTTTGTCACAGAATTTAGCCCTCTATAATCCACACAGAACCTCAGTCCAGGTATTGGGCCAGCAGGGGCAACGTTTGTACTCAGAACCACAGGACTGGACCAGCGGCTTCTAGAGGGTTCTATCACCTCCAATCTAAGTATCTTAGAGACCTCACTCTTGATACTGGCTCTCACCTTTTCTGGCAACCTGTAACATTTATTCTTAACAGGGAGTTTGCGCCCTGTGTACACATCATGGGTACCCAGGTGGATTGTCCCAAAAATAAGGGAGAACAGAGAGGAGTACTGTCCCAACACTTGGTGACAGTACCTCTGCTGCTCGGGAGTTATAGTGGGGGAAAAGAATATTTCTTCCGCAGACTCATCCTTCTCCTTAGAGTCTAAGAGGTCAGGGAGACATTCACTCTCCTTTTCCTCTTCTTCATCTGCCACCAACAGCATGGTGATATCAGAACTCTCAAATTGTGGTTTGAGGTGATAGATGTGAAGTGCCCTGTGGGGTTGCCTGGGGGTCTTAAGGTCCACCAGGTAGCTAGCCTTAATAGTCTTTTTAACCACATCATAAGACCCAGTCCAATGCTCCTGGAGGGCCATGGGTCCACAGGTTCCACAGGTTCCATAACCCACACTTTCTCCCCAGGCTGTAATTCCACAGTGGTAAAATCTTGGTCATACCACTCTTTCATCCCAACCTGACTGGCTTCCAAGCTGTCCGAAGCTTGCTTCCACAACTTAACCATCTTGCTTCTGAAGGCCAGATGTAGCTCACTACATTCTGGGGACCTCTGGTTGCTGAGTCACATGATCCACCAGAACCAGGATAAATCTGTTGTCTAAAGCGGTTTGGGTATCTATAGGCCCTAAAATGCTGATGCCCACCCTCTCAAAGGTTGTGCTAATGTCTGGCTGTGGGTTAAGGGGCTCTTTAAGTCTTTGCCCTGTCTTCCCACTAGCGTGACAGGTTACACTGGTCCTGCAGAATGCATCTGAGGATGTCCTGATCTTGAGCCAAAAGAAATGTGGGACCAGCATGGCAAAGGCCTTGACTTGTCCAAGTGTCCTGCCAGGGAAATCTCCTAAACTAGCTTGAGGAAATTCGATTGCGATCACGATCGAATTGAGCCCCCATTTTGTGCTCCGCCGCCATTTTGTATTGCCCTCACTCAGGCAGCACGACGAACGAAGTCTTTTCTGCTTTTCCTGCAATATTGTGTCAAAATAGCCTTGTTCCTCTGTTTACAAAGCTGGTGTTAGACACTGGCCGAGTACACTAATCCCTGTCTGGTTTTTCTAATCCCTGTCTTAACTATCTGTTGGTTCACACTATTCTCTTCTGACTTTATCTTATCTTCTGGCCTTTGCTGTCCTCTGCTCGTATTCTCTCGTTTCACAACTGTCCTCCAAAACACACAAACGTATCTCGCCACCTGCAAGTCAGTTGCGGACACGTTAATACCTTAACCTGTGGGAGGGATGGCAAACACAGTTGGAGGAGAGGCTTCTTCGGGTTACTCGATACTTATGTTTTCCAATCCTTTCTATTGGCTCTGACTTACTTCTAGACTATTCTTATTGGTTTTCCATGTATGTCTTAGGTGTGTTCTTGGTTAATGTATATGTCTCCTATGTACTATAAAAGATTGTGCGCCATGGAGTGAAGTGGCAGTCTCCTGAGAACATACCGTGTGTACTTCTGGGACAACTGTACTAGCTGCAGCTAATAAAATCTGATCTTTTACGCCGACGGAGTGTCCCTGTGTCTCTGTTAGCTGAAGCAGGTGAACCCAGGAGATTAAGGCATACCCTGCGCCGCCAGGCCCATAAGGTTTCTGGTTCTTCAAATGGCGCCCAACGTTGGGCGGCTTCAGCTGTAGTGGTTCTGCCTGAAGGTCGTGAGGAACCCCGCAAGAAAATTCTGGAGGAATCGCGAACCACGTCAAGCGACCCCTGTATGTCGAAAGTGGTCCGAAGGTCTTTTGCAGCGTGGTTACTCCTTCCTGACGGCTACTGACGACTGCTGCCCTGACTGCTGCCCTGCCTTGGCCCTCTTTTTGGTGATGTATGGTAAAGCGAGACGATAGACGGGCCTCTGTTGGTATTAGAAGATATTTTAGTTAAGTATTGGTGGGTCGCTCCCACATTTGGTTCTTTGGTTCTTTGGTTCTTAGGTTCTTTGGGTCTTTGATTCAGGTATTGCAATAACCGAAGCCGAGGGGTAAGTACATTTGTGCTGTGTTGATTGAATTAACCCCCTTGATGTTTGTGAACAGTCCAGTGAAATAACGATGCCTGGTCTGACTAAGTTTAAGAAACTTTGTTGCTTTGGTTGTAATAGGGATTCCCGGCTGGAGGACTCTTGTCCGATTCCTTCGGTTGTAACTCCCACTTATGAGCTCTATTCTAAACATGGTGTCGGCCCCATTGCCTTTAACAAGACATGGATCCGATACACGAAGAATGATGGTGTTCTAAAATGGCCAGAAAATGGTAGTTTTGAGCCTGACATACTAGATAATTTGGAAACTATTTTATTCAAAAGAAAAGCCCGGCCGGCAATGTTTGACTCTTTCCGCCTTTGGCGTAAGGAAGCCAAACAGAGAAAAATTAAGCAAGAAGAAGAAGTTAACAATGCAATGGAAATTTCAGAGAGACAGCATCGTATGGCGATAGATAAATGCTATCCGATTTTGCCAGCTTCCCCTTCTGATAAAAGAAAGGACTTAGAGGAAGATCCCTTGATGTCTCACCTATTGAGATTGCCTCCGCCCTATGTACAAGGTGCTAATGCACCCCTGTTGTTACTGCCTGCTCAGCCGCCAGTTGTGCCTCCGCTTGCTCTGGCTCTTCCACATTTGCCCCCTCAAGTATTGCCTCCTCTGCCAGCTTTGCCTTTGACTCCTTTTCCTTCATCTTCTTTGCCCTCTGTTCCCCTGGTAATTACTGATTCTTCTTTAGTTAGTTCGCCTAATACCTTGTCCCCTATCCTTATGTCAAATTCTCCGTCTATGCGTAAACGACTCACAGATACGGTCTCTGGTCTTTTATCTCCTTTCTTTGAGGCGTTAAATGTGTCTCGGGCATTTTCTCGAAGACAGTCTCGTAGTCAGTTCCCAGCTTCCGAAGAACGAGAAAGGTTGGACTCTCTCAATCGCAAATGGGTTGAGAAGGGTCCTCAGTATAGTGTACCTGACATTATGCCTACCTTCTCACAGTGGAATGCGCCTATGCAGAGATATGTTTTCAATGTTATGTGTGATACTCTTGTTAAAAGTTGGGAGGATATGGATTTGGGTTCGGTTCCTCAGGGTCTGTTAGATATTCAGGCTAATTTTGATAAGGGACTCATTGTGGGTTCTAAGGTTGAGGACGCTGTAAAGACACTTGTTACTTTTAGAACTTTTTTGACCTCACAGACTTTTCTTGACTCCGATCCCTCAGTTGGGTTGACACTGAAAAATTACCCAATGAGAGAGGTTCCTCCGGTATGGAGAGAAGAGGTTCCAGCAGCAGGTGCTAATCAAGCTATTCCTGCTCATTTCCAGTGAATATGGGTACATGCGCCCTGGAAAAGATCTGAAGTTTTGGCTCTTAAACAGTCTCTACCGGATCCCCGTAAGAACCCTGCAGGTTATTATAAAGAATTGTCACAGACTGTTGATGCCTGTATTATGAATTTAGCAGATATTGATATGTTGATGGGGAATGTAGTCCCACAAGCGTTATGGGCTAGGATTCGTAAGGAGAATCATGCCCAAGAATTAGGTGGAGACTGGGATGCTATAATTGCCACAGATAGAGCCCAAGTGGGTGGTGCGAAGCCTGATGCTTTGATTTCAGAACTCCCTGGAAGGATTATTACATTAATGAAAACGATGATGCCTGCCTTGAGAGTGAACTGGGATAAACTAGCCGCGTGTAAACAGAAAAAAGATGAGAGTGTCTCCGATTTCTTTACTCGTTTAGAGGAGACATTCATTGATCACAGTGGTCAGGACATGACTACAGAGGGTGGACAGCGATTATTTGTAGATAAGTTCGTATTTAATTTACTACCCGAGCTGTCGCATAAGTTGAAAGACTCCGAAAGTTCGTGGGCTGTTTCCTCTTCAGCCTAGATATTGGCTACTGCTCAATATTATGAAAATAGAGATAAAGAAGAAAGAGATAAGCTAGAGAAAAAGACTAAAGAATTGAACACTAAGGTTCTCTTGCAACAAGCTTATCCACCTCATTATGCTCAGCCCCAGTTCCAACAGCCTCCACAGTTTCAGAGGGTGTATCAAAAGCCTGAGTCATATACTCCGCGACCTTTGTTAGGTCCTAATCAATGTGCCTAGTGTAGGCAGGAAGGCCATTTTAAGAATAGTTGTCCGGTTTTATTACAGCGCAATGGGACACTATCTGCTCCACGAGGTCGTGGTGGCCTCCAGTCAGCAAACAGAGGTAGAGGTCGAGGTCGAGGTATGTTGACCCAAGAACAGCGTTCCCTTCCACCTTCTAATTCTGTAAACTACTTTGATCAGCAAAACGTTCGGTCAACACAGTATTACAATGAGGATTGCTATGTTGAAGGCGAGAATGAAAGTCTTCATGTTAACTTGGACAGCCATGGACAAAGTGAGGGAGTTGTGTCGATTCCAGTAGATCAGAATGGACCTTATGTTAATGTCACTACAATGGGTGTTTCAGAGCCATTTCTTTTAGATACTGGTGCGATGAGAAGTTCTATCATTCATTCAGTTCGTAATCCGGTTTCTTGCCCTTTGCCTATTTCAATTGGCCCTTATGATTTAGAAGTTCCGCTTCTCTTAACGAATGGGTGTGGCGAGAATCTATTGGGCTTGGATCTATTGAAAAGATTGCATGCAGCGATATATTGCTCTCCTTCTGGTATATATCTTACTTTAGGACAGAAACTGACTTCTCCAATGTATTTGTCAAAAGATCAATTCCCACCTGAATTGCTCTCTCTTCCTACAATGCTTTGGGCCACGGGTCCAAATGATGTTGGTTGTCTTGAAATTCCACCCTATGTTGTTACTCTCAAACCTAATGCTGAATTGCCAAACGTTCCTCAATATAGAATTTCCACTGAAGGTGAAAGAGCGCTTTTGGAAATCATTCATGATTTGATTCAGAAGGATTTGGTTGAGGAAACGAGAGGTAACATATGTAATAGCCCTATTCTTCCTGTTCTTAAACGCACTGATCCTTCTCAGCCTCCTGTTTATCGCTTTGTAATTGATCTTCGGGAGATAAACAAAATTGTTGTACCACAGTTTCCTGTTGTCCCAGACATCACTGCGTTGTTGACGTTGATACCTTCTACAGCGGTTTGGTTTTCTGTTATCGATCTGAAAAATGCTTTCTTTAGTATTCCCATTGCTGAAGAGAGTAGAGACATTTTTGGCTTCTCTCTTGGAGGCTGAAGCTTCCGGTTCAAACGCGCACTTCAAGGCTATTGTGAAAGTCCCTCTATTTATAGTCAAGCTCTGAAATGTCATCTTGATACTTTTTCCTTGCCGTCTGGTGCTGCTCTCATTCAGTACATGGACGACTTGTTAATCGCTGCTGATTCAGAGGATATATGTAAGAATGTGACAGTTGCATTGTTGCGACACTTATCCAATCTTAATCATAAGGTTTCACCTTCTAAGCTACAATATGTTCGCCGAGAGGTTACCTACTTGGGTCATCTCTTATCAAGGGAGGGAAGACGATTAACCCCAGAACGTATCCAAGCAATTGCGCAAATGTCTGTGCCTTCCACACAAAGAGAGGTACGTGCCTTTATGGGCATTACTTCCTATTGTAGGCAGTGGATCGCTAACTTCTCTCTGTTGGCCAAACCTTTGTTGGCACACACCTTGAAAGATATGCCTCAGCCCCTTCCATGGACTGACGAATGTCAGAGGAGTTTTACTGACTTACGTGCTGCTCTGTGTTCCGCTCCTGTACTAGGTACTCCCGATTACAGTAAGCCTTTTATGCTCTATGTTCATGAAAGAGAAGGTTGTGCGTTGTCAGTCTTAACACAACGATTTGGAGATAAACAACGACCATGTACCTATTTTTCGGCTACATTAGATCCAGTAGCTAAAGTATTGCCCAGTTGTCTTAAAGCGACAGCAGCAGCAGCAATTTCTATTCGACAGTCTGCTGGAATGGTGCTAGATAACACTCTTATTGTTATGGTGCCACATGCAGTGGATACTTTGCTAAAAAGAACAAAAACACAGCATCTTACGAGTGCTCGTTTGTCTGGATATGAGCTGACGCTCTTGGCTAGTCACGTGCATATCAAACGATGTAATACTTTAAATCCAGCTACTTTGTTGCCTCTTCCAGAAGAGAAGGGTGTTCAAGAACAACATGATTGTTTCTTCCGTACTGAGGAAGAGACAAAGGGTAGAATTGACTTAACAGATACGCCATTAGTGAATCCGGATGGAACGCTATGGGTAGATGGTTCTTGTTTTAAGCTTCCTAATGGAGAGACAACTTCAGCCTATGCTGTTACTACCTTGCATACAGTCGTGGAAACAGCACGCATCAGACATAATTCAGCTCAGGCAGCTGAACTGATAGCCTTAACCAGAGCGTGTGTGTTATCCAAAGGAAAAAGAGTGAACGTGTATACCGATAGCCAGTACGCTTTTGGTGTGGCGTTCAATTATGGACGTTTGTGGAAAGAAAGGGGATTCCTTACTTCCCACGGCACTAAGATACAACATGGTCAGTTGGTAACTGACCTTCTTGAGTCACTTGCTTTGCCTACCCAGATAGCAATTGTGAAGTGTAGCGCACATAAGGAGATTGTTGACGATGTTGGTCGTGGAAATGCATTTGCGGATGAGGTAGCGAAAAAGACAGCCAGAGATGCTACAAGTCGCATGTATGTTGCGGGCCCTGCAAATTGGGTCAGAGAAAAAGGAATGTGTGAGGACACAGTAGAAAGTGTGAAGTCAATTCAAGAAGAGGCTACAGAGAAAGAATTGAGAAAGTGGAAAGAAAGTACAGGAATGTTAGACGAGATGGGATGTTGGGTGGAATTGTCCAAGCACCAACGTTGGCTGTTACCAGACGCTTATGTACTACCTGTAGTTACTATGGCGCATGGTCCAGCCCATCTAAGTGCAAAAGGAATATGCAAGCTTCTGGCTCCAGTGTGGCAAAACGAAGGAATCCCAAAGTGTGCAAAAAATGTAGTGAAACATTGCATTATTTGCTTAATGTACAACCCGGGAAAGGGAACCCAAACTCCAGCAGGTCATTTTGCTC
Organism: Triturus cristatus; assembly: GCF_964204655.1. Classification (NCBI taxonomy): domain Eukaryota; kingdom Metazoa; phylum Chordata; class Amphibia; order Caudata; family Salamandridae; genus Triturus; species Triturus cristatus. Next base: position 1,374,874,803 of record NC_140591.1, read on the forward strand.
CTCCGACCTATCCATTTGAGGTGCAAATCGATTACATTCACATGGAATGATGCAACAATCTCAAATATGTTCTAGTGGTGGTATGTGCCTTTTCCAGATGGATAGAGGCTTACCCCCTGAAAGACAATACTGCTTTATCTTCAGCCAAAGTACTTCTAAAAGAGTTTTTCCCTAGATTTGGTTTGCTGCGCATTGTCTGGAGTAACAATGGGAGCGAATTTGTGGGCCAAGTCATGCAAAAAGTTTGTGCAGGTCGTGGTATAAAACAGAAGTTCCATGCGGCAAACCATCCACAGTCAGCGGGTCTAGTGGAATGCTACAATGGTACTTTAAAGCTTAAGCTTGAGAAAGTGCAGGCTAGTACAGGCCTTAGTTGGCCCGATGCCCTACCTTTGGCTCTCCTATCCACCAGAGCGGCTGTGCATTCTCGTTTGGGACTTAGCCCTTATGAGATAGTTTTCGGACGCCCAGCTAATGTATGGGGAGTCCCTCGCCCTAAAAAGTACTCTGATATACCATACCCGATGTTGATAGATTATTTACACGACCTCACAACTAAATTATGTGTTCTCCATCAACAGGTTCAGAGCGCTTTGCCAGAGGCCTCCACAGACTCAGATCATTCCATTCAACCAGGTGACTGGGTTTGTGTGAAGAATTTCCAAAGGACGAAGAACTTGGAGCCTCGCTGGAGAGAACCCCGTCAGGTTCTCCTAACCACTCGTACAGCAGTAAAGGTTGAAGGAAAGAAGAACTGGATCCACGGCGTGCACTGCAAGAAGGTTCCTTTGCCTTTGCCCTTTGATCAGTGGGTCCGTAAGGGTATAAGTGACTCTGAAAGCGAGAAGGTTCCCCGATTCATACCTTTTAGTGATGCACGCTTGAATGGAATACTGTCAGAAAAAGAAAACGACGACATTCTCCAAGAAGCTGTACCACCACATTTTCGTCTGAACACCACAAATCCACGAACATTGTTTCAGGATCAGACTGTACCTGATAAGACTCATTACGATTTAAGACCTAGATTGAAGAAGAAAACTTGAGATTCTCTCTTCCATGTAGTTTCCATCCCGGTTGCAGGGTCACGGTAGGGGTCTTGGTTGTGACCTGAGTAGTGGCAATAGGCCTGCAGGACTTGCAGTGTCATAGGATGGCAGACAATCGTGACCAAGTGATTAAGGAAGATTGCCGTGAGCATCCATTTAGAAGATGGAAACTACATTAGGCGAAAGAGAGAGAAAGAACAAAATGAAAGACAATTATTGTAAAATAATATACAGTCGTTGTGGTATAACTTTATGTGTTTTTATATTATTGTGTATTTTATTGGCGTGTATAGGTTGGATTGTTCATGCTATGCAGCAAAAAGTTGTCCCTTCTTCTATTACTGTGCCTTCTTATTCTACTATCTCTCCGCATCTATTTCATACACTTCCTCAACATGAACTCGTTAGAAGAATTGAATATTACAACAATTCATTTATCCAGTTATTACACCAACACCAATTAGTAATTATGCAACCGATTGTTGGGTGTGTGGACTAATGCCTCATACCACAGAAAAAGGGATGCCATATTTAGTCCTTCCGTTTTCTTATGAAGGTTCTGCTTGGGCTTATTTTGTTATTTTCTCTAACGCTTATCAAAGCTGATTTAAACGACCTGTCAGTTCCTATATTGGTGGACCAGATTTCAATCATAGTTCATTGATAAAGGGAATGGTAGCTATGGCCAAAATCATGGAAAACAGTAAAATGTCTGCTGATGAGAGAAAAGCATATACTAATTGGAACGTCACTCATTATATCACTAGCCTTAGTCATAAGCTTAAACAGGGAAAATCTCCACCAATTTGGACTGTACCTCATCAAGGCAATTTTTGTTTGCAAATAAATGGCCAGACTACTGACATCGAACAGAGAAAAAGTTTTTGTTCCCATACGTACATCCACTCATCTCAGAATTCGCCACCATTAGTTCCATCTCATGGCACGTATTTTATCTGTCACGATAGAGCCTATACGTGGTTGCCAACTGATTTTTCGGGAACTTGCTATATAGCTTTTCTTCTTCCCCCTACATACACTGCTTCTTCAAATTTTCATAGAAACAGATATGGCAGAGGAATTATTGATTCCAAAGACACAGCAGGACAAGAGGGAGGAGACTTCCTTAAAGGATTTCTTCCTTTTGGGGGTCCTAGGGCAAACAGCAGGAATATGAGACAACTGGTTCATGTTGTAGAGACTACCATAGACATCACTGTAGGAGCTTTGAGTAATATTACAGCGGAACTACAGGCGGATCGTCTTATGACTTTGCAGAACCGAGTTGCCTTAGATGTTATTCTTGCAGATCGTGGTGGAGTCTGTAAATTGATCAAATCAAGTTGCTGTATTTATATACCTGATGATGCTCTGACAGTATACCAGGCCATCTCTAAATTACATATAATCTCCGAATTGATTCATCAGGACGAAGGAGATTGGTCGTTATTGGGATGGTTTTGGGGACTACTGTCCAAATGGGGTTGGAAAGTGCTAACATTTCTCGGTATGGTTTTAGCCATCATTTTCTCTTGTTGTCTTTGCATGCACTGTGGTCCCGCCATCTGCGACCTTTGTGCTACTATGTGCATCCCAAAACCCAAGACACAAAGAACAGAGAATATTAGAATGATGTTACAGCAACAGCTCGATGACCTCATGGCTATCGGCATCGACTCAGATTAACGTGAGTCTGTGTATCTTGCCTGAGTTCTGGCAAAAGGAGGGTCTGAGGAAATTCGATTTTCGAGCACGATCGAATTGAGCCCCCATTTTGTGCTCCGCCGCCATTTTGTATTGCCCTCACTCAGGCAGCACGACGAACGAAGTCTTTTCTGCTTTTCCTGCAATATTGTGTCAAAATAGCCTTGTGCCTCTCGTTACAAAGCCAGTGTTAGAGACTGGCCAAGTACACTAATCCCTGTCTGGTTTTTCTAATCCCTGTTTTAACTATATGTTGGTTCACACTTTCTCTTCTGACTTTATCCTGTGGGAGGGATGGCAAACACAGTTAGAGGAGAGGCTTCTTCGGGTTACTCGATACTTATGTTTTCCAATCCTTTCTATTGGCTCTGACTTACTTCTAGACTATTCTTATTGGTTTTCCATGTATGTCTTAGGTGTGTTCTTGGTTAATGTATATGTCACCTATGTACTATAAAAGATTGTGCGCCACGGAGTGAAGTGGCAGTCTCCTGAGAACATACCGTGTGTACTTCTGGGACAACTGTATTAGCTGCAGCTAATAAAATCTGATCTTTTACGCCCACGGAGTGTCTCCGTGTCTCTGTTAGCTGAAGCAGGTGAACCCAGGAGATTAAGGCATACCCTGCGCCGCCAGGCCCATAAGGTTTCTGGTTCTTCAAGCTCCAGTAGCATTGGCAGACCATCAGGGCCCTCATGCACTTTACGACTGGTTAGCAATGGTAAAGTGCTCAGAGTCCTAAGGCCAACAAAAAGATAGAGCAAAAAGTGGAGATAAGCAGGCAAAAAGGTGGGGGAAGATTGCCCTAAGAATGACAAGTCTAACAGTCACATTAACAATGCTTTCCCTACTTGTCTTCAACATTGTTGTATCATTCTTTCCATCATTATCTGATGCACCAAGATGCAGAACTATTTCTCCGATGGTATTTTCAATCAACATAGTCAATATTTCAGTGATGACATCTTCTTCTTGAGAAACATATATTCTCTAGGGCCACTAATTAATGTTACTTCTATGAAAAAGTACAAAAACACTTAAAATACTCAACCAAAAAGTCATGAAAGCAATGTGAAATGGCTTGTACTATCACATTCAGACAAGTCTTGTAAATTAGTACTAATATTTATATTGAGTCTGCAGCCAGAATGAGCAGCCAGGGTCTTAGTCTCACGAAAGATGCACTTTCATTATCATGCTTAAACGTATTCTTACATAGCATTCCAGCAAAACAACTTTTTCAGTGCTTGGTTGAGTTACCTGAGTGTGTGATCCTAGATAAGTGTGCTGAATGGGAAACTTCTGCTGGGTTTACTGTAAAGTTCCTATGTCTTTTGCAGTACTTGATTGCAGTTAGATTTTGCAATTTCTCAGCCTGTGTTCTGATAATAAGACCAGGGCAAAGAGGGGACAACAGCATAAGATCTTTCAGCCACATCATTTCTTGTTTATTGGTTGCTTCTCTTTGGCCTTTATTGGCTTTTGCACTTAACATAACGTTTTTCCATCCCTGCTTCTCAAAGGTCATTTGATGAGAAGTTACTGCTTGGTTTTAATAATGCGTATTTCTTTTTGGGTGTCACATATGTACCCTCACATGCTTCAAAAGATAAAGCTCACCAAACCAAATGGGTGAAAGGAAAACATTAATCTATGGCAGGAGGGGCATCACTGAAATGGAATCAAGGGCATCAAACTCACAGTGTTGCTCTGTGTAGCGGATGCAAGCCAACAAAACAATAAGCTGCACCATCTGCTCACTCAAGATTACTAAAGTTGGTAAGTAACCAGCAAACTCTGGCCATGATGACATGGTTACTCTCAATCAATTCATCAGTGCAACCTTACTTAACACCTAAACACTCAGTCATTGTCCCTTCCTGATTAGCATCTTTTCAGCTCTAACTTCCTTTTCTCAAACAGCATTTATGAATTGTGCTTTTATGATGTTTCTTTAAAGGAAACACAAACAGGTAATACTTGATTTCTCATTGCAGCCTGTAATATGGGTACCTCATCTCCTTTGCTTCCATGTCTGAAGCCCCTATGACCACCACAGTACTCCTTTCCCTGACAATCATACAAAGGTTATTTTCCCAACCTCACTGTGGAATTCCAAAGTACACTTTCTTTGCAGGTACTACCCTATCCTAGTTACAACTCATGCTACCCTTCACTTTATAATTCTGTTCCTCAAGCCAATAAAGAACCAAGATGCAATAGTATGGTATTACCTGACATAGTAGTTTTGTCTTTTAATCACAAAGGTAGTTTTATTTTGATAGCTCACAAAGTCGCTGTGATGTCCTGACATGAATGAAGGGAAAACCTACGATAACGTGGCTGCACCTAGAGTAGAAACATATATGATTTGAACAGGGCACACTGAGATGAGGTCTAGTCTGCAGCCATAGGCTACAGTGAGGTCCATGGTAAAAAAAGACGGAAAAAACACACCAATATATGGAATCCTTCACAGTGTGCCTCCAGTAAAGAAAAGTTATTGGCTGATGATTGTCAATTGACTTTGGCTCTGCTATGGTCTAGAACACTTACAATTATTAGCATGCGTTTACCTCATTGTGCTTAACACAAACCAAGACATGTTCTTCAAATAGATTATCACAGTATCAAGTGCAATTGTGGGATCAAACATCAGCTTGTGGTGAGGGCACATCCCCTAACTTGGTCTTTTAATTTATTCAATTAAGTTAACTTTACATTATTGAGTATATTTTGGGATGGGAATGTCAAGTGCACTGTCAACTGATATTCTCAACTGCCATGGGGAAACTGGTATCTGGCCTTTTTGTTGGCCATTGCAGCATGCTAATTGTACGAAGGTGGAGCATTATGGCGAAATGTTAGTTAGACTTCACCATATAGTACCATCACAAACCCCAAAGATTCACACTAATAAATCCTTGGATTCACACTAATAAATCATTCACTTAGTCCTGGTAGTGGGACGAAGAGTAGTCAGGCTTTACTAGAGGAACATGTGTTAAGAGTTTCAGAATACCAACATAGATGATAAGTAATTAACACATCGCTTGAGAGAAAACTGACTGGAGCATTCTTTAACCTGCTGTTTGCAGGAGATAAGTGCCACTAGTCCAGGTCGGACTGAGGGTGCTTCACGCTTTCACAGGGGTCTCTCTGTGTGGAGGAACCAAGAGTTAGACTAGGACAAGTCTTAATCAGGTAGTTCCGGGAGCATTGTCACAGGTGCAGAGTATGCCTCTTTTGCTTTGTGCAAGTCCTGCAGACATGGGTCTCTTCATTGTCCTCTTTGATGCAGGTTGTTCAGAACAGAGGTTGTGTTGTCATGAAGGGTCCCTTAAATCCTAGATTTAGGGAAGTTAGGGGTGTGGGAGCAAGTATCCAATGGGCTGCTTGTCCCTCCAGCTAGTGCCCCCTGAGATTACCACATCCAGGGGTGTGGGTCACAATTTCTACCCAGAACCCTCTATTCTGCCACTTCCAAAAATAGCAGAACCCTTCTTTCAGTGTACAGACCGGTATTCTCACCCTGGAAGTGTGGCTAGTCTTCTGGGCGTGTACACCTCCGTGACTATCTACTTTCCCACCTGCCTGGGTGCAAATGTGCCTGGGGCAGGGGGAGGGCTGTTTCTTCAGCTGGAAGTCAGCCCTGATACATATCATTGCATTGATGTGCCACTTCAAAAGACTTCCTGTGAGGGAAGAGGTGTGATCTCCCTTCTGCCCAGGCCTTTCTTCTGAACTCCTGTGAGTGATCACACTGCCCGGCAGAAGGTCAGAATCCTCTCTTGGTGGCAGAAAATGCAGGGCTGCCATCTAGAGCACAGAGAAGCCTGGGCAACCAGGTGGGCAACCTTTAAGTTAGCCACCTGGGTGCATGCCACATTTCCCTTGACCTGAGATTTGTGTCAGAGGTGAGAAGACACATTGTTTGATACCACACACAACATATTTAGGCAGTGCCATTATGAAGCTGCCAACCTCGGGGTTGCCCAGGTGTCAGCCCATGTTATCCTATGGATCGCCTATTGCATATAATGTACTTTAATGGTAAAGGCCACTAAAGGGATCTATATGCTTGCACGTATATATCCACACATTTAATATAAGGCACCCTACCTCTTGGGCTCAGGAGCACTTCCTTAGGGCTGACTGAAATACATTAAAATCTGTGAATTAACTGTGCAACAGATGGTGAGGGCAACATTGACATGGACTAGCTTACACAGCTCCTGGAGTCTGCAGTTGCAGGCCTTCTGTTAGTAGTTTACTTGAGTCACTCAGGGTGACACAAACAGTGCTACAAGACCGGAAGACCCCTTTACCACCCATGCTCTGGGTACCACTGATGCCATATACTAGAGACTTATAAGGGGGTAAAGAACCATTTGCCTTGGCATGGTCAGTCCCTGGTCTGTGTACTACTGTAGGGAAATGGACCACCTCAACAGTTTGGGATTTTCCCCTCTCATCTACATCAGCCATCTGAGAGGAAGTGAGTCCCAAACAAATAGGGTTTCAGCTTCTTCAGGGACCAAACCACAGCTAAGGATTCCCTCTCAATGGCACTCCAGCACTGCTCTCTAGGGAGCTGTTGCCTTCTAATCTAGGCACCTGGATGATCCTGGTCCTCATCGTTTGTTTGTGACAACACTGCCCAAATCCAATGTTCAGAATCGTGTGCTCAGACAATGAACTCCTTTCTATAGTCAGGTGTCTTCAGGACAGGTGCTGATCACATATCCTCCTTCAGGGTGTCAAAGGCCTTTTGGCATCCTGTGGTCCAGATTACCTTTTCAGGCTTTTTCTTGGAGGTACGTTCAGTAATTGTGGTCACAATGGTTCCATAACCCTTCACAAACCTCTAATAGTACCCAGTCAAGCTAAGAAAGGCCCTGATGTGAGTTTGGATTTTGGGAGCCTTCTACTCCAGAATAGTCTGGATCTTGGATTGGAGAGGTTGGCCTCGGCCTCCAGCTACAAGGTGGACCAAGTACAAAACAGATTTCTGCCCTATCTGGTGCTTACTGTCCTTGACAGTTAGGCCTAGGACTGCCTGATGTAGGACACGTAAAACCTGCTTCAGGTGGACCATGTCATCCTCCCAGGTAGAACTAAAGCTAGCTATAACATCTAAATATGCTGCACTAAAGTTCCCAAGACCTGAGAGAACTCAATTCACCAATGTTTGGGAGGGGGCAGGTGCATTTCTTAATCTAAAAGGCATTAATTTAAATTGGAAGTGGTCCTGTGGGGTCAAAAATCTGCCAGTACCCTTATGTTAGATCAAAAGTACTTAATAATGTGGCTGTTTCCAGCTTGTCAATCAATTTGTCTCCTCTTGGAATGGGGCAGGCATCAGTTTTTGTAACTGCATTTACACCCTTCTAATCCACACAGAACCTCCTTTCAGATTTTCCACCTTTTAAATGAGGCTTGGGGACCATTACCACTGGGTTAGCCCAGGGACTGTCAGAAAGTTTACCCCTATCTCTATCATCTTGCTGACCTCAGTCTTAATGCAAGCTTTGACCTGGTCTGACAATCTATATATTGTGTTCTTGACGGATGTATGATTGAACAACTACTGCCTTAACCACGAATTCCTAAACCACGAAGGATAAACAACGAGCAATGCCTAACAACTAGATTTTTAACAACGATTTCCTAAACCACGAAAAAAAACACCTCGTGACTGGCCAATAGATGGCACTATTGATTTTATTTTCCCTTCTGAAATGTCCTTGTCAAGAGTGGAAGTACTCCTATAAAAATGCATTCATAACCTGCACTCGTAGTTCATATTTTGCAATCTGTGTTGCAGCTGTAAAGTGGAATGCATCAGTCAGCCCAGTTTGTGCAGAGTAAGCACACCGATATTTATCCTTTACAAATTATAAATGTATTGAAGCATTCTGCGCTTTGCAAATGAGCCGCTTCTTGGCCCCGTGCGCTGTGAGCGTGAGCACGCTGCCAGCCGGTAGGCACCCTGTCCGTCCTGAGGTAGGATTGAACTGCACGCAAGCAGATAACACATTTACATACGTATCATTTGTATCCACATAACATACCAGAACTGCTTTTATCTGTGTGTGGGCGGTTGGGGCAGTTGAATAAATACGCGGTGCAGATATTTATTATTTCACAGGTGCCATTGGTCGGGAAATGGTCTGCTGTCTGATGGTTTCATGGAGGTTGATGGGGCCACATGTTCCACGGTTCACTAGTACAAATCAACCTTAATTTGTGGACCCCTCACTCCCATGGGCACCGGTGCTCCTGCACCTGCTACGCTAATGGGAGCGGTGCCCCTTCTTCGCCACCATTATATTATACCCACCGCTATTTCAGATATGAACGGTTGACTGGGTCCCTCCTTAGCCTTTTTTGCTTATAAATGTAATGTCCACGGGAGGCTTGAAAGTTGTGTTTGGAGACTCTAGGCTGAGTTTTGTTTCCTATACATATGTTTTTAAAACTAAAGAGAACAGCAGCCTTAGCCTGGTACATTTGAATTAGTAGCATGATATGGACAAATTAATTTAATGGCCCTGGCAAATGGGGCCGGGATTAGACAGCAAAGGGGTCTGAAAGCAAAGTTATTTTTTTTATTTATTTTTTTACAGAAAAAAGAATTCATTTATCTTTGAAAATTCAGACAGCAAAGAAAATGTAAAATGCTCGGGATCTTGTAGTATAATAATTTTTATCGTTATCAGCATGAGCCTTAACAATTCATACAGCCAAAATATTAATATCATGCTGTTATAAAATACTTCATTTTACGGTAAGAAGGATACAAAGAATAAATAAGACAGTTCACTTCTTAGTTGATGATATATCCAGTAATTAACCAATTACTCCCGTAACCGAATAGAGAAGGGACCTGCAACACCCAAGAGACTTGAGTAAGTCGAACCAATCTGGAAAGGCTTGTCATTGTAATTACAATACTGCCATCTACTGGCCAGTCACAAGGTCTTGTTTTTCGTGGTTTAGGGAAGTCGTTGTTCGAGTAAGTCGTAGTTAAGGATGTCGTGGTTAAGGATGCCGTCGTTGTTCAGGATTCGTTGTTCAAGTCAGTCGTTTTTAAAACTTCGTTATAAAGGCTGTTTCCCGTTCTTGACAGAATGGCTGTTGCCAGTATCCACATCACGGATACACCATTTTATCTGACCAGGGCTCAAAGAGAAGAGCTCAGAGAACCTATCTAGGACTTGCCAGCAGTCAGATTGCTGTTGTGCAGTAAGTGAGAGTGCCAGACAAAACAACAACCTCAACTGACCCTTCTTGTTGGTTGTTTGATAGCAGGTCAGAGAGCGGTTCACTTTCCTACTCCTAGCCTCCATCAGTGTCCATGAGCATGGTCATGTTAGCTCTGTCCTGGTGGGGCTTTAGGCGATTGAGATGAAGAACTCCATGAGGACTCCTAGGGTGCCTAAGTATATCAAGTAGGTGGCTTACCTTTCTTCTCCAAAATTGGATAGGGCCCAATCCAATTGTCCTGGAGGGCCGTGAGAGCCACAGTCTCTAATACCCATACCAGCTGCCCTGATGGTACTCCACCAGTGCTGACTTCTGGTTATAACACTGCTTTCATAAGCTCCTGGCTGGCCTATAGATCCTTATTTGCTTGTGGGTCCAGTACATAGTCCACTATGTCATGCTTGGGCTCTTTCAGAGGTTCAAAAAGGCTGTAGCCAACACCCTTTTGTGGCACCTCTCTGTAGATAAACAGCAGGCAAGGTAACAGGACATTCCATCTCCTTCAGATTTTTTCAGGGAAACCCACCATCATCATCATACCATCATGATAGGGGGTGGTGAACTTGAAGCTCACTCCACATTCATCCCAAGCAGCCCTAAGATATGCAGACATTAAATTTGTCCCTCTATCTAGGATCACCTCTTTAGGAAACCCAATCCTGGTGAAGATGTAAAGGAGGGCCTTTTCTGCTGCAGGGGCCGAGACAGAGGGGAATTGCCTCTGGGTACCTAGTGGCATGGACCACTAGCACGCAAATAAACATGTTCCCAGATGCAGTTTGAGGATCAAGGGGACCATCATGTCAATTCTCTATCTCCTCCAAGGGAGTCCTAACCCCTGGAAGTGAAATTATGGAAGCATTTTATTGGGTGCCTTTCTTGCCTCTGGCTTGACAAGCCACACAGGATTGACAAAACTCCTTCACTTTTTCAGACATTTGGGGCCAATAATAATTGGTAACCAACCTGTCCCAGATTTTTGCTTATCCCAGATGTCCAGCTAAGGGGATGTCATGGGCCAAGGTCAGAATGAACTCTGTACATTTGGGGGACCATCATTCTCATGGTTGCTCCTGGTTTGGGGTCATTCGCCTTAGTGTACAGAAGCCCATCTTCCCGGTAGTCCCTGTGGGTACCATTGGCATCACCTTCCTTTTGCCTTGCAACTTGCTGCCTAAGGCATCAAGACTAGGGTACTGCTTTTTCACCTGGCATGTGCCCTCCCTAGAGGGTCCCCCTGTACTTCAGATTTCTGCCTGCTCATGCACCAGGACATCTCCCTCAAGAGAACTCCTCCCTGGCTCTCTGACTTATTAGAAGTTGCCTTAGCAGATGTCTTGACCTTCCTCTTACCTATGGGGGTTTCATCCACTATTTCAAGATCCAAGCTTCCTTGACTTCCCTGACGTGCTGCCTATGCTCTTGTAGTAACACACACTCACTTAGGCATATCCATCATTTCTGCATGATCTTTCCTTTCAACATCTACCCATGCAGAATTTTCCAGATAATTTCCCAACACATACTCCAATAGCATGGCAGGGGACATAACCACCTACCTTCTCCACTCTAAGTTTACCAAGGCCATTGGATGGAGATTAGTCTCATTGTAAGCTGTGGTCACCTGGTGACTAACACCAGGTATCATTTGGTCTGGGGAAATCATTCTAGCAGCCACCATGGTGACATAAGCACCTGTATCCCTCAGAGCCTTGACCTCAGTCCGATTTATCTTTGGCCTTTGTCTATACTTCTCCAGGCTTGGATATAAGACAGCCAGGGCTTACCCCATCCAGGGAAACTAAAGTGGTCTCATTGTATCCTGTGGCCTCTCCAGAGTACACTTCCACCCCCACTCCTATGCTAGCCATTCCTTTGTATCATCCACCACTGGGGGACTTTTAGGAGCATGTTGCATCTCCTTTCTCGTGACCTACCTGATGACAGTCATGACATACCCCAGAAGCCTTTACCGGATCCCAGTTTTTACCCTGATACCTTTAAGTCTGAGAGTGTCAAGATCTCCTGAGGGGCTCGGCCCCCTCCTCATCCTAGTAAGGTTGGGAAACATTCTCTAGCCATCAGTCAAGTGGTACCTCTCCCGGTAACTTTCCTCTTCCCTAGAAATTCTACTTGGGCTCCCAGCAGATTCCCCCTGCTCAGGCACACTTCTAGTGTCTTGTAGGTATTCTCAGTGCATGTTAAGCTATTCTGTACTTGTTCAATGCCTCTAGGGGAGTTTTCCCTTTTACACATATATGCCCTGTTGTGCTTTTGTATTTTCCTTATCCTGTTTCCCCCAGGCACCCCTTATACCTGAGGAACAGCGTAACAAATGTGTGGACTGGCCCTGCAGTGCCTGGGGCTGCACTCTCTTGCTCTGTCTGGATGGTCCTGTACAGTGCTGGGCCTGCGTTTTTCTGTGTTTCTGGACGGAAGATCCTCTGTATATTTAATTCAGATCTTGATGCAATGGTTTATCTTTTTAATCAGGCAGGTTCTAACAGATAACCACTCCAATAGCGGGGTTCTCTTGATCATTCTAGAGGAGACCCTTACAGACTGGTTGGATTATTAACCCATTTCTGCCCAAGATAGATGCAATAATGAGGATAATAATGAAACCTGCAATTCTATTTCCCAATAATGTCTTTGTAGACCCATAAAGTGCATGAATCATTTATCAGTATTGGAAAGAAAGGTACACACCTTGTACTAAACCACAAGAATATAATACCTCTACAATCTCAAGCTCACACTTGACTTGTATTAAAACTAAGGACGTATATTCAGTGAAATATATTTTCCCAAAGTATTCATTTATTTAGGAGACTAATAAAGTCTTATGATCATCTCTGCAAATAGGGGACAGTATGTTGGGAGCACATAACTTTTATTTACACTGGTAATATTTTAATGCCTGCTTGAGGTGCTTATCCCCATTTATTAGTTTGATGTAAGACCACAGAGAACTATGTTCACCCAAGGACTTGCTTGAAGAGCACGTTTTGATCAGTAGTTAAAAATGCATGAGGGCTCAAAATTGATGTAACTCCTATTTTCCAAACTGTAAAAGTTTAGCTACCTAGTGGACACCATATAATCTGCTTTGGATTGATAACTATGACTGGCTGGGTGCGAAATGCACATGAAGGTTAGCCTAGAGTTAGAGCTACTCTATTCCTGAAAATGAATCCACATCCCTAAATGTAATTAGCCTCACAGACCAATCGTCAGTCATCGTTATGGCTTCTGCACAAGATTATTGAAGAATTAAAGTTGCTGTTGGAGAACAAGAAACCCCTTCACCAGTCACTTGAGTCCCTTTATAAACAAAAAGTGGCATGCCATGGCAATTACCCATAGTATGCCACAGATTCCTCTTTATTTTAAGTTTATATTTGAAACCTAGAACAAGGATGATTTATGATCTTCTTTTTAATGTGTCTGTTTATTGAGATGTTCATGCAAAAAATCAAATGGTTTCTTCCATGAATATTCAGGCATAGAAATTCAACTTTATCACTCGGCAGGGAACCAGGACGTGTACTATTATATTACATGTCTATATTCCTTCATTAAAACATCTAATGCCCAGTATATATGGCATTGATCAACATGTTTATGATCTTCTATTAAAATATCTCAAGGCAACATTTCTCTTGATAGTTAACTTTATACAAACGCCTCTGTTTCTGGCACATGCCTCTGTTTCTGGCACAGGACTAGGGAACAAGGATCTCATAGAAGAATTGTAGGGCATGTCAGAAAGTAGATTTCTCACAAAAATATTTTATTTTAGGAGTGCCCATATGTTGGTTATCCTGCCTTACTTTGACAAAGGTTTGGTTTACACTTATACTTTAGACTAACTAAATGCATTTATTATGCCCAACCCCAAGCAGTTGCCAGTCTCAAAACTTTGTAAAAAATATTCCTTTATTGTATTTTTTTATTAACATTCAGAACGCTGTGCCCAGTGGGAGTATACAACATCTTATCACTTCAGTTCAGTGTACAATGCTGTGAGAACAGTAATGGGAGCATGAACACAAAAATATACAGTGTTGCGCCACACATTGGATAATTTGAGCAACTGGTGCAAAATTTCAAGCACAGAGATGCACATCAGGAAATATTCCAAACAACAACCAAGTAAGGGTGGGGACCATAGCATACATTATAAATCCATCATGTTCCAAGCGGGCTATTACGGACCAATGTTGTGCATGCATGGGGTGCCAATGTGACGAAAAAAGGCCGGAGCACAAACAAATCGTGATTGTCTCTAAGGTGGGGGTGTGATGTTGGGGGACAGAGGAAGGATGAGGGGTATTGCAGGGTAACCGGGCAGTACCACAGTGATCTGTGATATCTGCCATCCCACTCCTGTGGTGACCCACTGCTAATCCAGTGATCAAGTATAAGTGTCTTTCAGCCTAGTCTCCATTGTCGTGAGGTATGATTTCCAATCAGGAGGAATGGATGTGATTGAGTGTCCAGGCACATGGCCTTGGGAGATCTCAAGTTCGGCTATGAGAGCTTTAACCAGTCTTAAAACTTAATAAAATTATTTATTCTGAAAAGCTAAAAGAACATGACCAGACTGAGTCGTCATAATTCTTCAAATTCTTTCAAAGCAGAATTTCGACCTTTTTTGGTTAATAATTTGAAAACAATAGCAAACACTATGAGATTTAAATGCATTTGAGTCTGACTCTGAGAGCAATATAGTATAGAATGTAGACCTTTCCTGCTTACAATCATCATGAATCAACTGAACCATTTCCATCAACTGAAGCTGTTGAAGTGATATGAGATTTAAAGGTGGCATGGCCTTTTGTAAACCGAGGTCCCTGGGTTCTAATTGGGTTCCAATGTCATCTAAAATAAGAAACTCAGAGTCTTGCCTCAATTACCAAGACAGCATGGACCACTTTAATCACTCCCATATGATGGTGCCACCCCATGATGCACCCAGTGTTCAAGAAAGACTACTCCAGATTAATAAATGATAAAATCAGCACTCACTTAGACACAGCGTCAGCAATCTAATCAAAATTATTGTGGATGAGCTGCTTGCCTTGGTGCATAAGGCAACAAAATGGCGAACCTATCATGTGGGATTCTGTGCAGGAAATGCGTTAGCATTGATATTTCTGGTTACATGGCACAGAAATGGTAAATTGCATTCATGTATGTTTTGGGGAATTGTTGTAGATTTCTCTTCTTCACTAAATGAAGTAAAATGAGATCAGCTATGAGAAAAGTTAACACTTTGAAGTAGTCCATCCCCTGCATTTTAAAAGCTATCCTACCCCTTTACGGACACACTTGGGTTAGAATCAAATTAGGCTATGCCAACTACATTTGAAATAAGGATGAGGCCGACAAATGGGTGAAAAACAGTGCTTGGGATTTATTTTCTCAATACTGTTCCATTTATATACAGCAGACATGGGTCAGGCATTCCCCCAAAACGAGTTCATGTTCCTTTCACAGTATGATATATGGGTACAACACTGTACTTAATGATTATACAGTAGTAGATTCATAGCAGCTCTTGCACAACCTATTGAGTTGCACCAGAATAGATTACTTAGAAGGAAACTAACAAGTTAATGATAGACCTGGGTGAAGCTTAAATTATACCACATAATGTAGGTAATGTAGGTAATTTCAGGAATTTCATGTTACCTGAAATTTCCAAAATTACGCCTTCTGCCACTATACTACTTAGGTGATTATGCACCATTTGAGATAAAAAAAAAGTACTGAAAATGTGCCATTTGGTATCAATGTTACCACAAACACACAAGTGGCCCATGGATAACTCTGCCTTTGTTGTTTGCATTATTTATTAGTACATACTGCTTTCTTGTATCAAATTAAGCATAAGGAAACTTTTTGTTCTAAAGTATATTGCTATATGACGGACTTGAGTTTCACGTAATTATGCATAATTTCATTTTAGTTTTGCAGAAATTTTGCATGATTACTCAAAAGCAAATTACACAAATTTCACACACCCCTATAAAATATAATTCACCCACACTACCTACTACTATTCCTTGGAGTTGGGCACCCACTGGATGGAGCAGGTCTCAATGTATTCCTATTTGGAATTGTTCTTACACAGCACAGTCAGTCAAAATATCACCAAAACATAATGAAAATTAAGACTAGTTCCCTATAATTTCCTTAATAGGAAGCCCTCATATAATACATTCTTCACAATAGTACAATAAGAGCTAGCACAAAGAGAGAGAGAGATCTTTAAGTCAGTCTCTTTCAACCATGCGTTCATAGTCTGCCATTGCTTAGATGGGTTGTTCATCAAGGACTTGGCATTTAATGGATGGTTCCATTATCCCAATTGGGTACCCTTTAGGTTCTGATTATAGGGTACTCTTTTTGTTAGTCTGCAAAAGCATCTCAGATACTCCATCTGGTATTGTGAATTTGCTTCACATTTATTTTGAACTTCACACTTTTATTTTTTTGATTGAACATTCATTGAAGATGTTTGAACTTTGTCTTGGACTATATATTTTTTGCAGTTTTATTTTTTAAGATAATTTGCCATTGATACTCTGAGGTGTCAAGTATTTGTTAAGTGCAATCTGTCAGGCAGCAAACAGTGTTTTACTGATGTAAACCTTTACTGTACTGTGGTAATAAACGCAAATTTGACATATTTCTTTATTAGTACATTGGCTCTAAATAACATGTTATTGGGCCGCATATATTTTCACTCCAATGGGTAACTTGGGTGATAAGGAAGATATACATATATGTACCAATAAAACATCACAACGTAAGGATTTATTTAATAACATAATGACAGCAAAATGAGAAATATAATTTTAGAACATGGACTTTATACTTATGTTAGGAAATATTATGTAGCAAAAAACAAAAGGGGGAGTGAAGAGGTAGCGCTACTCAAGCATAAGAGGTGGATTCGTCCTCCTCTAATCAACATGTATTAAACATAAGGATCCATCCTTATAAGCATAAGAAAAAATGTCCTTTCAGAAATCGTGTGTCTCCTACGCTCACCCACCAAAAGGACTCTTGGTGGCATGTTTCATCATCGTAGTCTTCCCGCCCTGCTGCGGGACGTACTGTGACCTACGACTACGCGGGAGCACTGATTTTAAACAATACTATGTGTGGTGTAGGAGTGTGAGTGGAAGGGTGAGAAGTGGTTACGTGAACGTGATAAATGATTAAAAAATACCTGGCTATGCGGAAGATACAACTTTAATATTCCTATAAGCTGGTAATATTAAAAAAATGGTGAATAAGCGGAGGTATTATGCTTTAATGGGCAGTACTTCTTTTGTCTACGTGTTTCGAAGCCCTTCCCTGGCTTCTCATCAGGACCTAGACAGATCCCTTCAACACATCTAAATGTTGGTGGTAGATGACTATAATTATACAAAATCACTAGTTAGTGTGTAAATCAATTAACATGCACTTTTAGATATTGTACCCTAATAGGTATTTTCTCTTGCTGTGGGTCTGGAACAGTCACCACACACACTCTGTGATGGCAATCTGTAAAAAAAGTATAATATTTAAACAAGTTGTGATATATTTCTCTATACGTGCTATGTTATAGCGGCGGTGTAGACAATAAATGACACACAACATATAACATAAACCACACACTCTATAATTGGAAACTGAGGCTCTGATGTGAACCGCAGTGGATGCATCTATTTAGCCATAACATCGTGCATTTCTTAATGAAATCAAGAATATTCATCTTGTCATATTCAGCTCCTTTTACACTTTTAATGCCAATCCAATGCCCAATGAGCCTGCTGAACAGGAGGGGAGGGGCACCTGTAGTCAAACTCTGTTAAAGGGAGAACAAAAACTCAGTATGGCTATTTATAGTTGCCTTCATAAAAACGCAAGGTTCTATGGGCGTGCGGCTATGCCGGACTTACATCATCAAGGTCACTCCCTCGCTTGGATACTGCCTTGCTGAGTCAGAGTGAGGAGATCGTTTTTAAGTTCTGTTTGTTTCTGTATTTGTGCGGGGAAATGGTAAATGTTTGCAACACTAAAGTGCTGAAACCCAAGATGGCTGATGATTTTCGGAACCATTGTGGATGGAATTTTGTATGCACTTCCTGTTTCCGTATAAACATGGGGGAACGGTATTACCTTACAACACTAGAACGTTAATGAACAAAAATGGCTGCTGAATATTGGAACTGTGGAGGGAAGAGTTTGTCTTCACTTCCAGGCAAAGTTGATCTTGAGCCCAGAGGTGGTCCCCAGAAGCGGGATCATCCAATTACTGTTTTTGGAAAGGGTATGAGGATCCATAGTGGTACTTTGTGCTTCGCTATAAAAAACCTTGAATGGGTTTTAAGTATAGGAAAATATACATTTAGTAATACCCACTTTCGGATGGTAAGTGGAGTGGGTCGCACCTGAATGATGAAGGTGCCATACATTGGAGGTGATTCGTAAATGGAACCCCTCAAAATGTGTAGTGCTGGCTGGACATAAGGGTATTCTGAGGCGATACAAATTAAATTAATAATTTCCCTGATGGGGATGTGTATGTATGTAGGTCTTAAACGTAGGACAGCATCAGATCCACACCTGAGATGGATATATATTAACCAGTGCTGCCAGGGTTAATTATCTCATTGTCTAGTTGGCCCCAGGGTATGATGGAGAAAATGAAAAAGATGAAAAAAATGAAAAAAACATGAAAAAACAGGCTCCCGTTGTCAACTGATAAGCCAGACGATATAGCGGGACATGTAATGTTATATTAATCTGGGTACATTGATTACTGGTGTATTTACATAAGGGTACAACTACAAATATTAATTGTCATAGTGCCTCCACTCAGGAGATGTTAAGGACCCAGGTAGGGCGCAAGGGGAAGCATCACCATGAGTTACCTCCATTGGTATGTCCTCCCTCATGGTCCCAAGGTTAGCTATATCTTAGCCAAACTGGCCCAAGGGTATGTCATTGTTCAGTCCTGTGAGGTGTGTGCCCAGGCCGAACACCCATCATTGTTCCTTCTCGAAGAGGCCATTCTCACTGTTTAGTTGCTCAATGACAGTCCACTGTATATCTTCCATTGAGTGTTGGGACATCGGGTAGTGGGTTGCCATTTTCGTAGTGCTTTTCTTACAGCGTACATTGCTTCTTTGTTCTACGATTCGGGTTTTAACTGGTCTTGTGGTCATCCCAACATAATCCATCCCACATGGGCACGTGGTGATGTGTACCTCGTTCCTGCTGATGCAGTTTGTGAACCAACGCTGTTCCCACTCCGTGCCATTCTTGAACTTGATGTGTTTAGTTCTTTTAGTTAGATGGCAAGTGCTACATTTCCCACATGGGTGATGACCTTTCACAGGAGGCAGCATTGTGTTGGCTGTTTCCGTGGGTGAGAAATCCTGTGATTTTGTGTGGACCAACATGTCCCTTAGACTCCTTCCTCTTTTGTGATCAAAATAGGTTTAGGGAGGTCAAGGTTGCCATAGTTTAGTAACCTTTAATGTTTGTTCACAATTTTTGTCACCTGGTTTGAGCATGTATAAAAGGTGGTGATGCATATTGGTCTCTGCTCCGGATCTTTTGGTACTTTTGGTTTCAATAGGGCTTCCCTATTGTTGTTGCGTGCTCTCTTCATTGCTTTTTCTACAATTCTGGCTAGGTATTTCCATTTCCTCAATCTCTCCTGGATGTCTGTTGCCTGTTTCTGAAAACCTTGAACTCTGTGCAATTCCTCCGTAAGCGGAGCAATTGTCCATACGGGAGATTATCCCGGAGGTGCTGTGGATGGAAGCTGTCGTATAACAGGCAGTTCTTTGAGGTGATTTTGAAATGTGTGGTGGTCTTGAGGGTACCATCCTCAGGGTAGATATTGAGGTCTAGGAAGACCAAGTTGGTCTTCAAGACAGTACTGGTAAACTTAAGGTAAGTGTTCTGTAGATTCAGCCAGGTCATAAAGGCTTCAGCTGATGCCATGTCTCCTTCCCATATGGCCAGCACATCGTCGATGTACCATTTCCAATTCTTGATGTGAGTCACGAAAGGGTTGTTCTGGTGTACAATTTTCTTGGTCTCCAGGTGGTAAACATAGAGACCAGCTATGCTGGGAGCAAAGGTGCTCCCCATGCAAGGCCTGTGTTTCTGTAAGTAAAGTGTGTCTTTGTAGGCAAAGAAATTCTTTGTGAGTGCCAAAAAACAGCACTCCCTGACCATGTTTCGTGGGGTTTGGTACTCCCAATCGGCAGTAAATAGTACATCTTCTATGATAGTCAGGGTCTCATTATGTGGGAGGCTGGTGTAAAGGCTCTCCACGTCTAGCCCCACCAGAAGGTGTTTAGTAGGGTCAAAACTAATCCCTTGCAGTAGCTGAAGGACCTCCTTCGTGTCCCTTAAACAAGTGTCATTTTTTTGGGACCAATGGATGAAAGACGGCTTCTGCAAATTTTGATAGAGGCTCCAGGATTGAGCCTATGCTGGACACTATAGGGCGGCCTGGTGGTTTCCCAAGATCTTTATGGATCTTGGGAATGGTGTAGAAATAGGGGGTCCTAGGAGATTTGCTAGTGAGGAACTCCACCTCTTCTCTGGAGATCCAATTGTGTTAAACTGCTTCCTCTACCATCGAAGCGAGCCGGATCCTGATGGATTCCGTGGGGGTCTTCTTGTAAACTTATCTAAAAAAAGAGGGGCCCCTTCTAAGCCTAAGGAGTAGGGCACTGTAGAGTAAATGAGAAAAGTATCATTTGGACCGGGTAATTTGAATGCAAACAATAGTGCTTCCACTACTAACCTCATTCAGACCCTATAATCACATTCATTCGTCCATGCCGAGGACGATTGGAATACATATAATCAGAGAATACACAGTACAAGATTATAAACTTATAAAAATCTGACTTCACAGATTAGTTTATTAGTTGTTCAACATATAATAAGGAAAAAGGAATTGTTTCATAAACAAAATAATTCAACGTAAGTACCCCATAGTTTTAAATAAAAACAAAAGACCTAAGTTCATAAAAATACAAATTTACAGTCACTAAAAACCATAAATAATGAGAGTCACTAATACAGACAAATACAATATGTCATTAGGAAAGTTACACATCCGTGATAACAGTATATAGGACGTAGAACCCGGTACTTTCGTGCTTAGTACTCGTTAACTATCGCCCATGTTAACAGATTTGTATAGTAGGATAGGCGTCGACGCGTTTCGATGGGTAAATTATATCTCCATCTTTTTCAAGACCAAACTCTTGACTCTCATGTAATGATTAAAAAGAACGGGGGACTTTCCCAATAGCCAAGTCTGTACCTCTTCTTATTTAGGCAGGCTACCATCCATACATTAGGCTAGCAGTTTTCAATTTTCTAAAGGAGAGAATCCTATAAAGAGTCTGAGTGGCCCTATGGTTAATCTTTCGTTTCTTTGGGCTTTTATTCCCTTTTTTCCCTTATTTATTAAATGTCACTGTTATGGTCCAATTGAATTATAAAAAACCATATACGGTATATAGAACACTCTTAAAGTGGAACACTCTCGATTTCAGATATGCACCTCCTACGTGTTTCTCGGCCTTCTTGCCATAATATTTGTTTGGTTTCTTTGTAGGAATATCGCTGCGTGGTTTCCCTCTTATACTTAGGGTTTTGATCGATAAGTGTCCCCGTGTGAGGTCGGCAAGGAAAAAATCAGCAACCTCTTCTTGTAATACTTCATAGTTCCTTCGGTCCTCCAGTAGACGTCTACATTCAATGTCATAGGCGGTAGAGGTTTGAATGATAATAGCCCCGCCTTTGTCTGCAGGTTTTATTATAATGTCTCTGTTGGTTGACAGTTGTTTGATTGCCGCTTTTTCTTCTTTAGGTGTGTTATGGAGGATTTGGTTGCCATAGGGGTTGATGTTTTCTACCTCCTTCATCACAGCTTTTTCAAATGTCGATAACTCAATTGGGAGTGCAGGATTCATGGGGGTGAATGTGGATTTTGTCCTCAAACCTGTATCTTCTCTGTCTTCCTCTGGTTGTTCCTTGTCCTTAAAGAAGGTTTGTAATTTGAGTTTCCTCGCAAATTCTTTGACTTCTGTACAGAGTTTGAATCTATCCAGATTCCCTGTAGGTACGAACCCCAAACCTTTTTCCAAAATGCCTCTTTGTGCCGGTTTCAATACATGTTCAGTCAGGTTGACCACTAAGTTATCCTCCTGCTTGTCGATGGTGGGTTGTTCAGAGCGCCTGTCATGCTCCTGGTCAAGATGCGTGTCATCTCGTCCCCGGTTGTTGACCAGTGGAAGTTGTTTTCCCTCCCGGTTCCTGCCCCTCCGTGGACCTGGGCATGCCCCTAAATAAAGGTGCTGGTCCATAATAGTTATAGTCCTGTGGTGGAGGCAACCAATGTTGGTAGGGTCCTCCCATAGGTGATGGGCCATAGGGATATGGGGGATGGGCTGGTGGTCCTTGGTAGTTACCCCATCCTCTCTGTCCTCTGTAATGTGTTCTTTGGTTCTGGCCATCCCCTCTCTGGTACCTCAGGCCACTACCCTGGCTTCAGTTGGAAAAGTTAGATCCAGTATCTGATGAGTCGCCATCTGTGGTCTTGATTGGAGTTCTTGGATAAGCAGTCATCACATGTGTATGGATACTTTTTCTTGTGGCTGAACTGCGCCATGTCTTTTTTTAGTGTGTTGTATTTACTCTGTTTGAGTGTAGTGTAGTTTCAAACTCATTCATTTGTTGTGTTAGCTCTTCAAGGCGTTTTTTGAAGATACTTGGGGATTGATAGCTCTTGAGTTGTACCTCAAGTAACTGGATTTTGATCTTCAATTCCTGTGCTAACCGTGTGGCTGTCTTTATAATTAGGATGAGCCAATCACAGGTGCAATGCCACGAAATCAGCGACCAATCATTTTTGAGCACCTTATCATGGTGAACTATAAAGGATTCATTAAGGACAAAAAGGCTCTGTGGTGCCACATTAGCCCTGAGATATTCTGTCATCAGTAGGCCATGTACTGCAGTCTTTATTTGGGTTCTCCCAAGTGTTTCTAACTCATCCCAGTCACCATTGTTTGGGGATGATTCTGAAGTGTTCAACCCCTCAAAGGGATTAATGGGGGCCACATTTCTCTCCACTTCTTCCTCTGAAAAGTTGAGGCCTGTGGATTCCGCCATGTTGTTTATCAGGACTCAAGATCCTAGTTAACAAAAGGTATAGTATGTATATGGTGTGGTTATATCCAAAAAGAGGGCCACTGCCCACCTCCAATGTACTGCACCTTCATCATTCAGGTGTGACCCACTCCACTTACCATCCAAAAGTGGGTATTACTGAATGTATTTTTTCCTATACTTAAAACCCATTCACTGTTTTTTTATAGCTAAGCGCGAAGGACCACTATGTGTCCTCATACCTTTTCTAAAAACAGTAATTGGATGATCCCGCTTCTGGGGACCACCTCTGGGCTCACAATCAACTTTGCCAGGAAGTGATACAAACTCTTCCCTCCACAGTTCATTAACGTTTTTGTTTATTAACGTTCTAGTGTTGTAAGGTAATACCGTACCCCCATGTTTACACAGAAACATGAAGTGCATACAAAATTCCATCCACAACCGTTCTGAAGATCGGTTTCAGCACTCTAGTGTTGCAAACAATTACTGTTTCCCTGCGCAAATACCGAAACAAACAGAGCTTAAAAACGATCACCTGATGCCGACTCAGTGTTCCACTGAGCCGCGGCGAGGTAGTGTCCAGGCGAGGGAGTGATCTTGATGATGTAAGTATGGCATAGCCGCACACCCACAGAACCAGGCGTTTTTACGAAGGCAACTATAAATAGCCATACTGAGTTTTTGTTCTCCCTTTATCAGTGTTTGACTACAGGTGCCCCTCCCCTCCTGTTCTGCAGGCTCATTGGTAATTGGATGGGCATTAAAAATTGTATGTAAAAGGAGCTGAATATGACAAGATGAATATTCTGATTTCATTTAAAAATGCACGATGTTATGGCTACATAGATGCATCCACTGCGGTTCAGATCAGAGCCTCAGTTTCCAATTTTAGAGTGTGTGGTTTGTGTTATATGTTGTGCGTCATGTATTGTCTACACCGCCGCAACAACATAGCACGTATAGAGAAATATATCACAACTTGTTCAAATATATCACGTTTTTTTACAGCTTGCCGTCACAGAGGGTGTGGGGTAACTGTGTTATGGAATATTTTAACTATGTCCTTGTTCTTCCGGGACCCATAACAAGAGAAAATACCTATTATGGTACAGTATCTAAAAGTGCATGTTAATTGAGATACGCACTAACTAGTGATTTTGTATAAATATAGTTATCTACCACCAACATTTAGAGTGTTGAAGGGATCTGTCTTGGTCCTGATGAGAAGCCAGGGGAGGGCTTCAAAACATGTCGACAAAGGAAGTACTGCCCATTAAAGCATAATACCTCCGCTTTTTCCCCATTATTTAATAATACCAGCTTATAGGAACATAAAAGTTTATCTTCCGCATAGCCAGGTATTTTTTAATCATTTATCACGTTCACGTAACCACTTCTGACCCTTCCACTCGCACTCCTACACCATACATAGTATTGTTTGAAATCAGTGCTCCCGCGTAGTCGTAGGTCGCAGCCCGTCCCGTCCTGCAGCGGGGCGGGAAGACCCCGATGATGAAGCATGCCACCAAGGGTCCTTTTGGTGGGTGAGGGGTATTTTAACAAAGCTGTATGCTTTCCCAGAACGTAGGAGACACTCGATTTCTGAAAGGACACTTTTTCTTATGCTTATAAGGGTGGATCCTTATGTTTAATACAGGAAATATTATGTGACATCTACAGTTGTGCAGGATGAAATATATTTAAACAGATTGGAATTGATCTGGCTGAAGATTGATCAGGCTCTGCAACGCATGTGGTGTGTGTAAAGAAACTTGTTTTAACATCATGGTTGTAAATGATCGTTGAAACATCTTCACCTACTCATGAAGGAGTTGGAGATTCAATATCCTTCTCAAATCCTACTGCTGGGCGCATACCTCCTCCTAGAGTTGGTAAATACCATCCAACGGAAATCTCTGCACAGGTGCAAGTGGAAATTTACATGCAAGGGGATCTCCATGTGAAGATTTCCCTTTATGAATAGGGTCCTCGATTTTTATCAACATTATGCTTCATGTGCTGTTGAAGTGTTTAAAAGCACATGTCTGATTTGTTTGTAACAGACACCATAGGTTTTATGTTAAGTACCAAAACAGCACTCCGGGAATTTTGTATTGAATATTAGGTAAGGTTTACTAGCAATTACAGTGTTTTCCAACAATAAAAGCCAACCTTCTTGATTTCCCAAATAATAATCATTGTATTGCATATCAGCAGGGTCTGTGTCAGGTTTATTTGCAATTATTACTTAATGCAAACTTTCTGAATTCGTTAACTTGCTTGCAACCACTTGCAGTTGGACATTTTATAAAATAATGTGCGTAATCGCATCAGATAATCATAAACAGATCCTCATAAATTTTACTTCAGCTGTAGATAATAGCTCATCACAAACAGTGTAATTAAATAAACAAACTGACTTGTTCATTGTTTCCAAAAATTATTTTGTAAGTGCTCCTGAGGGATTCTTCAGTATTTCTGAAAGATGTGTGAGATGATAGGAAAATATAGCCAGACATGACCTACAGCTTTTCTACAGAAAATGTGTTCTAAAACATGTTAGTGATAGCAGTGTCTCTCTGTTTTGCTTTCGAAGTCTGGTGTTTAAGAAATATTTAGCTGTCTCGCCAAACTATTGTTTTTCCTATAAAATCATTCATCACATTCATGCACTGACTAGCTTTTAGCCAGCTGGCTTGATCCATTTGCATGTTAAAATGTCATTCAAATTTTGCTTCCACCCCCACAGTGTATAGCATAGGTCAATGGGTCGGCCGACTTTGCCCGTTGTTCACTCTTAATGAAAAATAGTTCCTTTCTCTCGGAGACACGTCTGGATCAAAGTGTGTTTTATTTTATTTTATTTCCATTTTACTTTTAAGTACTATGTATTATGCCTGCAGTTTGGATACCCAGTTAAATGATTTATTTTCCAAATTAATTTTAATCTTGCTGTCATCAAGTGTTTTATTGACATTGTAACTTTGTAGCACCCTAAATTGTGAGTACTTGTTTAGGTGGTAATTTCTTCTTCCCTACTTCACAGATAATAATAATCATAATACAATGCATAACACTACTGAAAGGCTTGAGTTTTGGGCATATTATCAAGCACGGCTTTGAAATTATCGCTGCTTTAGCGGCAGAAAACTGCCGCTAAAGCAGTGATAATGGGCTTGATAGTATGCCGCAGAGAATTCCCATAGAAGCCCATGCTGACATCAGAACATGGGCTTCTATGGGAATTCTCTGCAGCATACTATCAAGCCCATTATCACTGCTTTAGCGGCAGTTTTCTGCCGCTAAAGCAGCGATAATTTTAATGCTGTTTCTTTATAATATGCCCCTTAGTTACTAACTTATCCGGAGTCCAAACCAGCACTTTCATCCTTCTGTGGTCAATTAATGACATAAGTATGTTTAAACTGTGGTGAAAATAACATAACCCATTATATATAGCATATATGATGAACTGGCAGGGTGGCTCTGTTAATTTAACACTCACAGCTGAGAAATAAAGTGGTTTGCATGATATGAGTTCAAATCATGATAAGAATGACTCAGCCTTTCTTCCTTTTGAGGTCAGTAAATTGAGCTCCCTTAAATTGCAGTTTAGTAAAGCCTGCCACTTACAGGGCAGTTGTGGCACATAGAAATAAAACATTAGATTTTAGTATAAATAAAATTAATTTGTGAAATTACTAAGTTAATGTATTTCTCCAAACATGGATTGGCGACAGAACGTTTTCTTGAAAAACATTTTTAGAGAGAATTGCTGTGTGCGTGTCTGCCTAAGTTATATTCACATGCATATGTTGTTCACAGTTCTGGATAAACTTGATATAATGCACATTCACAGTGGTCCATCAGAGGGGCGGTAAAGGGCTTTCAATACAAAATGTATCTATTCTACCCCAAGAAAGTACATTTCAGGGCATTTGAAATGGTTAGGAATTCACTTTCGGCACCCATCAAGCAAGTACATTATTACAATCGGAACTCGTCAAGTTGTGATAAAAAACAAAAACAAAAATTATGCTTGTGAATACAAGAACAATTTTTAGATTTACTTTGTGAAACTTTTAGCCTTGAAGAAGTAAAAAGAAGAAACAATGAACAAGAACCACTCTAACATAGACCTTTGGACAGTTGAATCTGCTCTTATCGAATTATTTAAATTCAGATTTGTCCTTGGAATCCTTGTTTTGAACTATTCAACATACTTAACACTTCAACCCTCATAACTTACACTTATTATGGAGTCCACGTGATTTAAGCTGGATAAATCTTGCACCTTTATTGTTTTTAAGGCTACATAGATTCTTCTCCTAAGTTAAAGAACCACTTGCACCCTCAAATCATTCTGTAATGCTCCAGTAGCAGCTGTGGATTAAGGGTGTGATTTTGAGTATAGTGGGTGATCCGTTATAATCACAGTAGCAACAAAGACCCCACTTCCACCACCATGGTGGCAAACTGCCCTCCTCAATTAGTGATCCCTAATATTGTGGTGGGGATTCGTCAGAAAAGTTATCCCGATGATACAACAGAAACACCCTTAGCCAAAATGCAATGCTGCATTTTTGGTGCTCTTTTATGGTGGCTTAACTGCAATATTTCTTTACATAGCAATCACAAAAATGACTAAACAGAGTCAGAAAACGTGCCCTAAATAGTTGGCCGTTCTGTTGCTGGCATAGCAGGAAACCTGTGGTGGCTGGGACAAAAGGAACGGATTTTTGATGGCAAAGTGAGATGGGTACCTCTGCTGGAAACTGGCACCTCTAGATTAGGTAGGGGAGGGTAAGTGTGCTGGAGCCGGCCATCTCCTGGTTTGCAGCAGATATCCCTTTGTTACCACCCTATAAATAATGTTCTTGGTTGTGTGAGGCAACTGGCAAATACTACACATCTTTAAAAAAGAAACTACTCCTGTCAGCACAGCCAACCAATGCCTATAATTGCTGTGATCCCATCAAGAAATTAAGGGATACCTTAACTGTAAATATCGGTCCCTGCAGGTTATTTTTCCTGCTAGCTCATGTGCCTAATTGTTCTTTGAGTCACATGCAAGGAATGTTTGTTCAATGTATGTTATCATAGCTAGCTAGTGCTTATCTCTGCTAAGCTTGGCCCTTATGGATGCCCCTTTCCAGTGATACTACTCATATACTATGTTACATTAGCTCACAGTGAAACTTTGCAATAGGGCTTATGTGTTTATAGAAAAAAGACAGGCAAGCAATTGTTCTTAGTAAACATCCTCATGTAATGCAACTGGTGCTATGTAAAGCGCTCTGATACCCAATTTGGGTCAAGTTGGCGCTATATAAAACTCTGTTAAAAATAAAATAAAATAAAAAGAATGACAATGCATTGCTCATTGAAGTTGATACTGAGAAAAAAACATAGAGCACTGGAACAAATAATGGGAAACACATTTGGGCAACTCCTTTTGTAATAAATGCATATCCTTCATTGTGAAGTTATTTCAGGACAGCTTTCACAGTCAACAAAGGTTTAACAGGAACATCTGAAGAGGTCATTAACTACAAATAACAACCACGCTCAAATGGATATCAGTGTTAGTTTTGGAGAGAATCTCTGATTACATATTTTTCTGTGAATATTCTGCAAAGCATCTCACAGGCATCTTGTGCCTAATGTTTCATGTCGGGGCATTAACTTGATGTATGTCAGTTGTTATCCGAGAGTACGATTGTGTCAATGTGATTATGACAGTAACACTGGGTGTGATTCAAAAGATGTAGTTGTGATGAGAAAACCTGCTGCTTAACGCACAGGGCTGATAATATGTTATGAAGATATATATAATACCTAGTACGGTAGTGCAGATGAAATAAGATAGTGAATTAGAGGAACATATGTTCGTTTTTATTCATAGAAAATTTCGGGGGAAATCCATGGGTAGACAGTACCCATTAGCAGCTAGTGGTAATAAATTAAGAAATAATTTTCTGAAGAACTAGGATTGTCATTTCCTAAAGCCTAAGGAGTCAAATTGTTGTTATTGCACACAGAAGACAGTGAGGAGAAGTGGCAACAAAAACACCCTGGGAGAAAGAGTTTCCCTAAAGTAGAAACCATTGTTAAGGCTGCTTTCCAAGGTCATCACCTCTGCAGATGCATTGCAAAAACAAAAGGGAAAATGTCACTGGAAATATTGGAGCCACTAGAAAGGGTGAGGGTTCTAATTGTTTTCAGCTCATGAAGATCACAATATCCACTGACGCAGCAAAAGTATCGATAGGATAAGATGACATCTTTGCAGTTTGGCTCTTCCAAGGATATGAAAGTCAGACAATGGACTACCCTAAATATTCATCAGTGTCAACAGTAAAGAGCATGGAGCCCTACTTGGAATGGATTATAAATCCTATGCAGCATTATCATCTTACACTTTTTAGGTTGTGCACATTGCACTTTAAATTTGTTTTCCTTTTGTCAGGGGCCTGGCAACATGGCCTTCCTCCATGTTGTCTTGACAATGCTTCTACACAAAGCACTAGTCACTTTATACAGTTTTATACTTTGTATTCAGCTCCAAAAGTTTCCTTTTTGCTCCTCATTTTGTGAAAGACAAATGTGAGACACTATATTCCCAGAGTTTTATATAGCCAAACTTGACCCGAAGGTATCAGGTAATCAGAGTGCTTTACATGAGCACCAGTTGCTTTACATAAGGACACATTCATTTTTATTAGGCACTGGGAGATTAAGTGATTTACCCACAATCACAGGATGTTGAGCGTCATTGCTGAGACTCGAGCCAGGTTCCTTAGATTTGAGATCCACCGCCCTAGCCGTTAGGCCACATGCTCTCCCCAATATGGATAGGCTCGTGTTTACAGTGTCTAGGATTGCCAGATATTTGTTCTATAATGTTGAATTTTATAGGAGTGTCTTTTACCATTAGGAAACAATATGAACTTTAAAAAATTGTGAAATATATGCACTATGAACTGCCCACTAGCACTTTATTGGCTATTGAAAGAGTCTATGCCTTTGCTGAAATGTTAATTCTTTGTATTTTTTGCTGAGGTTGAACTTTTATTGATCCAACCAAATACAAATATTTTGATTGATTGATTGATTGACTACTCTACAATAGTATTGAAGTTCAGGAATTCCTTAACCAACTAGCTATAGAGTACAGGAGAATTAAACCTTTGTGGATACAAGCCAATAGCATGTTAGAGCGATTCATGAGTAATTTAAATAGGACAATACAAAGAGCAGAAGTGGAAAGTACAGCAATATACAATAAACATGGAAATGTCCTATCACTCAAAATAAAAAAATGGCATGAAGACCGTTTGTGGAGCATTGGGAAACAATATTCCCAATGTTTGTTATGTACTCATACCTCCCTACTGCTAATGTCCCTAATGGTCTGGCAATTCCAAGTAATGGCTGAGATGGGCTCACTCATGAAATGTGACATGCTTCACCATAGGCCACCTCTTCCCACCCTGATGAGCTTGTACTAACAGTGCAGACTCAGCTTCAAGTTAAACTGGCTTGAGTGAGGTCTTAGGAATTAATTATTATCTATGGATAAAGTACGTGGACCCAGTTTTGTAGTATTAAAACAACCGTAGGGTAAACCACAAAGTATCCTTTATCACAGTGGTAACCTAGCCCTGGCTAAAAGTACCGTTCTGTATTGTAAGAGGACGTTGGTGGTTTCTTTGGCCCTGGCACATATGCTGGGGGCAGCACCTCTGCCTTTTTTATTGGAACCTAACTGGGTAGGAAGACAAAAGGGAGGCAGGCCAGGTGTAGCTACATCTGCCAGTGAAAGGGTTGGCATACTTTGAAGGTATGCAAGGGGCTGGGCACGGCACCCAGGCTATCCTGTCAAAAGAAGGTCAACTTCTTCCCAACCCAAGGCCTTTTGTCTTAGCTCTGAGAGCCAATTGGCCCCTCATCGACTATTTAGCTCCGGGGTGAAAGTTGGAATTTCAGGTAAATGGGCTTCTAGAAGCTTAACGGTCTTCTAGATGCTTTAGGCAAGTTAGAGGTGACTTTTTGAGCGTACCTTTTGTAAATATTAGTTACAAATCAGACTTTACCAATAAATTGAATTTGTAATAATTATTTTTAAATGTCAAAAAATTACCTCTTTACATGAATTCTAGTAGAAGACAACATTATTAACTTTAATAATGTACCCCACTGCTTTACTATGGTACAGCTAGCCCTGCTATAGTGAAACTATATTTTAGGGCATGGCACTGCAAGGACATGTTTGACATCAAATTCTTACATGTCCTAGTTATAAATATCATGCACGCTGCCTTGGGTCCCGTCAAGATTATTCACACAGAGATCTTTCCTAATAGCACCTGAAATCTCTATGTAAAATACTGGTAAATTATGTGGTAATCGGTGCAGAAACACAGATTTATGCTTGTTATGTCACACAATCCAGTAATTGTGAGTATTACTATCTCACAGAGTTACCAATTCTAAAGGGCTGATATTGGACCAAATTCCACTCGACTTCTAATTCCGTCCCCAGAATGTGATCTCAAATGCAAAAAGGTATGGTAAACTTTTTATATAGGGCATAACATAATTACCTACCAGGGGTTACAATATTATTGGATGCGGTGTGCTTCATCATTGGCCATCTCCGCCCACCCTGGTACAACGGTACAGCAACCCGGACAACATAATATCAGATGTGGTACAAAATACTAAGGTATGGCTGTCTTTATATTTTTTCATATCAGTCAGCAGTTTTGTGAACAAATGTATTATTCATGGATGGTAAAATATCATCAATGATTATAATTCCTAGGATGATGGTCAAGAGCACTAGTCATGTTCAAGCAAAATGACCACCTCATCATCCCATCCTTCTACTGCAACATTGCTGTGCTGTCTTCTGTAAATCCTACAACGCTAGCCTCTCTCTAACTTCTCAGAAAATGTAGCCATCTCAGTCCACTGATTTCCTTCCTGCTAATTTTCATTGCTATTCCAATACTGCATCAATCTAGTCATTCATACTCAGTGTTCCTGCTGTTACCAAGAAGAATAGCCTTAGAAAGAATCTGTCTAGTAAATCTCTTTTTCTACCACTGCCACATAGCTTTCCTTTCATCTGCTCCCTATAATGTTCTCTTCTTTCTTGTGAGCACATCGAGCTGTTATCATTTAAGGGGTAATGATACAGTGATGTAAGGGATTTTAGGGTTCAGGGTTGGGCAATTGTAGGTGCAAGTAAGGAGTAGAAAAGTTTTTTTAGGATTCAAGATGCATAACAGTAGGGGATTAAAGAATAGTTGTGTGATTTTAGGGTCCAGGAATAGGTAAGGATATGAGATTTTACGGATTTGTACGGTTCACAGTTGGGAGAGGGTAGGGTAATTAAGGAATTGTAAGGGGTTTTTAGGGTTAAGGGATTGGTAAGAGTAGAGAGTAGTAAAGTGTGGTAAGGGCATTTTAGGATTATGGGATGTGTGAAGATATAGGGATCTAAGGGTTTTTAAGGTTCACTGTTGGATAAGGATGGGATAGGAAAGGGAAGTAAGGGTTTTCAGAGGGTCAGAAATGAGTAAGGGTGGAGATAGTAACAGGTTTTGAGAGATCAGGAAAATGTAAGCATAGGGGTAGTAACAGATTTTTAAAGGAAGTGTGATTGAGAGAGGGTATAGCCGAATATCAGTCATAAATGTCAATTAGTTGCATTGTGAGCATTGTAAATGCATACATGGTGAACCCATGTGTGCTAATAATTTATATTCACTCTCCTATCCTCCTCCCTCTAAAACCTTTATGATCTGCCACTCTCTTATATGTCTTCTCTCCTTTTTTTCTTTCTAAACAGCTCACTCTCCTTGACTATTGTTTGTTTGTTTATTCAACTTTCGCTGTCTCTTCATCTAAAATGTTGACTCATTTCTCATTCTCTGGAAAACCCCTCCCCTATTACATTCTACCTCACATTCCTACCATTCCTAACCTTCTTAGGCAGCTTTTGTCTTTTCACGATTCATCTTTCCATCTTATTTTAAAAGTGCATCTATTCTTCCTCCATGTCATTTAAACCTCTATGCACCCCTGCTATTTACAAAATTACTGTCAAATCTTGCAGGGTTATTCTCTAGCCCCCATACCATCTTTGCTTTATTCTTTATTACTAATTTTTTCAGGCCATTGCCATCTGGATGTTGATCTATTTGGACCAGAAATGTGCCCTTCATAAGACTTTCCTAACTTCAGATTGGCAAACAGCTTACCTGTGTCATAAACCTTCTTTTTTACCATTCCATTTGACATGGTTGATAGTTCTCTGATTGTGGATATAATCCATTTTTCAGACCTATGGGTTCATGTTGTCTTGGTTTCTTTCCAATCTCTCTTGATACACTTCTTCATACTGTTGACCCAACGCACATGTACCAGTCTTTCACTTGTTTGCCATTCTTAGAAATCTGTGATTAATGTAATCTTTTTTCCTCTCACCATGCTTCCTTCCTATTGGTGTTTACCTTTTCTCAATGATTCCTGGTATCCTTTCTTCAGTGGAAACGTAGAAATATGATTCGCCTTTTCATTTTCAATGACTCTTCTTCCTCTCACCTACTGGCTTGTTTCACATTGCTTCAGTCTTAGATGCACCTAGATATTCAATTTACCAACTATATAACAATTTAAATAAACTTCATTCCCACTCCACACACACACACTCTGTTCTATCTCTCTGCCTGTAATCTGTATGTCATAGATCATGTCTACCTACGTTCACTTACAACTCCATCCTGTAGATCTATTGACTTAAATACTTTAATTAGTCCATTGCTCTGTAAAATCCATGCAAGCCGGCTTTCCTATGCTATGCTTTTAACATCTCAACTTCTGCAAACTCTGAAATGCATTTACCCTCAGCATTCGGCTTACTTATACATTTTCATTTTTCCATTTGCAAAAGAGAAAATGCCTTTTGCTTTTCCTTCACTACTTTCTTTTCCTCGTCACCCTCCATCCAAATCATCCAATGAGGTTTTGGCTATCTTGTTCTGCCTTGCTATTTCCTTTTTTTCCTCTATGTGTTTACTCTTTATGAAAAAGCTCCTAACATTAAATACATTCAATAAATGCATATCAGAAAGCAGGCACAACAGGGATTGCTCCTGATTTTTTTTTTTTATCTTATCACTCACTAGTTAATGATAATTTGGGGAAAAAAATAGAAATGTTTTTCAAAAGTAAATGCACTCCAGCTCCGAGTTGGAGCAAATCCAGCATCACACAAGGTCAACCACTAGTACTGCAACACCCTTCCATAGACATCAATAGAGGTATACCACCCAGGAAATAATGTTAAATTGAATACATTTATTAAAACTATTTAAAAATATTTACAAATTACAATAATGTTAAAAGATTATCTACAAATGAAGCATGATTAGTATTTAATTTGGAGGAAGTATTTAAAAACTTTTTTGAACTAAAAAATTGGGGTGTCATTCATTGTTATTAAAGTAAAAATACATTACTTTCAATTAATTCTATACAACACTTGTAATGATTATTAACACATGATACTGGTATATTTTTATTTTAAATAACACTATTTTTCATTTAATCTTCAGAAAAATACTGTTAAATTAATGTATTCAATTTCAATGAATAAAATATTTAAATAAAAAAAGTTAATAGTATTATACAATTTTGTTTTAACAATTTTATTAGAGTTAAAGCACAGAGTCATCATTGCAGAATCAAATTACAGTCCAATTTGTGTGCGCCGTAGTACCTCAATATACATAGACTACATATATTTAAAGATTTGGAAGGTCACTATTTCAATTTCTCCTCATCTCCATATCTTCTGTTGGAGAGGTACAGATCTCCGCCCTAAATGCATTCCACCCACCCCATTTCCTGTCCTACGACTTAGGCCATCCGCCCTGTTTGTAGTATTATACAATTTTGGTATTTAAAATAAGTATATGCAAGTAATGTACATTCATAGTTAACATAAACATATTTTGTACATTTTTTTAAGTTGAATAAACCTTTCAAACTTTCCTTATACTTTACTATGCTGTGATCTTTGCCAGAGCCTACTACTGCTCCTTTTTGGTTGTATTAAATTACAATGATAGAATTGGCTCACCTCCTTTTCTCAAAAGTTTAAGTGTAAACTTGCACATTTAAGTTCCTAACATGTGCCAATTAGCTTTGTGAATAGCCCCAAAGTATATTTTCTTAATGCATTAGGGAGAAGGTGGCTTTTTAATCACTATATATTTTTTTGCGATTTTTTACTACAGGGTTTTTAGTGTAAAAACAAAACTTTTTTGATATTATGAAAAGTATAGATAACAGGGCGTTTTTTTTTGCACCCCATCACCTTTGATTCTGGGCATTAGCAAGCAGAGAAGGGGTGGGAAAAACTGTAATGTATAGACAAATCTATACATCTAATTTACTTTCAGACTTCTGAATACCTAGGGCAATATTAATTGATAGAAAAAAATATTTCACTTGGATACAAATAATACTTCAAAAACAAAATAAAACTTTTCTTAGCATTATGAATTTGTGATTTTGTGAATACATTCACTGCACACACATCCCTAGAGGAAACAGGAGTAAAATAACATTTGTATGTGAATATCGTGCCCCTAGCATGTGCATTATTTAACGACTAGTTTATGCACATGTAAACCAGAAATTATTTTTGTCGGTTGTGAAGGATCTGCGGCAGGGTCTGCACGAGAACTGTCCGTGGGTGGTGTTGGTGATCCCTAATGTTGTGGTGGGGATTCATCAGAAAAGTTATCCCGATGATACAACAGAAACACTCTTAGTGAAAATGCAATGCTGCATTTTTGGTGCCCTTTTATGGTGGCTTAACTGCAATATTTCTTTACATCGCAATCACAAAAGTGACTAAACACAGAGTCAGAAAACGTTCCCTAAATAGGTGGCCCTTCTGTTGCTGGTATAGCAGGAAACCTGTAGTGCATGGGACAAAAGGAACTAGTTTTTTATGACAACGCGAGATGGGTGCCGCTGCTGGAAGCTTCCACCTCTAGATGAGGTGGGAGGAAGGTAAGTGTGCTGGAATCAGCCATCTCCTGGTTTGCAGCAGATATCCCATTGACACCACTCTACAAATAATGTTCTTGGTTGTGTGAGGCAACTGGCAAATACTGCACATCTTTAAAAAAGAAACTACTCCTGTCAGCACATCCAACCAATGCCTATAATTGATGTGATCCCCATCAAGAACTTAAGGGATACCTTAATTTTAAATATTGGTCCCTGCAGGTTATTTTTCCCGCTAGCTCATGTGCCTAATTGTTCTTTGAGTCACATGCAAGGAATGTTTGTTCAATGTATGTTATCATAGCTAGCTAGTCCTTATCTCTGCTAAGCTTGGCGATTATGGAAGCCCCTTTACAGTGATAATACTCATAAATATGTTAAATTAGGTCACAGTGAAACATTACAATAGAGCATATGTGTTTATGGGAAAAGAAAGGCCAGCAATTGTTCTTATTAAACATCTAAATATATTACAATGTATTGCTCATTCAAGTTGATACTGAGTAAAAACATAGAGCATTGTAACAAATAATGGGAAACACATTTGGGCATCTCCTTTTGTATAAATGCATATTCTTCATTGTTAGGTTATTTCAGGACAGCATTCACAGTGAACAAAGGTTTAACTGGAACATCTGAAGAGGTCATTAACTACAAATAACAACCACGCTTGAATGGATATCAGTGTTAGTTTTGGAGAGGATCTCTGATTACATATTTTTCTGTGAATATTCTGCAAAGCATCTCATAGGCATCTTGTGCCTAATGTTTCATGTAGGGGCATTACTTTGATGTATGTCAGTTGTTATCCGAGAATAAGATTGTGTCAATGTGATTATGACAGTAACAATGGATGTGATTCAAAAGATGTGGTTGTGATGAGAAAACCAGCTGATTAACGCACAGGGCTGATAATATGTTATAAAGATATTTATAATCCAAATCACAATAGCAACTAAACATGGTATGGTAGTGCAGATGAAATAAAAAAGTGAGTTAGAAGAACATATGTTTGTTTTTATTAAAAAGAATTCGGGGGAAAATCTATGGGTAGACAGTACCCATTAGCAGCTAGTGGTAAAAATTCCGAAATAATTTTTTTGAGAACTAGGATTGTCATTTCATAAAGCCTAAGGAGTCAAATTGTTGTTATTGCACACAGAGGACAGTGAGGAGAAGTGGCAACAAAAACACCCCGAGACAAAGAGTTTCCCTAAAGTAGACACCATTGTTAAGGCTGCTTTTCAAGGTCATCAACTCTGCAGATGCATTGCAAAAACAAAAGGGAAAATGTCACTGGAAATATTGGAGCCACCAGAAAGGTTGAGGTTTTCTAGCTGTTTTCGGCTCATGAGGATCACAATATCCACTAATGCAGCAAAAGTAACCATAGGATAAGATGACATCATTGCAGTTTGCCTCTTCCAAGGATATGATAGTCAGACAATGGACTACCCTAAATATTCATCAGTGTACACAATAAAGAGCATGGAGCCCTACTTAGAATGGATTATAAATCCTATTCACCATTATAATCTTATACTTTTTAGGTTATGAACATTGCACTTTAAATGTCTTTTCCTTTTGTCAGGGGCCTGGCAACATGACCTTCCTCTATGATGTCCTGACAATGTTCTACACAAAGCACTAGTCACTTTACATTTTTTTATACTTTGTATTCAGCTTCAAGGTTTTCCTTGTTCCTCCTCATTTTGTGAAAGAAAACCTGAGACACTATATTCCCAGAGTTTTATAGAGCACAAACTTGACCCGAAGGCATCAGGTAATCAGAGTGCTTTACATGAGCACCAGTTGCGTTACATAAGAACACATTCATTTTTGTTAGGCACGGGGAGATTAAGTGATTTACCCAGAATCACAGGTTGTTGAGCGTCATTGCTGAGACTCGAACCCGGTTTCCCAGATTTGAGATCCACCGCCCTTGCCGTTAGGCCACATCCTCTCCCCAATACAGATAGGCTCATGTTTTTGCAGTGTCTAGGATTGCCAGATATTTGTTCTATAATTTTGAGTTTTATAGGAGTGTCTTTTACCATTAGTAAACAATATGAACTTTAACAACTTGTGAAATGTATGCACTATGAACTGCACAGAGGCACTTTATTGTCTATTAAAGGAGTCTATGCCTTTGCTGAAATGTTAATTCTTTGTATTTTTTGGTGAGGTTGAACTTTTATTGATCCAGCCGAATAAAAATATTTTGATTGATTGATTGACTACTCTACAATAGTATTGAAGTTCGGGAATTCCTTAACCAGCTGGCTATAGAGTAAAGGAGAATGTAACCTTTGTGGATACAAGCCAATGGCATGTTAGAGAGATTCATGAGTACTTTAAATAGGACAATACAAAGAGCAGAAGTGGAAAGTATAGCAATATACAATAAAAATGGAAATGTCCTATCACTTAAAAAAAACAAAGGCGTGATGACCTGTTGTGGAGCATTGGGAAAAAATATTCCCAATGTTTGTTAAGTACTCATACCTCCCTACTGCTAACATCTCTATTTGTCTGGCAATTCCAGGTAATGGATGAGATGGGCTCACTGATGAAATGTGACATGCTTCACCATAGGCCACCTCGTTCCACCCTGATGAGATTCTACTAACAGTGCAGACTCAACTTCAAGTTGAACTGGCTTGAGTGAGTTCTTAGGAATTAATTATTTTCTCTGGATAAAGTACTTGGATCCAGTTTTGTAGTATTAAAACAACCTTAGGGTAAACCACAAAGTATCCTTTATCACAGTGCTAACCTAGGCCTGACTAAAAGTACCATTCTGTATTATAGGAGGACGTTGGTTTCTTTAGCCCTGGAACGTAAGCTGGGGGCAGCACCTCTGCCTTTTTCATTGGAACCTAACTGGGTAGGAAGACAAAGGGGAGGCAGGCCAGGTGTAGCTACATCTGCCAGTGAAATGGTTGGCATACTTTGAAGGTATGCAAGGGGATGGGCACGGCCCCCAGGCTATCCTGTCTAAAGAAGGCCAACCTCTCCCAAACCCAAGGTTTTTTGTCTTAACTCTGAGAGTCAATTGGCACCTCTTCAACTATTTAGCTCCGGGGAGACAGTTGGAAGCTCAGGTAAATTGGCTTCTAGAAGCTTAAAGGTCTTCTAGAAGCTTTAGGCAAGTTAGAGGTGACTTTTTGAGCGTGCCTTTTGTAAAATATTAGACACAAATCAGACTTTACCAATTAATTATATTTGTCATAATTATTTTTAAATGGCAAAAAATGACCTCTTTACATGTTTTCTACTAGAAGACAACATTATTAATTTAATAATGTACCCCTTTACTTTACAATGGTACAGCTAGCCCTGCTACAGTGAACATGTTTAACATTAAATTCTTACATGTCCTAGTTGTAAATATCATGCATGTTGCCTTGGGTCCCGTCAAGATTACTCACACAGAGATCTTGCCTAAAAGAACCTGAAATCTCTATGTAAAATACAGGTCAAATTATTTTTACATTGGTAATAAGCCCAAAATGGTGATGCTTAATTAGGCTCTTTGCATCTTGCTGTGACATCTGGTCTAAATTAAGGGTGGGCGTCAAATTCCGTTCCGCTCGCGGAATTGCGATATTTTGACATTTTCGCGTTTCGCGTGCACGATTGCCTTACCGGGATCCCTGCGTTCGCCGACGAGTTTTCCAATCTGTCCGCGTGCGCCACGAGATGTTGATAGCCAGTCGCGCTATCCCGTGAGAGTTCGCGATCGCGATCACGTCATTCTCCTCGCCATCAGACATCGCGAGAGTCTGCGATTGCGAACACGTCATTTTCCAGCGCGCGCGACAGCGTGAGGTTGCAAACACGTAAATCTCTACCGCGACGAACACGTAATTTTGGACGCGCCATCGACATCCGGCGGAAGTGTGGTGGAGGTCGCGATCGCGAACATGCCAAATTTTCAATTTGGAGAAGAATATTAACTCTAGCTTCATAAAACCTTCTCTAAATGATGATTTGGATGGAAGAAAACTCCTCTGATTGACATTTGGCTGTCCTTTTTTGTGCAAGGAGTCCTTTTTAAAAAAAAAAACTTTTGGGGGGGAGAGGGAGGAAGTGCCACAGAGTCTCCATCTTCCTGTTCCTGTCCATCAGGCTCCTCCCAGTGCTTTGTCCCTCTCCTGTTCATTCTGCCTTTGGATTTCAGCTGGAAGGATCACTCTTTGTGTCTGCTGCATCATTATCATTGGATTTGAGGACTTTTGAATTTGATATTTTACAAGTAAGTTGGTGTTGTGTCTGTTTGATTGGGGGCATTGCAGTTGCTGCAACTACACTTTTGGTACTTATCATTCTTTTTTTTAATTGTTGGGGGTAGCCAGTAGGCCTAGAGCTAGTCATGGGTGGGTGCATAATGAAGCGACTGTTCCTTTGGTGTGTGTTGAATGTTTTTCAAACATCATTTAGGGCATGGATGGCATTGGATTGAGTGGTAAAGTGTATTTTTGGGGGGGATTTCAGTTTTTGGGGGTTGTTAAAGAAATGCCTTTGTTGTGTGTGTGCCTGGTGTGTTGGTGTGCACCCTGCAGACCTTGTTTTGCTCTGTGGATTTTCGTTTTTGCATTTTATTGCATTAAAAAGGCACAGCAGTGTGGTTTAGCATGCATCTTTTGCCTGGCTTCTTTATAGGCCTTTTGTCAGTTCATTGATTGCCAGGCCTCCAGCTTGTTGCTTGTGATTTGCGATGTGCATGTGGCTGTGGGCTTTTTCTGGTGGGAGTTATTAGTGTGCAACTTTTTCCATATATATAGGCCTGCATGGTATTCCTTTGTGGCCTAGGCTGCTTGTTGTGGGCCTGGCCATGAGGCTGGCGGCCATTTTTAAGGCAGGCAGTGTGTTTTTTGCAACAGGCCTGCATTGTCTGTCTACTCTTTATTGTAAATGGGTGGGCCTGGCCATGTGGCTGGCAGCCATTTTGAAGCCTAGGCCTGCAAGCTTGTGTGGCCTTGTCTGCCCACGGGCCTGCTTTCATCCAGTAGGCTTAGAGCAGGTAGCCACAAGTGCATTAAACAAGTGTTTATCTGTGTGTCCTGTTAAATTTAAACATCATTGAGGGCATGGATGGCATTGGATTGAGTTGGAAAATGTGTTTTTTGGGGGGATTTCTGTTTTTGGGGGTGTGTTAAAGAAATGCCTTTGTTGTGTGTGCCTGCTGTGTTGGTGTGCACCCTGCAGACCTTGTTTTGCTCTGTGGGTTTTCGTTTTTGCATTTTATTGCATTAAAAAGGCACAGGAGTGTGGTTTAGCATGCATCTTTTGCCTGGCTTCTTTATAGGCCTTTTGGCAGTTCATTGATTGCCAGGCCTTCAGCTTGTTGCTTGTGATTTGCGAGTGTGCATGTGGCTGTGGGCCTTTTCTGGTGGGAGTTATTAGTGTGCAGCTTTTGCCATATATGTAGGCCTGCATGGTATTCCTTTGTGGCCTAGGCTGCTTGTTGTGGGCCTGGCCATGAGGCTGGTGGCCATTTTGAAGGCAGGCAGTGTGTTTTTTGCAACAGGCCTGCATTGTCTGTCTACTCTTTATTGTAAATGGGTGGGCCTGGCCATGTGGCTGGCAGCCATTTTGAAGCCTAGGCCTGCAAGCTTGTGTGGCCTTGTCTGTCCACGGCTGCCTCCATCCAATAGGCTCAGAGCAGGTAGCCACAAGTGCATTAAACAAGTGTTTATCTGTGTGTCCTGTTGAATTTAAACATCATTTAGGGCATGGATGGCATTGGATTGAGTTGGTAAATGTGTTTTTGGGGAGGATTTCTGTTTTTGGGGGTGTGTTAAAGAAATGCCTTTTTTGTGTGTGCCTGGTGTGTTGGTGTGCACATTGAAGACCTTGTTTTGCCCTGTGGATTTTTGTTTTTGCATTTTATTGCATTAAAAAGGCACAGCAGTGTGGTTTAGCATGCATCTTTTGCCTGGTTTCTTTATAGGCCTTTTGGCAGTTCATTGATTGCCAGGCCTCCAGCTTGTTGCTTGTGACTTGCGGGTGTGCATGTGGCTGTGGGCCTTTTCTGGTGGGAGTTATAGTGTGAAGCTTTTGCCATATATATAGGCCTGCATGGTATTCCTTTGTGGCCTAGGCTGCTTGTTGTGGGCCTGGCCATGAGGCTGGCGGCCATTATGAAGGCAGGCAGTGTTTTTTTTGCAACAGGCCTGCATTGTCTGTCTTCTCTTTCTTGTAGTTGGGTGGGCCTGGCCATGTGGCTGGCGGCCATTTTGAAGCCTAGGCCTGCAAGCTTGTGTGGCCTTGTCTGCCCACGGGCCTGCCTTCATCCAGTAGGCTCAGAGCAGGTAGCCACAAGTGCATTAAACAAGTGTTTATCTGTGTGTCCTGTTGAATTTAAACATCATGTAGGGCAAGGATGGCATTGGATTGAGTTGGAAAATGTGTTTTTTGGGGGAATGTCTTTTTTTGGGGGGGTGTTAAAGAAATGCCTTTGTTGTGTGTGCCTGGTGTGTTGGTGGGCACCCTGCAGACCTTGTTTTGCCCTGTGGATTTTCGTTTTTGCATTTAATTGCATTAAAAAGGCACAGCAGTGTGGTTTAGCATGCATCTTTTGCCTGGC
Organism: Triturus cristatus; assembly: GCF_964204655.1. Classification (NCBI taxonomy): domain Eukaryota; kingdom Metazoa; phylum Chordata; class Amphibia; order Caudata; family Salamandridae; genus Triturus; species Triturus cristatus. The sequence continues at coordinate 1,374,917,725 of NC_140591.1, forward strand.
TTCTTTATAGGCCTTTTGGCAGTTCATTGATTGCCAGGCCTCCAGCTTGTTGCTTGTGATTGTCCATGTGGCTTGTGGCCTTTTATGGTGGGAGTTAATATGGGCCTGCATGGTTTTCCTATTGGCTTACTGCTTCCATCCATCCCCCTTAACAGCTCCCTCCCATTACATTTGTATTTTTGTGGTTGTTCTTATTCTTTCCTATCCTTCCTGAGAGTGTAGTTTGTGTGTGTATACTGTACACAGTAAGTAGTATACCATTGCCCTTGTTGCCAAAGTCTCACAAATGGTTACACTATAACTTCTATTTTTTTGTTTGTACTAGTAGGAATTGAACCACAACAACAAATGCAACATTTCACTTATGTTCTTCTCCTGGCTTATTTGCTTTTAGGTGCACAAAAAGACACAGGAGGAGGTAACTATCAACATCATCCATTGTACTGCCAGACAGTCCTGCTGCGGACCACATCACGTCCAACTGTGACCACAGACATCTCTGCAACTTGTGCACCTGCGTCCTGTCTGACCTCTGAAGAAAATGGGCCCAAAGAAAGGTACCAGGTCCTCCAGTACCAAGAAAGTTGCTGGTGAGAAGAAGGAACAGAAAAAGCAAGAGGAGGCACTAACCATGACTGGTGTGCCAGCAAATGTGTTTTTTGGGACCAAAAAACACACGCCTGCAGCATCGTTGTCCGGCGGGAACCAAGCTGGGAGCAGCCCATCCCCACCAGCGGGCCAACCCCACCAACCTAGGCCCAAGCCCATGAGTGTCACAGAGGTAGCAAGTCTACTAACGAGCAGCGATGTTGAAATGTCGGTATCACAAAGTAGCACACAATCAACGCATCCGGCAACTCAGCAGATAAGTCTGCAGCAGCAGGCGCAGCCGCAATAACAGCAGAGGCAGGCACAGCCGCAAGAACAGCAGCAGCAGCCGCAAGAACCTCAGGACCAGCAGCCGCAAGAACCGCAGCAGCAGCCGCAAGAACCGCAGCAGCCGCAAGAACCGCAGCAGCCGCAAGAACCGCAACAACAATAGCCCACAATAGTAGTTGTTCCTCCTGAAGTAGGGGCATTTCAGGAAATCGAGCTTCCTGCAGACAAAGAGGGTCAGGCCACTGTTTCAGAAGATCCATTGTCTTCCAGACCCCCAGCAAGGAAAAGGAGGGTTATTCCATCATCTTCTTCTTCAAGGCCCGCTTCTGATTATCTTGATGCCACTTGGAAGCCACCAGCTCAGTCTGAGAGTGATGCACGCCACAAGACAAGGCTAGTGAAAAGGAAGGTTCCAGAAAGCCTTAGAGTTATGGAGGTAGATGTACAAGAGGGAGATGATGATGATGACGAGCCAATCATCACGGACATCACTCCCGGCCCAAAGGATATGGAGACCAACATTATTACCCTATCCAAAATGGCTGCAAGGGATGTAGCACGGATACCACCAACACAGGTAACACCACCACGACCTCCAGCTTCCATATTTTCATTTGCAAAGGAAAGGCAGGGACCTACATCCAGCTCAACCACCACCTCAGTAGGTAGTGGTAGAAGTCGCAGTGTAGCTGCTCAGAGTCACATTCCAAGCACACCCTCCAGTTCATCTGGTATTGAAAGTGGTCCATCCAGCAGCACCAGAACGTTCTCCTCCCCAGTTTGGGACTTCTTTTCGGTTAGCAGTAAGGAGGAGAACATTGCTATATGCTCAATTTGTCACCATGCTGTTCGGCGGGGTAAGCTTGGTGCAAACTATGGTACCGGAGGCCAAGCAAGTCATCTCAAAATACACCACACTATTGTGTGGGAGGCTCACCTACTTCGCTTAGAACAAAGTAAAACTCAACCCATTGTTGTTGGGCATGAAGAATCAGGGGGGCGATATTATCGTGGTGGAAGGTGAGCAAGAGGGAGACAATTCTAGCCCTGTCCCCAGTAGTGTAGTAGTACCGCCCACATCCTCCTCAGCAACATCTCAGTGGCACCGCAGTAAGAGTCTGAGTCAGGCTGAGACACCAAGCCGACCAAGTAGTACTGCAATGATTATGAAACAAAGTGCGTCGTTGAGCCTAACTGGGTTGAAGAAAACTGCACAACAAAGGAAAATAATCCAGACTACCATTGACAGCATGCATAGGTTGGAGGGGCAGTACCAACACAGCCACCCAACGGCACGGTTGTACAATGCGAAGCTGGCTAAAATGTTAGCACTGGACCTTCTCCCTTTTTCATTTGTGGAAGGGGTGGGTTTCCTTGAATTTGTGTCAACCATCTGCCCTAATTGGAAGGTTCCCAGCCGTTCCTATTTTGTAAGAGTTGCTGTTCCAGCACTACATCATGATGTGCTAGAATTGGTTGGACAAGCTTTGCAGCAGAGTGCTGTTCACAATATCCACCTAACAACAGACATGTGGACCAGTGTCCAAGCCACTGATTACATGTGCATCACTGCACACTGGGTCTCAATTGTGGGGGTTAGAGATAAGCTATCTGAAAGTGCTGTTGACGCAGCTGAGATTTTTAAAGCTACTCGGAAACATGCAACTGTATCCATGTTCGTCATGGAGAAATCTCATACTGCTGTAAACATATTGGAAGAGTTTCAGAGCAAGGTTTTTGAATGGCTGCGCCCAAGAGGGCTTAAGATTGGTTTTGTTTCCACGGATAATGGCAGTAATGTACTTAAGGCCATGGAGTTTGGTTCCTATTTCAGGGTTCCGTGTTTGGCGCACTGCATTAACATTATTGTTCAAGACTTTCTGAAAAAAGAAGCCATAGTCAGCAACTTATTGACCATCTGCAGAAGAATATGCACTAATTTCAGCCATTCTTTTAAAGCTCGGAAGCAGCTGAGGATCATTCAACGTGACTATAGAATGCCAGTCAAGCACTCGTCCAGGAGGTGGCAACACGTTGGAACTCAACTTATTACATGCTTGACCGTCTGTTTGAGCAGGACAGGCCACTCAGTGAATATGTCATGCGAAGAGGGGATGCTACTGTGAAAGGCATGAGCCTTTAGATGGACCAATGGTGCCTAGTTAAATGCCTTACTGAGATGCTTCTTCCTTTCGAGGTCTTCACACGTGAAGTCAGCAAGGAGGACTGTACTATGGGCCAATCTATCCCATTGTTGCAAATGCTAGAGCATCAGCTGAAGGAGGTGTCAGAAGCATACAAAGATATAGAGGGAAAAAAAGCCTATGAGTTGGTGGAGTGCTTAGCTCGTCGCTTAGCTGACAATACAAGGGTGCAAAATAAGATTTTGTCACCAAAACATTACATTTGTGCCACAATTCTGGATCCACGGACAAAATGGGCACTGAAGACATTAATTCCTTTTTTAGAAATGGATGTTGCCCGGTACAAAACGTGGATAGCTGAGTCAGCGAGTAATTTGGAAAATGAACGGCTGCTAATTAAAAGCCCGCTATATAAACCCACAACAAGTACTGCAGCAGGGCATCCGGCGTCAAGTTCAACTTGGAAGCCTGAGCGCAGTGCGTTTAGCTCAGAACACTCACCAACACTATCTACAACACCAAGAGCTGTATCTTCAGGACTAGTAAAATCGTTACAGGATTGGTATTTACAGCAAGGCATTAGTAAGTCCAGTGCTGATGCAACAAGAAAAGAGCCCGAAAAAAGGTTTGCACCCTTGAACATTGAGCGGATGGTTCAGGCCTATCTGGACGACCCAACAGAGGTGTACATTGATCAAAACCCATTGAGGTATTGGTATGGGAAAAAGGCCCAATGGCCAGTGCTCAGCAGGCTGGCGATAAAGTATCTGGCTTGCCCTGTCGCAAGTGTCTCTTCAGAACGTGTTTTCCGTGCTGCTGGTTCCATTGTAACAGTGAGAAGGACACCCAAAAATGTGTAGAGGTTAACAATGGTCAAAATGAATCAGCACTTTATACCACCAAATTACACAATACATGAATCAAGGGAGGAAGATGAGGACAGTGGCTCAGGTGACGGAACTGGTGTGTTAGATGATGATTACCTACTTCTGGTTGAACCCCCAGAGTTTGAGGATGAGCTATACTTCCCTGACAGTTAGGCTTGCACTTCCAGTTCTTACTGTCTCCCTTCCCTCACTTATTTTCTTTTATTGGTGTATCTGTCTTTCTGGTTAGAAACGTTGAATCACAACAAATCCATCACCACCGTCTTCTAATTGTTTTATTGCCATATACAAGTTTCGGCTGGCTGCGCTGCATATCACAGTACACTCCTCAAAATTCTGCTCCTCCATCTTCCTGAATCTCCCTAAAAATTGAAGAGAAAAGAAAAAATATTTCCAAGTCCCTCCAAAATAAGTGGAACATGATTGATGATGACTACTATAGCTATCCTCCTTTGTGATCCGAGAGAGACTGCCCATTAATTGAAGATGAGAAGGAACAGGTACTGAATGATGCCATGCATTGGACGCTGACTGAGTGATTTTGTTGTTTGTTGTGCATGAAGTTACATCATTGTGTACTTTATGTAATAATCTACACACTAAAAGTAACTCAAATCCCTTTTCCCTTCTTGTTTTTTTAATACCAAATGTATACTTCTACTGCAGGCCGATACATTGCATTTTGAATATAGGAAGGGGACTCACTCGGTACACCCAGACTGAGTTGAACAACACCATCATGATGACCACAGTGACATAGTATCTTCACAGTCACTCAGTACACGGATCGGAGATGATTGATGGAATAAGTGAAGCCGTTTTATGAGTGGCATATAAGGTAAACAAGTAAACAACAACCACAGCAGACCTAAATGTCTGTGTAGCGGTGGAGTCAAGTGTAGCGGTGGTATGACTGCGGTAAATTATAAAATGCTATGTTGCTTTGTCCAACTCTTTAAAAAAATGTTCGCTAAATGGAGGATGTGCAAAGGGTGCCGTCACTGTGGGTCTGCTCTGTCCTGTTGGTATTGTAGGTTAATGCTGGAAACAGACTAGAGTAGAGATGATGCATCCATGCCGCCTCGGAAAGTGTTCTTGTTGCACTACAACATTAACTAGTCCATTTTTTTCAACTTGGTTTCAATCTCAATATCCCTTTTGTTTTTCCATCTACAATTACAGGCTGGGCCTTACCCTGTGCTATACTTGGGAAAACAACAATGCACACTTACCTTACCAATGAATCTACTTCTGCCAGGCAAGCAGTGGCGTCACCCAAGCTTGGACGGGGCATCCATGGAAGGGAGGACCAAGAGGAATGCCGAGATTCAACTCACCATTTGACCCGGATAACACAGTAACAGTATCAATTTTCATCTTTTAAATAATTTGATTAATTTTTTTGTCTACAATCATTACAACAGTGTGATCTTGTTGTTATTACTGTTATTATTAGGTTTGCTCTCTGTCTATAATTCATCCCTACAGATATTTTAAAATTTTCTTTGCTGTCTGTGAAAGTAAGCCTGGTAACACTGAACACAAACTGTGTGTAATCCGAGTCTCTCCTTATCATCAATCATCATGCATGCCTTATTTTCTTTTTCTCCCTTAACATATTGATATGGATATGGTAGTCTACAACGATTCTGTCGTTTGATGTTTGTCCATGCATACTGTTTTTCTTTCTCAAACCTTTCCCCAAAACCCCCTTCCCAACCATTCAACAAACCCTAACCCTCTTCCCTCAGGCTGTGTGACTTATTGAGGTATGACTACATTAAATGTACATCAATAATTTATCACACGCTTGCTGGGGTGGATGTGGCAAAAGCAACAGTACTTCAGTTTCAAGGCAGGGCTGGGATCTTCTTCTGCTTGCCCACCTGAGCAGTATATTTGTGAGGTAATTTTTTTACCAAAGGAACCGGCTAATACATCAGCATTAATTCACGGCATTGATTGGATTAATGGATTTCATTTGTTGTCATCCTCCTACACAGCACTAACAGTTACGCTTGTGTCAGTGTGCTGTAGGCCTAGTCAAGTGACTCGACACAACTAGAGTTGCTGTGTACTACTACTAGGCTATCTCCACCACCATTATGTTTTGTTGTATTTGGGCATATTATTGTTTGACAGTAAGTTCTGTTCAGTACTGTACTTCATTCTACTACTCCTCGAAGACTCTCTGTCAGGCTACTGACTGTCTCATTTTCTATTTTGGCAAATGCTGCTGCCAGTGTCTACTACTACCACCACCACAACCATGGCATGTTAGGAAAGAAACCATCATCACCATGCAGCCATCGCTGTGCCAAGTTCAACATCAAGCAAAGGTAAGAGAAGTTTGGGGGAGGCATAATTAATAATGGACATGTTTTCATTAATTCAATTTCACACACCCCTTTGAGTCCAGTTGCAGAGTGCCTTGAGTAGAAGAGACTGACAGTACTAGTAGTAGGACAAGTCACTCAGTGAGGGGTGCCGCATCTATCTGTTTCTGTCTTACAAAGTCATCCAAATATTAAAATCAAACATTGTCTGTGTGCGGTCCTGCCCCAGCAAGGAAAGAAGGATACAGTGTGATGTAAAACAGTAACCCCACCCAGAAAACATTAACAACATTGTATGTAAACTTAAGTAGAAATATATTATCTAATACCCTAACAAAAATAAACTATGTAAAAAAAATCCCACACCTGACCCACCCCTCTCCCTAACCCCAACCAATGTCCGTAAAGAAAATGTCAAATTGTCCAAAAGAGGAAACCCGACGCCCGGATCCCACCCACCCCAAGAATAATTAAAAAAGGGGCAATAAGAATGGGGTCTAAGTTCGGCGGGCTTTTTTCAGGAGGACACGAACTTGCTCCTCTAGGCGGGCAACACGGCGCTTCAATGCGCGGCAGTTGCATCCACAGGGGGGCAGCACTGATGGAGGGGCGGCGGCGGGTCGGCTGCCAGACTGTGGCGCCGTACCACTGGAGGGCGGTGGCTGAGGCCCGGGGCATTGGAGGAGGCTGCAGATGCTGCCGCCTCCTCCTCCTCCTCTTCCAGGACCACCAGCCGTCAATATTCATTCTGTAGTGCCTCCAGTTTCCGACGCCGGGCCTTGGTTGCCAACTCCTTCCGGTCAGGTTTCCCCTTGGAAGGAGTAGCTATATATGAAGAAGAAAAAACAAGACTATTGTAAAATATACTCTTAGCAAAGCAGTAAGACAAATATTTCTACACATAATGTCACGGTAGCACTAGCAAGCACATAACATTTGTGGTATGTATGTACTATCCTCCCACTTTCTTGGACTTTAACATTTGTGGGAGTTTCAGGCATTCAACCAACCATGCATCTGATTCCTATCAGCCACCAGTATGCATGCTGCATGCATCCCATGAATCTTAAATCTCGCCCGTCCTTCTTCCTTCCACTCTTCTTTCCCTTTTAGTTCAACCCATCTATCAAGGTCATCTGATCTGACTTTTAGTCTTCTCCATAAAACTTTCACAGCTGAGTTGAAATTATCAGCTAGAAGAGGCCATTGGTTACTCAACAACACTCCCGCCACTAATGCTTTTAGGCCGGTTCTAACACTAATGCCAAGTTAAGGGTGTCTTCAACCGTTCACAACCTCTTACTTAGTAAGTCAACTGTACAGTATCATACAGTACACCCTTGCAGTGAGTGTAATGTCAATAAGTAAGGATTAGGTATCTAACTTACCACCGCCCACCACTGCTGCTGGCTCACCCCCTGCAGCTCCTCCTGCAACTGCCGCCTCCTCCTCTCCTCCGTCAGTAGCTGCGTCGCCGCTGGCCCCGGCACTGGTGGTTGGTAGTGCGCCTTGAAAAAACATTACATATTTTTTAGGTGTCATATCCACCTCCCCCTATTTTTCACTAGCAAGATTGAAAAATGAGTTAAAGTAATACATACATATACAACATACATCACTAGTACATATCAGGTAGTAGTAGAGTAGAGACTAGTAGTTATATGGTCCCTAGAGTCATTCTAGGCTTTGCTTAGTTAGCCCGAGCCATGCTACCATTTTACCTTTGTGTCTTTTATTTTAGCACACGCGTCGTTACCTCGCAGCTTGTTGTATAAAGAGTGACGCCTTTGAGCCCACATGAGCTCATACTGCTACTGTCTAAGCGCTGCGTACAAGGTCAATGAAAACAAGCCACTTTGTTATGGAGTTCTGGTGTTAGTCCATATTGCTTATCCAAAATGCTACACTTTTTGCCACAACTGAGAAATGCTTGCAATATACTAACGCGCACCATTTTTCTCCTAACAGATGGAAGATTCCATTCTAAGAACCAGAGCTTTGCAGAGCTTATGATGTAACCAGTACTAGCTTCTTCTAAGGTGAGGGGTCCACATAATTTGCTCAGATCTTCATTTATAATTTTATATAAACTATATTCCTATTCCTACAACTGTTTACTTATTTATTACTCCTGATTTTGCATTTTTTTTCTTCATTCTATGGACTTGTACTTGTTGTAAGTGTAACTAAGTGCCACAATATTTATAGTTTTAATTTTATGCATTCTGCTGTTGATTATAGAACAACGTACATAGCTTGTCAGTTGCAAATAAAATAATTTTTGAACTTACATAGACTTGGTGGTATTTGGTGTGGATGGACTTACACGAGTGAGCGAGCGAAAGGAAGGGTGTGCAAATTGTGCTTGTGCATTGCTTCCACGACTGAAAGGTCGGGAGTGTTATGTTCTGGGTTGTCTACTCATTGGGTATTGGGGGGGTTCGGAGCGCTAATAGTCATAAAACACTATTATAACTAGTCGGGCAGGGGATTGTGGTGGGTTCTGTTCTGAGTGAGGTGTGAGTGTGAGGAAGGTCCAACCTTCCATCACCAACATCCTATTTTTTTGTGCAACTGCAATGTTCTGTATGTGGAAAATCTCTACAACAGTGTAGTAGTATGTCCTATCCTATCAAAATAGTAAAATCTGGTTGGGCATTTTGTTGGTGGGAATTGTCGAAAAACATCAAGATTAATAAAGCCTCAAAGATGAAGAAGAATAGAAGGAGTACAAGAGGACAACCCAAAGGACTGGACTCATCAATGGCTAGAGCTACTGGTGAATTTGATTTTATTTAAAACCTTTTAAATAAAGAGTGGCAAACAGGGCATGCTTAGCTACAGACAGACTAATAGTAGTAGTACAGAGAGTCATAGCAGAGGCAGTTAGAGGCAGGGATAACAAGAATCTAGAAACAGATAGTCTAGATCGAAGGGTAATTGTTGGTAAAAAATAGCATTAGGAAACAGAAACAATAGTTCGGGAAAAACAATACGGTGCAGTAAAAGTTAGTGAATAAGAATTAATGTTAAAAATAGGAAGACTTACTGGGGCCAGCAGAAGAGCCCTGGTTCTGGTCCTCCTGGACTGGAACTGCTCCTGCCGACTCTGCCCCCGTCTTCTTGCCCCTGGGTGCTGATCATGAAAGATATAAGAAAGGAAGAGACAAACATTGATGACTGGTGTGAAACAAATACAATATTTTTATAAGACTGTCAAAAAAACATTTGTGTAAACAACAAATGCAATAAAATTGACCTATCTAATCTGGTCTACAAGTAGTATCTGGGGATTCAGAAGCAAAGGATTGAAAAGATATAGGAAGGATTGAAAAGCAGGCCCCAGAACCATAGCATAGAGTGAAAAACAGGATGGCCGCGCCCATTGCGACTGCATGGGCAAGTTCGCGAGATATTTTCCCCCCGAGCACGCAAAAAGCATCGCGAACACGCAATACGCGTTCCCGAACAGGAAATACCTAACGCGAACAAGCGCGAGCATGCATTGCGCGACCTGGAACAGGAAATAGCATCGCGAGCGGGCGGGACAAGTGAAGACAAGATGGCTGTGCCCATTAGCGACCGCATGGCCACGTTGCCGACACATTTCCAACACGATCGCGCAAAAAACATCGCGAACGGGCGGAACAAAAACTTCTGAGTCTTCGCGATATTTCCGTGCACTCGCGATAATTTTTAGCGTTTTCGCAAAGATTTGCGTAACACGATTACGCAATTCCGCCCACCCTTAGTCTAAATATTTACACTGTGAGGAATAAAGCACGTTGGTTTGGATCATGGTATAGGCATAGTACTATAGGCAACATGCTGACATTTCTATTACATAGCATGCCTCATGTAAAGAGTGTTCGTGGACACAGTTTCAGCTGTGCATTCATGTTCTACTGTGTGCGCGCAAGTTAGTGGGATATCAATGCTCTTTGTGCATTATGTGTATCTCTCCGATTTGTAGGAATTAGAGCAATATTGCAAGCACGAGTTGAAAGAGGTGCCCCCATGAATAGTTGTGGATTAACATGGGGCTTCATTTAATCGTTGCTGATAGTTTCGTGATACGCGGACAGACATTATGGCGATAATTCTACTATAAATAAGAAGGTGAACATTAGGCAGGGAGTGCGTGGTTGTTGTTACCGCTTTCTTTTATTAAAAAACACACGTTCTATATGCGCATACTGTGAGGTTATGTGCCGCATTTATTCGTGCTGCCGCCTGACGGCATTGTGTTCAGATACCTCAATTTTGCCAAAATCAGGGCTGCCACTGGATGCCGGCTGGCTCACTGGACCTGCTCTAGGGGGTTAAAGAATGGTTTGTTTTCCTTACTTTCAGATGCGATGCAAGCAGGACCTTGATCGTGTATCTCACCAATGGGTGCTTGATCCTGACTTGTGCTGACTCTGTGCACGGCACCTCTGGGTAACCCGAGCCTGTGACGAGTCAGCATTATCTATTCATCAACACAGTATTTGTAGATGATTTCTACAATGCCTCAAAATTGGTGGTTAATGTTACCATAAATGTTTTTTGGTGCAAATTCCCATAAATATAAGGAATTTTGTACTTTCACAGAAATTTCTTTTTGAAATTGAAAAGAGCGGTAGGTATGGTTATAGTACCTCTTGAGTTTTTTAGTTTCATGGACCTCCAATCTTGTTTGGTGGGAGCAAGCATAGTATAAATGTGTACCTTTTTTAGTTGTATAGGTGGTATATCTTGTTGCTAGGAGTGTTGTAAGCAATCATCGTAGTACATGTTTGAAAATGCTTTTATACCAAAGGGTGCGCGTGCTATGAGTCTCATGTTAGACCATAACATACAAAAGAACGTGGTATAAGGCAGAAACAGATTGCACCAAATCCTTACGTTAAGTCACAATTATCAATATTCTTTGGGTGCCCCGGATCATGAGGTTAAATACCCCTAAACCCCCTTAGGATCAAAGGACCTTATAACTTGTCAACAATTCACTGAGATCCAGCACTCCATAAAGTTATTCAATGATCGTAAAATATGTCTGTGTCTTTGATATATGTGAATAGGAGAAGAATTTAATAAAGAAAGAATTTTGAAATAACACCTGCTGTATGGACAGACATATTTTACGATCATTGAATAACTTTATGGAGTGCTGGATCACAGTGAATTGTTGACAAGTCTCATGTTAGAGCATGCCAGGGGATATTATCGTTCAATCTCTTTATGTTTGTCTGGAGGCGGTGTACCCAAAGTTGTTCTTTTTTAAACAGAATTCTATCAGCATTGTGACTTTTTACAGGTCAGTGTCTCAAGGATCACCCAATTTAGTTCATCAATAGAGTGGTTGAAATCGATGTAGTGTTTACTTATTTTGGTTGTCACCCTTTTGCAGTTAACGTTGCTCCTATGCTCGCAAATACGATGTTTTATTTTGCGGCAAGTCATCCCTATGTATTTCAGGTCACAGGGGCAAGTGATCATGTATATTACATGTGTGGTGTTACAGTTGGTATGGTAACTTATTGTCCAGGTAAGGTTGACTGATAGTTGTAGGGTCTTTGTTACGTTGGTCAGTTTGCAAACAGAGCATTATCCGCACGGATAATGTTCTGTGATGGGAATCAGGTTCCATGCTGTGGTGATTGTTTCACTTCTCACTTTTGCTACCGGTCTTGTGTGGACAAGGATGTCTTTGATGTTCCGCGTTCTCTTGTTTGCAAATCTTGGCTTGGGCCATTGTAGGAAACCTGAACTTAGTGTTCTCCAATGCTGATTGATGATCTTTTTTACTGTATTAGTCGCCGTATTGTAAGTCGTGACACATGTCAATCGATCTTCTGGTGGTTCTCTTGGTGTGGTATCTAGTTAGCATTCTCTCGGTTGATTACGAGCTCTCTTTTGGCACATTTTATTGTTTTTGTTGGGTAGTTCCTTCTTTTAAGTTTCTGACTGAGTTCTTCTGCTTGAGTTTTGTAGTCTTCTAGTTTGCTGCAATTGCGTTTGAGGCGCAAGAACTGACTATAAGATAAATTGTCTCTCAGTAGGCAAGGGTGAAAGCTGTTATATGAGAGCAGGCTGTTTTTGGCTGTCAGTTTATGGAACGTTTTTGTTTGGAGAGTGTTGTTTTCCACGTATATTCTTATGTCTAGGAAGTCTAGTTGTTTCTTGTACGCTAAGCAGGTGAACTTCAGACATTCGTCTCTTGTGTTAATCCATTGTAAGAATCTTGCAGAGTTTCACTTGTGTCTTCCCAAATCATGATGATGTCATCTATGTATCGTCTCCAGAAACATATCTCCCTGATTTTGTTCATTCTGAATGTATTGTTTTTCAAAATTGCTCACGTAGAGCCCTGCCACACTTGGGGCGAAGGTACTCCCCAGCGATGTTCCATGGCATTGGTCAAATAGTGTACCATCAGCATTCCAGAATGAAATGTCTGGGTGTCCTCTGTTCCCATTGTTCTGAGAAGAGAATATATTCCAATGTATTCAAGTTCTTTTATGGTGTGAGGCTCGTGTAGAGACTCTCCACATCGAGACCTTCGAGGTACATGTTGTTCTCGTTATAGTGTTGTCCTTCCAGTTGGTTCAATAGGTCGCTTGTGTCTTTTAGGTAAGTCGGTATTCTCTGTACTAGTGGTCTTAGGAACTGGTCCACGAATTGTGAAAGGGGCTCAAGTACAGACCCAATACCCAAAACTATTGAGCGTCCTGGAGGGGGTGTCCTGTTTTTATGGGTCTTCAGGAGTAAATAGAAATATGGTATACGTGGTGTTTTTGTCTTAAGGAAGTCTGCTTCATGCTTCGAGAGCCACAGGTTGAGCTCTGCTTCATCGACCATTAGTTCAATGGTACATTGTAGTCTCTTGGTAGGGTCAGTGGGTATTCTCCTGTAGAACTTTCATCTGAAAGGAGGTCAAGGCATTGTTTGTTATAACCTTCCTTGCAGAGGAGGACAATACCTCCCCCTTTATCTGCCAGTTTTATGATGAGGTCTCCTGTCTGTCGGAGATCAGCAAGTGCTTTTTGTTCTCTCTTCGTAAGATTCACGAAGGGTTTTTTGTTTGTGTCTTTGATGTTCTTCAATTCTTTAAGAATGGCCTGCTTGAAGGCATGAATTTCGACAGGTACCAAATGATTTGGTGGGCAGAAAGAAGATTTTGGTCTCCGGTTGTTACCACTTCCAGGCGTCTGGTTCTCTTTGATCATGAAGAAGGTCTTCAGTTTTATTTTACTGCAGAATTCGGCCATCTCGCATTGCAATTTGAAGGTGTCCAGTGTAGGTGTTGGCACGAAACCCAGTCTTTTATTGAGTACTCACTCCTGATCTTCAGTAAAATTAATGTTAGTCAAATTGACTATTAATGATTCGCTGAGCTGGGTCCCGGTCATGTCTGGGACATGCTGCGTGTAGGCACCTGTCTCTGCTGTTCGCTCCAGGTGACTCCTTTTTGTTTTCCTCTCTGGGTATTCTGGCCTCTCCCTAAAAAAGGTGGTTGTTGCATGTTGTTCAGTCCCACCATGTGTCCTGTTGTTTGTACCCCTTGAAAATATCCATCTGTGAAAGGTTGGTATATATGGTTGATACATTGGTGGTGGCTGACCGGCATATTGTGATATTGTGATGTGTGCCAAGTATTTGCACCCCTTTTTTTATCTCAGGGCACTACTGTAATACCAGTAGTGCACTACTGTAATACCAGTTGGTCTTCCTCCAGGTGGAGGTCAGCATATTCACAAAATAAACCCTATGACAATGCTATCATGCTACTAAAAGGCGGAGAATCAAGATATACCGCCCGCACCTTGTGTTCGTGAATGAGGGATTTTTTAGACGGGCAAATAACGAATTTGATCCTAGTACACAGGACAAGTGGTCCATTCTCCCCCTCTTTTGATTTTTTGTACTGACGTATGGAAGCCGAATGGACCATAGCTTCTCCTTCCCTCCACTCTGATTGAACCGTGCTTCATCATTGACCATCTTATCCCACCCTGGTAAGACGGTACTACCAGCAACCCGGACAGCATGATATCAGATGTGGTACAAAATACTAAGCTATGGCTGTCTGTATATTTTTTCATATCAGTGAGCAGTTTTGCGAACAAATGTATTATTTGTGGATGCAAAAATATCCTCAATGATTATAATTCCTAGGAGATGGTCAAGAGCGTCAGTCATGTTGAAGCAAAATGACCACCTCATCATCCCACCCTTCTACTGCAGCATTGCAGTTCTGTCTTCTGTAAATCCTACAACCCTAACCTGTCTCTAACTTCTCAGAAAATGTAGCCATCTCAGTCCAGTGATTTCCTTCCTACTGCTTTTCATTCCTATTCCAACACTGAATCAATCTAGTCATTCATACTCAGTGTTCCTGCTGTCAACAAGAAGAATAGCCTTGGAAAGAATCTGTCTAGTAAATCTCTTTTTCTACCACTGCCACATAGCTTCCCTTTCATCTGCTCCCTACAATGTTCTCTTCTTTCTTGATAAGCACATCGAGTTCTCAACATTTAAGGGGTAATGATACAGTGATGTAAGGGATTTTAGGGTTCAGGGTTGGGCAATAGTAGGTGTAAGTAAGAGGTAGAAAAGGTTTTTTAGGATTCAAGATGCATAACAGTAGGGGATTAAAGAATAGTTGTGTGTTTTTAGGGTCCAGGAATGGGTAAGGATAAGAGATTGTAAGGATTTTCAGGATTCACAGTTGGGAGAGGGTAGGGTAAGTAAGGGATTGTAAGTGATTTTTAGGGTTAAGGGATGGGTAAGAATAGGGAGTAGAAAAGTGTGGTAAGGGGATTTTAGGATTTCATTACAAGACCGGAGGCTGCCATTATGCATTATCTTTTTAATGCAACTTCAAGTACAGCCACTTTAAAGTTACATCGTAAGTAAAACTTCTAGAACAAACAAGTGTATCCAGGCAACGGCAGCATAGAGATCAGCTTCTTTTAAATGCGGCTTCAAGACAGATAAGTTATACTTTTCATTGCTCTTGTCTTTGTTTTACATTTGACTCTTGTGTCCTTCACACTTTAATGTTTGTATATTCGTCACCTTGCCTAATGATATTCAACTTGTACTGCCGTTTGACACGTTAATTCTAACCTTTTAGTCCATTTCTTATCGTTTTTTTCCCTTGCGTCATCCCGCACAACAACGATGCCTCCCCAACTTGGATCAGTGTTTCTGCTCCTGATTGCGCCCCCAACCCGATCGAATTACCAGTCGCTTTTGCTTTCCCCCCTTCATACCTGGGAACACCTCGGCGCGCTCTGTGTCTAGCACAACACCGTGTCTTTACTCCGACTTCATCTACGCCTCGCTCTCCTCTGCACTCCGTTGCTTCAGGATCGGCACTTCGCCCTCCTCGTATATCGAAGCTCCGGCGTTTATCTCGCCGACGCCCACACGATCACAATCATTTAGCCACACTATTCTTTGCCGCAAACGTATTCTCACTCCTCGGTGCGGCCGATGCTGGCCTCGCCGTTGCCCATCACCTTAGGTTACCACGGAATAATTATATAAATAAAAAAAAATAAAAAAAAAGGGGGAAGAACCAGGAAATCAAGGTTCAGGGCTCTCATTAGAGGAGAGTCCCTTAAGAACCACACTATCAACGCTCTTTTAAACTCGTTCTCTCCCTGCTCCTTAGCAACAACAGTCAACTGCTGTTGCACTTTGTGGATCGACCTGCTCCTCTCCCTTTCTCGATATTTTTGGCCCTTTTATGTGAGATTCCTTTACCAAATTAACTACATCATCTTATAATATATCTTAACACCTGTTAACACTAATTATATATATTTAATTCTTATTTAAAAAAAAAAAAAAAAAGAGAGCTTAAATGTCTGATGCGGACTCTGACGATTCGCAAATCCAGATACCCCCCTCCCTCTCAAATGAGGAAAATATTAAAAAAATTATCCATAAGGAGCTACACTCCTGCATGAGAGAAACTATCAACAAAATAGTTGCTGGGAAGAGATCGCAATCAGATCCTACGATCTACCCCTCTCATCATTCCCTAGACAAACCCGAAGGTAAGAGAACTAAGAAATGTAACTACATAGAAAAAATAAGCACTATGGAAGGTCCAAGCACCTCAAATTTATTGGGAGGTCTACGCGATTGTCAACAATGACATACCTTATTTGGACGCCCCAAGCGGCTCAAATCCTTTATGTGCTTCCAATTCTCTCTTACCTGATGACCTAGATTTTAAGGAATCTTTAGACAAATATATTTTGGACCTTGATCAAGTCGATGATGACATCAACTTTGACCTCTCTGATGGCGAAAATCCCTCTAAGGATACTATTTTTGATCCTCTCGGCGGAGAAATGTTTTCCCATGAAAACTTACAACACCCTAGGAGCAATCAATGGTGGCCTCAAAAACATGTCTCTGAGTTTATCAAAAGGTGGATTAAAAACCCCCTAGAAATTGAGACTAGAAACATTCTGAGAGCAGAATGCCCTCGCCCCATGATTGAAAATAAGCTTTGTTTAACTCCGAACCTAGACCCAGAACTCATTAAATTTTTGTTTAAACTGGGCAGGGATCCTCGAAAAGGCATGAAGCGCTCTCTTAAAACATGCCAAGACCGCATGCTTGATATGCTGGGACCACTATGTCGCCCAATCGACCTAATTGAGGAATGTTACACTAATGCCTCTCAACCTAACATCGAACTCCTTCGAGGATGGAACCAAAGAACTCTGATCCTCCTCGGTAATGCCAACGCAGCTCTGAACACCGAGAGAAGGAAGGTAGTTCTATCTAAAATCGACCCCAAATTATGTGACATGGCAGATGAAGAATCCTCTTCTAACCCCAACGGCCTCCTCTTTGGAGAAGATTTGATTAAAAGCCTCGGAAAATATGTTTCCACCTTTACTGCCCTGGACAGAGCATATTCAAATATCCGAAGAGTCTTTAATCCTAGTGTTTTTGCCAGGGCCGGGAGAAGGGGTCGTTCTTCCGGCCGTTACTTTCAAAGACCCTTCTTCAGACAGAGATGCTTCAACCGACAATCCCAATCAAGCAACTAATTTTTCCCTCAACGAGGCCGACCTTCACGCTTCAGAGGCTTTAAGAACAGAGGAGCCAACCCTTCTAACAGCTCAAGTAAGTACACTTCCTCCTCCTCCTTCCTCTTCTACACAGAGAGTAGGAGGTCGACTAAAACACTTCCTTCATGTTTGGAAACAAATCACTCACGATCTTTGGGTCCTCGAAACCGTCCAGGGTTTCAAAATAGACTTCTCCCATTTTCCTATTCAGCTCACAACCCCACAGGTTTTAAACTTACCTCAGGAACAACATTCCAGAGTCACAGAGGAGGTAAATTATATGCTAACCACAGGCGCGATCATACAAGTCCCTTGGGAACAAAAGAAATTTTTGAGCAATATTTTCCTTGTGCAAAAGGACAAGGGGTGGGGACCCGTAATAAATCTAAGAGAATTAAACCAATATCTCACTTACAATCACTTCAAGCTTGAAGGCGTTCACCTCCTCAAAGACATGCTCCTAGAAAAGGATTGGCTAGTGAAACTAGACCTAAAAGACGCATACTTCACCATTCCTATGGCCAAAGAATCCCAATCCTTCCTTCAATTCGTATGGAACAATCAACTTTATCAATTCCAGGCCTTACCCTTCGGCCTATCCTCAGCCCCTTGGTGTTTCACCAAAGTAATGAAGGCAATTACTACGACCCTTCGAGAAAGGGGCGTCCGTCTCATAATATATCTAGACGACATTCTTATCATGTCCCAAGACCATTCTCAAATCCTGAAGGATCTGAATTCAACTATGAATCTGATAGAGAGCTCAGGTTTTATTATAAACAGAGAAAAGTCCATCCTTATTCCCTCAAGATCCCTAGAATTCCTAGGCTTCACGGTCGACACATTAAAATCAATGCTATTACTTCCCCGAAAGAAGATTACCAAAATCAAGAAGGAAATCCGTCACATACTAAAATCAGATCTCATAACCTTAAGGGAACTAGCCAGACTTTTGGGCCTCCTTTCCTCTTCAATTCAAGCGGTCTTTCCCGGCCCTCTATTCTATCGAGCCCTTCAAAGAATCAAGGGGAAAGCCCTCCGCTCCGGGCTTTGGTACGGAGACCCGATCCAGCTAGACACGAATTTCCAGAGAGGAACTGTACTGGTGGGTAGAGAATCTAGATGTTTGGAACGGGAAAACCATCTTCAGTTCCTCACCAGATTTGGTTCTGGAATCGGATGCGAGCCTTCATGGCTGGGGGGCCTGCTTTCAGAATCAGAACACAGGGGGTTTATGGTCTTATTCGGAAAGGTTACACCACATAAACTTTCTGGAGCTAACCGCGGGCCTTTATGCCCTAATGAGCTTCAAACACTCTCTTCAAGGGAGATCAGTCCTACTCAAGATGGAAAACATGTCAGCCGTCGCCTATATCAATCGCCTAGGCGGTACCAAGTCCCCACACCTCTCCAACCTTGCCAATAAACTTTGGCTATTCTGCCTGGAACACCAAATTTCTCTAAGAGCAGAATACCTTCCCGGTCTAAAAAATGTTTATGCGGACTGGAACTCAAGGTTCCTGGTAGATCACACCGATTGGAGGTTAGACACCAACGTTTTCAACAATCTTGCTCATTTCCTGGGTCCCATAGAAGTAGATCTATTTGCCAGCAGACTCACTTCACAACTTCCCAAATACTTCAGCTGGATGCCCGACCCGGGTGCTCTGGCAGTGGACGTCTTTCTCCAAGATTGGAAAAGGATTCGAGGATATGCCTTTCCACCCTTTGCAATGATTCAACGGGTCCTTCAGAAGCTGAGATCAGAACAATCCTCAA